>NC_055696.1:3302500-4502500 GCF_017639745.1 Melanotaenia boesemani
GTTATTCACTGCATTAACGTGAAGATAACTCAGCAGGAAGTGTTAAGCTTTGCATCCTAATGACTGCCCTCTTCAGTCAGTGCATTCGTAGTGGATCTTACTGTAACCATGATGTATTTTGTGGTTTGATTAACGTGTCTCCTGAGATTGTTCAGTTTATTTTCTTTTTTTTGAGACAGATGTTGTTCAGACTGTGGCGGTATTTTCCTGAGCCGGAGTCCTCTTTCTCTGCTTCTTTTCATGATGATGCAAATATTAAACACTCAGGGTTTTAATAAAACCACACAATGGGCATCTTTGTCAGGCTGTTCCTTTATCCACCTACACAAGTAGAATCACAACCCCACCCCTCCCAAACAGGAGCTGCTGTCTGTTCTCCTCCTGTGTTTTTTTTTTTTGTTTTGTTTTTGAGTTATTGCTGATGATAGTTTTATGTATTTATTTGTAAATGTCCACATGCATATGGGTAAAATACGAGTGTCTGGTGTGAAGGAAAATAATTTTTAAATCTTTCTTGAATGACTCATTAGATGTTGTTGAGGTTTGGTTTTAGATGTGGACAAGAAACGGACTCTCAGCTTTACATCATATCATAATTTTTTAAATACTTGTCCTATAAAAAGCTAGTAGAAAGTATTTGTGCAAGATCATGCAAAATATATATTTTTTTAATTATAACAAAAATTATATTTTCCATGAACTTGCTAACAAGCCATTTGGCTTCTGTTAATGCTGGAAGTTTGAGATTAACATTAGCTGCTGGATAGCTAGCTTAAGGGGAGAGTTGCCAAATACAAACACACAAACCAATATAGTTGCTAAATTAGGCTAAAAAAAAGCTTTGAGTGATGCTATATTAAGCCATAATCTACCTGTAATTTTAATGTAGGAAGCAACACATAAGATGCTCCAGAGCAGAAATCCTTTTTCTTCCTGCTTTCATGTTGATAGAGTGCATCTTAACTGTACTTCTTAGTTTGTGTTATTTGGCTAATATTAGCATGCTAACAAACTAAACCCTCAGGTGTGTACCACAAACACTACCAGTCAACAATTTGCAGGTTCACACTTTCATTTTAAATCTAATCAGAAAGTGTGTGTAAACTTTTGACTAGTAGTGTTTTTATGTTTCACATACAGTATTTAGGTTTAGCTTGTGTTTTTTTTGTTATTGTTTTCCATCCATCCATTTTCTGTACCGTTTATTCTAATTCAGGGTTGCAGGGAAAATGGTAAATGGTCCGTATTTATACAGCGCTTTACTGTACCTGGAACGATACCCAAAACACTTTACATTATACATCACATTCACACACACATTCACACACACATGGCAGACCACGACCCATCACCAAGGACACCTCGACATGAACCCGACTTGGCCGAGGATCGAACCGCTCTACCTTGCTGAGCCATGCCGCCCCCAAGAGGTTATCTCAGCAAGTAGCAAGCTTTAATTATTTATTTTTATTTATTACATTTTTTCTGTATCTTTTTTCCATTTGATTTGACTTTGGACTTGT
Source organism: Melanotaenia boesemani (assembly GCF_017639745.1). Taxonomy (NCBI): domain Eukaryota; kingdom Metazoa; phylum Chordata; class Actinopteri; order Atheriniformes; family Melanotaeniidae; genus Melanotaenia; species Melanotaenia boesemani. Next base: position 3,304,024 of record NC_055696.1, read on the forward strand.
CTGTATTTCTGGTAGAAATTGTAAACCATTACTCATCATAAAGTTTCAACTTAGCCACATAACATGGTGATGTTTGCCCAAAGCCTAGTCACTCGCATGATAAGAATTTTCTCTTTGCTTTTGCTATTTATTGGACATTTGTAGCTAAAATAAATATGTGTGTAAGAAGAGTCACTGAATTATGAAATACTTAACAAAGGTTTTATGTGCTGTTTTGGATTAATATCTATAATGTTCCACAGAACAAACGGGAAACTAACCTGGAAATTAAGTTTAAGTGTAAATGAGAAGCCTGTTGTTTTCTGTCATGTTAGAAGTCCAAGGTTGGGGAAACTAGTGATAAGTCTGCTGAACAGTGCATTCTCAGATTTCTAAACCATGGGAATGTTTTCCAAGCTTCAGCCACCAGTAGCAAAGCTGGCAATGCTGATTGTTGACTGGAGGTGTTGGAGGCAGCTTCTAGAAGATTATGTCAACATTAGCGACAGACAGCTGCTGTACTCACTATTTTGTGCTTACCAAGGTCTGACTTATCCTGAGAGAAATTTCCTAATTGGGAAGTTTACGGACAAGGTGGGTGCGGCAGTTACTGTCCTATACAGCAGTGTAGTTTTACTAGCAGGTCTGCGCAACTGGTGAGGGGGAGGGGGATTATCAAGCATTGGGACAAGCCTTTGTTGTTGGGGAAGACCTTTCACAGAGAGATTTGCTTAGTGAGCAGCCCAACAATGAGAAGTGTACTTCAGGTTTCCCTACTTAGTGGGAAGTGCATTCCTCTTTTTGTCACCACTTCAAAAACAAGTGGTGTCCTTTTGCATTTCATAGTCAAGTGTGGTTTTTGGAAGAGTGATTTTGGTGGCCTGAGAGACACAAAAAGAAAAACACACTGATTTAAAGTGTGTGTTCAGGTGAGCAGTTGGGATACAAAAGCACAGCATGGTCCTTTTGGTTCTTGAAGGGGGGTTGGCTCCATATTGACACTTTGTTAATCTCTAAGGCAAAGACAGAAATTTCCATAAAGATCCATAAAAGATTAATAGTTGTTTATATCAGTTTCGATACAGATAGACACCTCTGGTTTTTACCAAACAACCATTACACCTACAAACCTACACATTATGACCCACTGCAAACCAAGGTGCAGCCAGAAAGCATTGATAGTTTATTAATAAAACCCTTCAGCGTGTGAAATACCAGGAGCATTTGCGCCACTCTGTGAAAGTCTGAGGTTAGACAGGCCTGCAGGTCACAGCTTAGCATGTCACCTTGACCTGCAGCATTGTTGACGTTCAGCCTTGTCCAACGCTGTCATCACTATTCCCAACAAGGTGTGAGTGATTTGCAGAGGGTCTCAGACTCTCTCCGCTCATCCTGTCATGTCTTGTAGATTTCCCGCCTGATGCCAGCGTTGCTAAGCTAAACATTGACTCTGAGCTGATGGCACAGCAAACTTTCCTCCCAACACATACATAAGATCTGGAAGATGTGCTGTTTGCTTTGAGAGGTGATGTGTTCAGATGCTGGCTCTCTTTCCCGGTGACTGACGATTAGCAGCTTGTTGCTCTCTCTTTCTCACATTTATACTGTTCCATTTTTCCTTCCCCTCACTGATTTGACAACCTGGTTGTGTACCAGCTGTGTGGTTACTGTAGGTATGGGCAGCTAATACAGGTTTCTCCTCTTCAGCAGTCCAAGTGGAGTTTGTCGTCAGCATGACCACAAACTTTTTATACCCAAACAGTGAGATGTCTACAGTTCCGCCAAGTGGGAAGCGCCTCTTCAAAATAGAAACAGCTGGACTATGACCTGCTTGTGTATGTGCATGGATTGCAAAATATGTCCCCTTGATATGTACGGACGGATATTTTAGCTTTTCTTTTAATAATAAGTGGAAAGTGGCATCTGGGTCAATGTTTCATGTGCAGCTTTACTTGCTAGGCAAATATAATCAGAATAAATATGTTTTGATGTAAAGACAGAACATTTAGTGCTTTCACGCAGACACTGTTCTGGTTCTGGCTCCGTTCGAGTCTCCAACCTTAGTGCCCTCTGGTGAAAGTAGCTGATTGTGTTGATTATCTGGGAGCTTTGCCCTGTGTGGGGTCAGCCTAGCCTACATTTTACCCCTGTTACCTGGTTGATGACCCACCAGACGGTCCAGCAGCTTGAAAGATGGACATGTAACACCACGTCCTCATCCACTGTTGCCCTTATTTTTTTTTATTTCTTTTTTAATCTGCATAGTTACAAGGAAAAGGTTTCAAACTGAGGTATCATTTTCTATACAATTTATGTTGTTGCAAAAAAGGATTTGTCTTTATAATTTCTCTCTATTAACTGCAAAGAGCAGCTTTATCGTCTGGGTTTGTTAACAGTCAGCATTGCAAACATATCATAACATATGTGACCAATCCTTTCCTAAAAATGAAAGATGCTTCTCACAAGGTTAACAAGTTAAACTAACTCTAACTAACTGCCACTAGCACTGGTCCAGAACCAGTCCTCACCTAGTGTTAGTTCTGAATGATGACCAGTGGTCATCTGAAGTTAATTCCAGGGGGAAAAACTGACAGTCACAAAACTAATAAGTGTTTTTAATAAAGGTACATTCTGAACTTACATGTTTTTGAGATTGGTTGCGCGTACACATGTAGGAGTTACTCCCCTTCCAACCCCATGATTTGCTTGTGTTAACCCAGTTTTGAAAACTTGAATTTTATGTGTTACAGAGAAATGTTTACATGCATTAACACAATAATTTGGTTTTTTCTATTGCCATCTAAATGCACTGAGTGTAATCATGATGAACAACACACAAGTGATAGCAAGCTGAATCTGGGACAGTGGTTGGGTCTGATTACATTGTTAGCTTGAACTGCACCAATTATATAAATTAAATGACCTTTTAAATATGCTGAGAAAGTACCTGATCTCGACGGTATTCTTAACGGAAAATTGTTAGACATTCCTGGTGAATAACTGCAAGTTATTAGGTTAAACAATAGATTTGTCATTAAGAATCACTGCGTTTGCACAAAAGAAAAAAATCAGCATGCATGTAAACTTTCAGATGTGTGAATTATGTTCGCTGTAGTTAGAAAAGGTAAATTTTTATGATACACGATTCATTTTGCAACATTTTTGAGACACAAAACAAACTCTGTAGAGACTTTTTGGGACTCACGGGGACCTAATCCACCTTTTTACAAGGATATATCTACAGTTTCTAAAAGTGTCGCCATTTTTATTTAGATTGAACTAATTAACCTAGAAAAGAAGTAAAATTAACATGCAGCAATTTGGCTTTACTATAAAGCTCTCTCTTACAAGCTTCTATGGCTTGCAGTGTGTTTTATGGGTGAAATCATCTGGTTAATCTACAACAACTTACTTCCTGTTGTTTTTCTATTTTTTAACACAACAGGAAGCTGGTTACTGTAGAAGGCATGCAGGGTCCCTTGTACGTCTCAATGTCTCTGTGCCATGTCATGATTGGATTTTTTTTAACCTGTCAAGTCAAATTCAGTGAACCTATGAGAGTTTTATGAATCGGTCTTGCAGTTCTCACTTAAGTGAAACCAGATGGAAGTGTTTTACTGTTTACTTTCACCCTAATTACCCTCAACACGAGCTAATTTACACGGAAAGATGACATTATCTTAGCAGCTGGACAGTGTTGTTAACTAATGAAGTCAACTAATGTGTTGTTCTATTAAAAAAAAAAGAAGAATAAAAAGAGAATTTCTTCTTTAACATATTGTTTTTGTGTTAGTGTTTGTTCACACACAAATATTTAAACATGCATGCACATTGTCCTTTTACCATATGAGCTTCTCAGCACGCTAGGCTGTTTATATGTCGCCTGAGGGCAAACACACCACCCTCTTGCAGGGCTTCTGGTATTTAGGAGTGAACGCATCTCGAGGCGTTCATATTAGGTCAATGGATTTCTCACTTTTCACTTCAAAGGGAGCGTGCGTGGGTCAGGGTTTCATCACAGAGTTGTTGGTCTTTTGCGCACAAGATCTGAGAAAAACAGTGCTAAAAATAGGATGCCGTGTCATGCTTAAGAAGAAGTCACAGCCAATTTTTTTTGTTGTGAAAATGCCTCCATGTCAACCGGTTGGGAGACACATTGCTTGCGGCTGTTTGGGAAGGGAGGTGTCGGTGTGGTTTAGATTAAGTGCCAAAATATTTACAGTATTGGAAATCTGGTTATAATGTCATTGCTCAGTAACCATTTAGATTACTGGCAACAAGGCCAAGAGTTCATCATTCATTCTCACCCAGCATGCAGAGCTGAAGATGTTTTTCCACATGGGGATGGCAAATTGGATCATATGATGAGAGCTTAATGGCCCTGCAGTTACAAGTGTACTATATCACTGCCTCTGCTTGATGAATGAGGCGTTCATAGGGCAGTAATTTATTATTACTGCAGTATTAGTCCTTTGATCCTCCAACAGTTTGAACCCTGGAGATTTTTAGAGGGGTGGCTCGTCAAAATAACTTTGCAGATAGGCCCAGTCTTGCCTCAACTGTGGGGAGATGAAGCCTGGAGGTGTGCAGAGGCACCAGAGTGCAAAACCAGACTACGGAGGCATGACACTGTAGTCTAATGGACCACTGGTTCCTAATGTTTGAATGGATCAAAGAAGTCCTCTGTGATTATATATTTTTGAGTGATCCGTGGTGTTTTGTTGTCACTTCCTCAGCATGGAGATAGATGATTCTGGTGCCTGTTGGAGATGGCTTTATTGGAAAGAGGGAAAGTCCAGTTTTATCTTCAAAGACCCTTAATATAAAAGGTGCTGTGCTTGAATCTCTGCTGAGGAGCCATACCAAACCACAAGCTGTCATTCTTTCCAGGACATTCTTCTAATAATGACAAAAGCGAATGGGAAGTCTCATGGTGAAACATGAAGAGGCAGAAAGTGGAGTCAGGGAGTCGTAGAGTTGAATGGGTTGATTCGCGGGAGTGGCAGGCATGGCCTGTGGGTGACCCATGCCAGTCCTGCCAGTTAGTCAGTCAGTCTGTCTGTCTCAAGGTCAGTTTGACTTAGTCGCAAACAGCACTGTTGACAACTAAATGTGTTGCTTTGATTAGACTCCGTCATGACTTTTGCCTCAGTCCTTTTGCTGCTCACATTCCCACTTAATTCTCTTTCCACCCGCCCAACCTCCATCAGTATGTCTGGCACATCCCACTTCTCATTGTGCAGGCTGAGCCGCTGGCCCTCTTTAAGATCTGCATTAGAATGTTGTTTTTATATAGCAGCAAGCGGAGGCATGTGGAGTCTCTTTTGAACTGCTCAGCAAACAGATGGAGCTTTTCACACTGCCTTTATGAGATTAAGTGAAACATTCCCATAAAAAAAAGACATTTCCTTGTGTCCTCTCACCCTTCACTGTCTCACTCTTCATCTCTGTCCCTTTAATTTTTTTTCTGGCTCCCCTTAGGCTTGGGCAAGGGCACACTGCTGCTGCTGCTGAAAGTGAAGTGGAAAGTAGAGAGGTTTGTGTTACCGATAACTTATTCCGCAAGTTTAGATCAAACTAGCAAACAGGTCCTGTGAGCCTGAGACTGCAGGCGGAGGGAGTGACTTCTGGATTCTCTTCTGCATTGTAAGCCTGTTTAACTGTGACTCAGGTGGGATTGTGCCAAGTGCCGGCATTTAACAAGGGTTTGACAAAATACATTCACAGGGTGGACTCTGAGGCTTTAGAGCTTGAAATTTACTGGGGTACAACAAATGTATTTAGATTTGGCTTTGCATGGGGTAGATACCTATAAGCCATCAACCACAGTTCATTTAAAATTTGATCATTTTCTTTTGTGTGGACCCACACGTTGAATGGGAGTGCTTACTCTAAACGTGGAAAGATATTCTGCCACACACATTCCTGTAGTGCCCCTGCCAAACTTTCCACATTTAAAGGATTTGCTAGGTTGGCCAATTATATAGAATTACTTCTGAAAAAAATAAGCATTTCACTCTGCTCTGTAATTCTGGGGGTGTGTCCACTTAACACAAAGACAAAGTACCTTAAAGTCATTGGAGCAAACAATTGAGGTAAAGCCATCTATCAGCCTGTGTGAGCCATAATATTTATAGTGGCTGCTGATATAGTGTCAGGACCACTGAGTGGAATCCCCTCTAGTTTTTTAATGTTATAATAAAAGGTGGGGGGTTACACTCTGAATGACCTGTGTGTCTTGTCAAAAGTTTGGACCCAATTATCCATTAAATCTAAATGGGAATGTGTGTCCAAACTTTTCACTGGTTCAAAACAGCCATTGTGTTGATATTCAGTTGCTAGCATGGGATACTGTGCTGTACAGCAAGAGGCAGCTGTCACGTGATGCCCCAGGCTAGAAAAAAGTTGTGCAATTTCTCTGCTCGCTGCAGAGCAATGATAGCTCCAGAATGTGCATAATGGACATCAGCATGCCATCACAACGAGTCAGAACCACAGAGTTATAAGGTTGGAAAGCTATAGTGTTGCTTTAATACAACCTGCCTCTGATAATGTCCAAAAATGTGCAGATGTTAATGTAATCCATGGTTGGTACAATTAAAAAAGTGGAAGATGTGAAAGTTGTCTAGCTGTAGCCTCAAAAGAGTCAAATTCAGTTGCTGAATTTAAACAAAAACCATTCATTTATTATCAGTCATGATCATGGCAGATGAGCTTTAATGTCTGTAGCATATTGTGTAAGTGGGCTGCATTGTGGTGTTTTGGTAAACACCTTTGCCTGACAACATGGAGTCTTCCTTTATGGAGTTTGCATTTTCTCTCCAAATACTACAGCTTACTCTTTAAGTCAAAAGCTAGATTCTAAATTAACCACAGGAGTGATGGTTGTGCATGGTTGGCTATCCTGTTTGTTTCTGTTTTGACCCTGTGTGGACTGACAACCTGTCCAAGATGCACACCGCTACTCACCCATCATGGCTAGGATAGGCTCCATGAACCTTAAAGTGGGTATAGAAAATAGAGGAACTGATGTTTTTGCTGAGAACTGCTGTTACACTTACCTAAAAACTTTAGATATCTAACTGCTGCATAGATGCTCTAATCGGCTGTGAAACTAAATGAAAATGATCAATTCATGCACATGTGAGTGTACGCCACAAGCCAAGCTTGTCACAAGCCGTGGGTGTGAGGACCCAAATGCAGGCAGACGAGGCAGAATGCAGACCGGTGCAGGTAAAAAGGTTTTAATAAGGAACAACTTAATTTACAGAAACAAAAGACTCCAGTGGCAAAACACGAACTAAACTCTCAAAGAAACATGTGACGAACAGAGACCAGGAAGCAATGAACTGGCGAGGGAGGAACTGAATGGCTTAAATACACTGAAGGGTTAACGAGGCACAGGTGAGGTGAATGAACAAATCGGACCAGGTGAACTAATGAGCAGAAACCAATAAACACAGAACATGACACTAAACACCAAAACCCAAGAACAAACCAAAAACATGTCAAAAACCAAACACAAGAAACTAGGACATAAACCGTGAATCGTGACAGTACCCCACACTGCTGAGTCCAGCAGAATCCACTCAAACGCAGGTCCTGGCATTAATGGCAGAGGAGGTGCAACCTCCTTGGAGGCAGAAACCACAGGAGGCAGTGGAGGTGTGACCCGACCAGAGTCCCCCTCGGGTACAGGAACCAGAAGCAGAGGAGGAGCGTCCTGAATGAGGAGTGAGAAGAGATGAGTGTGATGGTGCAAATGCGACCACGCCTCTCCGGAGGCTAGAGGCAGACCAGGGTGGCCCAGAGACCCAGGCAATCAGCAGCAATCCCAGAGCTCAAACCCAAGCCTTCCCACCATGAAGACCATCCTGGACCTACCCCGAGGGTAGCACACAAAGACACCAGCCAGAGCCCCGGCGGGCCAAGATCAGCAGCCTCCGTTCCCGCTAGGCGGTGGCCATCCAGGGCAACAAGAGCAAAGCCCCCCCCCCACCCCCCTTAATTCATTTACCCTTTTTAATGCAGCATGGTCTAATAAGTGTGGAATTTACCAACAATTTACAACCTTGAAAAAGATGGAAAAACATTGTATAAAATGTTAAAACTCTGATTTTTTTTTTCTTTCTACTAAAAGGCAAATTTTGAATTCCGTTGCAGCAACATGCTTTAGAGAGAAAAAATACCAACATGCTGGATAACTGGTTGGTAATCTCAAACCAAATAAGGTTCATTAGACACCGTTTTTACAAGTTTCACAATATTTACAAGTTTGCTATAAAATGCTACAATATGTGAAGATGGCTTATTTCAGAGAGTCAAAGCCTGACTGGTTTTTGTACATATGACAACATTGAAAAAAAGTCCAGGTACTTCAAAAAATATATATATGTTGTACATAAACCTGCAAACTGCTCACTTAAAAAGTTTTACATCATCGAATCACAATATATAAGTCCTAATTTTTTAATGCCTCATTATTACAAAGTGATGCATTTATGTTTGCAAAACATTTGTATTTAAGTTTGGCTTATTTACAGACAGCATGTGTCTTCAGTTGTGGCGGTGCTGGTTGTATGAGTGTGTGTACGAGTGTTTGCTCTGTTGAGAGGCATGGCTTTCTGCACTGCCTGTTCCAAGAATGAATTCCTGGAGGCTTACAAGAGCTGTTGAATGAGATGGAGGGCTCAGGACAGGAATGATGGGAGGGAGGGAGGCTGCTCTACACTGTAGGAGGGGTGTCAAGCTCTCACTTACGGCCCTGATTAAATAACAGGATGCTTTATGAAAACAAGAACATTATCTGCCTCTTAAAAGGCCGGGAAAGGCCCTCTAATTGGCTTCCCCTGAGTCTCTGTGTTGACGCCCATTGGTAGAAGCCAGCCGCAAAGAAATGAAGAAAGGCTCTTTCTCAACTTCTTCCAGTCATACTCTCATCCATACCGTGCTGTAGGAGTGCATCAATGCACAGATACCAGGCCGACATTGAAGGGCGTTTTTACTTTTTTTTCTCCTTAAAGGAGAATCACTCTAAGATGAATCTGTAGCATTAGTTCACTCATGTGGCAACTTCTCCAGCTAACGGTTTAAAAATGTGTTTGAGGAAGTGAATGGAAAGTGTGGAGATCAAAAAAATATTCATATCCAAAGATTCAATTCTTCCTTCCAGCATATCACCTAAAGTGATCCTGTATATCATGATACCTACGGCTGGTGAGCTGTTCAACATGCTCACACTGTGATTGTTCAGAGGAGCAGTAATCAGTGTTATTAATGTAAAAAAAAAATCAAAGCCTACAGCCAGATTTATGATTGGGTAAAGATTGAATCATTTCAAATTCATCATAAGGTGCAAAAAAATGTTTGTCAGCTTAATGGAGCACCTGCATTAAAACCCAACGTAATGTGACTTAATTAGTGCAGCCAATCAGCTATTTTAATGAGAGTTGTTTAAGGAAGTGTATGAACTAAAACAGCAAAACACCAGCTTTCTGCCTCTTAGTTATGGACATTTCCTAGTATTCTTGATTGAAAAAAGTAAACTGATTAAAAAAGAAAATACAGAGTAAATTCTTTGTTTGTGGATAACTTAACTGATAAAATTAATTGCACTTAAATTGGCACAGTTATGTACAGTTTCTACATAGAGCAAGGTGTTGAAAATTCATGTCTTTGCTGCTCCCCACTGGTAGTGAAATGAATGACACATGCATTTAATGTTTTGCATTGATTCTTTCCTGATTTCTTGCTGTGTTTAACATGTGCACACAAATTACTGCAGGTTTATATTTCATGTAGTATATCTGCTTCCTCCTGCATGCCTAACAGTGCACTGGTCACTATTACTGGATTTGATCTATTTCATGCAACACATCAGATAAGATCCAATCCACTCCTCATTACTGTTTTTCATTTAGTTTTTGGTATTTTAAGTATAAAAATATGAGAGTGCAATTAATACTTTACCATTGTGCAGCTGTTTTCCTCTTCTCTACACTTTTACTGGCTGTTAACCCTCTGTTAAGAGTCCCAGTGACCGGTGCTGGGCTCGCTGGGTTAAAGGAGGGATTTGTAAGGTCGCATAGTGAGCTGTGTGCACACTGGACTCTGTGGAGTCTCTCACCTCCATCATCACTGCTGCTGTCACTGGCAGACACATCAGTGTGATCTGCCCACAACCCCCCGCCCCCGGGCACCGGCGCTTGTTGTTCGGCCCTTTGATGTTTCGATGATGTGTTTGGCAAGTGATAGTGTATCAGATGACAGCGGTCTTTCTCTGTCGCTCTGTGCTTTGCATTTCAAATGTGTGTCAAAGTGGCTGTTAGTGAGCGGGTGGGGTCACGCTGAGCTTCAACACCATGAGTTCCCCAATGACCTCTCTTACCTACTAACACGCAGACCAGGTTCTGAACTTTTTCCAATATTCTTTTCTCCTTGTTATAGAAATTTTGCCGAGTCCAGCTTCTGGATTTACTGTTTCAATTGATGCGTGTGTGTGTGTAGGTGTGTGTGTGTGCACTAGGATGAGTGTGAGGTGTGCAGGAGGAGGAGTGTGTGTGACTCAGGCCCTCCCCTTGAGGCTTAAACTTTTCCTGAGTGGTAGAATCTACTCACCTGTCCTGACTTGCCTGCCCTCCCACTCCACACTCCCACCTCTCCTCCCCTCCTTCCTTTCCATACAGTAGACACCCCCCTCAACCCCACCACCCCCCACACCCTTCACCCCCTTCCTCCAGTACCCCCACATCAAAGAGCTGATGTGAGTAATGGATACTCAGCAGGGCCGCACCCTTCCCTCCTCCAACCAACTCAACAGCCACTCAGCCAGAGGCGCACACCCGACAATCACACAGCACATACACACACACATATACAGCAATTATTTACACACAATTAGAACTAAATATGCAGCCTCAAAGGCAGGTAAACAATATTTAGAGCAAAGCTGTGCTTATGTTTGAAGACATAATACTGATGTAGCGTCTGGGAGAATTTTGATGTTGCAAAATGGTATCCTGTCAGGTTGAATATTTTCTTAGCTGGTGAAGTTTTAAAATAAATCGCCCTTTTCTTTGGGTAGAAAATCGTCTTTGTAAACTCTTCTGTGAAACAAATTGGCTTGATTGGAGACAACAAAGTAATGCCGGCTGGTTTTTTATGATGTGAAAATGATGAAAGAGCAAATTTCATCCATGTGTCATCCTATTAATGTGTCTCACTCATAGAACTGTGGATCAACATGTCATCTAATCAAGTTTAGTCAAGAAAAATTGATCCAAACATACATGTAGAATAGAAAATGATGTGCGCATCCAACGTATTTCTCTTCTGCAAATAACTCTCGCTGCATCACTAATGAAAACAGTACAACTGTTTTTTGTTTTGTTTTTTTTTGAGACAAACTTGAGAGGTTGCTTCCAGTGCAGACTTGATTTCAGGAAATAGGAAACAGTCACATGTTGCAAGATCAGGTGAATACAGAGGGTGGGAAAGAAACACATGGCGTTGCTTTACCACTCGCCCTGTTCATCTCATTTAACGTCATGAGACTTTTTTCTTTTCCATAAAATCAGGTTTCAGATCATCGTTTCCCACAGCTGCAGCCGCTTTCTTCTGATCCTCCAGAAGCCGTTTGTAATACTCATATATTAAAGAGGAGAGAAACTGAAATCTATTAATTAGAAGTGAATTACAGCATCAGTCATGCAACTTCTATTAAGAAATTGCTCCTTTGAACGTAGGCTCTTGAGGGCATTCATGTTTAATAATTAGTTTTAGACAAACCGGGATGTAGAGCTACTTTCTTTTTTTTCCATTATGTTTTTTTGCAGGTAGAGCTACCAAAGCACCTGTTTTTAATGCCAGTTTGCTACCTCTGCCATATCCCTCCCCTCATTTAGACATGTGGTGTGTCGCTGTAATGGTTCCAGTGTGTTAGTCTGGAGAAATGACAGAGCAGAGAGGGTCGGGCTCAGACCTGTAGGGCCTTAACTCTGTACTCTGTCATTAGACACTTGAACACAGCAGCACAGCCTGCTCCACTCTTTCCTCTCACTCTCTGCTTTTCTCTCTTTTTCCCCTTTACCTCTTTCACTCTCACTCTTAACTGTCACACTTATTATTCCACAGTAAAGTGTGTACATTCACGGAGCGACTTGGGGCATCGTGATGGAGAAAGTTGGCTTGAATTAAAGAGAGTCTGAAGTTTTTTTTATGGACACATGTTTTTACAAGTTCTTTGGATTTGCATAAGGCTTATGGCGACCTCCCTGTGTGTGAATTGATGGGGTTGCTTCAGGACAAGGAGGTGCTGAGTCCAATGCAGCAGCCCGTGTGTCATGTGTCTGCTGCAGGTTAAACTAGCGTTTGCCGTTTAATTTCTCTTTGATTTAATTTATTTATATAGTACTAATTCACTGGTAAATTAATCACAAGGTACTTTAAAGGTACAGCCCAATTTAATACAGTTATCATCCAGTTATAGCAAAGTCATATATTCCAAATGTAGCCGTTGCATCAGAATTTTGTTCATATAAAGCCAATTTATAAATTGTTGCCTATGAATGGATCTTCTCTTTCGTTCAGTCTTGGATTGACACTTCTCTTTAACAGGAAGAGGCCTCCAGCAGTGCCAGACTCAGGAAGGATGGTCATCTCTCTGGGCTAGTTAAGGGTTAGAGATTAAAGGACTGAACTGCCTGTTATCACAGATTCTGTTCATATCTTTTACGGAGAACATTTCTAACGGTAGCCAAAGGCCAGAGGATGCCTGGTTTGTCTGGCTCAGGACTGCATTTTTGCTTTTATTGCAGATGATATGATCCTATTTGGTCCACTGAACTTGACATCCAGTTTCCTTTACGGGGTGTTTACAGCTAAGCACGAAGCTGCTGGTAAGAGGACATGAAGGAGTTAAAGCTATCAGGGACACTGACTGCTGGATTGATGTTGACCTGCTATGAAGATGTGGCCCAGGTCTGTTGAAGCGAAAAAGTAGGCGACCGCAAAAGAAAAGCTGCTGATGATTTTGTTAGTGTATGGGCACATTCACACCATGATAGTGTGCACTTTACTCAAGCAGACCAAACTGCCTGGACAACGTCACACAGTTACAACAGCTGCTCACTAGGAGGAGGTATTCCCCAAATGACCAATGAACAAGAAGAAAGAAAATCTGACCCATTGATTGGCCAAGAACAAAAACAAAAAAGGCTCGTTCCCTACAACCAAACCATGGAGCAACACCGAGTCTGTGCACTGTTGGGGTTTCTTGTTTTGCTTTAATGTTCAAACCTGATATGTTTTTTACTAGAACCTGTCCAATTTGAACAGCAGGAAAGGCAGCAACACGTACATGTAGTACATGTTGTACTACAACGCATCCTACCTCACTTCCTCTTGTTGAGTAGCTGGGTGGTCTGTTTGCGTTCACACTGCAAGTGAGCCATACCAGGGTTCTTTTGCAAGTGTAAGAAGTTTTTAAACCTCAGTTTTTAAACGGATCAGAGTTTGCTTCTTTGGTCTGCACCAGAGTTCAAATGCACATTCACGCTACTCCAGACAAACTGTACTACCCATGGAAGCCGTTAAAAAGGGCCTAACAGCGGCATGTGTTTCTCTCACCTGTGACATGAGCTGCAGGTAGTTACTGGAATAGTGAAATTGGATTATGAGCCTTCTCAAAGTGTTGCCCAGGGTTAGCATGGAGGTGTCTCTTGGCCTGGTTTGGAAGTCATTTACAGTGTAAATCAAAAGTTTGACCATAAGTGCCAATATCTGCCACAATATTGATTTGATTCATTTCTGGATATCACATGCCAATTTAACACAATCACTCCCATCCATATCAAATCAGAAAAGCAACGTCGTTATCTATATAATTTTATTTCTGAGCTCAATCAGACGTTGAAATGAAAAACAATCTGTTCTTTTGACAAAGTAGAACCTCCCACAACCAAGAGGAGGTGGGTGGGAAGATTGAAGTCAGACAAGACCTGCTCCCCCCACAACCCAGACCAGAAAATGAAGTGACCCTTGCCGAGAACAAAAACCCTCAACAAACACTGACACATTAACGAGAAAGGAGATATTTTCATGGAAAAATTCTCAGTCCAGTCTTTGATGTCAAATAAAGACATCAGAGCAGCGTAGTTAGTTTCTGCTGGGTCAGGAGTAAACAGTGATGCCAGGCCTGACTCACACACCGCAGTTTGTCAGAGATGTAAACAAACAGCACTGGCTGGTCTCAAGAAGGCCACCCACTGCTGGCGAGCCCAGATCACTGGCTCCGGCTGATGTTTACGCAAGATGAGCTGTGGTTAATGCAAAGGTTTTGGACTGGTCTGTTTGCGTGAGTCATCTTCTCCTGACGGCTCATCTCTCCAGCAGTTTGAAGCAGTCGTGCCTAAGATTTTTTACAAAAAAGGAACAAGCAATTGAATTTTTATAGGTTTTAAAATATAACACAAATGAATCTTATCAACAGCCCTCACCCTGCTGACTTTTAATGATTTTATGATTCTGTTGACAAGCACTAATGTGAATGACAAAATTAGTTACAGTTAAATTTTGTTTGGAAGTTGTATTGTCCTGGTTTGGGTTTACTTTCACTACAGCATGAAAACTTCGGAAACCTGAGCTTCTTGCTGCAGCTCAGCCCCCCTCAGGTCTGTTTGTGTTTGTGACAGCTCACTTTTAGGGAAATCTTCACAGCATCTTCAGCTGAAACTATTGCTCACCATTTCACAAATGACTACTAAGCTCCTGTCTTGTTTTCCCACGCCCCGCGTCGAACAGCCATCGCTGTTAAAAGTAGAAGCAGACTGATGTGGTTTGTGTGTTGTTTGTTAGTTTTTCTGTGATGACGTCTTTGCTGTATAGCTCTGTAAACCACAGTCATTTCCGATGCTGCAATTGTTTCGGCTTGCATGCCAAATAGTGTGTAATCACGTGTCAAGTTGCACCTCGTGAGGATGGGTGTTTACTTAACTGCAGCCATGTCTCTTTCAGTTCCGACCATAACAAACCTGGAGATTTTAAAACCTTTGCGCTCACGGTCCTCTCAACTGTCTTGTTAGTGTCTGACCTGCGTTTTCATTGTGCCATTAAAGTTTAAATATATTCCCTATTAATCCTGTAATGAGATCCCTCAGCCTGCTTCCGGATCTGTGGCGCAGTAGAGGCACATGGTTTGGCAAACCACACTCTGGAACCACTACTACTAATTTTGAGAAATAATAAAACCACAGCAGTCAAGTATATTATGATATATTCCTGAACTGTATTACACTGTGTGTGTGTGTGTGTGTGTGTGTGTGTGTGTGTGTGTGTGTGTGTGTGTGTGTGTGTGTGTGTGTGTGAGTGAGTGTGTTTATAAGTGTGTGTTGGATCCTTGTGCTGCACAAGGAACTTTTGAACTCCAGGAAAAGCAAATTCCAACATGTCAAATCCGGCTCTTTTTTCTCCCATGTGACTGCACCTCATTTAGGTCCATGCATGTATTGAATGGACCTAAATAACTTTAATGGTCTTGTGTGTGTGTGTGTGTGTGTGTGTGTGTGTGTGTGTGTGTGTGTGTGTGTGTGTGTGTGTGTGTGTGTGTGTGTGTGTGTGTGTGTGCATGTGTATTTATTTATTTATTGTAGTGTGTGAACTGGGCCTCTAGGTTTTTACCATCGTATCTCCTCACATTAATCGTTGGCAGGTGCTAAACACTGAAGAGCTTGAGATGAGACATAGATGAAAATGTGTTTTCATGTAGTTTTCTTTTTTAGGGGGATTTCTAGAGCAAAGTGAAGAGAAACATAATATTTAGAAGCATACATACTTACAGCAGGCCTGAGAGGCAACATGACAAGGCTTTCTCAGCTACCAAAAAACTGGTTAGGAGTGCTGCACACGAGCTTATTGTGTTTACTCTGAATCCTGTCTATCACAGCACATACAACCCCAACTCTAAAAACGTCAGGCTGCTGTATAAAATGTAAATAATGACAGAATACAATAATATTAATTCATAATTTATTCGTAAGAGAACACAAACATACTGTATTAGACGTTTTACCATTTCATGGAAAATGTTAGCTCATTTTGAATTTGATGGCAGCAACACATCCAAACAAAATTTGAAAAAAGGGACAAAAAAACAGCTTAAAAAGTCATTTGCACAAATTAAAAACAACTGAAAAAGCATTTGACAACTAATTAGGTTAATTTGCAACTGACCTGGTATAAAAGGAGCTTTTTAGAGATGCAAAGCCTCTAGTGAAACAGTTTCAGAAAAATGTTCCTTAATGTAACTTAGGAAAGAATTTGTAGATCTACATGTATAATGTCAGCAGTGATAATGGCTAATTTATTTCTATAGCACATTTAAAAAAAACAAAGTTGGCTTAATGTTTTACAAGTTCATTTAAAACTAGAATAAATAAAATGAAGCATGAAAGCAAACAAATACAGTAAAACTGACTAAAAAATTCAATACTACAACATAAAAAATTCAATGGTAGTCAAATTGAACTAAAAGTCAAAGAAAAAATGAGAATTCACAGATAGGATTTAAAGGGCTGTAAAGATTCTGGAGTGCAAATATTGATTGTCATTAAAAGATTCTGAAATTCAGGAGGAATTTCTTTGGGCTGAAGGACATGGTTGAAAACTGGGGGCTTCTGATCTCAGGCCTCTCCTGGCACTGCAGTAAAACAGACATAACTCACTCTACTAGAAAATCACTGCATCGGCTCAAAAACATTTCCAGAAAACACAGTCTATGAAAACAGATCACCGTGTAATCAACAAATGCAGATTAAATCTCTTTCATGCAAAAAAGAAGCCATACATGAACATGATCCAGATAAGCCACCATATTCTTTGGACATAAGCTAATTTGAAATGGACTGAAGCAAAGTGGAAAACTGTCATATGATCAGATATCCAAACCTAAAACTCTTTTTAGACTAAAGAGGAGAGGAACCATCCGGCTTGTTTAAGATGAATAATTCAAAAGTCTGCATCTCTGATGGTATACGGTTGCATTAAATTCATAATGAGTTCAAAGTCATCTCAAGGCATTTTACAGGCATAATCAATTCAAGCCACTTGATTTTGACTTAATTCAAACAAATCCACATTTGTCCAGTTTTGATAATAAAATAATAATTGCCCAGCTATGGGAAACCAAGAGATTGCATCACATCTTGACTTGATATTTTCCATGAAATAATAAAATGTCTCAGTTTCAACATTTGATATGTTGTTTATGTTCCATTGGAAATAAAAATGGGTTTATGGAATTTGCAAAAAATTTTTAACAGATTAACCAGCAACATGTGGAGCTTGATGTTACCTCAAGCTGCACAAGATCACTATTAAAACACAGTTTCAGTCATTTTCATATCATCAGTTGATCACCTGACCCACATTCTCAACTTTCACATACAGGAAAAGTTGAACCCTGGTGTTGGTTTGTTGCAGGCCACTGGGGTAGGTAGCCTGAAGGTAACTTAAAGCTAACTACAAACAATCTGCATCCTAACACATGTATCAGTTGTTTTGCGTTGCACCTGTTGTTATAGATTCTGCAGCTTACGTAGGCACTTGGTTATCTCCATGTTGTTTCCAGATGTTTTGAGGATGCACATCTCTCTGTTCAACACGCTAAACGCTCTACTACCAAACAGGGTTAATAACTCTTGTTTCCTCTGAGCTGCTTTTATTCCAATTCAGGCAAAAATTGAAGGTAGTTTAGAGACCCACTGAATATTAGAGAGTGCATGTAAGTTAGTAAAAACAAAAAACTAGCTTATCAGCCGCTTGCTTGCTATAGTCTTCCAGCTTAAAAATCACTCAGTTAAATGGCAACATGAAAGAAATGGAAAGGAGAGCTGCAGTAGAGCCTAGTTTGAATAGAAAATTGGTCTCATTTGCCTGTTAGGCAGATATAGAACTTATTTTCTGTCATTTGGCATTTCCCCCCTTTTGTTTTCACACTATCAAATGATCATTCCCGTTTTCATGTCACTGGAAACACGGGAGAAAGGTTTGGATCAGGTAGTGGATTTCACTGGCTTTAAAGCACTTTCTAGTCTGGAGTTTGGCTCCAGCATCAGGCAGAACGTGGCTGGAGCAGCAGTGCTTTGGTTTCCCCTGTGAGGTCTGAGAGTCATAAAATGACTGCCACCTAGTGGTGGTTTGGTACACATGCACATATTCACTTAAACTGGCTGCTCCGTAAGTGACCTTTTAGAGCCAATTGTGTCTTTAAAAGAATCGCCTTATATTTGACACAATGCCATCCGTGCACCTTGTGCTATAATTTCATGTTTTCTTTTTCCATCTTCTTCAGGCCCGCATGGCGCTGGATAAAGGAGCTCAGGCAGTTATCTTTGATGTCAGTGATGACGGCAACGCTGCTGCCGAGGTGAGATGTTCACTGCTAGCAGCTGCCCTCTCCTTCTATAATGAATGTTGGATGAAAAGCAGAAATGTCCCCTATACTTGCTTATCTTGTATTTTATCTTTTGTTTCTTTTACCATTTTAATGTGACACAAACACACACTCAGCTACGAGAAACAGACTCCCTTCCACGTCCTGTTGTGCTCGTAGAGGCTGAGGATGCTGAGGAACTGATGGGTTTAGTTAACAAGAATGAGGAGGCCAAAGTTGTTATTGAGATAAAGATAGAGCCTAAATGGGTAAGAACTGATACAAATCACACACCAAACACTTAGTTCCCCTCATAGATTAAAAATAACTCCTCTAGGAGGTAGCAGAACAGAAAATAAAACTCATTAAGCTACTAATTAAAAACATTTACATTATATTATCTGAGAGGCTGCTCTGAGCTACTTTTGTTGTTTGGAAAGACACAGACACATTTATGTACAGTAAAATGTGTCAACATAAGTGTAACATCTTACATTCTGCTTTCAGCAACATTACGATGTGAGCATCCTGCTCACCATCGTCTTGGTCATACTCACCATCGTCCTCATTTTTGCTTTCCGCTACAAGTGCAAGTCCAACAGGACCTGGGTGAGTGATAGCACCACTATTTGAGATTTACAAGTCAAATAGACATTTCAACTGGTTTATATGACTCGCCAATTCCTGTGTACCCAGGACTCTGTCCATCAGCAGACCATGCGAGCCATTAGTCGACTGGAGACAAAAACTTACAGCTCCCAAAGCTGCTCGGGCTCCCAGCACCGCCGAGGGGCCTGGGGCTCAGCCAGCAGCTCTAACTCAAGTCCCGTCTGTGCTATTTGCCTGGAGGAGTTCCAGGATGGGCAGGTAGGAGGGCTGTGCCATACCTGTATGTCTGGCTGGTCTTTGGTGGTTATAAAGAAACAAACTGGCATCTGTCTTATTTCTATCCCAGCACCTGAGGATCATTTCTTGTGCTCATGAGTTCCATAAAGACTGTGTGGACCCCTGGCTGCTGCAGCATCGCACCTGTCCACTCTGCATGCACAATATCATGGGTAAGGCGAACATTTTTTTAGTTATTTTTAGGTTAAAACTGTTATTTTTATTTGGCTGCAAGAAGAATTTAAGATTGTTGTTGTTTGTTGGAAGGTGAAATATAGTTTGACTATGAGTAGCTTAGATGTGTTTAGGAAATGTCGCTGAATTTTTAAAAGGTATATATTATCAAGCATAGACATGTTCACATGGTGACTGCTTGTGTGTTTCACAGGGACTGAGCGACAGCATCAGAGGACCAGATCCCAGCAGAGTCAAGAGCAAAGCCAGGGTTTCCTGCATCCTCAAACTTACAGCAGCCCACACAACCACCCCTTTCCACAGCATGCTATTCCCTTTTCTATGAGGCCCCACTATCCCCGTGGGCCCTCTGGACCTTATCCCAATTTGGGCCACTACAGTGTCTCTTCTCCCATGGACACTCAGACTCTACATTTCCTCAACAGTAGGCAGCCAGGTGGAGGCTGTGGGCATCACCTTTCTGCAGAAGGTCCTGGGAGGTCCCACAGGATTGGAGGTAACTGCAGAACTTCCAGCCACCACTATACCCCCCATCGGTCCTGCCACAACTACCGTTCTTCCTGTCCAGCCCAGCGCAGCACATCCAGCTCAAGACTTCAACGGACTGTTTCCATCACACCGCAGACCCGTGGAGCAGCCACCCACAGCCGGCAGGATGAGGGAAGCTGCTCAGGTGGCAGCTATCGCACAGAACGCAGTGGATACTTAGCTGATGGACCAGCAAGTGACTCCAGCTCAGGGCCCTGTCACGGGTCTTCCAGTGACTCGGTCCTTAACTGTACTGATGTGTCCCTGCAGGGAGTTTATGGCAGCTGGTCCACCTTTCGTAGCTCTCTGAGTAGTGACTACGATCCATTTGTGTATTATGGGCCAGGTCCTAGCTGCGCTCCCCGCAGAGACAGCCTGGAGGCTGGTGCCCAGGCCCGGCCCAGATCTCTGGATTCTGTTGTGAACAAAGCGGGCTGTCCTGAAGAACAGACACAGACCGTTTTTAGCCACATCCACTACCATAGCCACAGACACCACCACTACGAGGAGGGGGAGCACGGCCAGGGCCTGAACAGAGGCTCAGATGAGGAGCAGGGGGCTGGCGCTGCAGCAGCTGCCCCCTCTACTCTTGTCCTCGACAAAGACTCACCTGCGTGTGCCCCAAAGCACGGCCCCTGTCACTGCCCCAAGCCAGAGCCCACTGATCGGCCCAGTCCTGGGACAGACTGTCAGGACTATGACCCCAGTAACCCCACAGGACTCCCTGTCCTAATGTCCCCAGTTCCCTTACAGCTCCAGTCCCACTGCTGCCACCAAGGACACAAACATCCTCCTGCTCCTCTTGGGCGAATGGGAGGCTGTCTGCTTGATGGCCCCTCTGTTCGCTTTCACCAGAGCCTGGATCTGCAGGATGACCACAGCATCCACATCCACTACGGTCAGGGTCCAGGTTTCTGTTGCTCCCCCCCTGAGCTGCATCCTGCTTTGCTCCCCGTGCCTCTCATTCTGGACTCTGGAGGAATGGAGGACTGGCCTTGCTGTGCTGGGCCCCGGGTGGTGTGGCAGAAACGGGTGCAGCAGACCCGCTCAGAGCCTCAGCTCATGGGGCCTGGAACTTCTATGGACAGGCCACCCTGCAGGCTCCACCAGGGGCCTGCAGGGGACCGCAACACAGACATTTGTTTATACTGCCAATCATTTCACCACAATCAGGGTGGGTATAACTTCACTTGTCTTTAATTACACAATATGGCTGTCTGGTGTTAGAGGATACTGTTGGCAATAATTTGCAGTATAATCAGTACTCTTGTGCTCCAAATTATTCTCTTAATGTTAATGAATTATCTGTAATTATTCTATTACGGTTCATTTTAGTTTTTCTGTAGAAGTTTAGCTTGTGTTGTTTTTTCATCTATTTAGATCACTGATAATTTCACAGGTTTGATTAGTTTTCACACGGCTTAAATTAAAGGGAAACTACTTATGGAGGTTGGTCAATCTTATTAAGGAAGTCACAGTTTCAGTGCAAGATGAGGAAGATGAAAGATCTTTCTGCAAATGAAAAGCATGAAAAAGTGCAATGTCTTGCAGAAGAATTGAAAAAAAGAACTTAAGCAAGATCACTATGCTGTTTTTAAAAATTGCTTGTGATTAAGAGAGCAAACAGTAACTGCATCGTATTAAGAGTGCATCTGGTAAAAAGCCACTGGTGAACAGCAAGCAGGGATTTGAAGCTGCTAGTGTCTCTGGATTCCCAAGAACCCCTCAATGCAGGACTCCAGAGCCTGCAGTTTTGCATTAACATGTATTTCAGTCACCCTCAACCACTGCTCACAGAAGCCCTGTTTCCACCGACGGGTGCAGGTTGGGGCGGGGCGGGCAACATTTTTAGGTGTTTCCACCTGTGAAAACTCAGACGGGCACCCTAATATAAGACGCAACCCGTCCTACCTTTTTGTTACCCTTCTGTTGGGGTACCAGTATAACTGACCTGGCCTAAAAAGGTTTTTAACTGTTACACTCGATGTTCTAGATGAAGTTCTGCATGGTTGGTGGATGGCTACCATGTCCCAAAGAGCACAGGGGGTCCAGAGTCTGTGTGATTGTTGAAATTAAGACTGTGTCCACACAGAAACATGTATACAGAGACAGGTGTACACACTTAAGTGTTTTTATTTTATCATTGGGACAGTTTATCCACATGGAACTGGCATTTTGAAAGCTTGAAAACACAAACTTTTGAAACTAGGTCCCAAAGTGAATAAAAGGGCATCAAAATCTGCTATACAACAATAGTTTAAAACATATCCTCAGTCAAAAATAAAAAGCCCACTTAGTCGGCCACACTTTGTGCATCCAATCAATTTTCATCCATGTTCTGTGTGGTTTAATGAAGTCAGCAGCTAAAGGAGCTAGTATTCTATAACTAACCATTTCCTCCCATGGTATGAAAAGAACAACTATACCTTCTGCAGTAAAATCATTTTCATGCAAAACCATGCAAAACCATCACATGTTGCAAAAAATACCATTGACTCCTCGGCTGCTAAGGGTATAAAAACATTTGTTTCACCACTATCATCCCTTGACCCTGTTGTGAACCTGTGGATCATCCTTAAAAGTAAGCTCCATGAGGGTTTGGAGCAGTAAACCTCCAAACATTTCCAGTTCTTTACAACCTATTTAATGTTTAATGTTCTGAAATGCAGAATAATTTGAACACTGAACTTTGAGGCAAAATATAATGTTCATCATCATTTGTAGTTTTGTTCAATTAAATCCAAATTATTATAAGCTAATATCATTTTTTTATTTATAAAATGATCATAGTCACTGTCATTCACATTATTTAGGATAAAATAAAATAAACAGCACATGCATAATAACGTGGAACACAGTGTAGAATCAGTACAAATTATTGCCAGATGTTTCCACAGTTATGAGAATTGCTGTTACTAAATAGTCAAAGTTGTATCGGATTTTGCTTTCATCCCTTCTTATCTCTGTTTTTGTGCCAGCAGGATCAGAAGAGGAGTCTGGGGTGTGAGAACATGTTGCGTCCTCAACTGCTATGCAGGAGCCAGAAAAGAGGAGCGTCTCATTGGCTCTTATTGTCTTCCACAAAATTCCACCAGCAACGCCTTCGTCCCGGCAATCCCCTGCCTACCCCCTGCATAGTTACCCTACTCACATAATGAAAGTGTCTTTATTTCAGAGTCATGCTAAACCGTTTATTATATTTAATATAAATATACTGAAGTTGGGGTGTTGCTGGGGAAACACAAAGAGGCGAAAAAGCTTTCCAACATGTCAGTTGCAAGAGGAAGGTTACTGCGCTCCTTGATGAGAACCATGAAATGATCCTTGCTTAGGGTGTTGAGCCCACATGAAGTGAGACTCCATCTCTGCATCAGTCGCTCTATTACAAAATAACTTGATAAATCGTAGAGGTACTTAAACTTTCACTAGCTCGATCTTCACCTACCGTTGCTGAGTCCAGTCTCAGCTGAGAGGTGCTTTTCTCTCCACCCTACCTCAGCTCAGATTTCTTAACACACCTCACACAGAGGGTCTTTAAGGTACTGCTGTAGTGATTTCTTTTTCATTTTTTTCCTTCTAATAACAATGTAGCTCCAATAAACTCAATAAAAGTTACCCTCTTGGCAGTCTGGCTTGTCCAAATGCAGAGAAATGTTTGTTCTTGGCCCCTCAAATGACATGCATTGCTGAGGTTGCTGAGCTTCGCATTTTTTTCAAGAATGGCAGCTGTTTTTGTTTTTTTGTTTTCTTTTAGTTTGTACATTTTTCACCTTTAAAAACAGACCGGTTTGACTGAATCATGTTATCGTTATTACAAGCTATTGTTGTATTTTTGTCATTTCTCTTGCCAGTGGTTACTTCAGATGTTAAGACCGTAGCCTCCATTTCCTGTTTCTTACATTCATCATGACGTTTTATTGTGCTCCTCAGAAACATACCCTCCCCCTTGTCTTCCAGAACCTGAAGCTCTAGAAAAATGTTCTTTATAGCAATCATAGAAACAAAAAAACGACTGTTATGCAGAATAAAGATGGAGCAAAGCCTTGCTAGATAGTTAGCAGTCACAAGGGTCAGCTCAGTCTGTTGCCACAGCACCAGTTTTGTTATTGTTTTGTTTGTTTTTTTTAAGTTAGGTGAGCTTTGCCAATGATATGAAATCTGAGAAATGTCTCAGGAACAATCAAACACTGGAAAAATGGGGAGACTTCATCACAGTTACAGTAAAAACACCACAGTAGGTGAAAAATCCTTTGCTGTGGTAGATGTAGGCTGTGTTGCCAGTTCCTGAATGGTATTTGAAAGCATAACTGTTTAAACCAGAAATGAAAGAAAGTTTTTCTTTTTTAAATAAAGAATTCATACATCTTGACAAATATACTTTAAAAATGTCTGAAGCCCCTCATGTACCAATGACTGGAAACTAAACTGTGTAGATGAAAGTCAGCCTCACTATGCCATCAGATTTCAATTTTACTACTTAACCAGAACTAAATAAGCTGAGCTCAAATGAATAATAATTCTGTTTTAGCTTAGGTTTTCTCTCAGTGAAAACGTGAAGGGATTTATATGTTTATTTTTGGCAGTCAGACTGCAGCAGAGAAAGGGCTTGTGGATGTTTGCAGCATAAGAAGTAGCACTTACTAAACCCTCACCTGTGCCTTATTCATTCAGACTAAATCAGCAAGCTCCCAACACACAGCTCTTACCTGCCGAACCAAAGAGGCCAAATCCTGAACACAGCTAGCCTTGTTTGTGTTCATTCCTTTTAAAACACTCACCGTACCCCCTCACTGACAAGAGAGAACATGTTCGACTAAAAGTGGAAATAATTTTTTGACAATCATGCAGAATCTGTCTCTTGTAGTCTCTCTTACTAATACCTCACTTTGAATGTGTCAACACGGAGTTCCTTTTAATCTAAGTATCAGGGTTTCCTTCTTCGGCCCAAACAGTCCCAGAGACTGAGATGAAAATGACTGAATTATCAGCAGCACTTTGGCTTAAGCAGATTTTATATGAAAAGAAAAATAACTTAAAAACTCATAGTATTAATGTAAACAAGCCCAAATCCACCAACACATGAAAGTAGCATTTTAGAAAACGCGGCAGAATTCAAGATCTTTCTCCTTCTGTTGTTAATGTTTGTTTTTACAAGAATTATGAGCTGAAACTGCCTTTTCTAACAGAGTAAAGAAAAAAAATCCCTCCAGAACTTTAAGGGATATATCAGTATATTTTGGATACTTTTTGTATAAAGAGAGAACAACAAAAACAGAAATGAAATAGTGTTGTATTTTATATATAATAGAACATTTCAATATAGTGACATGTCACTAATATATTTATTTACTAATATATTTATCCATTTTGTCCAGGTTTGAAAGAATGGTTTCTGTATAGACTGTTTCAGTATGGAAACTGACTGGTGCCATCGCAAATGTATCAACCTGTCTTCATTCCAATTATAAGCAAATAAATTATTTTGAAATAAATCTGAGTGCAAAATTCTTTTTTTCTCATTAAAATGAATATTTGTATGTTATAGGACATTTCAGCTTCAGTAAAGTTAATCCAACAATTTCACAGTATTTCATTAAACCTTGTTTTCTTTAAAAACAAGAATAGCAGAGGCGTTTCCAGGAAATTTTTCATGGGTGGCCAACAGCACTCCAACAGGATCACCGGTCAGAACTAGTGTGGGAAAACAGGGATATTTGGTTGTGTATAGGTTTATTTTTACAAATTCTGTAACAGCTTTGATCATGGAAGATGCCAAACGACCTTATCTCGCAGGTCACAGGTCACTGCTTAAACTACGACGTGTTGCCATGACCGGCCTACTAACTCCAGAGCTGTAGATGGATGCAGTGTTGCCAACCTGGGGGCTGTGTACCTTGTATGGCTAAATGCATTTCCAACTAATCAGAGATCAGCTCTTACAGCTTCAGTTTGACTTAAACTAGGATAGTTTGATGTTTACAAGTGGCCCCAAATCAGCAAATTACACAAGCTGTCAGTGTTATTTGCAGGGGCGTAGCACAGAATTCTGGGACCTATGTACAAACCATCATGGTGGGCCCCTGTGTGGACTTGATTGTAAGTTCTCATCTTACTTTTCCCTTAGTATAAGGCAAAGGTTATAAATATAGTTCATCTGGCAGACCCTTTACTGCATTACTAAGCCTCTCGCCGTCTTCTTGTTCCTCTGCTTTCCTCTCCTCAACCTTCTCACTACCTTCAGAGCAACCTTTACTTCACTGTTCTTCACTCTACTATATCTCCATCTGCCACAAGGCGGAAAGACCCCATACAAGATTATCTTAACACAGAGATAACCATGACATACAAAAGAAAAGAACTTGATGATTATTTCATTTAAATCAGCTGCAGATGGTTGATTGTAACTGAAGAACTTCGCTGCCTCCATGCGCTCACCTTGTCTCACATCCTCAGTGATGATCTGGACATGACGATGGACCTGCTGCTGCTGCTGTGTCTGAAACCGAGGACCTAGAGGTTCATGATGTTAATCTTTGCTAATACTGATGTTACAATATTAAAGTGGTACTGAAAGGTTCATTGTGTCGTTGTTATGCAATAAACCTTTCGCAAGGCTATATGAACAAATATATAAGTCATGTTTTTTTATTATACCTCCTGTCTGACCGTTATTGTCCACTCCATATCTTATAAGATGCAGGCTGGGCAGTTTTCTGATTCGTGTCACTGACTTGTTTTCTAGTTAATGCACTGAATGAAGTAATTCAGTAATAATTATGACAACTTTTTCCCATTTTCCAGGTTAGATATTTTTATAAGGTGTTAAATCTGACTCAAAAGCACCAGCAGTAGGTGATATAATAATCAGACTGACTTGCTCATCGGTCATTGTGGCCCTCAAGTTGAAAAATTCCCCTCCTATTTTTATTACTGTAGATCATTTGTTATCAACATTACAGACTTTTGGGTTTGGTGCATTCAGTTTTTCAGATAACACAATACCAGTGGCATCTGAAATTACAAGAAATCCATTGATACCAAATATGTCATGACTGATCTCTAGAAAAAAATATAAAATAAAATATTAAAAACAATTTGGAATTGATTTCTTATCAGGAGGTCTGTAAAAGTCAGACGAATGACTTGCAGTTACAAGTTTGATGAATTTCTGATCAGTCGGTGCTGTAAATGAATCCTAACATGTTGTTTTACAGACAACTGCTGCTGATATCCACTCAAACTCTGTTAGTTCAGCTGCTGCTCACCTATCTTCTCTAAGAAAAGAAACTGCTGCCCTTCACTTAATTTTCCTACCCTATGTTTTATCGCTCCCATTTCTGGTATCCAGACTTCACTTTCTTTGGGAAATAATGACTTTCTCCTCTGGCTGTGTGGCCGTGTTCTGTATGTAACTCGATTGAACCAACCGGTGCAGGTGTGGACTAAACAATTTGGCACAATTTTAGAGAGATGACAGGCCCTTCAAAGAACATCCATTATTATTGTTCATGCAAACTTTTTCTCTCTGCACCTTCATTCAGGCAAACCCACTTTGATTATCATGTTAATTAATTAGAAATTTTAAAATTGAACACAAAAACTTTTTTTTTAACCCCCCCAGTCCGACACCACTGGTTGATTGATAGGTGTTTACTTGGTTCCCATGCTGATAAACTTGACGAACCACCAATCAGAATTTAATAAAAAAATAAAATGTCAGGGTGGCCATTTTTTTATCAAAAGTATTAAAAGTAAGCTTAAGAAGCTAACTGCTAACTGATCAACATACCCTCTACAGAAGAATATGAATAAAACCAAAGTGTAACAGCAATACTGTTCATGCTTTATTAGAAATGTTGGGTTATTTCTTCCAAATATATTCTCTTCTTGTCATCATGGGTTTATAATTTGTTATGTTTAGGGATTTGTTTAGGGATTACACAAATGAAATATCTCTTTCTGTATGGATGTTGACTCTGCTCAAAGCTAAGCTAAGTTTCCGCTTCAGGTTAATCGTATACTCATAGGTCTGGTGTAAATCTTCTCAGATCTCTTCTGAAAAAGAGAAATAAGTGCCAATTATTCTTTTGATATCTAAACCTTCCTTAAACTTACATGTCAATGCAGATAACTACTAGTTTCTTTATTTAACCAAACGGTGCAATCTACAGATAGTTTGCCCCATGACCGATAACCCTTGCAGCTTGTCACATGAAGATATTCTACACTTAAATGTGTTTGACACAGCTACTGCTGTAGTGGTGAGTGTTGTTGATCGCTTCTGAAGAGTAGCCCACAGACATAAAGCCTTGTGGAGTCCCAGTGTGGTTTGGCAGCAGTAGTCAGAGGATCACTAAAATGCTTTGGTTTGCCCTTTGGGTGTCAGCACAGTGAGGTTGCCCCTGGCATCTTGGTCCTTCTCAATGGCCTCAAAGAGAGACTTGAAGTTTCCTGCCCCAAAGCCCTGGAAAGATAACAGACACTCAGATAGCTAACTACCCAAAGATCTGCCTCCTGTGTCATTTGGCATGGCTCTGGGTGTCTTCTCACACACAGCGCTTTGGGTGTTCAACACTTTGATGTCAGATCACAAACAGAAGATAACAATTCTTTAGAGTTTCAAACATCACCTCTGCTCTGACATGGAGCTGCTCTCCATGTCCAGAGTTTGCAAATTTATCATGTAAATATTTTCAAAGATAATCAGAAAAGATCAAGCATTGGTGGTGTATCTGAGAAAGTCTTTGCTGCGGTTCAGTTTCTCACTTTCATGCATTCTATGTACATCTGCTGTGGAGAGTGACAAGCTTTGCCTGCTCCGACAAGCAGAATGGGTGCTGGGTGTAATAAATTAAGTGCCACAGGGTGCAACCCAATCCAAAGATCCCCTTCTGTGAAGCAGTTAGCCTTTTAATCTGTGTGCGTGATAGATTTACTGAGCTTTTACAAGTGGGCTTGTCTTATACTGTACACACTGGGTGGGAGCTGTAAACAGGTGTTAAGCCATCTCTGTTTCTTTCTATCTTTTTCTTAAAGGTGATGAAGGGAGATAAAAAGATCACAGGTCTGTAAATCCAGTAAATCAAGCATAACTGGGCAGCTGTCCTATAGCCCCAAAAGGTACATAATTATTTGTAGCTTATTTTCCAAAAATGTGCACTACTGAAACTGTAAAAACTGTAAACAACTTCAAAGGGGAAGGTATTATTTCATCATAGAAGGATAATCTGGAAATTGTAATAAATGCACCAGTAAGACATATAGTACTGGTTCGGGGGGGTGGGGTCAGATCAGCAAATCTTTTCCCATGGGCCTCGTAAGAGCTTAATCTGGTCATGCATTCAGTGGCAAACTGAAAGCAAAATCACTTACAAAGTGGTTATTCCTCTGTATGACCTCCAGGAAAAGTGTTGGTCTGTCCTGCATGGGTTTGGTGAAGATCTGAAGGAGGTAACCCTTGTCGTCGAAATCAACTAAGATTTTCAGCTCCTAAAATAGGAACACAAATTTATATTTATACACATTTGTAATTTTGCACATATGAAAAAAGGCTGTTTGAGGATCAAACAAGCTAAAATAATCCTCACCTGCAAACGGTCGAGGTCCTCTTTCACCGTAATTTTGGCAGTTTTGAGTTTCTCCCGCAGGGTTTTGTAGTACGTGTCAGGTGCTGAGAGGAACTCCATTCCTCGTTCACGCAGGTTGACAATCTGTTTAATGGTGAAAGTATAAAAAAATATATCCGTCTTTTAAAATATGCCTCAGAGTTGCTGAATATTATGTAATTATTCTGCTTATCAGTCATTAGAGACTCACAGCCTCGATAATGTTTGATGTGTTGAGGGCGATGTGCTGAACACCAGGTCCCCCATTGTAGTCCACATATTCCTGTGAATACAGAAGCGCTGGATGCTACATGTACAGATCTTAATGTGACACAACAGCTCTTGAATCTGTTGTTGAACAATCTTCTGTTGGAAAGAGAAACACTCAAGGAAAGTTAGTCTCACCTGGATCTGTGACTTCTTTTTCCCCACAGCAGGTTCATTGATTGGCATCTTAATTGTTTCTTCATAGTTTGTGACCACAATGGACCTCAGTGCACTGTACTGTGTGTGAATCTGCTTGTCGTCTATGGACCAGAACCGGTGGAACATCAGACACCTCTGATACCTGCCATTTGTAAAATATAAACAGAATATATAATGAGCCATTCCTTATTAATAATAAATAAGTATTAACAGTTAATAACCTTGTTGATAAACAAGTCATAATAATTAATTGTTCTTACTTAAATTGAGTTTGGAGTTTTAGCTGAGTGAAGCTGTAATTTTGCAGTAAAGACCTACTATTGTACCACTGTGTTATCCAGTGACAGCAGTGCAGTATTTGCTTTGCCCGTTTAGCCTTCTATGACTGCTGAACCCTGACTGGGTGTACGTGCACTCCAACAGGAATCTTACCAGTCTGAAATTGGCACCATTTCATCATCTGGCTGGTTTCCCACAATGTGATCGATGAAGCTCAAACCTGCAGGCGGACTATAGAGAGAAGAGGAAAATAGCAAAACATGGGTAATTTTCTATGAAACTTCTATAAAGCTTGCACATCACATCACAACCAATAAATCCAGCAATGGCAAGTAAAATAAAAAGAAATTAATAATTTACTGAAATACATTATAACACCTTTTTTAATGCATGACATTTCGTTGGGACAACTCAAATAGCAAAAACTTACAAAAACATGGGGCAACACCTTCAATCTATGCAGCAGCATATCCATTAAAATTACTGATACTTGTACCAACAGTATAGTTTATCCTGACGACTTGCAGATTTTTAAAATTTGAATTATGATGGAGTATTTTTACACTTAGGTATGACTAATTTCATTTATATGTGCATGCACTGTAGTGTTCATGCCTTTGTATAACACATGGTAAACCAAAATAATCCCCTTTATGCATTTTCCTCACTTTGTTGCAGAAGTGTTATGAGACTCACAGTTTGGATAACAAGGGATCCCAGAACAGAGGCTCTTTGTAGTTTGGCAGGAAAAGGCCTTTATAGGATCCAAGGAACTCAATGAGTGTGTGAGTTGTATCTCCATACTGGGAGGACAAAACAAATGGTAGTAGTATTCATTTCCAGTTTCTTGTCTTCTTTTTTTATTTACACAAAGCTTCTACATGTGTGACGCTTTATTTACCGTTTGAATCACAGCATATTTGACCCTCCCATGGCTGTCCTGTTCCACCCAGGGCTCCTTCATGATCACAGCTCCTCGCTCCTTAGCTGTCTGCCAGTGGAGATTTGTTGGGGTCAGTTTGGAAAAACAGGAGCACACAGGAAGCTTGTGAACAGCTCCTGGAAGCCCTCCAGTGGCTGATGAGTGAATATCTTCTAAAACATTTTTTTTCCAGCTATGACGTGCTCATCTATACACCTTAGACAGAAAATACTTGGATATTGATTTCTGTAGTGAGCCATTGGTGACTCTAACTTTGCAGCCTGCTGACAGTCAACAGAGACAGTTTGTCTAAACCTCCAGCATGACCTTGACTGAGGTAAAGAGTTCAAATGAGTTGAAGTTCAGTGATGCAGGCATGTTTGCCCTTATTTCAACAGACGCAGAAGTGTGTATATCAGACTGTTTAAGTCCATGTGAGGATGCCAAATATAAAATTTATTATATCTCAATATCTATTATCAGTTATATAAATGCATAATAATTCAAGGCAAAAGTACTTTGCTTGAGTATTTCATTTAAAAAAAGTTACAAAACATAATCATTCATTTAAAAATGTTCATAATGTGTTAAAATAAGACTTAAAAGAGATGACTAATCACACTTTTAATATACATTAGCAACCCATTATCACATTCTCTGTTGGGTTACCTTGACTAAGAAGTCACAGTCTTCTACTTGGAAAGCGATGTCTTTGACCCCATCGCCATGCTTAATCAAGTGTTCCCCCATTTCTAAAAGAAAATAACCAAGTGTTTTCTTTAATTATACATGAAAATTTCATGCCATAGCCACAGCATTTATTTTTTAATATAGTCTCAGGTGATCAAACTTGCCTTCGTTTTCAGGATTTAGTGGAGATTCAAACACAAAGATTATCTGTGAGGAGAGTAGAGGAGTTATGTTTGTGCAGGATGTATTCACACTCGCAATCTATTACCACTTTAAGATAAAGTTCATACCTTATCCTGTCTGATGGCATGAGACACCACCTCTCGGCTGCCAGTCTCCAAACCCTTGTAGGCCAGAGGCTCGAAGCCCATCTTATCACAGTAGAACGACGACGCCTGTAGAGCCAACAGAACTGATAATAAACAAAATAGCACGAATAAAAGCATCCAGAATATAAGAGTCAGTTTGGTTACAAACCTGCTTAGCGTTGCCAACCCAGAAAGTGACATGATGAAACCTGACAAACCTTCCCTTTGCATGCTAAAAAACAGTAGAAGTGTCACAGAATAATTTTATTTGAGGAGAATAATCATTCAGGTGGCAAGTGACACAGTAACCGTATGGCTTTTTTTTTGTAGAAGTGAGGGTGCCATTAGTGCATATCTTAAACTGCACCACACACTCCTGACCTAGAGAAAAAGAAACTCAGCCTTACCTTTTCACCTTTATCTGTGTAGCTTGTCTAAAAAAGAGAAAAGATATGAATTACTACACTGCCATTAGCAAACTAAGCTGCATCCTTTATTTCTAATATGATTCACTTAATAATTTGTTATCCTCACTATTACTTAGCTACGAGACTTTCTGGAGTTCCACAGCTCATCCTGACTAACTTAGATTATTGTGAAGTTTCTTACCATGCTGTGATTACAGATGGGCCTCAGCTCAGTGAAGAGAGAAGTCAAAAAATCAGAGTCTGGTGTGATCGCGTTCAGATAAGTACTGACCCGATGACTAACTGTGATTGGCCCTCTAGGATCTACACCCACCTGTCCGCCTCCTTGCTTCTTCATGGACTCAAGCTGAAAAGTTCAGCTGCAGTGATCTGAGTTGTGTCACCCTTCTCGAGATCTGCGTCTAAACTGTAGTCAGTCTTCAAAGAATTAACATGGGCACATTGACTTCAGCTGTCATGTGGATTTCCTCAAATATAGAATATACCTCTTACTGCAACAAACAGTTCATTTATAATGTAAAAGAGGCTCTTTAAAGATTAAATAACCATAATCCGACTAGGGAGGTAAACTGCAGTACTACTCTAGTAAGTAAAAATGCTAATTGAGTTAATGGAAAAGATAAGGGGGGGGGGGAAAAAAGAAAAAAAACCAAAAGGTAGACATGTATCTCTAAAGTGCCCTCTCTTGGTTTTTGTCATTTTATACCACCAGAGGGAGCAACATTACCTGAGATGGCTCATGACTGTTCAAACAGTCTGATCACCAACCAGAGCCAGCAGAACTTTCTGCGTTTGTGATTCGTTATCTTTTATATGCTTCCCTTTAATATGGACTAACACAAGTACTGGCATTTATAAAAAATTAATTAAATAAAATGGTGATCACTTTTGAGGACAAATATTTCAGAATCAGAGTTCCAATCACATTTTACAGTGTAATTTTGCACCATACAACCTTGAAAAATAAGAAAGGAAAGCCTTTAAAATTACAGTATGGTACAAGACAAGCAGCTTTTTGTTCCTTTTGTTTATTTTTATTTTAATTTTTATCTATTTAACATCCTTGGAACAAAAATTGTATGTGTTCACAGCTCTAATACAATAAACAAGTGACAGATATAAAATACTGCTGACACTTCTCGTCGTGATGCTAAGTGGGAAATATTGATCTGATTATTAATTTTAAAAAAGTATATTTGAAAATTAATATGATTCCGGAATTAAGATACTGTGATACCTATATTACATTTTCAATTGCATACAATAGAAATGAAATATATAAGCATTTAAAATGTAATAATATTTTTTAATTGAGGACATGTTCTGTATCTTAATGTAGATTCTTGATCTCCAGCTAAATAGCTGACATTATTCGTTTATTCCAGTAACATGTCACCATAACTATGCATGTCATGAATTCTTTCAATGTTATAATCCAGTTGTACTTTCCCTTCTGAAGATGTGAGTAGCCGCACGTATCGCGCTGTTTGTGTGTGTAGCCAATTTGTGCCGCGCTGTGATTTTCTATTGGTGCTCTTTGGGAGTTTAGTGGTTTATAATTGGCTCTTCTGTGGGTGTGTGCAATTCACTGGCTTGAATGGAGTCGATTCTTATTGGTTGATACAAATACTGCAGCGCCATTGGTTTAGAGCGGTATAATTTATTGTTCACGATTGGTCGGCGTTGTTGTCATCGCACAAGAATGCGGAAGTTGTGTAGTCTACTGAGTCACCGTTGTGTCAGCTGATTCTTTCTGAGTGAGTAACTCGATTTATTTTTTAAAATGAAGTAACTTTAAACGATCTGTTGTTTGTGACACTTTCCTGGGTTGTCAGGCTTGTGTTGTATTTGTGAATTTTGAGTTGGTTTGTCGGTTTATTTGGGCAAATAAGCCAATTTTATCTACTAGCTTCAAATAATGTTGCTATCCGGTAGCTAACGTGCTGCTAGCTTTTGCAAACATTGCACCCTCTTACAGACATACTTTCGGTTTGTCGAGTTGTCACCTTGAAGCACAGTATCAGTCCGCAGTTGAGGCTGGTGTCCACTTTCACTTTCACCATACGTGTCTTTAAACTTTATCCTCCATCACTGTAGTTTTACACCTGTTGTCACGAGGCAAACAACACCTGATAGTCTGGAAATTTCTTAGCTTTTGGCATCTTCTGCCAGAGAAAAGCACCCTGGAATATCCCTCACTGCTGGGAAGTCACGTAGAAAGAGGAACTGGTTTTGGCAAAACAATACATATATATATATATATATATATATATATATATATATATATATATATATATATACATACATATATATAAGTACCATTATTGTCGCTGGTTTGCTGGGACTTTATTCTACTGAATATAGAAATTCAGTTTGCTGTGAACCGACATCATACAGCTAGAGGAACTCTCAGTGCAAGTTAGGTCAGACACTCCTCACAGTTATGTTGATGGTAAAGACCAAAGCAGAAAGATTAATTAATAAGTTAATTTTTCAAATAACGCTTAAAACATAAAAAAGGAACTTGTAAAAGGAAAAGCTTTAACATTTTAAATCTGTAACTTTTTTTTCTTTATTTCTTTTTAATTGATTGATTACTGTTTTGTAATTTCTTATGCATTTGAGTTTGAGGCTGTACTTTGTTAGGGCTGCCTGCAGCAAATGATTTCATTATCACATGAGCTGCATGTTGTTATGCAGTTAAGATTAATGTTGTGTCATGGAAATGCCAGTTAAAATTTCCTAAGGCCTTAAGTAAATTGTTTTGCTTAGGTTGTTTAACTTAACAGGTTATCCAAGTTCCAATTAGATTTGATTTTCTTTCATTTTTGCAACGTACGAGTTGAATTTGAGGAGACGTCCTATATTTGGACTGCTTTTGCCCATGTTGCTGTTTAGTAAATTGATGTTGATTTGATATTTATTGGATGGAAATCTACTTACACTTGATACCAAATTCATGTGCACTTGATGCCACTTTAGCTATAAATATAAATCTTTAATTCTTTTTGAATGCATGCATCTGAAATGAACTTGTTTATCAAATATTAATAATTTGGGACCAACTTAAATCTGACTGTCATGCCAAACTTGGTAACCAAAGCTAGCTTTTAAAAAGGGTGCTCATATCAGTAATTGTTTTAGATTTTATTCATACACCAGCCACTTTTAGCTTTTTTTGCATAGCTCTTAAATAGCCTGGGATATAGCCACCTTATTAAATTAAAAGTAATGCTTCTTTCTGCACCTTTTCAGCCATAGTGTTAAACTGTTTCTTGTGCAGTAAAGCTTTTCAGTTCTAAATAAGTTGAGTCACTATAAATATTACATAATACAAACGGCTGCTTTCACAGTATTGCTTATTTTCCCAAGAATTTCTTTGTATAGCTTATTTTCTCAACAATTTCTTCTAAGTTCCGTTAGATGGGAATGGAAGATGTCACGTCAGGCATGTGATCATTGTTTTGTGTCACTTTTTTTTTTCTTTTTTTTTTTTGTTTCTAGATTAAAATCTCCCTAAGACTTACAGCTAGCAGAGAGATTGCACTGAGGCTGTGGTACTGTATGTGTCTGTTATGTTTTGCAAAAAGAACTGTCCTTGGTATCGGCTCTGGGCATTGCTAAGATTTCATATTTTTGGTACTCATAAGAAGTGGGTGCAAGGAAGGATTGCTGAATTATACCGTTAACAGTCAAGTGCTGTCTTGTGACGGTTACTCCCCAAACTGTATACCGGTCTTCACAGTGATCACAAAAACAGCTGTGCTACAAAATTAGAAGCTTCCTGCCCCAGTAGCTGCTAAACCTTTCCATATTTATTTTTTGACTACACGAATGACAGTAACATGCACTAATAGATTCAATGCAAAGCCTTGATATGCCTTTTATTCTTACTTCTGTTTCCAGAGCCAAGAAATTTCTTGTACAAGTGTAACCGCTTGTGCCTGACAACAAGCTCTGATTAACTTGCTGAATTCGACCTCACCTGCTCCAAACTATAAAGTAACTAGCCGGTTAAAGTCTAGCTAAAGATTTAGATGGTTTTTTTTTAGATGCTAAATCTAAGCTGAAATTAATATTAAACTGAAGTAAAGTACACAGATAATTGTTGGTTGTTTGCTATCACATCTTATAGAGGTTTAGGGTCTTTGAACTTTTCTTGAATTACTTACTTTTTAGCTCACTTTTTTGTGCAGCTAAATCAGATGCATGTTTTTCTTGATCACTTGGTGGTTCATATTGCTTTGAGTGTAATGGCGTATGTATTTGAATGCAATTAAAACTTGTTTGATTTCTGCATTCATGACTGGAACCGAAAGTCATATGTAAAAAAAAAAAAAAAAAAGCCATGAGTGTGCTGTGGGTGGCTGAATTGCTAAGAGTACATGCCCTGTAGTGTTGTTTCGTTCACTTTGAGAAGTGAGGCAGAGTGGGAGGGAGAAAAGAGTAAGCAACAGCTACAGAGTGCAAGAGGGAGGGAGGTATGTCATACACTGGACTACAACCAGTATGCGTTTGGGAGGCAGACACTACCGCGACTTTGCAAAGCACTGAGCTGTAGTTCATCCTTAAAAAGTTTGGCAGAAGTTTCAAGAAAAGGTTTGACTCAGCTGTTTGTGCAGGTAAGCAAAGTTTACTACGAAAATGCCATGTTGTTATTTGAGAACAGTTTTTTTTTTTCTTGTTTTTTGGAGCAGTGTGCAAAAGGGGGTGTGTCTGGAGAGAAAAAAAACTAAGTGTAGGGAAGTGAGAAGACAGCTTTGCAGTTTTTAACTTGTGTCCTTGCAATCAGTTTATTATTAAGTTGGTTCTAAATACAATAAAATGAACACTGTGGCCATGTTTTGTCTGACTGGCAGTGAATGTTGTCCTTTTTTCTTTAAACTTCCTCCTGAATGCAGTATCAGTGTCATTCAGTGAATAAAGGGTTTTGTCTTAAGCTGGTTTCTGATGTGTTCAGCCACTGTACTAGTGCCGTTTTTATAATGTACCTATACAAGAGATGCACAGTAAAGCGTAGTATTAAGCTTTAGGTCTCCTTAGTTTCTTCAAGATCTGGAGCCCAATATAAGATCACTGTTGATATTGTCACTATAGAAGAAAATTCACAGCCTCACAGGCATGCTTTTATATTAAGATATTTACCTCAGCTCATTCTGTTCATTTGGGTGTGGAAGAAATGTTTGGAGTTTGTCCACATTTGCTGTCTCCTCCTCCTGCAGTTATCAGTTTGAATGCTGATAATCTGACAGGGAATGTTGCGTTTGCATTTCCTGTAAACCAGTGTGTCTTCAGTAAGCTCTAGGGCTGGGCGGATCGATCCAAATATCGATAGTATCGATACCAAGGCTAATATCGGTATCGTTGGATACCAGCATGATTTGATCGATATTTTTTCTTGCAGCGAGCTTTGGGGGCAAAAAGCCAAATAATAGTAGGTTAATAGTAGGTTAATTGTAAGTGTAATAGTAGGTTTATCTTTTGTGTAGCTTATTTGCAGTGTTGACTTTATTTCTCTCAAACAATTGTGTGTGATTATTTAAATGAGTTATTTTATTATTTTCTGACATTGTTGATTTTTTGATTGTTTACAGAAAAAAGCTTAAATTTCTGTTCTTCCATTTACTTTAATGAAAATGTTTTATTTGACAAAAATATTTGTACTGTGTTTTATTATGATCATAATCTTGATCAATAATTAAAGACAAAATAATTAAGTGATTGAAAAATTTCATGCAAAAGGATACAAATCAGTATCTGTGATACTTTTCCTGGATTTACTTGCTATTTGATCGATATCCAGATTTGCAGTATCGCCCAGCCCTAGTCAGCTCAGCTGATCTGTTCCAGCCTTTCTATAGTGGTGTCAGACTACACGTCTTACATGTTCCCGCATGTCTGGCTGCAGCACTGCATGTGTACTTTTTTTTTTTTTTTTAAACACTGACTTGACCTCATATAGCATGTAGAGCATGTCTGCTCCCAGGCAGCCTTTTACCTCTGATACTACTGGGAGAAGTGTTGGGTTGTAGATATTTAATGTTGTGGTTAGTCACTTTTTAAATAAATTACTTCTGTATGCAACAGTTTTATGTTTTTAGTGTCGCCATTTATCCTGCATGCTGTACTTTGAACCACAAAGTTTTCAAATTCAGCCCTTTAAAATAGGTAATAAGCTTTACAGCCACCCACACAAACAAGGCTGAAGGTAGTGTGTTTTTTCTTTTTTTATTTTATCTTGGCAGGATCTTTTGCTGGCACGGCAGAGCCCTGTAGACGGGAGGAGAGGGAGGGACCTGAAGAGGAGTGCCCGGTATTACTGCCCACCACACTGGCTGGCAGCATGGTGAGCCAATCGCACTGCTGTGGAGGGAGATTGTATATGTTAATATGAGCTCTCTTGCAGATTCCTGACTGCTTTTAAAGCAGATGCTGCTCCGAACAGCCCACATGATTTTCTACATAGTGAAGCTGCAAGTTAGGGCTTCACTCTTTCACAGGAAATGGCAAAGTGTAGCTGCAAGTCTTAACAAGGCACCGAGCGTTGCACACAAGTTTAAGAAAATGTGCTTCTCAACCTATGATTCTTGTTTGAATAGTCACTTTTTCAGACTTCTTATCAATTTGCTTGCTTTTGCAGCAGTTACCACATGTGATATTTAGTTCAGTTACTGCACATTTAAATTTTATGCACAATTTCAAATTAATGAATGATACAATTTTTAAAACATTAATGGTTTTTGTTAGATCATACAAGTAACACAGTATCTCCTACTTGATTCTGATTACCATGTTTTTTGTTGGAAGCCAGTTAGGGCTCCAGTAATTGTTGCAGCATTAGTGACTCCTGCTGCGTCCTCAAGTCGGTCATGCAGACAGAGGGTGTCTAATCCCTCCCTAGCCTCAAGCAAGATCTTGTGGAAAGGGGATGAAAATAACTTCCTCAGCAGCAGCAGCAATACTCTTCGGCTCAGTTGTAGTTTTCTCAGCAGGGCTGCATCTATGTTGCACTGTGACTGAGATTCCCACATGATTCTGCAGCGATGAAAGTGCTGAGTTGTAGGTAAC
The DNA here is from genome assembly GCF_017639745.1 of Melanotaenia boesemani. NCBI lineage: Eukaryota > Metazoa > Chordata > Actinopteri > Atheriniformes > Melanotaeniidae > Melanotaenia > Melanotaenia boesemani. The sequence continues at coordinate 3,343,764 of NC_055696.1, forward strand.
AGATGTTTCATTTTTGATGTGGCTCCCGTCCACGTGCCATGCCTCTTATATAGCTTTGTTTCTGTGTATGCCTTAACCCTGATGACCTCTTATTTGCACGAAAAAAGTTTTTTTTTTTATGACATATTTTAGCATACCAAGCATTAGTCTTAAATAGTATGTTATGTGTTCAGTGATATTGGAAAAGAAAAGACTGGCAGATGTCAGTTGATGGGAATCAGTGAGTCAGTCTGCTTCACAGAACAGGGATTTGTCCAAGATGCACTACTTTTCCTCCCAGTTGGTGCCACTCGTTAATATAGACTAATTATATTTTTGTGTTGGTAAATAATGCAAATAGCTTCAACAAATTTACTTGTATTTCAGTTTGGCCATACAAGCTGTTAATTTTCATGAACAGTTAAATGGAAAAGTTAACCTGATATGAACTTCTGATATACTCAATTTTTCAGAGCCTAAGATGTGTTGGCAAACGGGGCTTTAGATTAGCTTAGAATATACAAAATGAGTTTATAATAGGTTAATGTTGCTGTCATGCTGTCAGTTGTTTTGGGAAAAGCTTGAAGACCTGAATGCATGTGTAGTTAACCTACGCCATCAGCTGGCATAAATGGTGCTTTAAAGGTGAATTTTGTGACTCTTGTGCTTGTGAAAGGAGCAGTGTTGTCAGACACAGAGGTAAGTTTCTTCTCCTGTTTTTACAATGAATTTTTTTCTTAGTATTCTTTTTTTTTTTCAGCCTACCGGGTGGCAACATGAAGGGGAAAAACTGCTGCTTAAACAGTTCTGTTGCTTTTTAATTCATGACTTGTTTTATTGGAATCAAAATATCGTGAACAAAGACGAGAAAATAGCTCACAACGTACGGTGTGACTAGCGTACCCTCATTTTTATCTTACTACTTATACCATGAAAGCCAATCCTTGCACAGTTTAGTTGATATAATTAGTTCAGTTTTTAGCACAAATATGTTAATTCTAGCTCTGTTTATATTTGAGTTTCCCTTTACTGCTGCACAAGATTGATCCACCACAGATTTGTCTCCATGTTATCGGCTGAGAAAAATTCCAGCTACAACATAAGCTACATCCACAGCATATCTTTGGTGTTCAGTGTTGTTGGAGCTTCTGCCGTTAATGTTGTGTTTTTCAGTAACTTTAACTGGTCTCTATTCTTTTCTTGCTGCTAGCTTGGCGCTGCTGCCAGTGCTGGATACTGCTTCCTCTTCCTCTGTTGAGTCTAGAGCAGACCAGATGTGGACTTTTGTCCAATCTTGTGGTATGTGGTATTGTTTGCATATTATAGGTGATGCTTTTCTATTTCTATAACTATCTGTAGTTGAATTTTAGATGTTTTAAAATGCCTTTTTAGAAAAAGAGGAAGCAGTGATCACATGAGTGTCAAATTCCCCTTAAAGGCTAATGGGCACAGATTGAATGGAGCAGAAATAGGAAGTGTGTCCCAAAGTTCTGGTCACTGGATCCACAGAATGCCACCATGGCAGAGTGCCCAGCTCTCGGCCTTTTTATGGGAGCTCTTGGCTTAATTGATAGCAAGGCTGATTAACAAATAATGTGCCCACCAAAGCAAGTAAAAGGAGAATCCAGACCTCATTGTCCCATCCCTTTCCTGTGCTTTATATCATGCGATTCCTTTCACTGGTCTCCCCTCGATTAGTTTGTTGTACATTGGTATGGTTGGGTGTGGTCTGAGGTATGTTCTGAATGTATAAACAAAATCAAACGGCGGTGTTAGGCGGTGGTGCCGAACACTCCCTAGAGTATTTCAGTTCTACAGATTAGCCAAAGCCATATTTCAGCTTAAGTTATGATTTACAGATGAAAATACATTTGTAATATTTGTGCTAAAGTCTAAAGTTGTAAGTTGCTTGACATGTACGGAATAAACTTACATTAGTGAGTCCTTTTTAGAAGCTGCCTAATGGCCGTAGTTAATGGTGTTTCTGTCGGTCTGCAGTCGTTGATCTAAGGTTTGCATTCTCAGGTGGGAGTTTGTACTACAATTTGTACGACAGGTAATGTGATCCTTTTAATCCCGTCTTGTGAAGCAGCTTTTAATTGCTTCCCAGCCTCAAGGTTTTTTTTTCCTTTCCCAATTGAAAAAAGACAGTATTGAGTTCATACTGATGTCACACATGTTGTTAGCAGGATAATGAGAGCATGGAAAATAGGACAGTGGGGTGGTTTTTACACTGTCCTCGGTACCCGCTGTGCCTTGTAATGATACCTTGTAGGAGTATTTGGAGTAGGGCCAGTATACCACACTGTACAAAATTGGTATTTTTTGTGCTTCTCTTTCATATAATGTCACTTTGTACCAGAAAGACTAATTCACTTGGATTTGTTTTGTTTTCTGCACTTTGCAGCTACCAGTAGCTCTCAGTAGTGTTTTAGTTGAAGGTTCATTTAAGGTCGCTGTTAATGATTTGACTGCAACTCTGCTCAGAGAGACCTTTGATTCACTGATTGACCTGAAGTCCAGCTGTTGGTGTGGTTCAGTACTCTTTCCTTTTGACTCTGTGGAAAGATTTAAATGCAAAGTCATCACAGTGTCATCCTAGTTTGTTTTCTAAACACAAATGACAAGACAGTTAACTGAACAAACGAATATGAGGGGGTGACATCGCTTTGTAAAGAGCAACAACTTTGTGTGTGTGTGTGAGAGAGAGAAGGGGGGGAGACCAGTAAAAGGACTTAGTGAGTCTCATAAGTCTCAAAGGTATTGACGTCTCTGCATTGTCTGCTTTGTGTCTTATACAACTTTAGCTTTTCTAACTACACAGATAACATGATTAAATGCATCTAATGATATGTATGAATACTGTTTTTATTATTTCTATTAGAAAAAGTTTTCCTGAACCCACATTGCCAATGAACTGGACAGGCTACTTATTAAAGCTAATAAATGTTTCTCAGCATTCACTTTGGCTGCAGGATTAAAGGTCACTGGTGTAACAAAACACACTTCATGTAATGTTGCATGTATTTAGCCGATTTATTACATTCAAAATTATTGTAGTTAATTATAAAAACAAATGTGAATGGTTGGATATTGTGACTTGTTATACCCTTAAGTTTACAGAACAGTTTTAACTCCAGCTTCTATCAGCTAGTTTTATGAAAGGTGAGTGAACACAGAAATGTTAACTGTTTTCTGATGTCTTAGCTTTGCATAAGGAAAAGGCCTTAATGCCTCATGCCATATTCATGTCTGTCTTCCATATCTGTGTGTCAACATGTAGGCTGACACCCTGCATTGGTGACTTGCTGCCCTATTTTCCTAAAATAAAACCGGAGACACAGGAGGCCTAATCTGATGCTCACTTCTGTGGCTGGTTCAGGAGTGGCTGGCCAGGCAGAGATAGTAATTTTTAAATGGACTGTGGATAAACTCAAATTAATCTGTAATGTTCTTCACTTATTACACCATCCAACTAGCTTTACATGTCATTTATTTAAAACTGGGTGGCCATTCATAAGCTAGGAAGTTATTTGAAAGCAAGATCAGGACATTCAATTTAAAGTTTGTTTTTAATCATAACAACTCTTAAATTGCAAATGGATGTTTTTCTTGAGATGAAAATTTAAGAACTGCTATGATTTAATTTATTTTTTTTCAAGGCAGACTGATAGATGGACAGCCCTCCAGAAATCTCACGACGACACAATGTCCAAGAAGAATCTCTCCCAAGGGAGACAAAGGGAACGTTGACATTTGACACGCAGCCATTTGGAGCTGACTTTGTCATAGTTGGTGATTTGCTTAAGGTTAGGTCGAACCGGGTGAGGCCAACTCTGGCCAACAACCAACTTCATAACCAATAATAAAGCACTCAAAGAATAAATAGCAGGGAAACAAAGGTGGAACAGTTGCACTGATCAGCCTTTATTATAGAACATTTGAACTCCAACACAAAACAGATCTTTATGCTAAGTTTTTCAGCAAAGCTAAAGCACTAACATCAGCACCAAGAGAGCTAGGAGCAGCTCACACCTCAGCCTGTTCCACATATTTCTGATATTTCTGCCACTAAGTGGCAGCAAAACGCTGAAACGTTGGGATGTGCATGTGTGGGAGCTGAGGGAAAATAATGGAAAGGTATGCCCTCAGAGGGAATTTTGACATGTTTACTCACTGGTTATGTTCACCGTGGTTGTTGGATGAGTTATCTGCTGTTTAAAGCATGTGTGAGGTGACACTTGTCTGACATGGAAGTAATATCAAGCCTTTTACATTTTGAATAGATTCTGACTTTGAATCTGTGTTTGGGCTTAGCTGCAACCCTATTAACCTCTGCGGAAATAAATTTGCACATAAACGTGGTTTTTTCTCTTTATAATATTTAGGCGGCTCTATTTAAGGAGATGTTAACATTTTGTTACTCTATAGACTTCTGAAATGTGACAAACTTGTAGATCAAAAAACATTTTAAGTAGGTTGAATTGCAAAGAATAACAAAGAAAATAATCAAATATATTGATAAATACTCTAAAAACAAAGCTATCATTCTAGATAGATCTACATGTTCTCTGTATCATGAAAGATGAAATATGGAACTCATTTGTTCTTCAGTCCTCTGTAGATATAAAACAACCCGACTCCAACTCAGTCTAACGTAAACATAAAAAAGGTCACTATTAAGATCTGTTATGCAAACAAAAAAAAAGCTTAAATAATTTGTGTGGATGTGCAGTTTATTGCTTGATATCAGAACAAAATGCAAAAAGTATCCACCAGGAGCAGAAGACAAGTATCAAATTGTATTCAACAGGGTTTTGAGCAAAGTTTTTACCATTAGGTGATGAAAAAGGTCTCAAACTGTATGTAATATGAAACATTTGGCATTAAGTGGTTCATTTCAGATTTATTTGGATGGACATGTTGCAGAAAATATAGGAAGTTTTATAAGTTGTATATGACCATAATTTGTATAAGAATGAGATATGTCTTTTAGTATGAATGGCCCTCTGGAGATTAGATTTAGGTGAGTTATTCTTGGGCTGCACGGTGGTGTGGTGGTTAGCTCTGCGGCCTCACAGCAAGAAGGTTGCTGGTTCAAGCCTCAGCTACAGGGAGGTTCAGGCAGTGGCCTTTCTGTGTGGAGTTTGTATGTTTTCTCTGTGTATGCGTGGGTTCTTACCGGATACTCTGGCTTCCCCTCACCATCCAAAGGTTAGATTAATTGGTCATTGAAGTGTAAGCGTGAGGGGTTGTTTGTCTCTCTGACCTTTTGATGGACTGGCGACCTGTTCAGGGTGTACCCCGCTTCTCACCTGCTAATTACTGGTACGGGCCCCAGCTTCCTCGCAACCCTGAATTGGACTAAGTGGTGTAGAAAATGGCTAGATGAGTGACAATTGCCTGTGCACACTTTGTAAATGTTGTACACTTTGTAAACATGCAATTATAACTAATAGCACATTGCATATGAAAATATTGATTATGGTTTGAGAGCCTTATCTAAGCTGTTGTAATTAAATGTGCCTTAGGCTTTCCAGCTTAAAGCCTTAATTTAACGTGGACATCTTCATCAGCTGCATTTTTTCTACAGAAAGAAGTAACACTTCAGAGCTAACCAGCTGAAACAAATCGCCATGAACATAAATTAAATTGTCCAAGCATCACTAAAAGTCCTACCCCAAATAAATGTAATCACATTTTTGTAGTGCTGCATTTCACGCCAATCCTTTTTGCTCCATGTACTACATTGTACATGTTACATAATATGGGGTCATGCAGCTGTAGGTGAGTGGTTGTCACGACTAGTAGTAGGTTGGGGTAGCAGGGGAGGGGCTGCGTCCCCTTATTTACATACAGAACACCATATACGCCACATAAATTCAGTGATATTCTCTGATTTAAAGCATTGATGCAGTTCAGAATGGGATAGACCCTAGAAGAAGTGCAGAGATGAAGAGGGAAAGAATTTGCCTGTAAAATGCTGTGTCACCAGAAATCTGCACTCGCTCTCCTAAACACCCTCTCATCTGTCCTCTACCAAGTATTTACCTTCTGCACCGGATCCCATGCGGTGTTTTTTTTGATGATGGGATAGCTTTCATCAGCTACATGAGGGGTCTCTGAGCTCGCCGTGTTGGGTTCAGGTTGTGTTTTTGTGTTCAGTACATTCAGCGGACAGTGTGTGTGTATTTGTGTGTGCGCACGCGTGAGTGATGGCCGCAGTGTACTGCAGCTTATGTCAGACGGCACGTGTGGAGCTTGACTGTTTCGAGGGAGAAGCGTATTTATATGAGGAGCTATCAGCGAAGGGTGAACAAGGAGGGGTGGGGGGAGGAGAAGGAGATGTGAGAGAGGGAGATGGAGATGGATGCGCATGCAGAGGGTGGAGCTTAGCATCAGGCAGTTCCCTCTGTCTTTTCTCTCTTGCTTTCTCTTCTAGAAGCACCCTCTCATCCACTCACTACATCTGAGAGGAAACATCTGCAGTTGTTTCAGCTTCCAGCTCAGCTGACTGGGTGGAGCGCTGCTTTGTTTCTGCCTTTTTATGGACTATCTTCCTCTTCCTCAGCTCTGCAACAGGAACTGTCTTCAGACACCAGTGTGCTTCCTCTTCTTTCTCAGGAGCATTGGGTGGACCGGGGGGAGGGGGGTTGGGATTGGGATCCTGAATGAGACTGACATATTGTCCCACTGCACCTCTTGAGAAGAGGAACTGTTCAAAAGGTGGCGGGGGGGTGGCGGAGCGGGGTTTGGTAGGGAGAAGGGTTTGGAACAGATGCGGGCTGGAGGGGCTGGGAGAAGAATGGTTATGCCGGCTCCTCGTGCTCTGGTCGTGCTGCTGCTCTGTAGGCTGCGTGTCATTCAGGCACAGTGCTGCTTTTCCTCGACATGAGCCTCGCAGGAAGGGTGTCCTGCTCCATGCTCAACTGCTTTGTAAGTCCTCCATCTGTTTTGGTGTGCATTAAATGTTTTTATTGTGTCTGGTTTGTGATGGGTGTGTTTTTGAGCCCTCCTCTCCCTTCCTCGCCTGCTTGTAAGTGCCTGCTTTCCAATCAGAGGTGGAGGGGGTGGGATGTCGTTTGACATATGTGAGGACTGCAGCCACTGAGTACAACTCTGACTTCAGTAGAATAAAGGAGTTACCTCAGCACCATTTGAGAGTGAGATGATTTAAAAAAAAAAGCCACATAATGATGCTCTCACTTATGTTGTTTGGAAGACATTGAGTTGCAGGTGTGTTTGACTGGCAGGGAGGAGAGAAGGACTTCTGATGGAGTAGGTCGGGTACAATTTTTGAGCTGCTGAAAGTACACTGTGTGCCACGGCTGCAGTCTAAGTGGTAAATGGTTTCAGCTGCAGTGAAAGATCACGATATTTTAAAAGTGTTACTGGGTTGTTTAATAGGATATAAGGAAGGTGGATGCAGAAAAGGTATTTTTTCTTGGCTCGAGTCCTGTCTTGGAACAGTGAATGGATGATTCCATGTGTATAGTTTACTGTCTCAATCACATGCTCCTCAATCTTAACTCACAATGTTGACTTCTGACTTCAGTGATGTTCAGTTCACTGCATCTCGCCACAAAATCTTTACTTTCACCAAGTCTTCATTTCAATTAAACATTGAATTCTTGTGTTAACCTGCCATCTGCCCTTTATTGGCCTTCCACATATAGGAATTAAAAATATAGTTGAAAGGTCACAACCAGGTAGTCATCATATTAGTTAACAGGAGATTACATACTTACACATGTCCAGCACCTTCTAGGTATTGAAATATAATTGGTGATAGTTCAGGCATTCTGCCCTCAGACTTGGTTGCTGTATTTTCATTTAAATTGATAGCAAACTAACATTTGCTGTTTGGCACTAGACACAAAGTGGAGTTGAGGCTGATACAGTTTTGGTTTTGCTGCCATATAGCAGATAACACAATCTAATTTCATGGCAAGAAGTTGTTAAAACAGTTTTGGTGATAATCTGCTCCTCATGGGGAGGGGCTAGAGGAGGATTTCTTTAACTGGAAACTATGAATATTTCCTGAACTTCTGTAACTTTTAACTTGGTCCTGTGGACTGATCGAGTTAAAAGTTAAACTTTTCACAAAAATAACTCCTTGCTAGTTCTTAAGCACTGGGTTGGATTAATTGTGGTGGGCTTGTTTTTGCTTGGTTTACTCTGCTAGAGAGGGTGGTAAAGTCAATGGAATACCAACACATTCTGGGAAAAAAAATCGCATTACTAAAGATACTGCAAATGAAAAATGGATGGTACTAAAGGCCACTTTGAAACAAAAACTTGAACCCCCATCATATATCGAGGTGTCCTTGGGCAGCACACTGAACCTCACGTTGCCTCCCGATGTGTCTGTCAGGGCATGAAGTGTGCGATAGGAAAAAAGCACTTAGTATATAACAATAGAAGTGCTCTGTGTGTGTGTGTGTGTGGTGAATGTGACATGTAGTGTAAAAGCGCTTTGAGTGGTCAACACATGACTAGAAAAGCTGTATAAGTACAGTCCATTTACCAACAAAAACGAGAAGAAAAACAAATTGGGTTCTCAGACTCTTACTGTAAAACAAATGAAAAAATATAATCTTGTTTAAAAATATGAAAAGAAATTAAAGGCTAAATAAGTAACATTTTCCTGTAAAAACAATTTAAAATGTTCATTTGTTGCAAGAGATAAAAAACAGCTTCCCTATAAACAATCTGTCTCTCTACATTAACAATGTATGTCAAGTTTTTCTCCTTTCAAAATAAAAGCTACATGATGGAATAACTTCAGGGCATGTGTAGCTCTTTACTACTTTCTGGTTCCTTAACCAATCATATGCGACTCCCTAAGGTTGCCAAACAACGGCGCAGCGTTTGGTATTTTATGTCAGCAAAAGAGCAGCTGCCTGCAGGTATGGAAGCTAGTAAAAGAAGCAAACCAGAAATAGTTTCAGGAAAACCTAAAAAGCCTCGGCATCCTGCTAAAAAAATCATGTTTGCTGGTACTATGTACTCCGTCCTCCATAGACTGTATATGTAAGAGATAATGCCCAACTAGGTGTCCATTATCATAAATTAATGGACGACGCGGAGGCGTGAACTGTCCGATGCAAAGCCAAGGACACGAAGTCTATTAATTTATGATAATGGATACCTCGGAGGGCACTATCCCGCTTATACCATGGTCACTTATGAAAGAAATAAATATTAAATCCAATTATTAATACGTTAATGTTGTTTTTCACCATTAGAATCCTAAGTTATTCACAAAAGGCGGCTGAGTGGACTATTTTGTTGTGACACGTTGCCAAGGTAACCGGTTCTGACACAGAAACCTGCAGCTCAGTCGGCAGCAGCTGTTGTATTAGATCTGATCAGTGGAGGGAAGGAAGATTATTTCCTAACTTTATGTTACATGACACAGCGTATCATTTCAGAGGGCGGGTGCAGCTCTTACAGCTTGTGTGTGTCCAGAGTATGATGCCACCTTTTGTCCACAGATTGTTTCCAGAATCGTTTTTATTGCAAGAAATATTATCCACCATTGACTCTGATCATTAAATGTGTATCAAGCAAGTCTATCCTATATTGTTTTAATAATGTTATCCACCATTCACTCTGTATTAAGTATGTAAGTAAGGTAATCAAGACAGAAAGACAGGCCTGTTTAAAATTAAATGCACCATTGCTGTTGATCGTGACATTTCATAAAGATATTGGCATGTCCATAGTGGCGTTTGAAGGATGGAGATTTAACGTTTGTGGACCCGGACCACTGCTGGTTGGGACGTTGCGGGATGACAAAATGTTTCTCCATTCTCGTCTCTCCTGGACTGACGGAGCCCAATAAGCCTGCAAGCTGCTTTCACAGCGATGCGCCGTCACAGACTCTGGCGCATCTCCAGCCCAGCGAGTTTCTGTTGCCACGGTTACCGACTAGCGTTTATCACTTTTTAATGGATACCCTACAGCCAATCAGAATTGAGAATTCACCCAGACCATGGTATAAAAAAAAAGTCGTCCTCTCACAAACTGGCAACCTGAGCGAAAATCTCCGAAGGGGAAGGGGGGAGGAACGCTCTCTGTGTTTTTCTCTTTCGACTGGGGTTTTGATTTGAAACACTAGGTGTCATTGTTACTTATTTCGCCTTTAACTTTTTTTTTTTCCAATCTTAATTCATTCTTCAAAATAAGGTCTTTTGCTTTCTGGATAGTTCTCAAGAACAGAAATTATTCCCAGGTTGCACAAATGTCTGCATGGTTGTGATGATCATCATCATCATAACATCAAATTTCAGTAAAAACAGTAATGAATAAAATCAACATACAATAGAAAAGATGCCTCTGTATCATGGGATTTTTTCCTTTTTGATGAAACATATTGTGATCTTAACACCTTATTTGGTGTTAAAGTATAAATTATGGATATATTCTATGAAATCTTTACTTTTTCTTTTTCAGAAAACTTATTTATGAAAAGTAAATTTTGTGAGAAGAGTCGGCCTTCCCTTTCCCTCTCTGACTTTCTCTGTGAACAATTGTGGCCAGGCAATTTATGATCTGTCTTTAGCATGTCTGTGGCGCAGCTGAGTCGGCACTTCTTCTGCGTCAGCGTCTGTATAATTTAGTGCACCGGTCCTCTGTTAAGTGGATCACGGCTCTGTTAGTCTTCTCCAGTAGAGAAGGGGCTGCAGCTTTTTCATCATCGGCATTGTTGTGCTTCAGCAGTGGAAAAAGCGTCTTCTGTTACTGCTGCACAAATCTATGTTTACCTCCCTCTGCATTGTGTTGTCTGCAATAAATGGAAGTATAAGAAGTCTAATTTAATTTTTTTAGATTTTTCCATGACTCATATCATATTATAGCCACTAGGTAAATGAATCATCAGTGTAAGTAAAACCAAAAGCATTTTTAGAGTGTGTGCTTTAGGCTGTACACCTTTCTTGCACCGTGTTGGTACTTGCGATCATTCTGGGACTGGATCTCAACACTTTACCTGACGTCACAAAAACATTTAGCAAAGTCATGACCCTGAGGAAGTCTTCATAGCATCACGATCACAGCATCCTGATGGAGATATAAAAAGCTAAATAAGAAGAGCTTTACTTACATTTAAAGTTTGTCAGTATATTAGATTGATTGATGATAAACATTTCTTTTAAAATAAGTGTACGAGGAACTCTGCTCTTTAAAAGAATACGTTCCTCCTATCCAGTTCTTCTCAGGACTTGGAGTCTAGCCCAGAGACGACACTAAAATGGGATTGATTGTTTAGAACCTGGTGGTCTATGAAATATTAATCTGGTCAGAGAGGGGATAGAAAGAAAAGAGTGCATTTAAAGAGATTCATCATATTTTGGAATCTCTTCTTCCAGATATTTTTTCTGTACTCTTAGGTTACTGTACTCTTTAACTCTTTAGGTTAGATTCTTAGGTTCTCATTGTGGTTTAATAAGGCAGCCATTCATCCACCGTCATCCTTCTCCAAATACCCGTCTTTTATTCAACTCTTCAATGTTTGGGACATTCTGTCTCTTCATCTGCTTCATTTATTGTTTTCAATGCTACATTTCACATAACAGGTGGAAGCAGACATGTAAGCGCTTGTTGCATATATTCAGAAGGCCACCTCTGCATACTGCACCTCTAATCTATACAAGTTAAGGACAAAACCCTAGCCAGGACAAGTAAGTAATCTGGCAAGGACAGTAAATTGTTAGTAAAAGCGAGATGGAAAAGGACTCTGCCTCTAAAAAGTGGTTATTGTAGCCATGGCAACCAGACACTCTTGTATGAGGACTGTGCCAGTTCTTTTTCAATCTCCACTTGTCCTACCTCTCGATTGTCACATGGCCGATCCGGTTTGTATTTCTATTTGCATCCGGGTAAAAGTCTCCAGATCACTAAAATCCTATTTTATTGCAATATAAACGAGCCCTGCACCTGATTCCCTCCACATACACACCGTTAATCTGCCTTGTCATGGCTGTTCTGTCGGCTGCTACAACGGTCGTCATCGTAGCTGATCCTGCTCTGGCGATGCATGTTATCGTGACATTACATGTTCTATCAGCTCTGTCACTTTATATTTGAGTTATGCATGAATTAGCATGTATGGATGCACACATGCTTGTCGGCTTCAGCCTTTTTTTTTTTCTTTTTCATTTGATCGCTGGTTAGGCAAAAAGGTGGGGGAGGGCGGGCTGGCTTTCAGCAGTGACGAAGCAGAAATGTGTCGGCCGCAGGACAAGCTGTGTTCCATCTTTGTGAGTCTGTTGGAAGTGAGAGCATTTGTCTTTTCCCTTTAATCTACTATAAGCTGATTTTCTGCAGAGGGACAGAGGAAAAAAAACTAGATGCTTTGCTGCTTGTGTTTGTATAGAAATGTAGAGCTCTGTCGTCTGTCTTGAGTTCTGTTTGCTTTGCAAAAAGGATTTAAGATGGTGAAATGTCAAGGTTGTCTGCAGGAAAGTTTATCACTCACTTTATTTCAAAGTTTCCTTCAATACTGCAACAATATTGTCTGCGCTTTCATGTATGTCGCATATTGTTTAAACTGCCATATTGTTTTGTTTTTGCAGCCATGCAAGAATCTACATTTGCTTGTGTTTTTAAAGTGCACTATGTTCTAGCAGGGTCCTAACAAGAATGCACCGTCAGGGCTGCTCCACAACTAATTGAGTAAATGTTGCCAAGTACTGTCAGGTAGTGCAGCAGAAAGCATTTGAGCCAAGGGACCTGATGAATTATTAATATAGGATCAGGTGTGTGTGTTTGTGCGTGTGCATAAAAACCCAAATTCATGGTATTGTGGTTTAATCAGCATTGAATGTCTTAGTAGCAGGTTATGCTGCACACCACAATAAACTTTATAGTAAAAGTAAACTTGTGTCTGGATGGCAGGCTGGTGGGTCAAGCTGCCTGGCAACAGTCTGCAAGATGTGCCTGTAATGGCCTGAACCTCACAGGAGGCCTCTGACTGATGGCTACTGTCATAGTTCACCTCTCAGGTGAAAATAAGTTAAATTGATGGCATGCAGCTGCCTCATCCATCTCATGCTGTAGGGTTGCACAAGCCAAAGGTCCAAAGATTAATCAGATTGTGCTTTAAAGAGATTTTGAAGAGTTCAGATTGGTCTAGAACCGAAGTTCAAAGGGTCGACAGGAGCTTTCTTCTCAGCGAGGCATTATAGTTTGGGTTTTTATATTAGGATTTTCAAGTTCAGTTCAAAACGGTTTGTCCTGTTGCAGCATGTCTCACAAGCCACAAATATGAGCCCTTGAGTGGGGAGAAAACTTTCCAAACCTCATGAAGTCATTTTGATTGGGAGATGTCAAGAATTACAAATGTTATCAGCGTGGAGGCTTTCAAGAAGTTAATGAAATCTACAGATGGAAAATAAGATTCATGCTTTTTGTGTTATAGGTAAACAGCTGTTAGTCATATTTAACAGGAAAAAAAAAACAGCTGCTGTTTTTAAAAAAAAAAAAAAAAAAAAAAACTGTTGTAAATCAACATGAACTAACAGCATCGTTTGTGTCTGTAAAGCCTCTGGAACTTGTTTCAATAGGAGTGGACGTCACAGTTGGGTATAGCACTAACACCAACCTCTATAGCTGCCATTTACTAAAATTTCTAATTACTTCTCCAGGTTTACTTGTGTAATGACTTGTTACCTTAATCTCTCCCACAAACACACTTCTCACATCCATTAGAAGCTTTCAGTGCGAACGTAGAAGCAGTAGGGGAGTCTTCATCCAAAGGCAAAGATGGGTCAGTGTAGCACTTAGCTGACTTTCTGCGTAATTGTTCTGTTTTTAACTTGAAGGATCATGAAATTAAAAATGGACTCCAACGTTTCACTACTGTTATGATATCTCTGCTGTTCTGCTGTAGGGGCAAAAACTGAGTCTAAGGTCTGAGTTGGGTCGGAGGATAATTTGCATGTTCCTGTAAAAAAAAAAGAGCATCCTTAAAATATGAGTTCCCTTTCCCTCTGTATGCGATGTGATTAAACAAAAAAGGTTTTATGGACATAAATGGATTTTAATTAAAAGTTCCCACATTCTGGTAATTAACCAAAACTAGCTATATTAGTTCTGAACCTGCACTGAGTTATTTGAAATGGACCAACAATAGCCAAAACAAACATTTTATGGTTTCAGAACCAACTAATTTTGTTTGTAATATATCAAACTGTTTTTACTCTTTTCATGTGAGTAAAATTCCCAAAAATCCCAGATGTTTGAATGTTTTTAACAAACCAGGAAGTGGGAAGTTGGGATCTGAAGCTCCTGATTGCAGCTGGCCCATGTTAAGCCCTGACCTGAGGGCCTTTGCTGTTAGTCATCCTCTCTCTGGTTGTTGATTAAAGATCAATAGAGACAAAGAAAAGATAAACTGAAAGTTGGACAAATTGGCCTTTTTTTTGCTTTTAAAAGCAAGTGAAAGTAATTTCGTATTTGTTTTTGTGTCTGTGACAACAGGAAAGCTTAAAAATATTGCTTCAACAATATATTATGATCCTTGATGTCTACCTTAAGAAGTCAGATGGTGACATGCTGTCGACTTGTAGGGGTGGGGTTGCCGCTGTTGGAACACCGTCTCCATCTGTTACCAGTGAGTGGAGGGCTTATTGTGTGGTTTAATTAGCTGCTTGGACCTTTTAGATGACAGATGTGATCATTTCCAATACGGCAGGAGTCCTGCGTGGTCTGACATCAAGGGTTTTCCTGCTGAAATTTTATTCATTTTGTTGTTGTGGCACATGACAAGAGTCCAAAGAAATTAAATATTCAGCCAGGACACCCTTTCTGTTTTCATTAAGAAACCACAGACATGTGGTCGCACATGGGTGGGGAAACCAAATCCAGCAGAGCTGCAGAGGTTGCCTTGTCTGCAAAAATTAGGAGTGAAATATCCCCATGTAGCAGACAGTCAGACATGGATCATTTTAATGATCTGATCTGCAAGATTTTCCACATCTAAATGTCAAGATTCAATATCCATGAACTCTTAAATAAATTTTCTATTAAAGTATGAAAAACTGATAATTCATGCCGTGAAACCCTTTGATGTAATTCTTTACAAATAGGTCAAGTAGTATTGGGGACATGTCCTTCAATTTCATCACTTATTTTCACTCCAGAGTTTGAAGTATGACCTGGTGATTTGCTTAGTCTGAGCAGAGCAGCAGACCTGTTAGCTACAAGGACAGGGTTGACGGCCCACTTTGTTCCTCCCTCTTTCTCACTTCTGCTGCCTCCTTCTAATTTTAGCCTCTCATCCATCAGAATAAGTATGAACTTCAGAAAGCTGCACTTGTTTAGATTCATCTGCAACCTTAGAAATCTTTCTGTCACATTTGTTATCAAAAGTGTCAGAATTGATGAATTATTTAAGTTTTTTTCTTAGAGCTGGTGCATGACTCATGAAAAAGTAGTGTGTGCAACACCTCACCAAGTTCTGGTCTTTGTTTGAGACTGGGTGTTGCAATCTTGTACAAAGTCTATGCTTTAGGTATTCAGCACCCAGTGCTTTTCTTATCATTTACACATGCGGCACCTGTCTCTACAGTGCCAAAGCAAATGCACTATAAATAAAGAAAAGTTACTTGTCCAGCATTATTATTTATCAGTGAGAGAAAATACTATTCACCACTGAGTTGTGAACATTTAAAAAGGCTTGCCTCATTGACCACATGGCGGGTGCTCCTTATTGAAATTGAGTTTTAGATCTCATTAATAGTCTATTTTTAATCTTGTACATGAGGTCTTTGAGTTATCTGGTGAAGATAGGAAAATTATACTTGGCATGCATTATATACCAGAGGCTAACAACCCTGATAAATGCTTAATAAAAGGACCAAAGATTCACTCTGATCTTTCCAGTGCTGATTTAATGATGATATAACTGTGTTTTTCTTCTTCTTCTTCTTCTTTTTCATATTATATGTTGCCATCGGTTTTGTGGTGCTGGGTGCTTTTAAATCTTTGTGGTAACTGGTTACATTGACTTGCAAAGACAGCAGAGAGGATAGTGTTTACTTTGTGTACATTTCACTTAGTTTGAGTTTGTTGCTGAAACGCATGATGTGTTGGGGTGATAATAAATGTCAGCTAGCTGTATAGTACTCTCTGTTCATTTGAAGAAGCATCAACAAACACTGGTGAATCAGCCAATGCTGCAGCCACAACACAACATGGCCGGTGTTTTAACTCGACTAAAGCCACCACTCCAAGGGGAAATTTAGGAACATGCCATCAATCATAGTCTTGATCTTTCCATAGGATCATTTATAAATCTCTGTGCATCTGGCCTCAGATGATTGGTTTATGTTTATTTGTAGATGTGATCACTAATGAAGTGCTGTGAAGGAAAATCAGCTTGTTATATCTGTTATTAGCCTCCAGAGCTTCAGGCTGCGTGATGAGATGGAGCTAAGGTAAATGTTGGCTAACTTTAATAACCAAAGGGCCCTAAAAAATGCGAAGAGGTGTTTATAATTAGGTTATGCAAATGTACCAAAAGTAGGATAACTAATTAATTTTTTATCAGCAGTGATCCTGTAATCTAATCAGTTACTTCTTAAAAAATAATGCTGCCCAACACAAATCATTAAATACAGTATGAGAAGGTTATTTATATGTTTGCATCTGTTTTTGTGTTAACCAGGGTGAAGAGGGGCCTCCCAGTCTGGAGTACATCAAGGCCAAGGACCTGTTCCCCCAGAAGGAGCTGGTGAAGGAAGATGAAAGCCTTCAGGTAAGCCAGACATCTTGGACCCATGTTCTCTGACACCCAGCAACATGTCTGTAGAGTAGAAAACCATACACTGCTGAAAAGACAAAATTTATAATTACAAAATCATGTTCAAACTGGGCTTCTCGTTTCATATCAGTGTTTCTCTGAAACTCCTGAGGCACGGTGTGTCAGTGAAAGAAAGTTTAAAAGAAGCGGAGGCTGAAAATGTTGACAAACCTTCTTTGTGTTCAGTGTCTAAACAAAAGTAGTAAAGATGTTTGTATCCCACTCATACAGGCTCGGTATGTTTTCCGTTCAGATACTAAATGTAAATGTTTTTATCTCCTCACTTATTCAGACTGTTAGTCCCTTCAGGATCAATCCCTAAGTCTTGTTTGAAGGCTTCTAGACGAAAACATTATACCAAGCCGTTCCACTAAAACAGTCTCTGCAGAGAATAAAAACCAGGACAGCTGAAAAGGATTTTTGGGTCATTTACGTGACTAGGATTTGGTTACATGCTGAAGATGCCAATAGCAAAACTATAATGGGCAACTTTTGCTCTTCTCTCATTGCTGTTGAGTGTGCGCTTCATAGCTGTCTGGTGGTTAATGGAGCTAAGCATCAAGCGTCTGGGAAACTGGACAAAGGAAAGATGGAGGGAAGAGGGATTCACCCAGCTGAGGGTCACTGTTTGCTGTTTCTTTTTTTGCTTTGCAATTAAAGCATGTTTCCACTTGGTTTGCAGTGCATTGTGGGGAGTATCAGAGTATCAACCTACTCAGAGGTGCGTTTATTTATAAAGGCCACTGACTTTCAGCTAAGCAGGATGTGAAGACTGAGATCTGTCATTTTCTGTATTAGTCTGTTTTTAATTTCACTCATTGCAAGTTACATTTTGTATAAATATGCACTCTTTCTCTGCTTCCCCTCCCCCAGCATTCACACGTGTAGTCACATGCGTGTCTGCTTTTATTTAGCTGCTCCCATTGAACAGCTAATATCTGTCATAGCAACATTTTTGCTGGCAAATTGCAGGCATCCCCCCTCCCCCCCCCCAACATGTTTCATACCTTGCTGCTGTATATGTGCAAGCCATGGTGGATATACTGGGGAGTTGTGAGCGCCTGTCCTGACAGGCAGGCTGCTTGAACCGGAAGTCACGACTCACAAATCAGTGTTATTCATGAGTCTTCTGCTCACCCTCCCTTCTCTCTGGCTCTCCTTTTCAAATTCCTGCAGCAGAAGGCTTCATAGAGGAAACGTGACACAGTATCTTCTGCTGCTCCTGCCGGCTGCCAGTGACTCATGCACCTACTTTTGGAGCCCAGCTCGTTTAATGCAGCTCCCAGTCTGTGCAGCATGTTAACTAGGGTGTTCTCGGCAGGACGCAGTAGGCCTCCACCACAGAGCACAAGTGCACAGATAGTAGCTGCACTATCTAATTTCAGCCTTTTTATGCTTCTGTTGAGGCAGTATAAAACGTCTCTGCTTTTGTGCTTAGTTTTTTTTTCTCTTTTTTTATTATGCAAATGACTTTTTTTTTCTCCCCTGTCAGCAACTTTTAAGCTCTGCATGTGTGTCAGCGTTGTTTCCTGTTAGTTCAAAGTTACTGAGGTGCAGTTTTATTATAATTATTATTATTATTATTGTTTTTATTGTTATTATTATTATTATTAAAAGCTGGGGAATATTTAGTTATTAATTTCTGTCTGTGGGGCTGTTGGCTGCAGCCTGTATTTGGTACTGTTGTTGTCTGATTGCAGAATTCTATGTATTCCATTTCCCAGGAAAAGCTCTACTTTCTCTTGTCTGGACTTGCAAGTGCATTTTCAGGCAAGATGGGCGTCAGCAGGTGATAACTTTTACCAGCATGCAATATGTCTTTTAGATATGCTTTTTTAATTCATCTTAAACTTACTGTGTGTGTTTTCTCTTTTTGGCCTGAGTGGTAAAAGATCTGAGTCTGTCTGTCAGATCCGGTATGTGGGCCCTGTGCACCACAGCTGTGTTTTTATCAGTGTTGACTAATGTGTTTCAAGTCAGCCTGATTCTTATTAGTGTTTTTTTTTTAAATACTGTTATAAACAATCCCCCATCTGCCCCACTGTATACCATGCCATCTCTTTTTAGCATGCACTTGTGGGTCCTGCTCTTTGTGACTCAGCAGTGCATGCTAATGCAATGAGGTTATGTCTCTAAGCAACACCGTTGCCCTCACCTCCAGCAACTAAACAAAACCTGAGTTGCCATTCATAGTCCCCAAAGATGATTATCCTAAAGAAGCCAAAATGAAAATGAGCTTGCATAAAGCACAGTCTGTTTTAGAAATGCATTAATACAAAGTTATAACTTAAATCATCCTGTTCAGCAGCAATTATGAAAGATTTTACTGTTTGCTGCATTTCAGAGAATCGGTTTGGAGCAATGGTAAGCAGCATAGTAAATTTAGCCAGACTGGTAGGTGTGACATTGACCACAGTGAAAGTGGTTAAACGCTCCAGTTTATCTGTAAACTGAAACATTGTTTAAAAGCTGGCACACATGCGTTGTCACATCCACTCGGTTGGCTTTTAAAGATAATTCCCTGCCTCTGAATGAAATGAAAAATGTTCTATCAGCCTCTGTTAGAAAACCAATTACCTTAATGTAAGGGTCTCGTTGCAGCTGAAGCCAGGGCTTGGCTGTGACTGTAATAAAATGGGTACAAGTAAGAATGTTAATGGATAGTTTGGGATCCCTCCTTCAGCATTAGTGCAGACAGGCTCCCTCTCAGCTCTGCCTCTTGTTTGCCTGCTCATTCAGGCTCAGCAACAAGCCCTCTGCACTCACAAAGGTTCCTCTGTAAAACTACTATGTGCTAATTGGACAGCTACACATGCACACATTGTGTTTTCACTGAGTTTTTAGTATATAAGCCTACTTATGTGCCTCTTTGCCTGAGTAGAGTTACAGCGCATGTAAATTGGTTGTAGACACTTTGTTGACCAGGGTTTGTACCACTAGTTGTACCCACCTTTGTGTACTACTGTGTACAGCCTAAAAAATAGAAAGGATTAAAGGATAAATGGGCCTTAAGGATGTAGACATGATGCCCATGTACAGGAGCTGGTGTAATGTTTTCTGCACAGCAAACTTAAAGCGAACCTTCTGTTTTGTGTCTCTACAGGTGCCATTCCCAGTTCTTCAGGGGGAAGGGGTGGAATATCTTGGCTGTGCCGATGAAGCCATCATCGCCATTTCAAACTACAGACTCCACATCAAGTTCAAGGACTCTGTCATCAATGTGAGTGCACGTCTTGGACCGTAAACGTAAAGAAAAACTACAAATGTTTTGCTTCAGGACAAATGGCACAATTGTCTGAGTGAATACTGCTGCCATGCCACGCCACTGCAGAGACCAATAGCAGCAGAGAGGAGGATTTAGTGTTTAGTCTGGACGCACGCAGGCTTTTCCCTTTGCCCCCATATAAGTTTTATAAACACATAACTGCTCTAACAAGGCAAATAAATCTGCACAAATTCAACATGGGGTACCCGTAAAGTGGTTTTAGCCATCTTCCAGCATAGTTGTGACAAAGTTGTTTGTACCAGGATTGTACCACAGGAGTAGCGGGCTCTTTGATCTTCCTACAGGAGAGGTTTAATGTGACATACAAGCTCCACTCGCCCGGCCCCCACTGGCACTGATGTCCACCAGCCCGCTCCTGCTGACGTCAGGCCTTGCTCAAACACAAACAGGCCACTTGTTTGCATTCACTGGCAGAGAAATTCCTCCTTCTACCCAAAACCTTGTCATCTTTTCCAGAAGGGTACAGTTTCTGGAAACTATGGCATAGCTTCATAAAGAAGGAGGATATAATGACTGATCACTAAGATGTTAAAGTCCCCTCTTTGAGTAGCTCAGTGACTTTAAATGTCACCAGCTAGTTGTCCCTACAATCCTGCCTAGCAGACTCTTGCCTTGACCCCAGCAGCACAGTTTAACTTTGTATGAATGCCAGCAAACCACAACCTCTCACCCACACCTCCTTTCACAACTCATCCCATACTTCTGAGCTGTTTTCCTGCCCTTTGCACCCGTCTATGTTTGTCTTTCTCTCCATGATTTCCATTTGCCTTGGACATGTGCAAGTAACACATTATGCGATCCACTCAGTTATCTTTTATCTTGCACTCTTTGATGTTTTCTTTTCTTTTAACTCTTCATTTTCCTTTTGTCTTCTAAACTTTTTGTTTTGTTTAATAGTTTTTTTGTTTTCCCCCCCATTTCGTCCTGTCTTGTGTTTTCCCTCCCTCCCCTCTCTCCGTGTGCTCCATGGTGTCATTGTGTTTTAGACCTACCCAGGTGTGGACAATGAGATCTCTGTGAGTACCGTATGAAACAACACCACCCTCTGCCACATTCTGGACAGCTTGGTCATTCAGCTCATCTTCAGTCTATCTGAATAAATAGTAACTTTCATTCAGACGAGTGGTTTTGATAGATGTGGGACTTTCTGCAAAATACAGAGTTTTGACCCTGAGATGTAACAAAAAATAAGCACTTTTTTTCCCTTCATTCCCTCTTACTCATACAAGATGCACACACAGTGCCGTTGCATAAAAGTTTGACCAGAGGGGACGTTGTGTGGGGGATTTTGCACCACTTTTATTCTGCGACCAGCCAAGATCAGACATGAAAAGCAGAGCAGGAATCAGACTTAAAGCTGCTGCTCAGTTTTATAACAGCTAAAGACACTAAGTTAAAACACAATCAAATGGGTATAAAGGGCTACACTCACTTTGTTTAACCTGGATTGAGTGTGTTCTAAACCAAGAGGGCGGTAACCTATTTGCAGATGTGCTATCTGCTCTGACAGCAGGCCATCAGGCTGATTGCATGCGCTCTCTGTCCCCCCCTACAGGTGCCGCTTAGGTTGATAGAAAGTGTGGAGGGCAGAGATATGTTCCAGCTGCACATCATCTGCAAAGACTCCAAAGTTGTCAGGTAAGATGAGTGGCTTATTTTATTTAGCACTAACTTCATATTTTCACTTCTAATATCCTTAGCTCCTGTCACAGCATGTAACAGGAGTTAAGGTAAGGTTACTAGAGTTGATGTCAACTCATCTTATTCCTTATTAAAGTCAAACTTCCCATCAAGAGTTGGTCTTCTAAAACTGAATTTGTGCATATGTAAATTATGTTAGTGTGGTAAAAGTGTCTTGGGTATAAAGGTTGTGAGCTTTCAGTAAAGTACTGTCAGATAACGCTCCTGCTGCACCCCAAAACAAAAACAACTATTTGTCCTCAGACTGTCAAACCAAAGCAAGGAGACGCTTTAAGGCTCTTCTACTTAAAAAAAAATGTGGTCTGTTTTTTGTTTTTGTCTTTTTACTGTTGGGACTTTGTTTCACCAAGAACAAAACAGACATAACACTGTGCACTGCATGCATCTCCTCCGTGTTAATATGGATTGAATTGTAACTGGTTTGAAGTGATTTTCACTGATATGGAACATTGCCAGTTTTCTTCAGCAGAGAAATTCAGATAAAGCCAACAAAGTTTCAATGAAGAAAAGGCCGAGGTCACCCTTTATCGATTCTCATTTATTTCAGTGTCATGGACATCTGTAAAGTTCAAAACCTGTGAAGACTTCAGATAGCGAGTTGCAGATGTGGCATCAGTATTTTGGTTCCTCCTCGTTAAGCAGCCATATTGTCACTCCTGTTTAAAGTCTGGAGAGTCACTGAACATCTCATGGATTGTTTTCTTCTCTCAATCCCCAAAGCATGAAGATCTGAAGTAATTTTCCAGCTACATCTTTCATTCTTTTAATCCTTGCAATGGTGTTTCCACAGATGCCACTTTGCAACATTTAAGCAGTGCCAGGAGTGGGTGAAGCGTCTGAACAGGGCCATAGCCCACCCTTCCCGGCTGGAGGACCTGTTCGCCCTGGCTTATCACGCGTGGTGTCTCGGTGGCAGCGCCGACGATGAAGACCAACACGTCCATCTTTGTCGTCCAGGTTTGCATGCTCGCAACCTCACAGTGAATTTTAAGGAAAAGATAACTTTTTGTATTTTTTTTTTTATGTATTTATTTGTATTTATACCCTCTCTCCATGTTGTGTGTTTGTGCAGGGGACCACGTACGTCACAGAATGGAAATGGAGGTTAGGAGGATGGGCTTCGACACACAGAACGTTTGGCGAGTGTCTGACATCAACTGCAACTACAAGTAAGTTACAGAGACTTGGCAGATAACTGAACTGTGTGTAGATCTGGTGGTGTAGGAAGCTGTGGCTTTCAGAAAGTGAATGTTGAGTGGCAGAGTTTCAGATGGCTTTTTGAGAGCTGTGACAGAGTATGAAGCTGTCGCCATGTCTACAAACTGAACAGATTGCATGAGGAAGAGCTTGTGCATGTTTTGGCACTGCTAAGCTCTGGTGGGAAGTAAGGGCTCTGAAATGATATGAATTAGTTAGTTTTATGTGGATAATGACTGGAAGGAGGCTGCAGTGAATTATAGTTGCTTTAAAATCAGACACTTTGTGCAGGGATAGTCCAGTGCAGGAGATGCAGTTTTAGTCGTCTTTACATTATTAGGTGCATTACAAATAAAACAGTTGCTTTGGTATTCTTTAAAGTAGACATATTAAGATGTTTTCTCTAAAGCTGACAAAGTTTACAGGTCTAAATGAAATGTCTAATGTATGCTTTGGTCAAAATAGCGTAGACAGACATCACAGCTACTGGTTTGTTCCGTTAATTTACACCACTGTGCAAGCAGATTATTTTCGTAGGATGGAATGACCCATGACTCTACTTCTTTCTCAGGGTCTAACTTTTATTTCTTTTTTTTTCATCTGTGATACTGAACAACCCTTGTCGCATGTTATGGTATCAGAGAACATAAAGTAAATAGCCTGAGAGCTCAAACTCCACATTAAACTGATTTAAAATAAATATATATATATATATATAAACAAGGGATTCTTTTATTATTATTATTATTCTCAAATACTGACATTTACCTTGGTCCAGCTACACATCCTTCTTTTAGTCAGTCTTGTTAAAGTGAGCCAAGTTGAACATAACGGCTGCTGACTGGTTAATAACACCACTGAGCGTTCGCATCGTAATTTATCTCTCACATACACTCTGCACTTCACTGCAGCCCTCTTCCTCTGTGTTTTTGAGTGTTTTTTCTATTGGCTAAAATAAGAAAAATTGCTTTTTTGGGCAGAACTTGACAGATGTTTGTTACTTGTGCTGTAATGATGTTGCATTTGAGAAATTATATTTTTCAATCTCCAACTAGTAGAAATCAGATTTTCTTGTAGGATACTAAACAAAGTGCTGGTAGAGCTTTATAATTCATTTAATTCTTCAGTATCTAATGAGGATATTTGGTGATAATAGTTTGAGATGATTCAGACTATTATTAATAGGACTATTACCGATAATAGTGATAATATAATCCTGTTGAATATTGATGGGGTTACAACAACAAAAAACAAATTTAATGATAACTAAGTAATATGAATAATGACAAAGTTGATATTAATAAGGCTGATGATATTTAAAACTAGAAAAACATCATCAATCACCTTTTCTGTGTTTTCTTCATACTGTTTTTATTAGTAATCTGGGTACTTGGACAGATATTTCTGCCCATCGTTACTCTAGTCTAGACTTTAACGTGTACAGACATTGTCTCACGCACAATTAATTAAAGCAGGCTGTAAAGATGCTAAATGAATTTCTGCGTAGGCTGATAATATAGTTTCAATAATAACGTTGACGCACTTGAATGTGCTTCAGAGGGGAAAAAAATGGCGAGTGTGTTTAGCGGGCCAGAGAGCGCACATCCTGCTGCGAGAGACACACACAGGACAACGGGCTAATTAAACAAGCTGCAGCCTGCTGACGCCCATGACTCAGCATAGTGTTTTATTTTCCCACTTACACACACACATCGTCTCTGCCTCCCTCTTTCAGCAGGTGAATAGAAACCAAGGGAAGTATCATGGGATAGAAAGGAGAGCAGAAACAGATGGGAGTCGGGTTGACACTGAGATTTGTTGTCTGCCACATCTCAGAGTTATTGATGCAGCAGCGCTGTGTGAACACGTGAACGATGCACCAATATATTCTACATTTAGTCCTCTGCTGAAAACGCTTCATTCCACCTGCAGGTTGTGCTCCAGCTACCCGCAGAAGCTTCTGGTTCCAATATGGATCACTGATAAAGAGCTGGAGAGTGTGGCTTCCTTCAGGTCCTGGAAGAGGATCCCTGTGGTGGTTTACAGGTAAGTTGTGCTGACACACAGCAGTGGGCAGAGTATCTTAAATTTATCCTAGGGCTGTCAAATGATTAAAATTTTTAATCAGATTAATCACATCTTACATATTAATTAATCATGATTACTCATAATTAATCACCATTCACAGTTATGTCTGAAATATGCCAGTTTTTACTGTGTTGTATCAGCAGAACGAGACAATGCTACAAATATTTACTGTTAACTGACCTTCCCTTGAGTTACACATCAGATGTCCAAGGGTCAGTAAATGCGGCATGTAATATACTTCTATATGTTGTTCTTCATCATCTCTGCCATGTTCTAGATCATAATGCAGAATTCATACATCTCACCAACCGTCTCCATGGTGAAAATTTCTGTCATTAAACCAGCAGATGTGACGACTGAAGTTAAACAGTTAACACCGATGAAGAAACTTTGATAAAACTCATGATCTGGATAAAAAGACTTGCATTCTAATAAGACACCCATGTGTTATTCCATGTTATTTACTCTCAAATCCATCCATAGAACCAGGCCAGCTCATCCGTTTCCCGCCGTCGTAACCAAGAAATGACGGATGTATTGGGATTGTCATGTCATACATGCGTTAATTGCATTAAAAATATTAACATAGTTAATTATATAAATTTGTTACCGCCGTTAATGCGATATTTTTTGCATCCCTAATTTATCCAGCTTGCACGACGGACTTATTGACTATGTTGCTTTGTGTTCCAGGCATCAGAAGAACGGGGCAGTGATCGCTCGTTGCAGCCAGCCTGAGATTAGCTGGTGGGGCTGGAGGAACACTGATGACGAGTACCTGGTGACGTCCATCGCTAAGGCCTGTCAAATGCACACTGGAGCCAAGGGGACACCGGCCAGCCGACGAGGGGAAGCTCCCGACTCGTCAGACAGTGACTTTGGTACGACTGCTGTTGAATTATTTATTTATTTTTTAATTTGCAGATTCAATGACTCCTTGGTCGTTTGTGCTTAGGCCAGTGATTTGTAGTATTAAAATGCCTGTTAATGATGCTTAACATCACAGCCTAGCAACAGAGTGCTTCAAACTTAACCTGCAAATGTAGAGCTGTCACTAATTCAGTTATAAATTATCTATTATAGTCATAGTTTACATGCTGCAGATTTAAAAAGATTTGCACCCATTATCCAGCAGTGTTGCTGCATAATAATCAGTTTGTGTTATGAAATGTTGCAACGCTCAAAGTAGGACAGCTGTCAGTGCAGCTTGTACAGAAAAACATCTCTTTGCATCTCTTTCAGGCTCAGTTTTGTTGTCGGAGTTGACACCAATATGTCAAAATGTGAAATGCTGAAACTTAACACATTTATAGACACAGTAACAGGGTGCAGAGTGACTGGCAGCACATCAGTGACCAGGTTTGCAAAGCAAAGCGGTCTGTTTGCAGTCTCAGAGGTGTTACTTGTCTCGCTGTGGTAAACGGGCCTCTTGTGATCATCATCAGGAGGAGAAATTGATTTTCTGCTGGTTACAAATGGAGTCAGTTTCTGTTAATCATATGGACTGCATCTCTCTGGTTACATGATGCTCCTTTCAGGCTTTCTATCACTTGGTCTCCACAGCAGGTTGATTGACTTCACTCTGCCCTCCTGCCTGTTTTCCCCAGACTCCTCTCTGACAGGCGGCACTGGCTGCGATGACAACACCGTCCCACAGAAGCTGCTGATTCTGGATGCCCGCTCATACACTGCTGCAGTGGCAAACCGGGCCAAGGGAGGAGGATGTGAATGTGAAGGTTGGTATAATCAAATGTGATAGTATTTTTTATTACTTGTTTTAAGAGTCATCATCGTAGATAGTGATATTAACTTTTTTTTTCCTTTTTTGTTATTCAAAACAAGATTAAAGCAGCGTGTGTCTGTATCTCACAAATAAAGCATTGTTTATAGTGGATGCCTTTTTTGTATATGCATTTAGAGTACTACCCAAACTGTGAGGTAATGTTTATGGGAATGGCCAACATCCATGCCATCCGCAACAGCTTCCAGGCTCTGAGAGCAGTCTGCAGTCAGATTCCGGATCCAGGAAAGTAAGTGGATCTGTTTGACCTTTCTCTGTGAGCAGCTCTGCCCTGGTTTGCACCTCCCTTCCCTGTTTCAGTGGCTCTGGTGCACAGTAATATAACACCATACAGAAATGGGAACACTGCCACAGTGCAGTCTCGTTCCTACTGTGCCGGCCAGATGTCTGTCTGTACACATTACCAGCACATGCTTGTGTTGTGGCTCTCCATTTGTTAGTGTTTCTATATGTTTTTTTTTCTAGACTTTGTGTGTTCTGCGACATGCATATGTAAACTGTGGGGGCCAACCCAGCTGCTCCAGAGTTGCTTTTTAGTTAAAAGCTTTCTATAATGACATTTATAGGCTTTTAGAGATACATTTTGGACCCTCCTTGTACATATTAGCCTAAAAATTCTACATAAGATGATGTATTCATGCAATATATGACTCCAGATTACATCTATCAGGAGATATTCCATATGGTGTAATAGTTGTCTGATCGGCCTCTTCTTGTGTTTCCAGCTGGCTGTCTGCACTCGAGAGCACCCGTTGGCTGCAGCATCTGTCTGTCATGCTGAAGGCAGCCACTCTGGTGTGTTCAGCAGTGGAGCGGGAAGGCCGGCCCGTCCTGGTGCACTGCTCAGATGGCTGGGACCGCACGCCCCAGATAGTAGCCCTCGCCAAGATTCTGTTGGACCCTTACTACAGGACATTAGAGGTGAGAGTCTATCTTAAGATTTTTTTTTTTACATAGATTTATGTAGATTGCTGGTAAATGTTTTTATAATAAATGTAATGTTGCCTCTGTGCTGTCCATAGGGATTCCAGGTGCTTGTGGAGACTGAGTGGTTGGACTTTGGCCACAAGTTTGGGGACCGCTGTGGCCACCAGGAGAACACAGATGATGTGAGCGAGCAGTGCCCCGTCTTCCTGCAGTGGCTGGACTGCATTCACCAGCTGCTCAAACAGTTCCCCTGCTTGTTTGAGTTCAACGAGGCCTTCCTGGTAGGTGGTCTTTTGACACTCTGTCGCTCTTTTTCTAATAAATATATTTTCTGGGACTATTTCAGCCTCAATCATGAGACATTTTTCTCAGCATTACACATGTATCTTATTTTGGGAATGAATTCCCCTCTGACGTTAGTGTTTCCCTAAAATAAGCAGTCATTCTGAAGAGGAAGAGCAAGAACTGATGTATTAAAGTGTTTTACAAAAGACCTAACATGATCCATCATCTCCTCATTTCCAGGTCAAGCTGGTGCAGCACACTTACTCATGTCTTTACGGCACATTTCTGTGTAACAATGCTCGTGAGAGGGAGGCGAGGAACATCTATAAGCGCACCTGCTCTGTGTGGTCACTGCTTCGCACAGGAAACAAGAACTTCCAAAACTTCCTCTACATCCCCAGCCATGATATGGTACTGACCAGTTTTATGATATGATTATCTTGTTTTTAGCTTCCTCTGCGATAGCTCTGTGGTGGTATTTTTGGCTCGGGTTCTCTTAAATCTGAAAATTAAGGAACTGTTGATTACATTTTAACATGAGATTAAAAGTTTCACTCTTTCACCATCTCTTTTCAGGTGATGATTATACACAGAGCTAAATGAGTAACAGACAATCATTTTATATTCACCTGCTAGGATTGTCCGTATTTGTCTGCTAGGTGCTGCAGCCAGTCTGCCATACTCGGGCACTACAGCTGTGGACAGCTGTGTACCTGCCCACCTCCTCCCCCTGCACTGCTGTGGACGAATCTGTGGAGCTCTACCTCCCTCCGTGCGTCACAGGAGACGAGCTCACCTCCCGTTCCCTGGACAGGTATGTTGGCTTGATGCATATCTAATCTGTATTTATTGTTATTTGCAGTCATTAGAGGGAGCTTTGTTAGAATTAGACTGCCCTCTAGTGTTGGTAATGAAAATGAATTGAAAATGGATGAAAATTAAATCTGCATGTAATTCTGATTTCCAGACTTCCAAAGACCCGCTCCATGGACAACCTGCTGTCAGCTTTTGAGAATGGGATGCCCCTGACACGCACGTCCAGCGACCCTAATCTCAACAAGCACTGCCAGGAGGGTCGCTCCGCTCTGGATGACTCGCCTGCCACAGAAGACACATCTGCCGATGGCTCCGATGAGGTTATCTCTGATGCTGGAGTGGAGACGCAATCTGCTCATCAGAGTCCTGCCAAGACCCCAGAGGGTGACCTGGGTGCAGAGGGCGCTGAAGACAAACTGGAGGAGCCTTGTCTTACTACACAGCCGTTGCCCTCTCCACCACTTCCCCCAGTGTCTGTTATCACAGACGTCACACTCACACATTCACATACTGTCTTCTACACTCCGGTCCTCCAAGCTTTGCCTCAAATCACAAACCCTCCTCTCCCACCACCTCCACTGGAGGATGAGATCCCATGTAGGACTCCTGAGAGCACCGTGTCACCCACTCATAAATCAGAGCCATGTTTACCTCTTCCATGCAAGAACACTCAACCTGCAGCCAACACACCCACCTCGCTGCTTGATGGACAACTTGATGGTCAAGCAAATGGCCTCCCGGAGTCAGCCAGTCTGCTGGCTCCTAAGCAGCAGACATCACTGCTGCCCATGGAGGACTCCACTGAGACTCTTACGGATGAGGGAGAGCTTCCCCCCACGTTACCTTCCACAGTAAGCTCAAATCATTTAAATGATGAGGAGGAGGAGCCGGAGTCACAGCCACATGTTCACCCTCAGAAAGACAAGGAGGACATGAGGACTGATGTCGCAAAAGGACGTGAGCAGATGTCGGCAGACTGCACCCAGGTAACCACTCGCCATCTGATCTCCCAGAGCCAGCTCTCAGACCTGTCTCTGCTGGGCTCTCACTGGGACAGCGTCCAGGGTCTGGTCCAGTCTGCCTACAGTCATTCTGCTGTCAGCCGAGCCCTGCAGCCCAACACCTACCAGAACCGCCGGCTTGCCAGTAAACTCCTCCGTGCCCAGGGCTTCAATATTGCCAGTGGGTCTCAGTGCTGCCGCAGGGAGGCTCTTTGTTGTCCCAGCAGCCCTCTGCAGGCTGGTTGGCTGTCTGCTGCCAGGAACGCGGGCTACAACGGCCTGTGCGGACCTGCCATCGCTGCCCTCAACAGCTACTCTCTGGCAGGCCATCAAGTTCTGCCGGCTTCTTTTTCCTCTCCCTCCGCTTCAAGCTCCCCTCCCCCGCCTCACACTCCGGCTTACCTTGATGACGACGGGCTACCGGTGCCAATGGATGCTGTGCAACAGAGACTGCGACAGATTGAGGCAGGTTACAAGCAGGAGGTGGAGGTGCTGCGGCAACAGGTGCGACAGCTGCAGATGAGGCTGGAGAGTAAACAGTACGCCACCCCTCCCTCAGAGCCAGACATCGACTACGAGGATGACATTGTGAGTAGCTTTTTCAGTGATGACATTGGTTTCAGGTTATTATTCTTCCATCTGTCCTCTGATCTCACTCTGCTCTCTGGTTCAGACGTGTCTGCGGGAGTCAGACAACAGCAACGAGGAGGATTCTCTGTCCACCCACAGCGAGGACCGTCTGTCCGAGGGCAGCTGGGATCGAGTGGAGCGCAAGGACACAGAGGTCAGATTCCTTCATTTCATTAAGCATCTGTCTTCACTTCCTGCCCCTTCTCCTTCCCCTTCACCTGCATGACCAGGATCACCTTTTAAAGTGAGACTGTTCTGTCTGTGCGTGTGCAGGTCACGAGGTGGGTGCCGGACCACATGGCCTCCCATTGTTTCAACTGTGACTGTGAGTTCTGGATAGCCAAAAGACGTCACCACTGCAGGTAGGGCTTTTTCTTCTATTACATTAACAGACATAAGCACGGTTCTGTCTTGATCCAGAAATATCATCAGGAGCAGCTTAAGTTTCCCCAGCAGAGACAAAAATATAGTTACACACCTCAGTTAGTGCAAGTACTTTTATCTCCACAAAGTATGTTAGCCTAGCTTGTCACAAACAACGAAAACCTGGTGACCAGCTAGTTTTTTTAGCTGTGTGCATCATTAATGTCATGTTTCTGTGTTACCACTCATCTTTTTCTTGGTCTGGCTCAGAGAGTTTTGTCATTTCTATTTTTTGAGCCTCATTTCCGGTTTCGTGTTAAGCTAAAAAGCTGCTTTTCTACTTCATATTTACACATCTTAAAGAAAACTCTTATTTATTTCATAATATCATATAATATAGTTCCCAAATTTCCCTGAGGACTCTCCAAAGGGATTAATAAAGTATTTCTATTCTATTCTAATATATTCAAAACAGCCAATTTGAGATGAGCTTGAAAAACCCCAACAATCAAACTGATCAGATTTAATGATTGCTTGTCCAGAAAAGCTGAAAATTTACTATCAAAATGTAGTTTTTTTTTTTGTGCATCCACTTTTCTTGATACCCACTTTGTTGCAGCCTGATTCTGTCAAAGCTGCAGCTTGTAGTTAAAAGATACACAGTGCTTTTTTATTTTCTAGGCAAGAGACCAAGATTTGGTTTCATCCCATGATGAGACCAAAGCTTGAAAGATGAAAAGAATCATGATCAGGTGGATCAGCATTCAGAATATGATACAGAAATATCATGCAGGCCACTCTGGATGAAACTAAACTGAGTCAAACGTGGATTTTAATCAGATTTTGTTTCACCTTTTATAAGTGGCTGTAACACTGAGGATTAATAAAGCTTTGTTCTCTTTTCAGAAACTGTGGTAATGTGTTCTGTAAAGACTGTTGTCACCTGAAGCTGCCCATCCCAGACCAGCAGCTGTACGACCCGGTGCTGGTCTGCAACACCTGCCATGACCTGCTGCTGGAGTCCCGCACACGCGAGATCCGCAGCCAGCAGCTCAAGAAGGCCATCGCCACAGCCTCCAGCTGAGAGAAGCGCAGCTAGCGTGGCCCGCCTCTGCTCTGTCCGATGAGCCGAGCGCCCCGTCCTAAGCTCAACCTGCTGTCGTTTCAGCCGCGGGGGCGAACAATGAGGAGTTGTTTCTCTTTGAGAGGCTCAGTTTTGAAACAGAGATGCACCGAGACTGGAAGGATGAAGAAAGAGTTGGATGGAAGCATGTTAGCAGGTGGTGGGGGGGGAGGGGTGGTTCCTTGCAGAACAAAACCCCCTTATGTTCAAAGACATTTTTCAGCCTGGAGTGCTGCAGCGTCCTGCTGCCTCCGCATGGCTCAGTCCTCTTAACAGTTCCCTGTGTGAGAAACGTCTCTAACCTGCCCCTCCCCACCCTTTTGGTCCCAAACACCTGCACCCTCCTGACAGACTCTGTCTCGCACTTCAGAGGACAATCGCTCGCCCTTCAATGTGTTGGGGACTCCAAAAAGCCTTTACCTGTACTACCGGAGGCTTTCATCTTTAAAAATTGCTGCTACAGTATTTAAAAGTCTAATTTTATATTCTTATTTTGTGCACTAATAGCTGTCGTGTATTTGAGGGAAATTGAGACCAAACTTGAGAAAAAAGGGAGAAATCTGCTGTTTACTTTGCATCTTTGATTTTTAGAGCCTGAATGTAACGTGCTGGGCTAACTGGATGGAATTAATGTTAAAGTGCATTTGGTGGGTCGTTTAAATGTTCATTGCTGCAATGTGTTCTCAAAATGGTGTATGCACAGTCAACGTGGTTCTGTCTATCAATGCTTTTCTCCAATATGGCCCTGTTGCATCGTTAGATGTTGTGAGGACTGCATTTTTGTTATTGGACGTAAAGGAAGAGGACAAATCCAGTTGGGAGATGGCGATGGCTGTTTTTTTTTTTTTTGTTTTGTTTTGTTTTGTTTTCTTTTGTGATGTGACCGAGGGAACATCCTAAAGCTTTGTGCTGAGGCTCTTGTGCTTGAATGGCTCAATGTCCACATAAAGCTTGATGTCCAGCTAACTGATGACTCCTCAGACTGGGAACTGTCAGTGAAGACCCCTCGAGGAGAAGACTGAACTGCAGGCTTGGATTTTTGCTTTGTTTCACTAGGGGACCTTGGCTACAGTCCCCTTTTAAAATATGTTTGTGTCTACTGGTGGTTTCTTGCGACAATAGTGCCATATTTAGTTTTGTCCATTTTTTGGAGCCTTTTTCTTTCTTATGGACAGCAGCAGTTTTCTAATTGGCCACATCTGTGTATGTTTTAATAGTGCAGATACTTAGTTGCTGAATAACACTGAGACAACTAAAGAATAACAGATGGTTAGATAACAAGAGTGATGGGATATCACCGTAATTAGTAAACCTTTGTGGTTATCCATCGTCTAATATTTGGGATGATTTTTATGCACAGAGTTGAGGTCAAAATCTTCAAAAAGGAGCTCAGAAATGTAACATACATAGTTATCTGATCAGTAGTGGTGGCTAAAACCTGTCACTTAAAGAATAATTGTTGTAAAGAAATGCACTGTAAAAGTTAAATCCAATGGGTTAAAATAAAAGAGTATATCAATGATCTGTTTCCTGTCCTGATGATTTACTGTGACTTTGAAAGGCACCGAGCATTTAGATTCTCACTCTTTTACATGTCCCAGTAAGAGGATTAAAACCTTGTGAGTGGTGTAAATTAACAATAGATTAACATGATGAGGCAGAATTAATCAGTGTGTACATTAAGAGGCTGTGAATGACTTGGTGAACACTAGAGGGAGGAAATGAACTGTGTCACAAATCAAAGCAAACATTAAACTTTGATTAAATACTTTGAAGGACCTTTGTGTCCTACCAGAAAAGCTGAAGGAGGTGGGATCAGAGAGGGAAGTCTGGAGGTCTTTTGCACAACATCAGTACTTTCTGTTGGTGCTCAGAACAATATTTCATTCACAATAGAACAGAAAACATATCAAATGTTTAAAGTGAGACATTTTAGCTCATTTTAAAATTGATGACAACATGTCTTAAAAACTTGGAACCTGGGACACGTAATGCTGGAAAGTAAGTGGTACTAAAAAGAAAGAGCTGGAAGAAAATGTTGCATCTACGTAGGTGATGGTAGAGCACTTTAGAGAGAACGAGAGTCTCTTAGAAGTAAACCGACAAAGGTTTAGTAATCAGAACAAACAGCACATAGAAACTGAGGAGCAGTTTTTCTCCAAGTACAGTTGCAAAGACTTTATATTACGTACTGTAGATGATATAATCTGGAGAATGAATCTCAGTGTTTGATGCATGTGATTTTTGGACCTTCGGGCAGCACTGCATGAAAACATGATGCTGTCATGGAAATCACAGCATCACTAACACTTTGCTAAATCATTTGTAAACACAGTTCTGTGCCATCCAAAAATGCAGCTTTAAGCAAAGAAACAGCCATATTGTAAAAATCTGGTCTGTGGCCATAGAAATGAAGATTTAGTTCTTCTTCTCAAATTACAGGCACTGTTCCCTCTGGACTAAGAACTGTCCCATTTGACTGTGCTTAGTTCAGAAGCCTGCATCTCCAGGTTATGGAGGTGCATTAGTATCTGGAGAACTGGGAACTTAATTTGTGAAAAGCACCATCAATGTTGAAAGGTACAAATGGATTTTAGAGCAATTTATTCTCTTATCCAGACATTTTTTTAAGGGAAGGCTTTCCACATTTTAGCAAAAACAATGATAAACCACATGGTGTCCTTGGTTCCCACACACTTACTGATGCTAGACAGTGGTGAGCATCACCATGTTCTAAGTTTTCAATTCAAATTGTTCTAAGTTTTCAATTCAAATTTATCAAGAAACTGTAAAATATCTAACGTTTTATATCTTCTACTGGGAATAAAATATTGTATGAGATTTACAAATCACTGCTTCAGATATCTATTTACATTTTCTATGGGTTCCCATTTTTATCGATCTATTTGTTTGTTTGTTTGTTTATTTATTTGTGATACAACCTTAAGCTAGAAGCATCTTTCTGAATATTCCAAAGGAAGAAAGGAAAGAAGAAATGGAAAAAGACTTAAAATTATATTACCTGTTTACTACTTCTGAATAGAATAAGAAACAGAGCAAAAGAGAATAAAATATCATGCAATTTATTTATTTTATACAGAAGATTAAAAATGCAAACTTTAAGAACAAACAAAATTAATGACTGATCAGCTTTCTAGACAAACTAAAGCCATCTTTCTAGAGAAAACACCAGTGTGTGTGAGACTGCAGCAGCTAACAGCTAAACATATTTCACTGAGGAGGGAGATTCATTTTATTCAGTGAGCTCTGGAGCTGTTCTTCCATTTATCCACCAGATGGTGTTTTTCATCAAGAGAAACTCAAGTTTCTGCAACAAAACCAGCACTCTCAACCAATCAGATCATGAGATTTTTACAGAACTGTTAAACTGGAAATTTATTTAAGTGTTTATTTCTATTTCTTAAAATGTGAAAATCAGTTTGCAATGCAATAAAAGCCAAATCTACATTTTCTCGAGGTTTTATAGATATTTTAATACTTTCAAAACACACATTCATCGTAGGCAAAATCCTACTCAATTCAGTCCTACGAGGGCTGCAATCCAGCAGGTTTTAAATGTATTCCTGCTTCAACACACTTGAATCAAATGCAATGGATCTAACAGCCAATCACAATGACTCATTAATTTGAGTCAGGTGTGTTGGAGCAGGGATACTTAGAAAACCTGCTGAATTGAGTATTCCTGCCTAACATACAAGTTCCAGTTGTTTAGACGAGTAAGTTCTCAAAAAAACAGCAATGTGAGCTACATCTTGCTTTTTTAATGAGGGAAATTCTTCAAATGTCCTTCACCGTACTCACGCTGCATGATCAATAATTCAACTAGGCCCATTGTAGGCCAGGTCTATAAATAGTGAACGGAAATAAAGTTGACTAAACATTTTTGGGGTGAAAACTTTGAAGAGGGATGCCAAATTAATGCAAAGCTTTACAGGGACTTCTTGATGCAAAGCCCTCCCAGTGAACCCCCATTTCATCCAATAATACAATCCAGCCAACAATGGATGACTTTTTACTTTGTTGCATGAAACTAACCTGTTATCATTTATTCACATTTTTATTGTATTATTCGAGCTACAGTTACATCGATTAAACTGTCCGGCCTAATGAAGCAGTTATATCTGCACAAATGTTCAGTAACTCGTGTTTAAAAATAATTGAGATGGCCAGTCTGCTCTTTATGAACAGATTGTCCTATTATTTATTTTAAGTTAATTTGTTGAATATCTCACACACTGGTTAATTGCATGCTAGTACTACCTTTAGTTAAGTAAATCACTTGAAGACCATGGACAGACTCCTAACCTGAATAGTGATTTCTTTCTTTCTTTCTTTCTTTCTTTCTTTCTTGTTTTTTCTTCACATTCTGTCCTCTGAGGGCCACCTTGAGCTCTACCTGTAGAGCATTCAGCAGCTGATTTCCCCCACTGCCAGGGATCATCAGGAAGCTCTTGACTCAACCAGCATGACAGTAATGATTGCGTTACTTATAGCGTCCTCGCACCAGGAGTCCCATTGATTGGCCGATTCACACCGGAGCGCTCATCATTGCAGGGCTTTATTAGAGGCGATGCCCAAAGAGGGAGGGGCTACACTTTCTTTCCTGTCTGTGCATGGTGATAGATAAGTATAAGACCCCCCCGCAAGAATGCGATCACATTGGGAAAAAACAAGCCATTGTGTTGTCTTTCCTGCAACATGCAGCAGCTGGTGATCCTTCTCCTGGCATCTTTCTGGTCAGTCTGCTTAGCAGGGACAGGTAAGTCTCTAAAACACCTTTTTATATTGATATTTGATCAGTCCTAATGGAAAAAAAGTAGGGAAATGGGGGCAACTGGGGAATTTACTCTCTGATATTTTCGAAATGTATTTCTCCATAATTTTAGCTTGTACTTAAATATATTTGCTTAATTATTATTGATCATAATGTGACTTTTTAAAAATGCTATATATCTAATAATTTATTTAAGGGCAATATCTAAATTATCATTCATTATTATCATTCTGGTAAAAAGGAAAAAAAGAGATAAAATAAATAGATAAAATTAAAAAATAAATTAAATAAAATAAAAACATTAATAAATGTTGGAGTAATGAATATAGAAAACCTTTTGTTGCTCACTAAAGTGAAGTTGCGTTATTTTCTCGAACATCGTCGTTCACGTCATTCAATCAGCAGCGTAATTCCACAAAGATAAATGGAAAATTCGGAGAAAATATGCAGATTTATGAGGAGATTGAAGCTCCTCAGGCAAAATTGAGGCTCCCCCTCCAAACATACACCAGAACGTGCCCGCAGAAAGCGCTCCGCCTGCCGTGTCCATTACGCGGACGCGGCTCCGGACGCTCCTCTGTGCGTCCGAGCGGTCACACTATCAAGGACAGGAGGAGTGCGGTCGCGCATCAGCTGAGCTTGAGACAGAAGCAGGTGGATCTGACGGAACTATGAATATCACTGCGCTCTGGATACCCTTCTCCCTCCTCTACTCTCCCTCTCTCCGTCTCTCGTGCACCTGCTCGGATCCACATGTAGCCAAGACGTTTGTCTCGTTGTTGCCGCATAGAGTTGCGTCACGCGCAGCTACTGCCTCCAAATTGTCAGCTGCATATTGTGATGACTTAGTTAAAAAAAGAAGTAGCAGCTTGACTTAAAGGGCAATTTAAAGCCCTTTTGTGAATTAGTTTGTGTGTTTTGTTTGTTTAAATCCCAAAGATCTCTTCTGGTCTCTCAAAAAGTACCAAAGAAGTACCGCAGAGTCAAAGGAGATCATTAAAATGAAAATTTTAGAAGGTCGTTGGTGGATTAATTGGCCTGATGGCAGCCGCATTGTCTCAGATAACTGTAACCCGATCCCGTGGGACTGCGTGTAGGAATATAGCGCGCCACTTTTCTGATCACTGATCCAAAACTACCCTTTACGAACCGTAAAGGCAAACTTTAAATCCCACAGTTTGTTTTCCAGTAGGCCTATGTGTCTGCTTCTGTAACACAGATTTCGTCTCGCTCTCAAGTGGCGCGCGCAGTAACGCCATAACGTTTTTTTTTTTTTTTTTTTTTGAAAGGCGAGCGCTGACTGGTCAATAATTATGCGGACAGAAATCTGATTGGCTAAGAGGAGAAGCCAAACCGTTGAGCAAAGATAGAATTTTTCAAATAAAAAAGGTTTTTAAGTTACTTAAGTGACTGCTTAAGCAATACTAACAGTGAATTGTGATCATTTCACCCGAAAAAGTAGATTTCCTGTGTTGCAAATGTGTGAAAGCGGCATTTAAAAAGAAGTGTTTGTTGATCAATATTCCCTCAGAAAACTCAAATGACTGAACACAAATTGTATTAAGAAATCATTTCTTTTGCATTTTATCCTGTAGTTTTTGGTAAATAGTAGCTGTCAGATACTTGCTGTGTAGAATTAAATTAAAATGGAAAAGCGATTGTTTTAAATGTGTACTTGAGGGAAAAAAAGCTACTTTCCACCCATGCTTTCTGACAAAACATGAGCAAACATTTTTGTCTTATTTGGGAGTTTAGAGCGGTAACACCCTATAAAAAGCACACAAAACTAAGGTCATGACTGAGGAGCTTCATTATCCTCACTATGTGATACATCTAAGCTTTGTACGGCTCACATGGCTGTGGTCCTGAAAATAACATATTTCCAAATTACCAACAAAGCTGTCCGACTTACAGGCAAAAATTAATTAATTAATTTTTTTTTGTCTTCATCTGCAGCACCCACACTCCTCT
The DNA here is from genome assembly GCF_017639745.1 of Melanotaenia boesemani. Taxonomy (NCBI): domain Eukaryota; kingdom Metazoa; phylum Chordata; class Actinopteri; order Atheriniformes; family Melanotaeniidae; genus Melanotaenia; species Melanotaenia boesemani. Next base: position 3,382,534 of record NC_055696.1, read on the forward strand.
TGCATATATACAAATCCTGCAGCAAGAATATATATATATATATAAACCAACCGTTGACAAACACAGGGAGAACTCCTTAAACAAATCTTGTAACAGAGGATGAGAACCTCCCTGTATTTTTTCAATGGCATGCGTTTTTCATAAATATTTGATTTGTGAAATAGCTGCAAATATTTGTCTCAGAGTATGGGTGGAAACAAGAAAACGGATTGTGAAATATTAATAAATACCTTCGACAGACATGTGAGAGTGGGACCTCATTGATGCAAGAGATTGTATCTGTTTATTCTGACAGAAGGGCAACTTTTTCTGAATAGGATGGCAGTTCCTGTGTATTAGGAGACTTTGTGTGGCCAAAAATAATGACTGACCTCAACCGACAGGAGAACAATACACTGTTTGCAGCAAGGAAAGAAAAATAAACTATTAAAACAAGAAGATATTTGTAAATATATACATGTATAAGAAATCTAGCTGGACTCTTGCCAGACTGTATGGGAAGAGAAACCTTACGATTCTGCTCCAGCAAGCAGCAAGCTGTTGGTGTCACCCAGACGTCCACAATGTTTGATTCACATACAGCTTGTGCAATTATTTTCTGTTGACATCAAATCCTTGGATAAATCGAAAAATTTTCTCAAACAAAACCTGAATTCATTATTATTTCTCTTCCAGACTGGTGCTATCAGTCCCAATTTACCTGTGAACATCAGTGCAATGGTAAGCTTACTGAACATTTTTTAAACACAATATCTTTGTACTTTGGATTGCAGGTGGAAACACTCTGATTATGGTATCAAACCACATTACAGAGGATCTTAGCCAGTAATTTAGATTGGTCAAGCACCCAGACACACTCAGGACTTAATGTCATCCTCTAGAAACCCAGAATCTGGAGAAATGGACTAACTTAATCTAAAGCCATGACAAATATTTCTCATTTCTTAAATTTGGCGTCTGGTGACAGTTTTAACATCTGACCCATCTTTTAAACTCCGTATTACCCACCTGAGCCAGAGAGGAAATATGGATTTGAGAGCTACCTTCATTTTAAAATATAACCCAACTGAATGCTTTTGAGATATTAAACTTAAAAGTAATTGTAAATGTAAGCTATTAAAGGGGCTTTTATTGATCCCTGTGGTATTCAAAACATGTAGTTCAAGCTCATGTAGACTCTATATATACTAACTCTATAGCAGTTTGATTGATTTTTTTTATTTTTTATATATATATAACATTTTGCTACAAACACAAAGATCACTAACAACAGAGAGAACCAGTGCTATCTGCTGTAGTATGTAGATGAGACCAAACTTCAAAACAATCATTAAAATTTGTTTATTTCCTTATTTTAGCACCAGAAAAGTGGGACCATGTCAACAAAGACTGTGGAGGAACGAAACAGTCGCCCATCAACATCGTCACCAGAAAAACACTTAAAGATGAACGTCTGACTCCTCTACTGTTTGAAAACTACCAGCATATCTTCCAAAGCACCATAAAAAACAACGGCCACTCAGGTGAGTTCGCTGTCCACTACACACAAATAATCCTAAAGGCTTTGAACTGTTGTGTGATCTTTTTTTTTTGTCCATTCCAGTTGAGGTTGGGGTTCCTCATCACAGCACCATCTCAGGTGGAAATCTTCCAAACACCTACAAAGCTGTGCAGTTCCACCTGCACTGGGGCAACAAGGGAGGGCCCGGCTCTGAACACACTATCGACGGGGAGCAGTATCCCATGGAGGTAAATGATACTCTAAAGAACAGCCTGCTTAGTGTGAGAAGGTGACACTACTGAACAGCTGTCATATTGCATTGAGTACTGATTTAAACTTCTTATTACACATTTGCAATAGGAAAAAAATCTTTCTGAGACCTAAAGAGGACTTTAGAAGCACAATTCTGATCAAACGGGAAACGTTTGGATGGTCCTTTAAGAAAATGGTTGTGACAGTGTTGACTAGGGGTGTCATATTCCAGTCCTCAAGGGCCACTTTCCTGCAGGTTTTAGAAGTTCCTCTGCTTCAACACATCCTGGTTTAAGTTAGCGGGTCATTGTGCAGAACTTGACAACAAGCTGTTGGACCCATTTGATTTGAATGAGGTGTGTTGAAGCAGAGAAACCTCTAAAAAGACAGCAGCCCCTCAAGGACCAGGGTGTGACACCCCTGCTGTTGACTCATATTGATGATTGTAAAAATATGGATCAAATCTAAAAAGCAAAACTTTATGCATGATTAAATATTTAAAAAAATGTGTTTTTTTGTGTTTGCTAAATCATTGAGAGACCAAAATAATAATGTGGTAATCCATCTCAGCACTTTTGGACCTCCCAAACTCATCAGAAGCTAATTGTTAGATGTTAATAGATTACAATTTTCTTTGTGAGATAAGTGCTTTACAACATGTTTTATTTAAAAGTGCAAAACTTGGGCTTGCTTATGCTTATAAATTTGTTTCATTTTTTTGTTGGTCTTGTTCAGGTTCTTTATGCACTGCATAAAACATAACTGTAATATTTTCTTTTCAGCTACACATCGTTCACATGAAGGTCCACTACACTGATCTGAATACAGCACTGAGAGATCCAGAGGGAGTAGCAGTTCTTGGATTTTTCTATGAGGTAGCCCTTTTAAACCCTGTGTTGAAGTATCAGCAGACCTGAGTGTGAAATGAGACAGCTCTCACATGTGTCTTCTTCTTACTTTTAGAAGTCCAACAGTGTAAATCGGAAGTATGAGCCCATCATCAGTACGCTGCAAAGCATAGCTGCTACAAGTAGGTATTGTTCTGCAAACCCACCCAAAGCCTGGCTACAAAGTTTATTGCTAACGTTGAGGCTTTTCTGTTTTCAGATGGTAACTCATCTCTGCGTTCCATCTCCCTGGCACAGCTGATCCCATCTGAGCAAAATCTGACATCCTACTACCGTTACAAAGGCTCTCTGACCACTCCAGGGTGCACAGAGTCTGTGATTTGGACTGTGTTTGAAAACACGATCCCTTTGAGCAATGAACAGGTTGGAATTAGAGACCAGCTGATTGGTTTTTTTTTTTTTATTTAAAGTGGCTTTACGTAAAACTTGCAGCCATCAGATATTCTCTTTGGTAAAATGATAGATGTAACAGTGCAGTTCATGATACACATCATTCATCCTCCAGAACCTGGAATCTAACTTTTGTTTTGTCTTCTGCTCTTGCAGTTGATAGCTTTTTCTGAGCTCCAGTTCCATGATGGCAGGCCGATGGTGGGAAACTTCCGGCCTGTCCAGCCCCTAAACGGTCGACAGGTGTACCACTCGGGAGGTACTGTGGTCCTGGTCAGCTCTGCCCTCCTTGTGGCTGCTGTTGCCATGGCGTTGGGTCTGTCTCTACCTAATTAGAACAAGGCATCCCTTGCTGCACTGCGACATCCATGGACACAAACAATTCTGTATCAATCCTCAACTGAGCCTTGGCTTCTAACATTTCAATGCATGGTTGCTAAGATGAAGGACCACGTCGTAGTGCAGGGATCGCCCACCTGGTGTTCCTCCCCTTATGACACAGATGACAAAGGCGTTCGAAAGAAAGGCCTTATGAGAGGTGCTGTAAGGGTTCAATCAGCATTCATGCATGTGTAGTGAAGCAGTAAGTCTTATTTCAGCATTACGAATGTGCCATAAAGCAGTTTTCCAGGCACTCAAAATGATTACTCGACCTCTACACCAAGATCCTTTAGTAATGTTGTAATCATAGCCTCAATCATGACAACAATACACACATCCACCCTGTCCAATGTCAGGTAAATTTAGTCTCTGTTAATGCCTGAGTGAGTTGCCAATGGTTTGAGCTTGGAGTGTGGATGTCGGCCTATGACCTGCCAAGTGATGTGTTGTTCTTAATGGAGCATGTAAATGGCATGCAGTTAAAAATAGCAGAACTTAGTTATAAAAACAAGTTCCATATCAAAGCCAGCGGTCAAAGGAGTCAGAAGTTTGGCTTTTCTCTTTAAGTCCAGCAGCACACAGGATTCCTGCCAGGTAAAATTCTTCCAGCCATTCTGCTGATTTGGGAAATCCATGAAGAACAGCTGTTTGATGTTCTGAGTACAAAGCTGCAACCTCTCCTCCTAGAGTCACCTGAGGCAAAGATAAAGATGCAGAGATGCTAACAGGGAGTCACAAGGAGAGTGACTAGAGCATGAGGATGCAACCAACACATTTCCTTAAACCGGCTTCCGTATCTTCATGCATCTCATAGATGAATTGCATGAATCTGCATGTCTTGATGTTCCAGATGTTAATCATAAGCTATATGACTGTTAGTGTGAAGCTGCACACACAAAACTGAGCTCATCAAATTTTGTTTTCCCATAAATGACCCATATCATTTCAGTGAGCTTACTTTAAAACATGAAACTGTGTTCATGACTTGGCTCTCAGAGGCACTGAATGTCATCGACTGTGAGTTTGACCACGCTGAGTTCTCACTCATTTATTCAGAGGACTTGTTAAGTATTCTTGTGAGAGATCTGTGCAATTTATTCCGGCAAGATTTGTTGTGATGATCGAGCAAGGAATCTCTATTTTCCTGTATTTTCACAAGATGTGAAGTTATATTTCTATGGTGTGTCATTGTACACGTGTATTTATGTACTGAATGTGTATTTTGAAATGAGACGCACTGGTATTGTTATTTATGTATTGCAAAGTTTATATAGGATGCAAACCCATATGAGGCATCAACTTGTTCTTGACCAGTCGAGTTCACTGATGATGTTGAAATGTATGAGACTATCAGCTCATAATGCTTGAAAGTGTCAGATAATGTGGAGAATGTGTTTAAACTGAACAATAAACTACATGCCTTTTTAATGACTGTCTTCTGCCTGCATAGCCATAAATCAAGTTACTTGAACAGGTGATCAAAACAGTATTTTACCCTTAGTGTCAGTCGTCTATTTATTGTAGTTATGTCCTGTGTGTAAGAACACACTGTGTTGGTTCTGCTATTTGCCTGCTGGCTCTCACACACAGACAAGCTTCTCAGTTTGCTAACCATTCCCCTTCTGTCTGTTAGGAGAGTCTGAGAATGGATCCCAGTCCCATAATCCATTTCTAATTTACCCTTTACTTTATGTTGTAGAGGTAGTTTTGGCCAGAGTTCACTTTCAGGATTAACAAGAGATTGTTGTAATATTATCTGCTCATTATCAAAGCTCCCAGAGGTACACAAACACACTAAAATGGTAGATTATGCTGCTTAAAAAAAATATCTGCCTCACTGATCATTTGCAGGTGCTTCTTCTAATTATTTTACATCTCGCTACCCATCCCCTTTTGCTTTTTTCTCCTCTGTCATTAAGGAATGAAAAGGGTTATTGTGAAAAGACAAGCTTAAGAAGACAGCAGCCTCCCAGAGAGGCATGCATGGAGGCTGAGAGAGGACACAAAAGCTTGAATGAAAGCCTCCTTCATTCCCCTGCTCATGCTTAATTTGCTTGTTTAGTTAACTATCAGCAGGAGCTGGGGATCAAGGGGGGATGCTTAATATCTGGCAGTGGTACGTTGTGATCTTCTAGTGAACAGCACAGCATCCACACAGATACACAGCTAAATCTCTCCTCAAATGCTCCAAATGTCTGGAGTATACACGATAAAGAACACCTGTTACCTGAGAGAAACCAGAGGCATCCTCATTGTGAATGTGACCCAACCTGAAACACGTGGGGTTGCCCATCAGATAGCAGCTGCTGTTAAAAGTCACTGGGGCGATCTTTGTGCCTGTGGTCACTGTTCATTTAAAAAACAAACAGTGTCACCTTTGCTCTTCCTCTCTTTCTACAGGATACGCTGACTGGTGCTGCAGCGCATGCATCTTCTCGCCTGTCTATCACTGTGGAATACTCGGGATTCAGTCATCTTTGTTCTTTATCCAGTTTATACACCTGCAAACCTCATTATTGCTCCGTCAGTGATGTAATTCACAGAGATGTCTGCCAGCTATGGTGGACATGGTGTAACATTAGTCAGGCGATAGAAAATCAACCCCCTCTCCACATCTTGCCAGGTACTTTTAACAGCAAGTTCACAGCCCCCCTGAAATTTGCAAGCAGAAGTGATGCTTCGTCCTTTCAAGTTTAGCACACAGTGGCGTTCATTTGGGGGAAAATACACAGTTACAACAAGCAAATATAAATTAATTTTATCTTTTAAACAGCTATTTCATCTCAAAGCAAATGCTGTTACAGCCATTAGCATACAGTTCCCATCATCTCATTTGACATCATTTTACATGAAATGCCATGCTTAATGATGAGGAAGACTGTGAGGCAGCTTCACACATTTTGATCTCCCAGAGCAGTGCAATCACTGACTTTTAAAGACCTTTTAAAAAGCTCACTTGTTGACAATTGCTCTTCAATTGCAGGGACGTCAGTGGTTATTGAGGTCAAAATTAACACAAAGCAGAGAGTGGAGGTTTCTCTTTTGTCTCTTCTGCATCTTAATGAGTACTCTGGTGTCTGAGGTGTTAGAGGATCGCTGTGGTATCTGGTTAAAATGAGATAAGAAAGCTTGGTTCTCTCAGTCTCAGAGTCATTAAAATGAACTCAATAGATTAAACAGACCTGAATCTGAATCTGCCATAACACAGCCAGTTAAAACAAGTAGATATGTTTCTGTTAGCTTCATGTAGAAACTTTGGTAAAGTGATGTTATGATTAGTTAACGCCTAATGTTTCTTTCAGTAACACTAACTTACATTTCTTCTATAAAAGATACAGTACCGGTGTAATATGGTAACAAAAGATATAAAGAGTTCAAGACTGGGTTGATGTGCAAAAAGTAGTCAAGACAATCACAGTGTGATGCAGTGACACTGCATTGTGATGTAATGGGCTGTTTGTGGCTTTTATTGTTCATCAAGCAGCCTGATAGATCTCCTGAAGTGTTGCATCCTGCACTTTGGTGTTGATGCTGAGGCACTTCCAAGCCATGAAGTGTTGGTGAGGGATTGTTCATGATTAAGTTCAGTTTCCTGAATTCCCACCTAAGTCACTTGCTCAGAAACGTCCAGCTTAAGGTCCAACAAAAGGGTCCACCTTCTATCCCACCCAATACACTGCACAGACTGATAGAAGGTGCACAACAGAGGCCTGCAGATGTTGTAGGATCTCAACCTCTGTAAGAAGCTTAGTTGGTTTTGATCCTAATTATACAGCGCCTCCATGTGACAGGTTCAGTCCAGTTTGTTCTCCAGGTGCACTCCCAGGTATCTGCAGCTGGACACAAAATCCACCTAGAGGAACTGGACTCGGTCTCCTCCTCCTGAAGTCTACAACCATCTCCTTGGCTAAGTTATAGATTACTAAGACTGAACCAGTTAACAAAGTCCCTGATACTTCTTCTCCTGTCCTCTCTTGATACAGCCAACAGTGACTGAATCATCAGAAACTGGTCATAAAATGTTGGTATTAAATAAACAAAATCTTACATTTTTCTGTCTGTTTTCATCTGTTTACAGCTGAATTACATTTAAAGTAGTTTTAATGTTGACAGGACTTTTATGCAAATGTTTTACTCTTGTTTTATTGAATCACTTTTAACTTTCTCTTTTCTCTGTTGGTACGACTCCCTTTCCCTCAAGAACAAGAACAGATTGCGGGGGATTGTTAGACTATGTGGGAAAATTGCAGGGATCTCCCTGAATGACCTCTCAGTCCTGTATCAAACCAAAGTGCTAAACAAGGCTCGTTTAATCCTTGTGGATCAAAGCCACCCGTTGGCTTGTGAGTTTTTGCTGCTTCCATCAAAGCACAGGTACATCCTACCAAGATGCACAAATGCTCTTTTGTCCCTGCAGCCATTGCCCTGTTGAATAAGTAGCTCTGCTTTTTTTTTTCTTTTTTATCATAGTCCTTTTAGATATTTATTGTTGTTTGTGTGTTTGTGACTGATTGGTTTTACTGCTGGCTGTACAACAAATTACCCTCATAGGATAATAAAGATTCCTTGAACCTTGAAACAGTAGATAAGACACTTTAAGAATGTTTAAAAATTAATCTGTAATCAATAAAGTTTTGGTTTAATCAGATGAGCTCAAATCATGGTACTATCGTATATGTGGCATTTATATTTTCATTCCTTTTAATATGATTTAATATAATGGTTATCATCAATACTTGTAAATTGTGACACCTTTAATAATTTATTTAGCTTTTCTGTTCAACAGAAGGTGTTATTTTGGAACAATAAGAGCAAGTTGTGCCGTATCACTGTTACTTTATGACTTCTAAAAATGTGTTTCTGACTCGTTTAAGTGGGGGGGTTTCTGAGTTATAAAATCACCACGACTCCTCTGGATTTTCTGTGGGATTTGAAACAAAGATGTTAGGAGCAGATTCTTTTAGTCCTGTTCGTGGTTTGTGCCAAATAGAATCAAAATGGTTCCAGTACATCCCCCAACATTCATCCACTGGTTTAAGGTGCCATGAAATGGTTTCCATAGATCAGAGATTCAAAATCACCTTACTGTTAAAATTCCTTCCCTACCTGTAATGATAGTGGAGTTTTTGTGTTTCCTGGTAGTCACTGCTTGTTTTTGCTTAAATCCTGATAGGAACATTTTATGCAATTTAAATAATGTAGTTCATTGCAGAGTGACTGATAGTCTGAGAGCGTGCAACAATGAAAAGGACAAAAGTTTTACTCTGTTGTTCCATCTGATTTCTCAGAAGGTTACATACTGCCCACAGATGTATTACATAAGACCTGGCATTGTCTGAGAGTCAGGCAAGAGACATGTAAGTTCAAGCAAACAAAGGGTAAACTTTAATATCTGCCCTGAAGAAGATTGCATGGGCAGATATTGTTTTAAAAAGTGTGTGCAAAGTTGACTACGAGCTGATATCCTGGCTTGTCTGTTTGTTAAAATACACTCCATGGTAACCTGAATGCAGACTTGGACGGTGTAGCGTCAATCAGCATGAAGGAGTTCTGGCTGGAGTGAAAGACAGTTCACTTCTAATGGAAACAAAGGAAAGGTACTGAAGTACCACCACTCACAAAAAGTGGGAGGCAAACACAGAGTCATAGTTCTGTTTTGGACAACAATGATACTTGGCTGCATTGTTCTCAGGCCATAGACCTGGGTAGTCCCGTTAAAAGGTAAAACATGATCAGAAGCTTTCAGTTGATCCTGCATTCCTGGGTGATGGACTCTTTAGAAATCTGTCTGATTATAATATCATATTTGAATGTTTATATATATATATATATATATATATTGTAGAGTCAAGGGTCAGAGAAAATCTGGCACCGGTCATCCCGTAACGCTCATATCATGTCCAAGGCTGTACTTAGTGGCAGTTCCCAGATCCACATGAGGATATTGTTGCAGAAGATGTGTTTACACTTCTAAGGTTGTGAGTTCTGTTTGAAAAACATGGATAGACCTGATTTTGGTCTCCTGGCATCTTCAGAGGAAGACGACAAACACAGAATTATAAAAAAAAAGAGACTCCTCAGAAACTTATTAAATACAAACAGTGAATCAGTGTGATCAGGCTGCACGATGGTGAAGTGTTTAGCAGCCTCACAGCAAGAAAGTTGGTGGGTCAAACCTCGGCTGGGGGGGGACTGAACAGGGCTTTTTTTGTTTGCATGTTCTCCCCATGTAAGTGTGAGTTCTCTCTGGGTACTTCCACAGTCCAAAGACATGCATGTTAGGTTAATTGGTCACTCTAAATTCTCCCTAGGAGTAGTGTGAGTGTGAATGGTTGCTGGCCCTGCAATAGACTGGTGACCTGTCCAATTCATAGGATAGGCTCCAGCCCCCTGCCATTCCCTGAATTGGACTTATTATAGAAAATGAATGAACAATCAGTAAGTATTAAGTAGTAAAACAGGTATGTATGAACATTCAGAGAGTTTTAAGAGAGAGGAAAGACCTTGCTTTCTTGTTACTTTGCAAGCTCAGCACTTTCTAAGGTAAATGTTTATTTAGTAAATTTTTATACAATACAATAAAATAGAACACAAAATAACACAATAACACAGAGAGCATAAACACAAATAAAACGAAGTGAAAGCAAGTTTTAAAAGACGCGTTTTTATCTGCTTTTTAAAAGAGATCATGGAGTCGGCAGATCTCAGGCTGAGAGGAAAGGAGTTCCACAGGGAAGGAGCCTCTGCCGCAAAGACTCTGTCACCTTTTGTTTTCAGCCGTGTTTGCTTAACAACCAGCAGACCTTGTTCACTTGATCAAGGTTGAAGTTCAACCTGATATAAAATTCATACATTATATGCTGATGTTAACTTTTAATGATTAAACCTTAACTTAAAAGAACTTTAACCTCATCTGCTGTTTATTCTACAATATGATAATATGTTCTGTTCTGTACAACCCTTCCCCTATCTTCTACCACAATTTTTCTCTTTTTCCTGCTCACCCAGACACCATCAGGAAGTGGCGTGCATTTCCACAGTCCAAATCGAATTTCATGAGTCACTCTGACCAGGCCACAATGACAGCAAAAAGCTGCTGCCTGCTGGTGAGTCACGACAAGCCCCCACCAACAAATATCCACCCTTGGCATTCTGCCTCACACACACCCCCTCGACTCTTCCACATAGCACTGCCGTGCTCTGAATGCAAATAAAACCACACTGTGGGAAAAAACAGGCTTAAAAGAGCAAAGCTTTGGCCCACCATCAAACAAATATTAGGTACAGAGGACCAAAAATCTGTTTGTTCCTTTCAAAAAGTAATATTTATGTTTTTGAAGGAAGGCGGCAGAGCCTGGCAAACATGCAAACAGACAGACAACTGCAGGACAAGAGACAAGAGGGAGGAATGTCCTTGGACTTTTACTCAGCTCAGCATCAATAGCTCTGAGCATCCGTGGATGATTAAGTTGCTATAACATGAGCTCACAGCCAAAGACAGCAGATTATTTCCAAGTATAGTTTGAATATGTTTTCACTGTTCAACAACTTGACATGTTCAGTGCTCACTGTCACACATTCTGTATTACAAAGCTGCAAAAACACTTCCACTATAAGGAATTGTAACACTACTGGATTTCATTTGAGTTTTTTCATGTATTTTTTAAATACAGGGAAATGCCAATAAGATTTCAAAATGGACTGTAAATAATCTAATGTAAAATAACATGAAAAGTCTGTGTGTTTAATTAAATCTTTTCTTTTTGATATATTATTTTATTTTATTAGGTACTGAATAAATACAAGAATAAAAACCACTTAACAATAACAATCTATTGTCATTTAATTAATTCATTAATTTATTATCTGTATCACTTAGTCCATTCCCGGGTCGCGGGGAAGCTGGAGCCTATCCCAGGAGAGAGGCAGGTACACCCTGGACAGGTCACCAGTCCATCGCAGGGCCAACACAGGCAGGGACAAACAACAATTAACACACACACTCACTCCAAGATGGAATTTAGAGTGACCAATTAAGCTAATATGCATGTCTTTGGATGGTGGGAGAAAGCCAGAGAACCCGGAGAGAACCCCTCATACACGGGGAGAACATGGAAACTCCACACAGAAAGACCACCACCCCCCAGGTTTGAACCTCCCCCCGGCTGAGGCTCGAACCAACAACCTTCTTGCTTTCAGGCTGTGGTGCTAACCACCACACCACCGTGAAGTTTTGGAGGTTTTGACAGTTTTTATAGGTAATTTAATTGTTACATGCGCTAATGTCTTTCATTTAACATAAAAAATAAAATAAAACAAAAGGTCCCAAGTAAATGTATAAACTGTATTTATTTTTGTATTTGTGTATTTATTACATTTTTTGCCCCTGTCACTTCTGAATATTTTTCTGGTGATCCAGCTGTGGAAATATACACATGTTTTGTTTTTTACAGTGTAGCTCAAGCGTTTTATCATCTGGACTTTTTTTTTTTTTTTTAAGAAACCTCTGCTGCATGTGGCTTTCATCTGTGACCTTTTAATTTATTCCTAAATTCATCTGACTTTCCCTGAACACATGACAAGAAGCGTTTAGATAACCTTTCAAGGAGAACAATGAATTAGTTATTAATTGTGTAGCAACCACCCAGTAGTATAACTTACACAGAGTCAGCTCTATTGAGAGCCTGATAATGTTGCATGTGGTAAGTCTTTTCTATGCTGAAATGGTATGATACATGGTATGTAATAAAAGTGGTTGCTCACATCGTGTCTGTAAGCTGCAGCGTGTTTTCTCTGCTCGCAAGGTTGTTTGATAAATCTGCTCTCATACTTGACTTACATTCTTTTATCAGTTATTATTTATTCACTCACACAAAAGCTACCTTTTCATGAAAAAACAACTCCACAACAATACAAAATATCTGTCAGCAAATACCTTAATAAAGTACTGCTTTGGGGCTGGGCAGTGCTCAGGAGGTGTGCAGGAGGGTTTTGTCATTAACAACTTCCTCCTGCTGGTGGAGACAGTAATGAGAGAAGTAAAGATTGTAAATCGGCTGGTCTAAATACCAAACATAATACACAGGTAATACACAGGAGGACTCCTGTTGTTTGAATATCAAAACAAAAACCTGGCACACAGATGAAAATCACAATCCCAAAATTCAGCATCAGTACTGCATAAACTAATAAACAGCTCCACCTTTTCTCCCTCTGTACCTGAATAGTGGTTAGTATACCTGCCTGCAGCATCAAAGGACTCCAAGAGTGACATCTGTCTCTCCCTTGCATCACCTCTCTCTCTCATCTCCTCCTCTTCTTCATCATAATATGTTACAATTAACTCTCAGATGTTTAAAGAGGTTTGTGGTGTTGCTACAAAACCATGTCTTCCCATACACCGTTGCTGCTGTTCAGCGCCACATGTGACTGCTATGGTCTGAGTGAGTGATGCTGCTGCCATGCTGTAAGTCAGAAAGGACAGTCTTTGCAGTCCTACATCTGTCCAGGCTGGACAGGTTTGTCTTTGCTGGGCTGTTGTGTACCTTAAAAAAGGGAGTGCTTAATTAGACTAGGTTAATATTTTTCCTAAATAAAAACTAAAGCAGAACAAACTTAAGTGGGGTGGTTCTTACATTAAGGAGGGTGGTGTCGGTTTGTGTTGGAGAGGCATCTCTGCCGCCTCATATAAGCCCACCCATGGCGTTCATCTAACAGTTGTGGCTGCTGTTGTTGGATCTTCCACGTACTACTGATGTCATTGACAGTGTAAAAATGGCCAAAATGTGTGTTTTTTTTTTTTTTGTTTTTTTTTTTTTTTGTTTGTTTGTTGCTGTGGGAGAGTGCAATCATCCAATCTGAGTGAATACCAGCAGGAAAACATTGCAGGGGACTGTCACATTTTGGGGGTGCACTACCCACACATTTAACTGTTCTGTTCATTCAATAGACGCCGGAACGTCAATCAAAGGCCTGTAGAGCGAGTCTCCACAGCTCTAATATAATCTGAGCAACACAATAAAATTATGAAAATAAGCTGACAAACTTCTCTCTGAATCATACAAAAGGAATCATTGCGTCGGAAAGCCTTGGAGATGAAAAAAGCAAGCATCGGTGCAGCTGATTGGTCTGCATGGCACTCACATGTGCGCCGACATGTCATCTACTATATCAGTTAGATAAAGTAGATGACTACGGAAGCGTGGAGCTGTCACCCAAATTAAAAAAAAATCGGACCTTATCACGTTATAAGGTGATATGTTTATTGTAAAAACGTAAAACGTATCAGGTTATAACGTGATAAGTTTATTATAAGAACATAGCCTGTACTGTATGCAGATGTTGTTACGACCTATATTGGAGCAAAATACATTTTATGGAAAATATACTCATCAAGCAGAAACTTTTCAGTTCTTTTTGACAATGATTAATTGTTCTACTCTGGTTTATTGTTGTACAGAAATGTGGGGCAGTTATGAGAAACACGTAGGTCACCTGCCTGCGCACAGTGACACGGTGCATGCCTGTGTGTCTGAATTGCCACAGAGCAGGCATCCCCAACTTGGGACCTCTTGAACCAGTGTCCTGCAGGTTTTCAGTATGTCCATACTGCAGCATACCTGACTCAAATAATGGGTCGTTAAGAGGCTGGTGCAGACCTGGTTTATTCTTGCACACAAGACCGTTATAAGCAACACGGTGCGTCACCTGCGTGCACGTAGTGAGATGGTGCGTGCATGTGTCTGAGTGGCAATAGAGTGTGTGCGCTGCTTTCAGTTAATAATATGTTGTCTCCTGACAATAAAAATGAAAATTAGAAAGGCTATATACACCGCTGGGACTGGGAGAAATACGTTGCCGACACAAAGACGTGGTCCTGTAAGGGTGCAACGTCAACAAGTGTCCTCCAAGCTTCATCAAATCTCTCCAATGAAGTAAAACTTAATCCCATGTAGTAAATTAGGAATTTCTCTGGAAATAATAAACCACACTGAAAACCTGCAGGACACTGGCTCAAAAGGTCCCAGGTTGGGGATGCCTGCTCTGTGACAATTCAGACACACAGGCACGCACCGTGTCACTGTGCGCAGGCAGGTGACCTACGTGTTCCTCATAACTGTCCCACATTTCTGTACAACAATAAACCAGAGTAGAACAATTAATCATTGTCAAAAAGAACTGAAAAGTTTTTGCTTGATGAGTATATTTTCCATAAAATGTATTTTGCTCCAATATAGGTCGTAACAACATCTGCACACAGTACAGGCTATGTTCTTATAATAAACTTATCACGTTATAACGTGATAGGTTTCACGTTATTACAATAAAGTATCACGTTATAACGTGATACGTTTCACGTTATTACAATAAAGTATCACGTAATAACGTGATACGTTTTACGTTTTTACAATAAACATATCAGGTTATAACGTGTTAAGGTCCGATTTTTTTTTATTTGGGTGACAGCTCCACGCTTCCGTAGATGACCATTGGTCAATGTTACAGTACTTTTTATTACTATTATAAGTTCGTTTTAATGATGAACACGATCAAAGCCAACTGAGGCGGAACCGCTGAGATGCAGAAGAACATGGTGACAAAATAGACTCCAGTAAAAAGATGAAGGGGGAGGCAGAGAGGGACTTCATGAAAAATAGGAAGGCATTTGAAGAGGTGGGCAAGTATCAGATATTTTTCAAATCAAGAGCGACATCACGTGAGTTCACAGTATAATAAATGCCTGAAACAAGGGAGATGGCTTGTGTGTTAAAAGCTGTAAACGTTTATCTGAATATAACATGATAGTTGAGATGATGATGATGATGATTAATGACCCCGCTGCGTCATTCTATTGTAAATGTTGCTGGTTTGTTGCAGTAGCTTCTGTTATAACTCACCAGACCAAACATAAAACCTGCTGGATATTCCAGCCTTGGTGTTGCAGAAATCTCCATTTAAAGTGTTTATTACATGTTTGTTGACAAGGACTGTTACTTATTAGATGATGGTTAAACTTGTGTGTTAGTGGAAAACTCCACTTTTCCTTGTTTGAGACTCTGCTTATCTCTAAAGAGCTGAAGATAACTGCATTATTTTCCTAGCCTACCTTTAATGAACTCACTGAAGGCCACATCGTGTAATAAAACTTGTTTGAAGTGTTTGATCTGTCTCAGGAGTGGGGGAGCTATTGAGAGTGTGACGTCATGTGTAAATGCTTAGCTGTTAACAGACCTGGTCAGAGTGGTCAGAATGACTACTTGTATCTTGTGTAATGTCATTCTCTCTTCTTGATTAAGTAATAAACCCTTGTCAGACTTCTGTTTATTGCAAAATTCCACCACACTTGGATCTACATCTAGAGTTAATGTTATGTGCTGTGTTAAACTGGAAGGTGGGTATTACAGCAGTAAACTGTGCTACTGAGGAACATTTTAATTAGTCCAGGTTTAAGATAAGATAAGACTTTTATTTGTCCAGAAGAAATGATAAAATAAAACAAAATTGTTGAGGTAGCTATATACATAAAAGAGAAGAATAAAATGAAAAATGTGTTCATTATTTACAATATGTACAATTATAATTTAACCTGTCTTTTATTGCACATTCTGTTTTTTTGTTTGTTTTTGTTTTTTTCTTGTCCACTGGTAGCAGTGCTTTGTCACACATTTGGGGTGAAGGAGTCTGTCACTGAAGGAGCTCTGCAGTGCTATCAAATTATTTTGGAGGGGGTGGGAGCTTGTGCATCATCTTTCTCCCACTACCTGGTCTTCTTGATCAGTTTCTTCCTTTCATAGCAGACATGCTGCTGCTCCAGCAGAAAATGAAAATGGTTGATGCCACCACTGTGTCCAAAAAGGTCTTCAGGAGTTCCTGCACTTAAAAAGACCTCAGTCTCCTCAGCAGGTAAAGTCTGCTCTGATCTTTTCTGTAAAGTGCAGCAGTGTTCAGTGACCAGTCCAGTTTTTTGTTCAGGTAAGCACCCAGGTACTTATGAGATGTCACCACCTCCATTACCATTCCTTGGATGTTCACTGGTGTTGAGGGAAATTAGTTCGCCTGTGGAAATACGCCACCAGTTCATTGGTTTTCTCTTGCTGATGTTGAGGTGGTTCCGCAGGCACCAGTCTACAAAATCCTGCACAAGTTCTCTGTAGTCCTGTCCCTATCATCCCCATCTGGGGTGAGGCCGACAATGAGCATCAGAGAACGTCTGCAGGTGACAGGTGGAGATGTGTGAAAAGTCTGCAGTGTAGAGAGTAAAGAGGAACAAAGCCAATACCGTTCCCTGTGGGGCCTCCACATCGTAGACAGCAGTGTCTCACACAGTTGGTAAGACAGTCCAGAATCCAGGATGTGAGGACCCCCTGTGTTCTCCAGCTTGTTCCTCAGCAGTGTTGGCTGTATAGTGTTAAAAGCACTGGAGAAATCAAAGAACAAGATTCTCGTAGTGCTTTCAGGCTTCTCCAGGTGATAGAGAGCCCACTGTAGGAGGAACATGATGGCGTCATCCACCCCAATGCCAGACTGATGGATAAACTGGAGTGGATTCACCAATGAGCTAACCAGAGACAAATAAGGTGAATGTCAGTCCCACCGACCTGTAGCTGCGGAAGTCCTTGGGGTGCAGTGTCTTTGGTACAGGTCTTCCACAGCTGTGGTACTTTCCCCAGCTTCAGGCTCATGTTGAAGAGGTGTTGAACTATACTGCACAGCTGATCTGTGCAGGATTTCAGGAGCCTGGAGCTGATGCCATCTGGAGCAGCAGCCTTGCAGATCTTAATCCTCCATAGTTGATTCCTCACTGGTTTATGGACAGACAGGAGCTGGGGATTTGTGTGCTGGGAGGTGATAATTCAGAAGACAAATAAACTTTCAAATATGCTAATGAGGATGAAATACAGACAAAAACATATAAAAATACTTCATCCGATGTAGAATAAGGAATCTGAATTGAAATATGTCTCGTCTAATACAGGCAACACTCCAGGCTCTGGAAGAGAAAAGGAGCAGACACAGGCTGACCAGGGACAGATGGAAAAAAGGTTAGAAAGAAAAACAGTCACTATTTCTGGAAAGAAGAGCATAAAAACAAAATATAAAACATTTATGAATTGATAATGCTTTGAGCTATAATTTTTTTATTGTGAAAGGCGTAATGCATGAGTCATAATGCAACCAGTGGACTCGCCCTTCACACACATGGCGAATTGGAAACTGCAAATCGGAAGCTAACTTCAGCGTTGTGTAAAATCAGAGATATAATCGTTTGAAATTGACTCTACAAAGATATTAATCTGATTGATAAAGTGGTATGTGATGGGATGATCGGTCTCTTTCGATATCATCATCATCAATGAATTTAGTGTTTAATGTTGTTTACAGATAAAAATGGTCTAAAAAGCTGTTAGTTCCAGGTTCCAGTGGGAAATGTTTCAGTAGGAATTACAATGGAAATCTGCAAATAAAGCCATAAGAAAACAAATTCATTTATTTATTGGGTAATGTTGTTTTATAGGCAATGACTCCATTATGAAGCGATACCTAGTTCATGCCTATAAGCGGACAGTAGGCCTAGTCTTTAGCCTTTAGTCGGGTGCACACAGCAGACACACAGACCGTTGGGATGCATTAGTTCCGTGTCCTGCAATGAAGTTGGTTTCCAAGAACAAGAAGGCTTCTCTCCATTTACTTATTATCTTCAAAATATCACAGATGCAGAGGCTGTGTTAGTCCTGGGTTCATAGTAAGCAGAAAGGTCCTTTTTACTCAGTTTTTAACAAACACTGAACCTGTTCAGCCTTTGACTTGAACATTTTTTAAAAAGTGTGGTCAACTGTGTTTTTGAGTTTGAACCTCAATTAAACATAAGATAGAGGGAGCAGAGTGTGATTAAACCAATATAAGGTGATTAAAGAATCATGATTCAAAGAGTATAAAAAAATCTGCTTTTATGTTTTACTATTTTTAATATTTAAATTGATATTTACAATAAATATTTTAACATGAATACTGCTGTTTAAAAGCAGCTTATTTGTTTATTATTTAAAAATATGCACACCACACTACTTTTGACTCATTATTGAATTTTACATGTAACAATCTGATTAATTGTAATTATAAAATGGAATTGCTGCCTAGCACTGTAAGCTGCATTTTAGTCAGTCAGATCATTGCAATAGTAATAATTATTTCTGTTTTATATCTTTAAATGCATGTTTGTCTTAGATGTCAGGGAGGAAGAAACTCTGCGTTTTACCATATTAATCATCATGATGGGGCTCATATCTCACTCTGACTTGAGCTGCAAAGTTGAGAGACTTGTTTTAATGTGACATGAGTAAAATCTAGCCTTTAATACTATCACTGAGAATTTTTTCTTTTAACCAGTTACATTCTCAGATAGGTGAAGTCAGGCAGTCTGTAATGTTTTACACACACACAACCCACAAGAACCAATCCTCTATACTTGCAGGTTGCAGTCTGACGCTACATTGCATGCTATGTGAGAAAACACAAAATGAAATGAGAAGCTAACTCTAGAAGCAAGAAGAGATTCAGCTAGCTTGCTAGAATTCTTGTGGTTTGCTGGCAGACTTGACCCGTTTTGCTGGTGGTTGTGAAAGCACGAAATCTGATTCTATAAGCTTTTGTTTCTTACGCAAATAACTAAACTATGACACAACAGGAGTGGATTCAGATTATTTGACATTACCTCATAAAATTACCAGAACGCACTCTGCCATCTACAATCTGCATATGTTTTGGGCAGAGTAGCTCAATGCAAATGTTAAGCTAACATTAAGCAAACATTAGCATCATAATTCTTGCTGATAAAGTTACCAAGTCAAAGCCTCATATTATCCATTGCAGGTGGATTTGTAATTTTGTTGAAAGTGATAAAAAGTGAATACATAGCTAATCTGATATTTCCACTTGCATGTGCAACCTTGATGATTAGTCTTTTAGCTCAAAGATAAATTACTGAATCGCTTCAGTATTAGAATTTGTCATTGTATTGCTTGATGGAGATGGAGAAAACACAGCCACCAGTGTCATCTGATGGAGGCTGGAGATGTGGGCAGGACCAGATTAACATATAAATAGATACACATATAAGAGGTTATCAATGAAAACGTACTGCAATGATTAAAGGCTAAATAAGTAAAAAAATATTCTGTAAAAATAAAATCTTCTCATTTGTTGCAAGGTCTAAAAGGAAGCTTCGCTATAATCAGTCTGTCTCTCTACATCAACAATGTCTTTATCAAGCTTTTCTCCTTTTAAATTAAGAGTTACGTGACGGAATCACTTCGGTGCGTTGTGTAGCTCTTCACTACTTCCTGGTTCCTTAACCAATCATATGTGACTCTCAGAGGTTGCCAAACAACAGCGCAGCGTTTGGTATTTTATGTGGGCAAAAGAGCAGCAGCCTGCAGGTATGGAAGCTAGTAAAAGAAGCGGACCAGAAATAGTTTCAGGAAAACCTGAAAAGCCTCGGCATCCTGCTCAAAAATCATGATGTTTGCTGGCGCTATGTTCTCCGGCCTCCATACACTGTATATAAAAGAGCTGTCCTCTCACAAACTGGCAACCTGCATGAAACTCTCCAAGGGGGAGGGGAGAAAGAACCCTCTCCATGTTTTTCTTTTTCGACTGCGGTCTGATTGGAAACACTTGGCGTCATTGTTACTTATTTCACCTTTAATACATTGCCAACCGCTTTATTAGATGCCCCTTGCTTGTACTGGGTTGGACCCCCTTTTGCCCTCAGAACCGCTTTAATCCTTCATACATAGATTCAACAAGGTGTTAAAACATTCCTTGGAGAATTTGCTCCATATTGACATGACAGCATCACACAGTTGCTGCAAATTTGTTGGCTGCACATCCATGATGAGAATCTCCCCCAAAGGGACTCTACTGGACTGAGATCAGGTGAGCGTGGCCACTGAAGTCCAGTGAACTCATTGCCATGTTCAAGAAGCTGATTTGAGTTCAACATGTTGTCTATTAAAAAGTGGCATTCTGCATACCTTGGTTGTAACAAGTGGTGATTTGAGTTAATGTTGGCCTTCTTTCATCTTAATAATTTAATAGTTTCTTTATCCTTTGACCTCAAGCATCAACAAGGCGTCTCACTGGATATTTTCGGATTATTCTCTGAAAACCCTAGAGATGGTTATGCATGAAAATCCCAGTAGATCAGCAGTTCCTGAAATACTCAGACCAGCCTGTTTGCCACCAACAACCATGCCACATTCAAAGTCACTTAAGTCCCCTCACTTGAAGTGTATACTTTAGTTTGTTATTTAGCCCAAACTGACAGTCAGCTGCATCTCTTTTCTTAAACAACTATGTCAGATGACATCCTAATTTTGTGGAAAAGATTTAGAAAGAGTCAAATATTGGTCAGCGTGAAAACAATATTTCAGCAAATTGAGGAAAAAAACTTCAAAAATTGGGTTAAGAGCGTTTGAACACATTATTAAAACCTGGATGGATTGTTGCAAGTTAAAAATGTTTGGTGAAATCCAGATAAAGAAAAGCAAATGCAGAACTCATGATAATGTTTTAAAGAAAGAAGAACATATCCACATACATCATAAGAACAGATCTCAGAATGGAAGGGAAGACTGAACAGCTGTGTGGTCTTACAAAAACCATTTAACTGTAAGAGTAATTAAAAAAAAAAAAAAAAAAAAAAAAAAGTCAATTTGCCAGGGAGCATAAAGATTGGATTTAGGAGCAAAGGTCACATGGTCCTTAATGAGCCCAGATTAGTGATGGGTCGCTTGTGGTAGGAAAAGTTTCAGATGAAGTGCTGAACCCATCATGCACAGTGTCGACCGTAAAAGCTTGTCTGATCTGAGGTTCCTTCAGTTGGTCAGGTCTAACCTCTTAAGACCCACGCTTCAGTTATGTATGCACTTTTAATTTCTCTTGGCTATTGTAGATGAGTAAGACCTGATATGTATAGAACCTAATTTTCTATTGAAGAGGAAGTAGTTTTTCATGATAATAAAAAAAGTGCTCTCATGGGTCTATTTTAAGATACTCTATAATCTCATTTGAGTCTTTGGAGGTTCATGTAGATCAGCTGAGTACCTGAATATGTTTAATGATCAGGATTTTCCATCAATTGTTTGTTTTTTTTATTCAGTTTTTCTACTTTGGAAAAAAAAAAACTTTATAGCACAAAGCTTTTTTACAAACCTTGATTGGTTTTGTGCTGTAATGTCACACCTACATGCCCTCCTAACAATAAGTTCAGCTAGCATTTATTAAAATGTAGAACTTAATGGTTTTTAACTCTTATGTAGCTTCCTTGAATGACCAGAAACGTCCTGAAAGTCTGTCAAATCCATGTTTGACAGAAGCTACACTAAAAGAGAAGGATTACCAGAAAAAGAAAACACCGCAATTTCCAAAGAAATTTGGTGTGGCATAGCTGAATTTACAGTTAAGTGTTGCTTCCCTCATTTTCAGTATTACATCTTGCGTAAGCAACTTTCCAAACAACTTGCTTACACAACAGTGAGGTTTGTTTAATCTCAGCTGTTGCAATACCACCCAAAAAAGCTGGCTGACTTTTTGTTTTTGTTTTCCCCCAAAAATGTATTAATTGCTTATTCTAAAACGGTTTCTTTTTGCACTGACACATAGGCCACTAGCTGCATAGAAAAGGAGTCCTTGCCAGACTGAAAGGCTTTAGATGAAAAGGCAGTAGAGTTATCCTCTACGTAGTTGTATGCCACATTGCACAGCTTCAAAATGTGTGCTCCTCCCCAGATTCTTTGAAGCAGTGCAGCCTCTGTAACAAAACGCCCGCTCCAGGTCAATGGGATTGGTTGTGTCACCTTTCACCTCTGTGACCAAAGTGTTTCAACCTCGTCAGTAGCTAATGCAATATCTTCTGTATATTGTTACGCCACCTCACCACCTTTCCCAACTGGGATTAGGGGATCAGAAGCTGTCAATACTGCACATTGGCGAGACTGACTGACAGATAAAGGAAAAAGAAGAGGTTTGTCTCTTTTCTTTCCTCTTAGTTGACTTTCAGGAGGTCACCGATAGTGATGTGGTAAACCATTAAAACATGAATCTGTTTCCTCATTTGTTTTACAGCCAAATGAAGCACAGGGGAGCATGCTGCAGCCCAGGGGTACAAATCATATTAAACGTCTTCAATTTTACGCTGAATTAGACAAATCTCTAGTTTTAAAGAGAATGCATAGGCAGAATTTGCAGGGGATTATTAAGTGTTAAGTCAGTCAGTCAGTCATCCAAACACGTACAAGGGCACCTCCTGTATACTAAAGAACATATAAGTAACCTTTCCACTGCTTGTGCAAATAAAGTTAAGCAAAAGGATGTAGGAACAATATTAAAATATGAGGCTGATGACCTTAAGAAGTTAATTATTCATATATATAACATTACAAATGACTTCCCTGCAAATCAATCTCATACTCAGTCCTGCTGTCTATCAAGCTGGCTCCTGGCAGCAGACTTCTCTGCTGTGCACGCTGGGACACTGCGAGCCTCTCGGATGTCTGCTTTAAGTTCATTCAGCCTTTTTCCTGCTGGGCTAACGGGGACAGGGGGCTTCTCTTTCCCTGGCTTCTGCTGACTTTGTGCTGATTTGGAAAGAGAAGCAGAGAAGTTTTCAAAGCAGTCTGCAGGCACCCCACAGGGCATACCAGTTCCCCTGTTTTATTTTATCTGCTCCCACCGCCCTCCTCCTCTACATCTACCCCCAGCTGCATTTGTTTGTTAGCCTGTGTGATCAGCTGCAAGTGGGTGTCCTCATTCTGCCCCGAATGATGTTGCTCAGATGACAGCTTTTGTCAGCATCAGATAGTTGCGTGGCTGTTGATCGGGGAATCACATAAACCCAAAACGACGCAGTAGCTTCAGGCATAAGTTAGTTGAGTAAAGCAGTTGATACACATCTGCGGTGGTGGAAGAGGAAACAGTTATCTGGAAGACAGTGATTTTACAAAAAACACCCAGAACAGAGAAGAAATTCTGCTAAATTAATGTTTCATTCTGATGTGATCTGATAAGTTTGCAGTTTCTTTCTTTCTTCTTACACAATTACAAAGAAAAAAAGGGTTCAAGAAATATTATAGTAGATTTTTTTATGACTTCAGATGAATATTCAGATATCCTGCTTCATCTTCTCAGAACTAAGGTTTCTTTGCACAACACAACAGTACCATTTAAAATATGCTTAAAGAGAAATTAATAAAAATCTTTAATGTTATTCTTTTAATCACTTTAAATACTTTAATGTTGGCCTAAGCGCCATGATTTGTTTACATACAAATGAGGAAAATATTTACATTTTTTTCATTCTATTAATTTTATTTGTCTACCCATCCATTTTCTATATGTGCTTATTTCAATACAGGGGGAGCTGCAGCCTGTTGCAGCAGCTACTAGGCGAGAGGCAGGGACCACCCCGACGGGTCTTCAGTCCATCGATGGGCCGACACAGAAAGACAAACAGCTACTCAATCCTAGTTAGGGGCAACTTAGAGTGACCAGTCAACCTAAGATTCATGTCTTTGGATGGTGGGAGGAACCCAGAGAGAACCCATGCATACATGCAAACTCCGCACAGAAAGGCCACTGTTTGAGCCCCTTCGAGGCTCGAACCAGCGACCTTCTCACTAACCAGGCCACAGTGCTAATCACCCCCCACATTCAGCCCTAAACTAAAATCTGTCCTGATATTTATACAAACATGACTCATTATCTGAGCAAAAAAAACATTAAAATATGTAAGAAAAAAAGAAAGTAAAAAGGAAGAGCAATTTAAAGTTTTACATTTCTTTTCTTTCTTGTTTATTTTAATGCAAATACAAATACATTTTTGTACATCTTATCCATAAACTCTTCTGTTCTAACAATCATCTACAGTTATTAAAGGTGATCACCTAGTGGTCAGATTAAGTTGTGAGTCTTCACCCGTACAGAGTTATTATTTCTTCCTGAATCTGTCAAATCAAGTGTTTTCCCACAGTCAAGTCGGCATCTGCTGAAGCCTGTTTGGGTTTTTCTGCTGCTGAATTTTCTCCCAAATGAGCGGCTTTCAAAACACTGGCCCCCTGGATTATTAATATTTATCATTCACACATCCTGCCGTGAATTATTCTCCAAAATAGGATGAGATTTTGTCACTAGCTGAAAAAATGAGAGGTTGTTTGTTTATAAAAACAGGGGCGCCTCTGAGGGGGGACGTTATATGTGCCTCGCACGCCCTCATGGTGACCTTTGATTCAGATGATGATGTCATGAATGATATAGTACGTAAATAGGCTTTGTGTCATTTGGTGGGGCTGCAAGTTGTGCAAATGAAAAAGTGATGCAATAACTATCCTGAGGATGATGTAAAACAGGTCACGTAGACAGACCTGAGGCATTCTGAGCAGCTTTCATTTTCTCTATAAACAGAATTCTTTATTAGATGAATTTAATTTCCTTTTAGACAATGAACATTTGTGTTTTCTACCTCTGAAAGCTTAGATCTATTCCCACAACAGGAAGGCTGCCAATGTGCCCAGCAGCCTCTACTTCCCCATTTAATGTCCTTACAAGACCGATTAAAGCAGCTTGCAGCTCATCAGAATTCAATCACGTGATAATTCTTTTCAATTATTGCTCTTCACACTGAGCGTTGATGCCATTTACTGCATGTGATAAAGACTGAAAAGTTGTGTAAGCTCAGACTGCATCTCATGAATCAATGTAAAACAGAAGGTCTGAACCACTTTCTCATACATTGAATGCATTTGTGACTGATGGTGGTTTGTGATGCTGTTAAGCAAAAGCCATCAGTTGATCAGTTGAACAGCTTCATGTTAAAAAGGCTTCACAGAACTAAAATATGGAACTTACTAGAAGGAACTTATTCTAGCTCTCTTCTTGGTAGTGTTATTTGGTGCAGACTTAAATATTTCTCAACAACTGTTGCTAAATTTCCACGAGATGTTGCGTTGATGCATTTATGTTCCACTTATGTTCAAATCCAAATAACTGATATTAACATTTTATATGATATGATGCCATCTTCAGACCCAAAACCAAAATATCCTCTTTGGTTTCATATTGCTAATGACTAGCTGTAAAACTGACTCTCCCTATTTTTAAATGTACACTATATAAAATATGGGCATAGTAACTGGGTATCAAAAGTGAACTAGACAAAATTTCACACCCAATCTGTCATGGTCCTGCAAAAAAGAACTTTATTATCAAGTGTCAAAGTTATGTGTGCGGAGTGGGATTGACTTGATTTAAAAGCATTTTAAGGGATAAACCAAGTGAGGAGATTTATTAATAGTTTTGATTCATGAGTGATATTTTGTTGTTATTTGTTTGTAAAGTAATTAATTCATCTGCCATGAGCAGCATGCAAATAAAATCTACTTCAGTTTCCAGTAAGGAAACTTGTCTTGTTCTGAATAGCTGCTGCATCATAAATCACACTCAAAACAATATCAACATGCATTATCACAAAGAGAAAATTCCCCCAGACAAAGCGAGAAATTACTTGTGAATGATAAATATTTTTATTGCAGATGGAATGACTGTTCTTATTCTGCAGAAAAGCACATTAAACCTACCAGAAGGTAACACATTAAACTCCGGCTCATAAACATTTGTTGAATCATTTATGATTTTGCTGTCAGTTCTAAGCACAGTCAATTCTGGCTCACTTAAACACACAATGTCAACAGCTAAAAACTTGATGGCTACTTTCACAGTTTCAGATAAGTTCAGTCTTTAGTGCCTAGCATCAAACAATAATTATTTTTAACACGCTAAATTAAGATATTAAATATTATTTCTGTTTGATCAGTGGGGTAGCATATATGTCAACATGAGCTTGTGTTTTGGTTGTGACTTGGGTCTTCAACAATCCAGTACAAATTCTTTTGTAGATCGTTGGTTAATTACATGCTGATATGTCTCAGATGCTATTAGCTGAAGATCTTTTGTGACAGTCCTGAAATCAAAATTAGAAATCACCCATCGTGAAGGTAAGATATCAGATATCAGGGTCTTCATTAGCACAAGTAAGCATCACAAATGTAGCTATAAATGTGTTAGAAAGTATTACTAGCACTTCACCTAACATAAGCATTCTTGCTATCTTAAGAATCTGACACAATCTTCTTTATTTTCATTACAGAGAAAGGTGACTGTGAAAATGACAGTGGAGAACATCCTTGTGTTTATTTGGTTGCCGGCGCAGCACAGACCTGAACCGCCAACCCTGACCCACAGGTCTTAGAGACATTGTCCAAGAAGGGCCCCGGGTACAACCAGAGCAACACATGACACAATAGGTGAGTCCCTATAGGGGTGCAGGATGAGGAACAGTGACACAAACCCACAACCAGCCCAGAGAGAGGATGTACAATAGATACTCAGAGTCTTGTTTGTTTTCAGATCAGGGGAAGTGGATTATTTAGAGAACTGGAGAAAAGAAAAACAATTAAGTAAGTAAGTTTATTTCGAGCACATACAAAACCAAATGTACAGCCATGAAAATTCCAAATACAAAAAAGAAAAATGAAACAAAGATCATGCTCGAAAATGGGCGGGAACAAGACATCACTAATTTCATCGTCTTCAGTTAGGTCATGGCATAAATGAGAAAGTGACACCTGACGAGCTGTGTGGTGTAATCAAAGTGGTTGTATTTCATTTGTTTAAAGCATTTTCTTTAAGAGCAGTTTGATAAAACTCTGTTGTACTTGTAGCCTAAACATTGCTGATGTTAAATGAAAATTCAGATGTTTTACTCCACATTG
Source organism: Melanotaenia boesemani (assembly GCF_017639745.1). Lineage (NCBI taxonomy): Eukaryota > Metazoa > Chordata > Actinopteri > Atheriniformes > Melanotaeniidae > Melanotaenia > Melanotaenia boesemani. The sequence goes on from NC_055696.1 coordinate 3,409,791, forward strand.
TTTGTTGTGGGTGATCTGTGCACAAGGCCACCACTTTCTCATGACGACCATTTTAATCCCACCACTGCTGGTACAAGCTTAACCTTTCCCAAACTTTTTTTTTTTTTTTTTTTTGGGTGGGGGGGGGGGGTATTTAAAGGGACACTGTGTAATAATTACTTCTAATCTTGTATCCCATTCTGATATCAGGATCAGATTTAGTGTGATGGTGCCATGCTAGGTGGTCGCCTGTTGCAGCAGCTCCCATGTTGAATGTCCATTTCTCTTGGGTTTTTTTCTTCTTTTCTGTGTTATTTTAGTTCTGCTTTAGTTTTATCTTCCCCAGCCAAACAACATGCTTTAAAAGCAGATGGCTACTATTTGCTTTGAAACTTTGCTCATGGTCTCTGCACTGCTGGTGACTGAGGGATAGAAGCGCTATGGAGGAAGCATTGTGAGAGTCACTTTCTTTGATTTCTTTAGTGCTTTTAACACCCTCCAGCCACTGCTGCTGGGTGAGAAGCTGCGGGGTATGGGTCTCCATGGTCTCCTGGATTACTGACTACCTGATAGGCAGGGCACAGTTTGTCCTTCTGGACAGCGTCCTGTCTGATGTAGTGGTCAGTGATTTAGGAGCTCCTCTGGGCACTGTGCTGTCTTCTTTCCTCTTCACCTTATACACCACTGATTTTCAGTACAACACTGAGTTCTTCCACCTTCAGAAATTCTCTGATGACTTAGCTGTTGTTGGGTGTCTAGGAGAGGGAGAGGAGGAGGACAGAACGCTGGTGGACGGGTTTGTAGAGTGAGCTGGCAGGAATCACATGCATCTGAATGTCAACAAGACCAGAGAGATGGTGATAGACTTCTGAAGGAAGAGGACTGCTCTACCTCCACTGAAGATCATAGGGCAGGAGGTGGAGGTTGTTGAGACCTATAAGTACCTGGGAGTGACCATCGACTACAGACTGGACTGGAAATCCAACACAGATGCTGTGTACAAGAAGGGGATGAGCCAGCTACTTCTTGAGACGGCTCAGACCCTTCAATGTCTGCAGCAAAATTATGGTGATCTTTTATCAGTCTGTCATCTCCTGTGTGCTTTTCTTTGCTGCTGTGTGCTGGGGAAGCAGCAAACACCAGCAGACTGAACACACTTAGAAAGAAGGCTGGCTCTGTCACTGGGTAAAACTTGAACAATTTTGAAACTGTTGTGTAGAGGAGGTCACTGAACAAACTGTTTTCCATCATGGTTAAACCCCAACCATTCTCTCCACCACACACTGGACAGACAGCGGAGCTCCTTCTCTCGCCGGCTGAGATGCTCCACGGTCGTAGATACAGATACAGGAACTATTTCCTGCATCATCCCATCACTCTGTTCAATAACTCACCTCTGGCAGACAGGGAAGAGCTGCTTAGGCACCAGGCTTTACCTGCTTTTTTTATCTACTTGCCATTTTATTGTACTTCTTAATTTCTAATATGGCTTGCACATTGTTTCTCTTACATTTTAAATTTATATTCTTCTATAATCTATTCTTCTTACTTATTCTCTCTTGCTCTGTTGATTTGTATATGTTGTATTTAGATTTGTATATTTTGTTATTATCTAGTTTATAGATTTGTATGTTTTGTTGCTGCTTTATTTTGTTTGTTGTCAGTGTTTTGCACCAAAGCGACCTGCTGCAACCCTTAATTTCCCAGCTTTGGGATCAATAAAAGTATCTATCTATCTATCTATCTATCTATCTATCTATCTATCTATCTATCTATCTATCTATCTATCTATCTATCTATCTATCTATCTATCTATCTATCTATCTATCTAGCTAGCTAGCTAGCTAGCTAGCTAAGCCGGGGGATTATGGTTGAACCAGTGTCAGAGTCATAGGGGGCTCCAGGCCATGTTAATGAGGCCGGTTGCAGAGGGGAAGAAACTGTTTTTATGGCGTGATATTTTGGTCCTGATGGACTGCAGCCTCTTGCCAGAGGGGAGCATCTCAAAGAGTTTGTGACCAGGGCGGGAGGGGTCAGCCACAATCTTCCTGCATGCCTCAGGGACCTGGCGGTGAACAAGTCCTCGAGGGAAGGCAGATTGCAGCCAGTCACCTTTTCTGCAGAGCGAATGATACGCTGCAGTCTGCTCTCATCATTGACGGTGGCAGAATCGTTCCAGATGGTGATGGAAGAGGTGAGGACGGACTCAAAGATGGAGGTGTAGAAGTGCACCATCTTTGTCTTTGGCAGGTTGAACTTCTTCAGCTGCTGAAAGGAAGTACATCCTCTGCTGGGCTTTCTTGGTGAGGTAACTGATGTTTAGCGCCCACTTGAGGTCCTGGCTGATGATGGAGCCCAGGAAGCGGAAGGACTCCACACAGCTGACAGGGGAGTCACACAGGGTGATGGGGCGGGTGTGGCTGCGTTCTTTCTGAAGTCCACAACCAACTTCACTGTCCAAGAGCATTGAGCTCCAGGTTGTTCTGACTGCACCAAGACACCAGATGGTCAATCTCCCACCTGTGAGCAGACTCATCCCCACCAGAGGTGAGTCCAATGAGGGTGGTGTCGTCCGCAAACTTTAGGAGCTTGACAGATTGATGACTGGAGGTGAAGCTGTGTACAGGGAGAAGAGAAATGGGGAAAGGACGCAGCTTATTTCAGAAATATTGCAAACTGCTTCCATAAAACTGTCAGATACCTTTCCTCTGTGTTTAGAAGGAAGAATGGTTCTCACAGGGGGAACAGGTCTTGATGGGAAATCTAGCCTCTGTGGATGGCCTCAGCAAAGCAGCAGCTTAAAAGCCACCTTATAAAGCCTTCCTACCGGCTTTTGGTCCAGCTTTACTGCAACTAAAAGCTGGCATTTATCATGACTATGAAAGCTACTGAAACCACGTAAATATCTGTACCAACAAGGCTGGTGTATTTTAGCAGAAACTACATTTATGTTGCTTATGATAACGAGCAACACTGTCTAACAAACCGAATGAAAAAAGTTAGCTTTAGACTAATTTAGGCAGTACTGTAGACTTACTTTTTGAGAATAATGCTGGCAACTTCAACATCCCTTTTAAAATCCTCTCTTTCTTGAGCTCCTGCTACCTGGGGAAGACTAGCCCGATGTTGATTCTCCTTTTTTGTATCATCTGGCCTCGCTGCTTTTTAAGTGCCCTTTGTTGTTTTCTTGGCGATGGTGAAAACAGCTCCCATGCTGCTGCTACATATGCATGGTCCTGCATTTTTGTGAATAACATTTTAACAGATTTTCCAACTTGCTGGAATATGAAGCCTCTCCCATTTATCCTCTCCTTCCACGTCTCAATCACTGTGCACTGGTTTGCAGGGATTCCATGTTGAGGCTATTTGTCCCTTGCTGTACTTTCAAGATGGCAGACCATTGATTCACCACTGGCTTACCTTTCATACGCATGAACAAATCTAAAATTCTTTGCTTACGAGAATGATCATAATAAATATATATTCATAACACGCCAATGATAACACATGTATACATGCAGACATCGATTTTGGCCCGTATATAACAGAAAATGTTACACAATGTCCCTTTAAGGTCAGTTTTGTCAAATACATATTACTCAATATTTATTTTTTTTGCTGTTTCTCTATGTTCTGTACAATACTGTTTCTAAACAGTGATCACTTTCTAACTGTAATACAGTCTTATGAAAAAGAAAATACATCCTCATCATTTCTCAGGTTTCATGTAAAACAAATCAAATGTAGAAGCAGTGTGTGAAAAATGAAGTACCACTCATCGGTCTCCGGTCATTGGGGAGCCATTTGGTCCCATTCGTTTTTTGAGTGCTGCTATATTTGAGGTTTATGAAGGCATGTGTTCATGCAGAGCTTTTCTGTAGATCCCACCACTTCATTTTAGTCAGACTGAAGTCTGGATATTTACTGAGTCACTGCAACACTTCGATTCTTTTCTTTTTCAGTCATTCTGGTGTAGATTTGTGGCTGTGTTTGGGATCATTATCCTGTTGGATGGCTCGCTTTCAGTCACGCTTTAGCTGTTAGACAGTAGGCCCCACATTTGACTCATGTTCAATGCTTAGTGCTCATGTTGATGTTCTACTCAAAGACTCCCGTGTGTCCAGGTCCTATTACTGCCAAACAAGCCCAGATCACTGGCTCTCCACCACCATGCACCATACAGCTGGTATGTGCTGATATTCTGTGTTACATTTTCTCTAAACCTGCTGTTGTATTTTGGCCAAAAACTCAAATTTGGTCTCTTCAGTCCAAGTCTTGTAATTTGTTTAGATGCCACCTTACAAAAACTGTGTTTCCATGTTCTATTTTTTAGAGAGAAGAAGCTTTTTCCTATAATTCCTATTTTTCTTTTTTTCTCTCTCCCTCTCTCATTTTTTAATTGTACTGTCATGGACTTTAGCATTTGACATGCTAACGAAGGCCTGTAGATTCTGAGATGTAGATCTTTCTCTGAGCAATACACAGTCTGGCACTGGGCTGAGCTTGCTGGGATGTCCACTCCGGGGGAGATTGAATGTTTTCACTTGTGAATAATCTTTCTCACTGTAGAATAGACTCCAGATACTTTGGAATTTAGCTTAGCTACCTCTTTACGATCATTGCTGATGTCTTACCTCCTTGGCATTGTATTGCCCCAGCAAACTTTTAGAGGCGTTCACACTAGTGATGATCAGTTAAAATCATCAGCATCCCCTGGCTGCTACTTATTCCCTTAATTCCTATGGAAGCAGTGAAGGTGTCCTTTTTTGTATGTAAACCTTTTAAAACAGGATGTGCTTTCTTTTCCATATGACTTTCTGTTTAGCGTGAGATTTAAAAGGATATAAGTGTCTCCAAGTAGAAAATTCTCTTTGAATGTTGGCTGAATGGTTTCTAAAATATTATGGTTCGTCTTACAATTTGTTTAAGCTCTAAAAACTTTGCCCAAACTTTTTAATAGAGCAGACTTCTTTTGAGACGCTGACGTGGCTCAGAAGCTTTTTCTGTAAACATTACTTTAACTTCTCTTTTAATATCCATCAAGGTGTGTCAGAGGTTTGCAAACCCAGGCGGAAAGCATCGCCCCACTTTTTCCTAGTGCAAATCTTTGGATAACGAGAAACTTTTCTTGTTTCTTTCCCAGGGTGTGTGTAGACGGCAAGTGTTAAGGTAACTCCTACGTGCTTTATATCCCATTTTCCGATCTGAAATGAGGACTGCAAGAGACTCTTCAAAAAAACAAACAAAAAACAGGAAAATGCACAAGCACAGTCTGTGGAACACAGCCTTTAAAAGACTCTAGAGGAAAAGGGTAGAGACACCTAGTCCACAGTGGAATAATGGGAAACAGAACTGTGTCACGTCATGGCGCAAAGCATTCTGATTATAACAGGATACAGCAAAGAGGGAGAACAAGGCTGCTGAGTCAAGCCAGATAGGTGGACAGCTACTTTGTCTCTTGGATTGTGGGTTTACATGACTTTTACCTGCTGCATCCAGAAACTGACTGGTGTCCCTGCTGTGCGCTGGCACCATCATCTGAGGAGCAACTCCTGTGTTGACATGATCACAAACAAAGATTAAGTCTTTTGTCGCAGGCACAAGAAAAGATCTGGGGCATGGTTTGCTTCATTGATGCCAGGGACAATGCACTTGTAAGCTGTGATACAGGAAGACTACGTGGAGGTGCATGACACAACAGTGTGGTTATTTTTAGGGAAATGTGACACTTATGCCAATAGAGAGAGATTTTATTTAAGAAACAATTCCCAAACTCAGCGGATGATTATTCTTATAAACATTTTAGTTTCAAAAGGCTGAAATATCTTAAACAAGAGATCAAACATTTGGGTCCAGTTAAAAATTCCACTTATTAAACCAGGTTGGAGACAGAGGGGTGGCTAGGCCAGGGAAATCTGATTGGACACGCCAGGTACAACCTCAGGTGATTGACAGGTCACTGGAAGAGGAAGTCAGAAATGCCTTTCCAGTACTGCATGGATCACCAGTGTCACTACACCAATTTGAAGTACATTTTAAAGTAGTTTCCTATTTAGTCTTCCTTTAAAGATATTACCATTTAACTGCACATTTCTAGAAGAGATTTGATCCCTGTACAAATATGACTATTAATGTTATGAAATACTATTAACCTGATGTTAACATTAAGCTATGTAGCAGTGCTAATCTAGTTATGTGGTAGCACTAGATTAGTTTTAAGATAATATAGGGAAACCATAGCACATTCAGATTTCAGTGAGTGTATTTAGGGACTACACATCAAGTCAGTTAATCAAGATTTTCACATTGAAGCTAGAAATAAAATATAAAGAATGCTGAAAGAGTACCTTAACAAAGCTAGTTACATGATCTGGTTTAATTTAAATGGGAGCTAGCAAGGCTGCTAGTTGATTTTAAAGTAAGTTACATCATGAAACTGTGGAAAATATAGCCTGTAACCAGTCTTACTTTGTTTAGAAAGATATAAAAATGAAGACTTTTGACTTTTTTTGTAAAGAGGATGGACACAGATCAGCTGAGACCCCATGTTTAAAAGTGTAGCTCCACCACTGTTACTAAAATATCAAGAAGTTTACATCCTTAATCTTTAATCTAATTAAAACGATCTTCTTTTAATTTCCAGAGAAATAAACATGGTAGCATCTCAATGAAGCACACTTTTTACGATTTTAAAGATCTCCATCAGGAGGACATTTTTTGTTTGACAGTGCTGATAGATGAGTTGTCTTATCTAGGAGAAGAGCTTGTTCACCTGCTGGTATGAAAGCATGTGAATCCTGAGATCTGAGGTCTGTGACACACTTTTCCCAGGCAGTGGAACGTGCATGTGTGTGGTTTCTTATGCAGTGTCGCCCCAGACATCCTCTGTGACTGCTCTCCTGCTCTCACATTCAGGCTCCTCAGAGGCAGGAAGAGGACGCTGAGGGTTTGATTGTACGTAGGAACTAAACATTAATCAGAAATGCTTTTGATTGCCACTCCTATAATAATAAGTCATGTAATAGGTGTAGAAATATGTGACCAATGACGGTCCATGAGTTGTGTTCTGTTTTCAAGTCATGGTAAAGTAAATGACTACAGAGCTGTGATAGTTGGCTTTGATGATTTGAGACAAGCAGAGGGAGATCACTGATTTATTTTCTCAGCTGAGGACCCCAGGGTGCAGGTCCACTCTGGGGAGCAATGACCGAGACCAGGAGCATGAACCTCTGGTCTGTTTTCAATAGAAAACAAGTGAGACTCACAATGGAAAATAATAAGGACTGAAGGTCTGAGACATGGTTTGAGAGCTGCACTTATAGCTGCACTTATAGCTGCACATAAATAGTTTTCCAGGATTTCTGAAGGTTTTTCTTTGGACATTAGCTGATTTTTCAGGCATTTTAAGTCCAATCCTTGCAGCTGACCATATAAAGAAGAAAATATTGTGTTTGCTTGTTAAGTTACTCCACACTGATCTGTGAGAATTATGACCCACTCAATAATGAAAAACGCACCTAACTCAAGGGATAAACCAGTCCACACAGATGGAAACCTGGCATGTCTCAGCATGGTGTACAGTAATACCTAAGAAATTTCAGGAAACTTGACAAGTGGAGGAAGAACGAAGAAGTGGCAGGCCAGTAAATGTCTTGGCACACGCTGCTGGTTATGAAACAATCCCAACTTCTAAGAAATTGGGATGCTGTATGAAATATTAATAAAAACAGATGCAAGGATTTGCATTTTTCATATACTGGATTTTATTCACAGTGAGTAAAGAAATATTAAAAGTTGAAACCATGCATTTTATAATTTAAATATTTGCTCCTCTTTTATTTGATACCTTCAACATGTCACAAAACGATGGGACAGAGGGGATTAAAGGTGGGAAAATAATTGGAACCATGAAGATACAGCAGGATGAACACATTGCTGCTAATTAGACAAACTGGCAACAGATCAGTAAGATAATTGGGAATAAAAAGAGCACCTTAATGAGGCAGAGTCTCTCAGAAATTAACATGGGTTCTGCAAAAAAATCTAAATCTATAAGTTATGGAGCAATTTTAAAATAATGTCCCTGTAAAACTACAAAGACATTGAATGTCCATGAACACAGTTAGTTGTATAAACAAATGCAGTTTAAAGCTCTATCCTGCAGACAGTTATTTAAACGGGACCGGAAATACCATCTTCTCCTGGCCAAAGCTTAAATTCACTCATGCAAAGTGGAAAAATGTTTTGTGGTCAGAAAAATCCAAAGGTAAAATTATATTTGAAAATTATGAATGGTACATTCTCCTGACTAAAGAGCAGAGGTGCCATCCAGTTTGTTATCAGCACTCAGTTCAAAAGCCTGCATCTCTGGTGTTATGTAGGTGCATTAGTACCTATGGAGCTAACATGCACATCTTGAAACACACTATCAGTCCTGAAAGGTGTATATAGATTTAGAGCAACATATGTTCCCATTCAGATGGCAGCTGTTCTGCAAAGGTCTTGCATATTTCATCAAGACAAAGCTTAAACTGCATACTCCTTTTATTACAACAGTATGGCTTCATACTAGAAGAGTTCTGGTGCTGGACTGACCTCAGTCCAAAGCTTTCATCAACTAAAAACATTTGGTGCATGAACTGCAAAATATAACAGAACACCCAGGACCATTGAGCAGCTAGAATCCTTTATCAGACAAGAAAGGGGCACACAATCATTGCATTCTGTATTTATTTGCACATGATGTCCCAACTTTTTTGGAACCAGGCTCATACAATTTAAATTGTGATGAACACATATACATTCAGAATCATACACATCATACACTGAGCTGCTCCCTGGTGTTTTACCACAGCTTCAATGAAATTGTCAGGTTATAACCTCCACCACTCATGCACATCCCTCCTACATCACTTTTTTAATAAATAAAAGAACAGCATGCTCTTTTGTCTTTCCTGGGGCTTCACATTCGTGTGAAGTGTATATTTAGAACAGTTGTGTGTAACAGTGGGTGTTGCGTAGGCAGATGTGAGGAGTTACTTTCAACACCAGAACAAATGACCCGTCTTCTGCAAAAACAAACATACAAGCAGAGATTCAGATGTGTTGGACACATCTTCACAGAGACTCATTTACATGAACATACACACAGAGTGTGTTTGGTTGAGGGAGATAAACTTCAGATGCAGCAGCTCTATTTCCTCCCCATGGTAGGAAACCCCATTTGCAGCCACAGCTCTGTGTGATGCTGCAGTGATGCATTATTAACCATCTTTAAACATGGATTCTCTTTTTCTCTCCATTTTACAGTTTTAATCCCACAGAGAGTGTCATAGCATGAAAATTTGTTATCTGGCTTATGTAAGCAATAAAATTTAATCATCAAGCGGGTAGAGCAGGTAAATGTTCTGTGTATCTGTGCTCCTGTGGCTCCTCCACTGGAGCATTTTTTTCATTGATTCAATCACTGCATCGGTGAAGCGGGTGAGAGATCACACAGCAGGGGAAGCCCTCCCTCACACTCCAGCTCATCAGTATGCATCCTTTAATCACACACACATATTCATTATTCACCTCCCACAGGCTATGAATTATTCAACACTCAAATTTCTACATGAGATCTATGAGAGAAGATGCAAAGATTGCCTGTTCATTTTCTCTTCTTTTCTTCAGTCCTCTGCTCTTGCTCAGCCTCTTATGCAGCATTGTTACACTGACAAATTGAGGACAAAGGCATGAGGGAGAAAAATTATAATATATATATATATATACATATATATATATATATATATATATATATATATGGAGAAGGTTTGAAAAGTGGCTTTTCTGTGTGGAATTTTCGAGTTTGTGCGTTTTCCACGTGTATGCGTGGGTTCTCCAAAGACATGCATGTTGGGTTAATTGGTTACTCTATATTCTGCCTAGGAATGAATGTGAGCATGAGTGGTTGTTTGTCTCTTTGTATTGGCTCTGCCATGGATTGGCAGCCTGTCCAGGGTGTACCCTGCCTTTCGGCTCCCGCAACCCTGAATTGGAGTAAGGGGGATGGAAATGGATTAAATATATATCCATCTTTTTTTTCATCTGCAGTGGTTTCTTGGTCAGATTTATTACTACCTAGGCAGGTATATGCTTTATGTCACAGAAAATTATGTAACTTCCAAATCCATTGTGATCTCTGGTCCGATGACAGCTGTTTCTCTTCCACAACTCCAGACACATAACCTGTGATGGCTATTAACAGGTTGCAGTTAATCTTTAGCTGGTTGTGTTCCTCCTCAAGGCTGCGAAAACATTACAGTCTGCTGGAATACAGCGATTACATCTGTTTCACCCTGTTTGGAAACTGGATTTAAATCAACTAGGATGGTGTGTGTGTGCCTGAGAATTTAACACTCACAGGTTATAAATGGTGCTGTGAACTTCTGTCACTTTCAGCTTTCTGAACCAGCCTGCTGATTTATCATTTCTGTGCTTTTTAAAATCTTTATTTCTTTACAGCAAAGCAATTACTGGACAATCACCAGAACTGACAGATGGTAACTCCCTCAGCAAAATGAAAACCTGCTTTGGTCCTTTTTCTTGAATTTTCACTCTGCAGATGCAGCAGCAATAACCAGCATGTCGCCTCGTAGAGCTTGCATTTCTGCAGGAAAGTGGCTGCTAATAGAGAGTGGAGGAAAGGCCGAGGTGATGAAGGTTCTGCAGGCTCCTGATCACAACCAGGGCTTTGGCAGTGTGACTCCCTGGCACAGAGGAAGGCGCAGCCGGAATTACGAGATGACTTCCTATCTGTCATGCATGCGCCCACACAACCAATCTGCTACTACTGCTATCTGACTGAGCCTCTCAGGACCCCTCCGTGCAGCAAAGCCTTATTTGGGTTTCCTTTATCTGCTCTTCAATGATGTATGGTGTAATTGTTAAAGATGAAGCACAGAAAAGGACTGGGTAAACTGGTTGACTTATGACAAGCAGCCATCAAACATATAAGAATTTTTCTGATATGGAAGGTTAAATTCAAGACTATCATGCTTGATTGCTTCCTGCATACATGAACCTCTTTGGTAACACATTTACACACCCATTTAGTCCAATGTTCAACTCACCTCATCCACTAGTGACTTATATTAGACACAATGTGTCATTTGATAGAGTTTTTGCCGTCACATGTGCTCAGTAAGTTCCTGCAGGATGGAAAAACAATTAAATTTTATTTGACAATTTTTACAATACGTTGCAGGGAATATTTTAAGGGTTGCTATGCAAGTTGTGTCTGGTGCTCCAGACGGAAGGACGAGGAATGAGGAAAAGAGCGCGCCGCGGGCTGTCTCATTGACCGGTTTCACCTTGTAACACATGTTCACTTGGCACAACTTGCCAAAGAGAACTCTTCTTCCTTATTCTGCTCAGACTAAAACTGTAGATTTAGATTTCGCTATTGTAACGGCCAACTGTTTGTCATCTGCAGCATATTTCCAGGAAATCCCTCTCCAGTCATAATTAACTGGAATAATATCCTCATGTCAGAGGGTTTGGGAGCACAGCCTCACACATCCGGGTGCTTATCAGATATGTCACTGGGCTGTAAATGTTAATACGAACAGAGCAGACAATATCGACAATTAAAAGGAACAGGATGCTGAGTGCACAATAGGGAACACACACGAGCATCCACACCACAATGGGACCAGTTAATTAGTGGTCCATTTCTGGTAATAACTGGGTTACTACTACTACTAATAGGCACGTTCAGATAAAAGACCGAAAATGAATAGCTACTGAGTTCTAGGATGTTATCAGAGAATAAAAAGTCCTTTTATTAACTTTGTTCAAAATACAGATTGTCAAAAAGGTTTACAAATACAATATTTTCCACCCCATGTGTACAGTACTACTAGCAGCCTGCTGAACGTTATGTTTCATAACTAAAATTGCAAACACTTTTGATGGAAGAATGACTCACTCGCTCATTCTGAGCATCTCGGTGATTTCTTTTCCCTCTGATGTAGGGTAACAGAGCCACATCGAGGCTATGAAAATCATATCAGCAAATATTCCAGCTTCATTCTTTGTTGCTTGCCCTGTATATTTCTCACTTCCCTTTGTTTACTTGTCAGTTATGCATGAATAAATACCTTTTAAAATCTATTTTTACTGGAGACTGTTTTTATTTTCTGCAGACTAACAAATCGATTCCTAAAAATAGAGCAGAAAGTAGTTTAACAGCAGGTCAGCTATAAAAAGTTTGTAAACGACAGGAATAGAATAGAACAGAATGTGAATTCTGTCAGCAGCACAGAAATAAAAGAAAACTAGAGATTTTCTCATTGATCTGATCTTGATTTGAGTATTTCTGGACTGGAGAAGCAGAGAGGCTGCTGGTTTCTTATTGTACAAGCAGTCATGTGGATTGACATGTTTTCCTCAAGCTAAGCTCTGAAATTACTGCAATCTCCAGCATCTTTCTTACTTTTTTCAGGTATTTCGCTAATTTTGTAATTCTTTTTTAGCTTCATGGCTCAGATACCAAGGAACTGCAAACATATAATATTTGAAATGATAAACAAATTCCTTATTTCAATGAAGAAATTTACATTTCTGTGAGAGGTGATGTGTTGTCACTCCTCTTACAAAATTCAGAGCAAAAATTTTGAGAATTTGGCCATCTGTAAAAGCAATATGGACATTTAAGGGTGTGCCATCACTGTACAGAAAGGGCTTGTGGGTGGGAAACTGCTCTCTGTGTGCTGCTGTGAAACATCTGATCTGAAAAGGCTGCAGACGGCTTCTGAGCATTGAGTCATTTGTCATTTTGTGTGGCAGGTTATGACCAGTGGAGTGTGCAAGTAAGTCTAAAGAAAAAAACACGGTCGTCTTATCTCGCTGGAATGAACTGAATGGGGTTGGAAAAAGTGAAAATAGTCAGCTTGCAACATTAAATTGCATTCATGATTGTTGTCATCTTTAATATGTTTAGAAAGATCCAGGTTTTGCCATTGGAATCAGTAGCCCTGTTTTAATTAAACACTTTTAATAACAGTTCAATCCGAATGGTTTATGTTAACGCCTCAGTCGGATTAGACTAATCTAATTAGTCCTGAGAAGGAGCTTTCAGTTAAGACTGCTGGTGAAAACCTCAACCATATATGCACTTAATCAGATTTTTTCTGAGATGATCTGATAGTTGTGTTTTTAATAAATGTATTTTGAGATCTTAGAAGAGGGGAAAAAATTGTTGAGTTCATGATAAAATCCCTGAATCTCATTCACAGACTGACAGCCAGGGACTGGAAAGATTTACTTTAACTCTGAGTTTGTAGACAGCAAGAGAAGTCATACTGTATACTTTCTAGTAAGAAATTAAGTTGGGAAAAGAATTAATGTGTTCTTAATTTGTCATTTTTTTCCTGCAGATTGCCCATTTTATATATAAAAAGAGTTGCTGTACATTCTGATAAAATGCTTTGCAAAATGTAAACACTCATATTTCCAAGTATTTTAATTTAGTCTCAAGTAAACATTTAAGCTTAAATCTATGATCAAAATTATTTTAGTCAGACTGAGAAAATATTGTCCAAGTAAATACAGTTACTCGCTTGTGGTGGGAACCAGAAAATGACTGATAGCACCAAAACTGAATTAAAAGTATTTTAATTTTGAAACATCCTAAATGTTTTGGTGGGAAAATGGGCTTGGGACAGATTTCACACAGGAAATTAAGACTGAACTCACCATTAACCTTACATTAATTTCCAGAAGATGGCAGTGTTATGGGTTGTTTGGATGAGTCTGTCACTCTGTGTCCTGCTTTATTACAAACCTGCCTTGTTTGCAGACAGAATAACTTTCCAACTGTTATATATAACTGGATCAAAGTAAAATGTTTTGATTTGCTGAGACAACATGTCCTCAAGAAAATTAGTCAGAAAATAACTGTCTGTTTGGGAACCTGGGGATCAGAGGGTACAAGAAAATCTCAAGAATAAATCAAAAGTAAAAGAAAAAACATATATATAGATGGAAAGTTTCTCAAATAGTCTGCATTTGAAATGTAGTTTAAAAACATTCATTAACGCTGGTAAGACTAAATTTAAAGGAAGAAATGTATAATTTGATTTAGTTTCACATTATTAACTATTTTTTCTTTTTTTTTTAAATAAACCACTAACAAATTTGTGTTTTACACATATATAAATGCCCACAGCATTTATCTTCACCTTCTGTGGCTCAAGTAGAAGATTAAGGTCTGAAAACGAATCAGAAGAGTTTGTGACCATTTGAAGCCTCCAAATTCAGAGTAGTGATGCTTCAAAAGCGCGCGCGCATCTTTAGATGACTTTGCCCTGTTAGTATTTGGCTCCATCTTATGTACATTACTTAAAACTGCAGATAGACGGTAACCGCAAATTATGGAATAAAACAGGTTCTCTCATCTTAATAAAATCACTTTATGTTTGTAATTTTCTTTTCATCAGCCCTCAAATTTACCAACAAGACCAGCACAATTCGGCCTTTTTTATATGTTTATGTTTTCTGTTTGGGTCGAGAGAAATAACAGCTCAAATTCGCCTAATCTCTAATGGGTATTAAGGCAATGCAAAATGTTATTTGTATCGCACATTTTATGTACAAGACAATACAAAGTGCTTTACGTAAAACATTAAAAGCATTACAGATGGTGCAAAGAAAATATTAAAAAGTAGTAAAAAGCAGCAACAAATAGCAAAAAAAATATATTTTTAAAAATCGTAAATTTAAACGATTATCAGCAAGATAAGTTCAAAGTTACTGTGTAGATTTCATGCATAGGCGTATGATCAAATAAATGTTTTTAACCTGGAATTATAAGTGTTTGCATTTGTTTAAGTTTAATTTCCACTGGCACTTGTTTGCAGCATAACAGCTAAATGCTGCCTCTCCATGTTTAGTCTGGATTCTGGTCTGGATTCTGGTCTGGACTAGTTGACTAGAGTTTTTGGATCTAAGCGCTCTGCTAGGTTTATATTCTCTGAACATATCACAGATGTATTCTGGGCCTAAACTGTTCTCCGTTGTAAACAATCAGAAGGATTTTAAAATCGATTCTGTGACTGACTGGAAGCCAGTGTAAAGATTTTATAACTGGTGTGATGTGTTCAGATCTCTTAGTCCTGGTTAAAACTCCAGCAGCAGCATCTGGATGAGCTGCAGATGTTTAATGCTCTTTATAGGAAGTCCTGCTAAAAGACCATAGTGATCTGGAGATGGATGCATGGATGAGTTTCTCCTGGTCTTTCTGGGAGACTAAACTTTTAATTCTGTTGATGTTTCTGAGTTGACAAAAAGCTTCTTAGTGAAGCTTTGATGTGGCTGCTGAAAGTCACTTTAACTGAAAAATATTATGTTGGAAAAATAAATATAAAACTATTAATATAATAATATAAACATTATATACCATAGTGAATTTTATTTATCTTTATTTTATTGTATATTTTGATCGGTTTCTGGTGTTAACTTGTGGTTTCAAATTAATTTTTAGAAAATCTCGGTAGTAATCGTTTCGTTCTGGAATCACGTGACTACAGAATAAATCACGTGACAGAAAAAAAAACAGGAAACTGCCAAGTTACAGTCCTCGTGCACCGTAGATGAATTTTAAAGATGTGTCCGCTTGTAAAACTTGGAGTTTTCCGAGTTTTGTGGCTTTTTGTTGTGTTTAACTCGGTGCTAGCGCTGGACACCGGCATGCTCTTCCCCCGGGAGTCTTCCTCCAGAGAGGTGAAGGAGCTGAACGGGCTGTGGGTTTTCAGGGCTGACAGGTCCCCAAATAGGAACCAGGGCTTCGAGCAGGCTTGGTACAAAAGCCGTCTGGTAGAGGTGAGTAGAAATGGAAGAAGCTGCAGCTGTATGAAATAAAACAGTTCACTTTGTTGGACAGCTGAAATTGGTCCAACTTCCGGCGCTGTTTTTCATTTTAAATCTCCACCATAAATCAGGACATGTAAACAACATGGAGTCAATTGTGTAATCAGTGAAAACGGACACAAGGTGAAAGGTTAAAACACCACCAAATGTAGCCACATTAACAACGTATTGTGGTTATTAAAGGCTTGTTTAACAAGACCACAACATTTTAGTGGAGACTGATGCGGTCAGACTGCGTTTTCAGGGTTTGTAGATGTATTTAGAGAACAGGACGTCCATTATTGCACGAAGACTGAAAAATGAGATTAAAAAAAAAAGCTTGAAATATCATATTTGTGATGTTCAAATAACAACGTGGCATTTAATCATTTATATAGCAACTAAAAAGATCAAGTTCAAATAATTTCAAAGTTTAGATGATTATTAAAAGTGATTATGATTATTATTATCGTTATATTATGCCATCAGATTTTGGTAAGCAAAGATCTGTCCTCTCATAAACTTTGTCTAGACTGGCCCTGTGATCGACATGCCAGTTCCTGCCAGCTACAATGACATCACACAGGACCCAACTTTGAGAAATTTCATTGGCTGGGTGTGGTATGAACGTGAGGTGGTGGTGCCTGCTCGCTGGATCGCAGATGAGGGCACTCGAATAGTTCTCAGAGTGGGAAGTGCTCACTATTATTCAGTAGTGGTGAGTATAACATCCATCCTCCTGTGCCATCCTGACATTTGGGGAACAATTAAAGTCTCTGTGGCTTTGAGATTTCTGTACAGCACCTCAATTGATGTGTTAATTCTTTCTACAGTGGGTGAATGGGGTGAAAGTGACAGAGCATGAGGGTGGTCATCTTCCTTTTGAAGCTGAGATAGGCAGTTTAATCCGGAAGGATCCAATCATGCCATGCAGGATAACCATCGCTGTCAACAACACTCTGACCCTGCAGACTCTGCCTCCAGGCAGCATCCAGCACATGAACGACCGCACCAGGTAACCCCTTTCTCTTTAGCTTTTACTTCATTACTGATTGATAAGTACAGTCATTGTTTATTTACAGAAGGAAAAACATTTAGAAAATTCTGCTGCTTTCAGCTCAGTTACTTGAACTGACCACTTCAGCTTGAGTTCAGTTTTTACCCTCGTCGCTGACTTGAGACACTTTCTGCAAGCAGTTAGTTTTCTGTCACCACTTCAACTTATCTTATATTTTTTTACTTCATCTCCTTTCTTCTTTTCTTACCACAACTCTCTCTTACACTCTTGTTAAGTTTTTTTTATCTTTAAAAACTTAGATATCAGTTTAGGCATGATGGCTGATGGAGAAAATGTAATTGGTCTACAGATATCCTGATGGGTTTTTTGTGCAAAGCATCTACTTTGATTTCTTCAACTATGCTGGGATACACCGCCCTGTGCTGCTGTACACCACTCCCAAAGTGCATGTGGATGACATCACGGTGGTGACAGACTTCCTGGATAACATCGGTAAACCAGAAAGGTGGTCAAAGTGCATCTCTGCCAAGACCATTAGCCCTCTCTTTTATGATAAACAATTCTACTATACTGAATATTTTTCCCTAAAACACTGAATCTGCGCCCAATATTTAAATTTGTTTGCAACTGGTTTTCTATAGTTAAAATGAAATGGGTATATTTTGTGTCATGAAGCTAACAAAGGAAGAAATAAATATAAGATCCTTGGTGCAGGTAATGAAAACATATGATACCACTGAATCTCATTTATTAAAATTCACATCCTCAAGACTAATTTATAATTTGCAAAACTGGTGTGACTCTCATTTTCATCACATTTATTGTGTTTGTAGGACTTGTCAAATATAAAGTGTCAGTCCAAGGTGCAGCCACAGCCAGTGTGAAGGTCACATTGATGGACAAAGGGGGCCATTGTGTGGCCTCCTCCAATGAGCCATCTGGATTGCTCAAAGTGGTTGACGTTAAGCTCTGGTGGCCATACTTGATGCATGATAGCCCAGGTTATCTTTACTCCATGGAGGTAAGACAACAAGCCTGAACTGCCATCATATAAGTGAGACTGATATAGTATTTAGGTTAGGTTAACTGAGTTTAATGCAAATTTCCCACTAATAGCGTCAAAAGATGGCGTCTGTCATTAAAGCTAACATTAGGATTTTTGATATATTGATAAAAAAACCTTGTTATAATGTATAATAAAGTCAGGAAGTGATGTAGTTTTCCAGCTAGGCAGGTTGCAGTCTTTAACATTCTGTGGGCAAAAATAAATCAAGTGTTTTCTTGGAAAAATTCTGACTTTTGACTTTTAACATTTAGGTTCGCCTAACGGCAGCCGATGAGAAATCAACATACGAGGATGTTTATACTTTACCAGTGGGCATCCGCACCGTAAACGTCACCAGCACCCAGTTTCTCATCAACAATAAGCCGTTCTACTTTCATGGGGTTAATAAACACGAGGACGCTGATGTGAGTATCACTAGAGGGAAGCCAAGTCTTTGCAGAGGACTCGGGGACATTAAGCTTTAAAGGTGCATTGTGTAACAAAATCAAAAATCAATGAAAGAAAAAAAGAATATATATTTAAAAACTGTTTCTATTGGTGCCTAATTACCAATATAACTTATATTTTTATTCTCATAGAATGAGTTATTTATATCTACTTGCTGTGGGTCCACATACATGGCAGCTTCCATATTTGTGCCATCATTTTCACTACGGTGTCTCTGAATGGACAAACAATTCTTCATGATGTGAGAACCCTCTGAGCTTTAAAACTACAGTACTGACTCTGTTTTGATAGATTCTAGATCACCATTTGGGATAAGTAATACATTAAAAAGGTCATATAAGAAGACAGTACACACATACACAATGTGGAAGTAGTTACCTGTAGTGCAGTCATTGCTGCACCTGAGACCACTGAATCCACTCAGATGAAAACATGCTTATGTCTGGAAGAATTTTGGCCACTGACGGCCACCGTCCATTCACATCTGTGCTTGGTATTCAGAGTAATTTCTATGCCCATCTTTAGCACTAGATGTCAGTAATTCTTTCACACTGTGTCTTTAAAACAAAATGTCTGTTATTAAATTCACACTGATGACAAACAATTCCTGATTTTTTTTTTTACAGTTGAGTAAGTAAATCCTTTCTTTTTTTTTTATTTTTTTTTTTTATTTTATTGTGTTGTAGATTCGAGGTAAAGGCTTGGACTGGCCCCTGATCGTCAAAGACTTTAATTTACTGAAGTGGTTGGGGGCCAACTCGTTCCGCACCAGCCACTACCCCTATGCTGAGGAGATTCTGCAGATGTGTGACCGTCATGGCATCGTGGTGATAGATGAGTGTCCAGGAGTGGGCATCAAAGACATGTAAGTGTCATGTTTGAATGTTCAGGGCAGTGAAAAGCTGTACAATTTATCAGTGTTTTCCTGATCTAATTAGATGCTGTCTAATTAATGTTTAAGTCCTCTTAAAAAATTTTTTACAAAACCTGTTTGAGTTACATGGATGAAAAGGAAATACATGAAGTGTAGGGAAAATGACATACAATAACATTCTGATCATTTTATAGATAAATCTAAATTCCATTCGGTTTTCAGATCACAGAACTGTGTAAAGGTTTAATTTCTTTATATTTTACTTCCATAGAGCCAAACTTAGTTGAAATCTTTTAAAATGGTCGCATATTTTTCCCCAATTTCTTTAGTTTAATCAATAAAAATAATATAATTTTACAACACAATTTCTCAACCAACAAGGCCTTAATATACTTTCTATTTATCTTTGCATGCTTCAGTAGCCCCAACAGGAAGTTCCCTAGTTTCCTGGAGTTATATGTATAAAATAATCAGGGGGTTGGTTGAGACGTTTGCACAGTGCTGTAACCGTGAACCTCCGCATGCATGTTTGCCTCAGTATGAGGCAGATGGACACAAACAGCGTCCTTGTAACCTCTGTGCGTGTTTGTGCGATCTACAGATTAAAACAGTGCTACCAGTGTGGTGCTGGACTGTACCTGCTAAATATTGGTATGTTGGAATCACCGCTTTGTGCATGATTTCTGGGATTTCCAACATTTTATTTATATTTTATCCCAAGTTCTTTTCAGATGGGTTTCAACTTGCTTTGGTCACAATAGTTTATGAATGCTGAATGTTGAGTAGTTTTAGCTTGCATGAAAATAATTTCTTTAGGCCAATACACAATACGATAGGAAAACATAGGGATTATCGTGCAGCTCTGAAAGATTGAGCTTGTGGTACAAAAGTCGGCCCTGTGATGGGCTAGTGGTCTGTCCAGTGTGTACCCTACCTTTAGCCTCTTAGCAACTGGGATGAGCACCGGTCTCCCGTGGCCTGGCATTGGAATAGGTAGGTGTAGAAAATGGATGAAATACAAACATCAGCAAATTTCTTCTCTATTCAGCAAAGTTCAGTTCTTTAAATATGACTCAGATTCTAAAATGACCAATCAAAATAATTTAATCTATTCTACACATTCACAGTGAATACACCTCTGTTATACCACTTAAATGACCTTGTTTCATTGTAAAATAACTGCTTAGACTTTATTATAGTTTCTTGTTTGTTTCTGAATTTAAAATTAGCCTCACTGTGAGGAAGCAGCAAAAATCCGTGAACTTTTTTTAAACGCTTCATAGTTCCACTTTTAGTTTTGATGACAGCGTCCTCGTTAACTTTAGAAGATGTCATTGTCAAACATTTTTTGATAAGCTGCTTTGTGATTCTCTTTGTAAGACTTTTCCAGCTGTTCTTTGCTGAATCGTGTTTCTCTCTTTACAATGACCTACAGAGGTTGGAATCGGATCAACCAGCATAGCTGGTCAGATCAAATAGTTCTTGTTTTGACTTTGGAAACTCTTTTGGAATCTGCCAGTATACACTCATTTTTCATCTTGCCAGCCAGTAGTTTGGTATTTATGTGGGTCATCTGTAAATGTCATAGCTGATAGGTCATTATCAAACTGTCAACTCTGTGCTTCAGAATTATTTATTCACTGTGGTAATTTTGGCCAAATTCATAGCAAACATCCATCTGAGCTGCAGAAATCTTTCTTAATTATCAAAACAGGCTTATGTTGTATATTTCCAACCATAGTTTAATCTGGTAGTTTTGGATAAAAGAGCTTGACTTTTTTAAAAGATGTTTTATCGTAATATGTTCACCCAAACATGCTGACGTTATACACCATGTTTTGTGTGAGCTGTCACAGATGACCTGATTTGTGTTGACAATTTGCCCATGTCTTGTCTTAATGTTAGATAAATAATGGTGTCATTATAGGCTGGGATCTGTGGCTCAGATTGGTTGTACAGTAGCTGGATCTACATGTCCTGATTACTGCTGCTGCGATTTGATTACTTTTTTTTCTTTGACACCAGTTAGATTTTAAAATTTCTACAAAACAGACTCAAAGATGAGGACGTTTTTGTATTCACAGGTAAATTTATCAATTTCAAAGTCACAAGTATTCACTTACTTGATGTTTAGTTTTATTAATGTGGGCTGTATTATATTTTAAATATTTTAAAGTATTTGTGATTGTTTATAGATTGTATGTATGTATATATATATATCTTAAGAGGGATCTAAGAATTTCACTGGCAATAATTATTGACGTAATTGTCATATATATATATATAGATATAGATATATATATATATATATATTTTGTCCCCTCGCCCTCCTTGGGCGGTCTCTCATCCATCCAAGCTCGGGTCCTCTACCAGAGGCCTGGGAGCTTGAGGGTTCTGCGCAGTATCTTTGCTGTTCCTTGGACTGCTCTCTTCTGGACCGAGATGTCTGAGGTTTCTCCTGGGATCTACTGTAGCCACTCTTCCAGTTTGGGGGTTACTGCCCCGAGTGCTCCGATGACCACGGGCACCACTGTTGCCTTAACTTTCCAGGCCTTCTCATGTTCTCCTTTCAGGCCTTGATATTTCTCCAGTTTCTCATGTTCCTTTTTCCTGATCTTGCAATTGCTTGGTATTGCGATGTCAACCACAACGACTTTCCTCTGCTGTTTGTCCATCACCACAATGTCCGGTCCAGTTACCATTTTGTCGGTCTGGATCTGGAGGTCCCACAGGATCTTAGCTCGGTTATTCTCTACCACCTTCGGAGGTGTTTCCCACCTTGACCTCGTGGCTTCCAGTCTGTACTCTGCACAGATGTTCCTGTACACTATACCAGCCACTTGGTTATGACGCTCCTTGTAAGCTTTCCCTGCCAGCATCTTACACCCTGCAGTTATGTGCTGGATTGTCTCAGGGGCCTCTTTGCACAGTCTGCACCTGACAAGGGTCTTGTCTTGTATGGTAGATCTGGGCTTCTATTGCTTTGTATATATGTGTATATATATATATGTATATATATATATATGTGTGTGTATGTATATATATATATATATATATATATATATATATCCCTTTAATTGCCATCCAGATACAACAGACATTAAGTTGTTTGGCCAGAATAAACTTATGTAAAGACACATTTAACCACATTTAACCTCAAAATCACTGACAGCTCTTTTTCATGGTGGTGGCAGCAGCATGCTCGGGGATGTTTAGCTGCTAGTGGAATTGATTGCAGAAAGTGGAGAGAATAATGAAGGCGGAGCCTCAAACCATCCGCTAGTCAGTGGATACAGGATGGTGATGCATAACATGGAAAATGTGGTTGTAGGACGGATAAAACAGGCTGAGATGGAGCCGTTTGCTAACCATATTGCTAATCCTTACTGTCTGAAACTGGTAACCAGGGCATTATAGTTGTACAATAAGATACGACTATAAAGAAATCCTCAAGTTTGCTGTTGGAATTTCTTCTATGTGACCACATAGAAGAAAGCATATCCTTAGTGGAATAGTTCCTTTGTAAGATACTAAATTATTACTGGCCAACAAACCAGTTGAAAAGTGAGTGATGAAAAAACATGTCATTGCCAGTCTATGAGTTCTGTGTGACGTGTCTTATGTGCCATTACAGTCGCAGTTTTGGGAACGCCTCTCTGGCCCACCACCTGGTGGTCATGGATGAGCTTGTACGGCGGGACAAGAACCATCCCTCTGTGGTCATGTGGTCAGTAGCCAATGAGCCTGCGGCAGAGATGCCGCCAGCTGAAGAATATTTTAAGTAAGTACTAGTTTAATGTTTAATTTTGAACAGCTCTATTCATCAAATAGTCATACCCAGACAAATAACGTATAACTAGGTTAATCATAGTTTAAAAATGAATTAATCATGATTAATCACCATTCGTGACTATTACTAAAATATGCCTGTTTTTACTGTATTACATCAACAGAAAGAGCAAGACAGTGCTTACAAATATTTAATGTTAAGTGACCTTCACTTGGGGTTTTCTTAGCATTTTTACATTAAAGGATGACTTTAGTTGTAACAATCAGTTCAGTATTTCATGAAAACAAAAAGAGATCTCATTTGTGTCGCCCTTTTCCTGGCCAGTGCCCCAGGTCAGTCTTCATAGATGTGTGCATGGCTAGCAGATTTTACATCTGTGTCACTACCAAACCTCATTAACACTTAAAAGTAATATGAAATGAAGGCAAATTAAATCTAATTGAAATTGGCTGTTATCAACATGTTTCATTGTTCAGCTTCATGTGACATAAGTCTGACTGACATGAGACGGATAAATTTAGCTTACTATTGCTACCACATCCAAATCAACATTTTGGGGTAAATATATGCTGTTATGAACCATGAACCGCTTTTAGTTTTCTAGAGGAGAAGGCTGCCGCTGCGCAGACACAGAGGATTAAGGCGGATTTATACTTGCGACGTCTGCGTGTGATCGGTTACAGCGTAGCGTGAGTTTGCTCTCGAACTCGAGCGTAGGGGGTACACGTCATTTTGGTGTTGTGTTGTAGTTTCTCCTCCTAACCTGAAGGTGGCAGCAGGGGTGGTATCGGCCAGTAAACTCACCAGGTCACAGTTCTTTTGATGGTTCCTTTCAGTTCAGTAGGTATTTTCTGTATTAAAACAACAATGACATCCGGTATGGTTCAGTTTCTTTATTAGCTTGGGGAATAAAACAAAGAAATAGTTCAGCCTCTCATCAACTTGATCCACTGGGTGTTGTTTTAAAAACGGTGGTTACCACACAAATTCAGCAAGAAGATCCAGATATCCGGAAACTCGTAATCCCAAATTGACCAATCACAAGGGAGTACCTCCGCGTAACCGCCTGCATAGCAGGGGTGCACGCCGGGTCTGGAAGAGGTGCGAGTCTGGCCTCCGCGGAGCTACAAAGCGCCTACGGCCGTGATGCAGACGCCATGCTAGTATAAATCCAGCTTTACAGCAGCGACATTTGTACAAAACTGCAGGTTTTTTTTTTTATAAAAATCAGAGAATTGTCCGGGAGTTGAACCATCTCACCAGGACAAGTGGGAGGACAAGGGTACATTAATTGCATTAAAAATATTAACGCAATTAATTACATAAAGTAGTTACCACCGTTAACGCGTCATTTTTGACAGCCTTACAAATATCCTTTGTTAGTTTTTTGATAATCATTGGTAATGTAGATTAAAAAGCCAACTAGAATCCCCAAAGTTGAGTTGAATATTAGTGCCTCTCTTGATGTGGTTCTGGCCCCGTCTTCCCCTGTGCTGTCATGTTAAGAATGCAGAACGACCAGTCAGGAAGTTGATCTCAGCAGCTGGAGCTCAGTAACAGCCAGAGGAGTCGGAGCAATGAAAACATGACCTGCTCCATCACAGTACCCATCAGTTAAACTGTTGCGTGGGGAGAACAGAGTGTACACATAATTCTACTTGCACAAACATGTGCTTTGTTGCCCTAAATTTATAACGAACTTAATCAGATTCTTTGCCTGTTTGTTATGTAACAGTGTCACCTTCCATCTGATATGTGGATTTATTTTTCATGACTGCTTGCTCACAATATACTCACCCACAGTTTTTTCTTACAGGACTTTGATAAAGCATACCAAAGCTCTGGACACTACCCGCCCTGTCACCTATATCACAGACAGTAACTATGCAAGGGACAAAGGGGTGAGTCTCTTTAGCTTTAATCTCAGTACACACAGTATATTTAAGAGAAAACTTAATTATTTGTACGACTTTCATGTTACACGTTGACCGATTCTGCGTTGTGTTTGGTTAGGTGCTCAGTGATGAAGACGTTTGTAGCCATTTTGAAAGCACACCTCAGCAATGAAACCCAATTATCAGAGTAAGTGAGGAAGAGAAAGAGAGAAAGTGACAGAGCAAGAGATAAGAGTTAACATCAGAGTGACTTTTACTGGTTGGAGAGAGCTCAGAGAAGAAACAGGGTGCAAGATGGATACTTAATAAGCCTTTGTTAAGGGGTTGTCAAAGTGGGTAAACCTGCCAAAGTTCAGTAGTGCAGCTTTAAAAATATATGTAAACACAGTTTTGAAATAAATTAGTGAAAATTGCATTAATGCAGTATAATTATGTCGCTTGGATCAAATTACTCCTGCATGTAAATGTTTTACTAGAATCAAACAGTAATGCATCCTCTACAATTCCCAGTTTGGCTTAAACCCAGAGATAACAAAACAAGCTGGTACACAGAAGACAGCATGCATCTTATTTGTTCAAGTAAATAGAAAGCATAGAGCGAAACAAAATGCTCAGAACTTTAAATCTGTTCAGTTCACTGATCAGCATGTACCATTTTAATGGCATCTTAATTTGTGTGTGATGTTGTGATTATTCAGAAAAGCCAAATACTAACAAGCTAAGGAGGAGCATGTAGTCATCATCATAGCAGGGTGGACAAATAATGGTCTATAAATGGATTCCACATCAATGCATACAGGAACAAATCTAATTTAAATGAATCTGGAGCCATTAAAGTAAGTTACCTGGGTACTGTTTGACTCACACAACAAACACACTAACACACACCCTCCCTTTGTTGCCTCCTGTTGTTATATTTTGATAGTTTAGAAAACCAGACACAGAAATGTCCATCCCTCCATCTATTTTTTTATACTTGCTTATTCCAGTGCAGGGCGGCAGGGGGCCGGCTATCTCAGCAGCTACTAGGCAAGAGGCAGGGTACACCCCGGACATCACAGGGCCACACAGAAATGTCAAGTTTTCAAGTCACACTGGTGTACCCAGCTGGAAAATTCTTTCTCCAATAATTGGTTGCAAAATTTGTCTAATGGGCTGCTGCATGGAACCCTGCATTCCCAACTTTACCAGGCTGATTTATAGAGTCTTCAAGCCTTCAAACTTTGAGCAGATTTTTGTTTGTCTTTGGCCACACAGTTTAGACTTTAAAGGTACCAGGTAGTAATACAACACTGAAATAATCATTATGATCAAAGTAGGGAAAAAATATAAGAACTGGTCTAACGTGGCAGCAGATCTGATGTGTTGAAACCATATGAGATTATCAACCTGATGTTTTATGAATTTTATTCTAAATCCATCCATCACAATTTGTATTACAAATTAAATTTTCCAATACAAGTCCAATATTTATCACTGTATAATTAAACATCACACCAACAAAAGCAAAGTGTCTTAGAACAGCCGCTTTTTACTGACTTCTAGTAGTTTAATTTCTTTAGTTGCAGCGAAGTAGGAAAGTGCACTGCAGGGTGTGTTGGTAAATAGTGACTTCACTGCTGGGTGTAGTCAGCTGGGGAAGCAAAATTCTCACCAACCTAGTGTTAAGTAACTCTTTGAAATGTATTTCAGCTCATCATATAATAGAGCAGTGCACTGTTTCAGTTATTAATCAGTCGCTTCTCAAAGTCCGACCTCATCATAAATGATAAAGAAATGCAGCATGTGTGACTGCACTCAGTTTATTGTTGCTGGCTCGGTCTCTATAAAGAGAATACTCCTTCATACTTTTTACACTCAGTTGAGAGTGAGGACTACCCGCACAAGAAGCGTGTGCAGGGAAAAAAACAGCAGATATAAGTCTGAACTTACAAGTCCGTTCATGTCACTTTACTGAATGTTCTTGCATATCACAACAGCAGCTTCCAGTGAATCAAATAAAAAGTAAGGAAGCAAACTTCAAGTTTGAAGGTATTCTGCAGAGTTGTATACGTTAGCATTTAAAGCTAATTTTCATATAGTGTTGAATTGTTGACGTGCCTGGGAGTGGGGGACGTCTTTCTCTGTGTGGTTCTTGGGTCTTGGGCAGTGAATATTTGTAATTCATTTATCTACAGCCAAATAAAACCAAGGATCCCACTTTATAAAATAATTTTTGTATTTTTTATGAAAGTAATATTTTATATCTTTGCAATAACATATAACAGCGTCTATCAAAATTTGTCTTTTAAAGTTAATCTATAACTTCACAACACCACAGAGAAAATGGACAAAAAGAAGCAACAAAGATGATCAAATTTCCACAAATCTTTGAGTTTTTGTTTTGTTTTTTGTTGGGTTTTTTTTTTGTCCCCAGGCTCCTTTTGTGGATGTAATCTGCGTGAATAGTTATTTTTCCTGGTACCATGATCCAGGCTACGTGGAGGTTATCCCGATCCAGCTCAACACGCAGTTTGAGAACTGGTATGGAAAGTACCAGAAACCGATCATCCAGAGCGAATACGGAGCAGATGCAGTGGCGGGGGTTCACAATGTGATAATACACACACACACACACACACATTTGACTGTCAGTTTGTTTTGCACCAGAAATGTAGTTTTACAGTTTTATGTGGTATCCTGAAACTACATTGAATGGTACAGTTTTGCTCAATCTTATTCTCTTTACATCTGACTGGTCTTTCCAGGATTAAACAGCCTTATTTTCACTTTCCAGGACCCCCCGTTGATGTTTACTGAGGAGTACCAGAAGGTAGTGCTGCAGAGCTACCACGATGTGTTCGACCAGAAGAGGAAGAAATACGTTATTGGCGAACTCATCTGGAACTTTGCCGACTTCATGACCACACAAGGTGAACTGGAGTTTTCAGAACTGCTCACATACCGGGCGTAGTTTTTAAGCTTAGTAGCCGAAATCTTTTTAATATTCATAAAAATATGAAGTTCTTTTCCTCTTGAGTATCAGGTATCAGGAGAGGGTTCTTCTTTTTCCCAGTAAATTTTACAAAAACACTTTTTCTAACACATACTGTTCTTTTTTTAAATGATTTGTTCAATATCAGAAGAATACATTCATTTATTTATTAATAGTTAAAACAGTTCAGGTGATCTAACAAGACTAATTTATTCATAAAGCTGATTTTGTTCATATTGGGCAAGACTTTTTCTTTTGGTTCCTGCAACGGAGGCAAATAGAAAACATAACAGACAAAATAAATAAACTAGATAAACCAAAAGTGGGATAAGAGGAAGCAAAAGCTTGTATAATGCATAACACTTTTAACAACAGAAGATGATGAACACAAAGGAAAAATTTAATTTGATATATAAATTTTCCCTTCAGCTTTGTTGACCCTAATAGCATCACAGTGTCATTCAGACGAATGAAAGCCAACAAGGACAGCTTGTATTTCCACATTTGTTACCTTGATGGGTAAATCCAAGCATAGACAGTGTTTCTGGTACTTGACATAATATGAATATTATTTAAAATAAATGAATCTTCTTACGCTGATATGAATCTTTAGTTTATTATGATTATATTAGTTGTTAAGGAAATGCCATGTTTTGTCATGTCTACAGGGATTACTCGTGTGGTGGGGAACAAAAAGGGTATTTTCACCCGACAAAGGCAACCCAAAGCAGCAGCTTTCATCCTGAAAGAGAGGTACTGGAGACTGGCTAATGAAACGGGCCAACTCCCCATTTGGACCAAATACCCTTGCCAACTCTGACAGTGTTTGGGTATCCATACCAAGATGAGCTCAAACTCATGTAAAACCAAGGCTTTCTGAAGAAATTACAATTTAATTCAGTGTGTAGAATATTTCAGCATCAGTAGTCCACACCAACACATCTGCAGTCAAACTTCATCTTACGTGCAGACTTTAAGCTTTAATTCAAAGGACTGAATTTAAATTAAATACCACCCCTTACAATGGGTTTGAAAATATAACTCCAAATAAAATAAAATCTTTAAAAAGTCAAATGACTATTTCAAGTCTTATGCTGCGCTTACACCAGAAGACTTTTACAAGATTTGCAAAAGACTAGAAAAATACCAGCTCACATCTAAAGTCTCAGCCTGTGATTTGACAAAGACTGAGTCACTATTTACAGACTACAACTAGATTATTTTAACGTGTTTTTTGTGATATGTTGGACAGCTGATATGGAGCAGGGCTTATCTGCCTACAGCAAAGCAAGCAAGGGGAGAGTTTCCCTCCAGGAATTACACATCATCCTTATTAAGTGTGGCTTTGCATCTGCACCAGGTGTTACACCGACTCGCCAGAATCTGGAGGATGAATGAGTTTCTATTCTCTTCTCATTTGTTAGATCATGATACTGTAACACATAAATGATCCACAGCAGACGTCTACTTCTTAATAACCATCCGCTCCTCTTTCTGGACGGTTCTTTGTCTTTTTTTTCCCGTTTTTGCCGGTGTTCGGGATTCCTGTTTCTGCTTTTGTCAGAGCTCATCTATTGGTTGTTGATCGTGTTTCGTCACTGCGATTTGCGATAATATCAAACATGTTATATGTTGTCGCCAATCCAAGATTAGGGAAAGATTGATGTTAAACAGCTCAGATTAAACCTAACAATTGAGATGACGGGAGCGAGTGTGACTCCAGTCAGACTTCTAAGATTTCCTAGACTTCCGTTTTTAGTCTGCGAACGTGAAAATCGTTTGGTGTGAGCGCAGCATTAAACTCATGGATGTTTCCACCATTGTGATCATGCAAGGCCTTTTTCCTGTAGCTGCCTGTTTTTATACACAGTTTATTTATGTGCTACTGGTTTGTCTTCAGCAAATGAAACGCAGCTCAGTCTAGTTTTTACCAGCTGATCTAATTAACTGGTGTGTCTTTCTCAGAATCTTGTCTGAATTAAAGCTGGACGTCTGCACCGAAAGCCTGTGTCCACTGTCAAACTGTAACTTGACAATATTGTGGTAAACTGATGATGAAATAACAATGTGTTCAATTGTACGGGTCAAACTGTAGCTACAATATTTCTGCAGTCTTAGCTTGAGAACTGGACCTTTAACACTATTACTATTGTTTCCTGAACTGTACAACATTTTTCTGAAGCACATAATCAAGTTTTAATGCTGACAGAAATGAGCTGCTGATTCAAGCTGCATAATAATGTATAATTATGACACAAATTCAAGATGAACTGTTATTGAAGCACAACTGAGTGAGGACCAAGCGAACGTGTTCATTTTTTACAGGATGTTTCTGTAATGTCCTCATCCGCATGTGTCTAAGGACAAAGTTTCTTAGACTGGGGTTTATGCAGCCTTTATGTCGGACGTTTCTATAAATGTGCATTACAGTGAGACTGTTTTTAATTATTTTTTTACATGATCATTGAGCAGTAAAATTTCTATGTGTAACATTAATGTCAATGTGAAAGTTGAATCAAATAAAAAGTTATATTTTTTTTAATTGAAAGTAAACAAATGCAATTGCTTGACATATTTGATAGACAATAAACTTAAACGATTTTAATAAATATGTGCCCACTCCTTTTTTTATTCCCCACATTGTCTTCACATTTCAAGCCATTTCCTGTCCTCCTAAAGGGTTAAGTGACGTGGGAACTGTTGATGGTGGCGTGAGCCTGATCAGGCTATCACTATCAGTGCAGCCTTGTCACATGGTTGACCTTTCTGCTAAAGCTTTCCAAACAATCATTTACACTCAC
Organism: Melanotaenia boesemani; assembly: GCF_017639745.1. Lineage (NCBI taxonomy): Eukaryota > Metazoa > Chordata > Actinopteri > Atheriniformes > Melanotaeniidae > Melanotaenia > Melanotaenia boesemani. Next base: position 3,440,523 of record NC_055696.1, read on the forward strand.
TTTTTATTTCGTTCTAACATGCAGCAGCCATCAGAGACCTTCTCTACTTTTAAATGGAGAAAAAGTTAAATAAACTTGTTAGAGGACCAATCAGAAAAGCCTTGTTGTCCTTTTCTGCAGTTTGTTGTCGGCCTTTCTGGATTGTCAGCTAGAATTCAGCTGGAATCGCTGTTCACACAATAACCGAGTCATATAACTAGAAATTGATGCTGTTTTAACATCTTTGAGAAAGTTGCTTTCAAGGTTTCTGCTGTGGCAGTCTGGAGGATTCATTTGTTTTACATGAGGAGCTTAACCAAGAAAATGTAACACAAATGTGACGTCATGTGAGAGAAAACTACATCCAGTTTTAGGTAGACATTGTCTTCCATGCTCGTTTTTTCAGTTTTGACATTTTTATATGAAATTTTCTCTTATCAGTGCCTCAGTTTATGGAAGTTCTGTAACTTTACAAACATGGATGAAAAATATTTAGTAACCTCAGAATTTTCGTTTAGTAATGTCCTATTTTTGAGGTGTGTATATGGGGTAAAGTATAGCTAAGTAACCTCAGATAAAACCTACTAGTTCAGAAATAGTTTAAGCATTAAAGCAGGTGTGTCAAACATAAGGCCCTGGGGCCAAAACCGGCCCTCCAGAAGTCCAGTCTGGCCCGCAGGATGAATTTGGTAAAAGTGAAAATATGACTGCAACATGACATCACGTTGCGGTTTCTCCAGAAATCCGGAAACTCGTAATCACAAACAGACCAATCACAAGGCAGTGCTTTGTGTAACTGCTGCAAGCAGGGGTGTGAGGTCTGGAAGAGGGCGCCAAGCCTCTGCAGCCCTGAGCGAAGCATAGACCAGGAACCAGCGTTAGCAGATGTTGCACGAGTATAACTCCAGCTTAAGACACTAATTTTTTAATAAAGGTAACAAATTCCTAATTTATCTACATAACACTGCATTTTATTTTAAAATTAAAGATTCTGATCCAGTTTTCATTCCAGCCACCGTTATCATGTTTGATGCCTTTCAATTAGTTTAAATAAGTTAAAGTGACAAATGGTTTCAGAGGGAATGTTTTAATGGTAGATCGTTTCCACATGACAATGACACAGTTAAAAATTTGCTCATGTCAATCTTTTCCACAGTTTTCCCTTAATGTAAGCTGGATTTAAGCAGAATTTTGTTTTTGCACCCTCCTACCGTCCATGTAACACTTTTCCATGTAAGAAAATACAGCATTTTAAAACATATTTGGCAATACAGAAGCAAACCCAGTGAGTTTTCCTCCACAACGAATTTTAATAAACATTTCTTGCTGACACATGGACTCTTTGCCCTCCAACCCCTCAACTTTTTTTGAAATTTTTTTACTAAAATAACCCAGAATGTTAACAGTCTATACAGCTAAAGGGCATATTTCAAGATGGGGGGGAAAGAACATTACAATCTTATTTGAACAGTTTATTCTTAGCTAACAAACAAATCTAGCTAGACAAAATAAAAACGATAATTATATAGTGGAAGTCAGGAAAGAAAGAAAAAAAGAACAGGTGGTGATTTTGTGGGGTATTTTGTCTGGCAATTTCTGAAAGGACTTTTGCACTGTTACTGAATACTAAATCTTTGGGAATTACCAATTTATGTGATTCCATCATCAGGAAGGCATCAGAAGTGCCTGTCGCAGTTACCATTCTACGTTTTTTACAAGGCGTTTACGTTGCTCGTCTTTGGCTCAAGGCCTAGTGATCAAACAGAAGGCACTTTTGTTGGCATTACTGATGCAACAAACATGGCAGTTATATCTCAGGGCCTAAACGAATAATGATGAGAATGTAGTATTGATTACTTTGACCTTTTTTTTCTTGAAATCGCCCAACAAAGTTCTTCTTTCTGTGTATTTTACTTAACATTCCTTACCCCGTTTCCTTAAAGTAAAATCAAACACTTAGTGTAATGGGCTTGCATATGAGCAGAAACTTGAGCAGCTACCTGCTGCAGACCTGTTAATTCTGTCAAAGCTCACACAATCCATACTTTTCACTGGGAAAACAAAAAAAAACTAGCAACTTATGTGTGTTTGACTGCTGACGTGACTCCATAAAACACAGAAGGAAAAGGAACAGTGTGGTTGGTAATTTATACAGACATAAAGACCCTGACATAAACCTGACAAGGCAATACTAGATGCAGTGATGCACACATTTAGGCTGTCTATGGAGGACCACAGTTTAAGGACTCTGCTTTTGCCACATTACTACAATAAAGTCGATGTAACTGGCAACCATAGGAAAACCACTGTTTAAATTAGTTTTTCTCTTCTTGTATTGATTTCTAAAAAATGAAGTTGCACAGACTTGAAAGGCTTTGGAGAATCTTGAATTTTCATTTCTTGTGTAACACATTCAAACATGTACAATTAAGTTGCCTCAAGAGTGAATTGTTTTCCCCCCTTTCAGCCTCCCATTGAGTTCCAAAATGCTACACGTGCACAACACAAAATCACTGGAAGTAATCTCAAGTAGTTCTATCAATAAGATCCAACTCATCTGTTGGGCTCAAAGTATTGTTTTAAACCAAAAAGGACAAATATAGTCAAGTAAGATCTTCATGGTTAGGGTTAGGAGATTATTCTAGTGACAAAATTATGTCTGCTTGGAATGTAAAAGCTATGATCGTGACTTCAAGACAAGGAATGCTTTGGAAAAAACCAGTGATGAATGAATAGTAAAAGGGAGGTCATAACATGCAAGAACAGAAATGATTACATAAGGTATCACCTTCATTTCTAGCCTGTTAATTTCATCTCTTTATTGCCAGAAGAAAGTAATTTAAATCCGCTGCAAACATCAGAACTTTAATACTTCTCCCCCTTTATGACAGCCATCTAGGAGAACCTGAATTTGACTAAAATATAAAGAGGTGTGAGGACTAGCAGTGAAGGAAACTGGACTCGCACCGTGACAGTGATGACAGTGTGTATAAGATTGTCTAATGGCCATCATATGCTCGAAGTCAGGACTATGGGTGGATTCTGAATGGAGGTGCAATGGTTTTCTTCATACAGTGGTCTAACTCTGCTCGAATCTTAACGTCAAATCAACTTGGATTCTTTCCCGTTGGAGCAAAAAAACCCCACATATGGCTTCACACAATGTTTAGTTTCCTTTGAGGATTTCACTCCTAGGTTAGTTCTGTCAAACTTTTGTTCACATCCTGCAAATGAACTGTAACTCAGCTTGACAAGATCACTGCTACTGTTCAATTGACATCAATGTATGCAAAGAAAAAAAGAGACAAAAGCCAGACGAACATTAGCGCAACCGCAAGACGCTTCTGCCACCAGGCCGCTCTACCCATGAGCAGACAATCACAGTGTAGCAGCCTTTTGCTACCTCATGGGACTGCTGGGGAGGGTGAACCATTTCACTGGTACTTCATTTACAAAAAATATGGCCATTAAAAAAAGCCATGGACCTGGGAACAGTTAAACAATGAGGAAAAACTTGTGTTAACATGACCCACCCACAACATGAAAACAAGGTAATTCACCTTAGCACTCCTTTAGGCACATAAGTCTCAATGGATCCCACTTGTGTCGTGGTCAGGAATGCTTTTCACACAACAAAAACAGTATGAGGGTGCCTTTATCCAAAATGTGGTGAAAAGAACCGGCAGTTCTATTTAGAAAGACGCTCCAGGTGAAACAAACATCCACTTACAAAGAAATCTACTCCATGTCTGAACTGCATGCCTGACCAGGATTACATCCTCAGACTTATCCATCAGACCGTGACCGCCGTCTCTTCCAGATTTACTGTTGTCTTCTTCTGTTTGTTGTCTTTATTTTTTTTGTGTCAACACTAAAATTCACAATCTAGCCTGGAATATTGCTCAGCAGCTATTTACAGAATCACAAAACAAACAATCTGATCTACACATTCTCTCACATAGCCCATGTTTATTTTTAGTGGTCCTCGTCAAAAAGAAATGTACTACAAAGTGTAAACATGGAATAAAAACAAAACTATTCTGTATAAATGGTCATCATTTAATTACCCCCCCATACCCTAACCCCGTCTCACCCTGCCGTACAACCTTATCTGCAAACTGTACAAAAACCAGATGAGTGTTTTTTTCTAATTTTGGGACCCATTATTAGGCTCCGAGTTTTAGTGCAGATGTGCTGTGCAGTAATATGAGCTTTTTAACCATTTCAAGCACAGTGTCCCATTTCCTTTTCTTTTAGCTCCACTCTGCGATCCTTTTTGTTCAAATGAGAGCTGCTCTCCGTGTGTGTTGTGGCCTTCTGGCGCAACCTGATTGCGATGGTCTTTCCCCACACACACAGCCCCTTTAGTGAGTATAACATTAACCAAGGAGAAAGAACAAAAAAGAAAAAAAAACTTTCACTTACAAATCCTTCAGTGTTTGCAATCAACATTGAGATGTCAGGCCCAACATTTAAGTTAAATTTCTTCTTTTTTTTAAACACACAGCAGAATAAACATTGTTTGGAAGCAAGGTCTCCTGGTGGCAAGTCAAATGTTCAGAGGTCACATTTCTTTTTTTTTTATTTCTTTCTTTTTTGTTGTTGTTTTGTATTTTTCTCGCCTTTCTCTCGACAGCTTAGTCCTGCTTGGCCTGGAGCTGCTGCTTCCAGGCCTCGTTCAAGTAAACCAGTCGCTTGTAGTTGAGAATAAAGAGAATGAAGTTCAGAGCGTATGTGGTGATGCAGATGATGCAGAAGTCCTTTAGGACAAAGTAGAGGATGTAGCCCAGGTAGAGCGAGCCCACCACCGACAAGATGGATGTCGTCATGAGAAAAAGGGCGGCCATTGCACTGACAGTCATTCCTATGGCAAGAAACACAAACTAAAGCTTAGTTTACAACAATCTTGCATGCAGAAGCAACTTGATGACTTTGCTTTTTTCTTAGCTGTCTTATGTTATGCGGCTCCTCGTGATGACACCCAGCTCAACGCTGAGCAGAGAGGTCGTATTATTCTGTTGTCACATGAGGTGCAGTCATTGATTTAAGCTCAATTTCTACAGTGTTTGTGCTTGTTGTACATCACTAGGCAAGGCTTGAACCACCCCTTATTTCTTTACATGTTGCCAACAAAACATTGCAATATGTGCTAGTAAAGATGGAAATAATGTATTATTTCTAACAAGCTTGGAAGTCAGTGTTTGCTATGGAGTCCTTTATTTTTTGACACAGTCTGAACACTGTCAGACAAACCTTCCTGTTACTTATTTAAATGGTCTGTATTTTAGCTTTAAGTTGTATTAAAGCTTCTTCATATGGCAACGGTTTTTATGTCTCACAGATCCAGACTGATCGGGCTGTAAGTATGGCTTTTTGACAGCCACCACAACATTTCTGATGACACGTTGGTGAACAGACGATGGACCAACAGAAGATTCAGATACTGTACATCTCTCAGGTCCTGCATCAAATCTGTGTTGGGATTTTTTTCTTTCCCATTTTTCTTAAGAAAAATTAGATATCGTTCATCTGCACAACAGTTTTTAGACCTGCCACTTCTCCTTTTGTCCTCCACCTGACCAAATTCCTCGAATTTCTCAGGATACACCGCTGAGATGTGCCAAAATTTTAGGTAATAACTTTTTGGGAGTTACCTTGTCAGTGGCAAACATTATTTTATTACTGTCAGACTGTTTGACCTGCAGGGTTTTGCACAGATGAAACTAAAGGAACTGGAACAAATTTGCAATAAGCTGCTGGTAGCCAAGTGCCTAAAGACACTACTTAAAACTGGTTTCTTTGAAGCAAAATGAAGAAATGAGGAGCAGCGCTAAACTTTATGCAGTACTGTATTTCATCGGACTTACAACTATACAACAGTTTAACTTTATATTTGTTAGTATATAGGTCTTTCCTTTCAAATACAAAAACCACACACACAGACTTACATTTACAGTTTCTGATACCTTTGCACATGCTTGACTCATTAGTAATGGGAGCTGTGCTGGATCCCAACACAGATCACTGGGAATAGAATGGCCATAAATCATCATGTTTAAATATGGAGGTGAAACTATTATTAATATCAGCATTCATATTTATAGCCTGCCAGGTTACACTGAAATAAATTTGATTTTATCATGATATACATTCATAATGTAACCTACAACTATTCTCAGTGCAATAAAACTGCTCAAAGATCCTGCACTGGTGTAGCAAAGAATGTACAAGCAAAACACACAGCTATAGGATTAATTTCATGTTTTGCAACAACACTTTCAAGCTGCACAGTGGCATTGTTCAGCGATTAGAGACCTGGTTTGCACATTTTGGATTCCAGTCTGCTCTTAAGAGCATTCTCAAACTTCTGAAATTAACTGGTGTCGCCTTTAATATGCAAATCTAGACCCACTGTGGCCGTTTAGTTTAACTGGGCTGCTGCTGTATTAGTTAAATGAGTGGTAACTGCTGTGGCTAAAAGGACCTCTTGTTCTGTGCCAGCCCCAGGTGGCCAGGCAAGTCTACAGGCCACTCTGCAGGCAAGCACGTCAAACCAGCATCAGTGAGTCAGAAACACCATCAATGTGCTGAGAGGAGAATAAGTCTGTGGCACAAGGGAGAAAGACGTGTTCAAGTTAAACATAAGAAGAGACACTCATGATGACTTCTGTCAGGAATATTAGACTGTTATAAACCAACCTAACGAACTAAAAACTAAAAGCTCATCTCTGCAGCCCTGGTAAAAATGAATGAGAGCTTTCTATTTAACTGCACGATTACATTTATACACTGTTGCTTCATGTGATGTCAGTGTCATGTGAATCAGGTCTGGTCAAATATAGCTGCTACACAAGAAGGCAAAGAGCTGAGTCAGCCCTTGGTGCTTGTGCTAAATAGATTTATCCCCTAAAATGTGCAGTACGAGCAGGTTATATTCACTAAAATAATGTCTTACCTAGTAAAAGCTGAAAGGCATAAAAGACAATCCCATAGACACTGTTGGGTTGGTTCAGTGCACTGTCATTTCCAAAAATTGAGCCCAAGAGTCCAAATCCTTGACCCCACCTAAAACAAAACAGAACAGCAGCAAAGAAACCAGTTACACCTTTATTTAAAGGAAGCGAGACACAGGATCTCATCTGATTCATGTCAAAACTCCATGAGTCTGACTAAATCAGAGCAGAGGGCTTAAAATGCAAAAAGAATAACCAGACTAAGATCAAATGAGGATTTTAGATACGTCCAATCATTTCTCTGCAGTGTTTGTTTTATTATAGTTAAATTACCAGCAGAATTAAACTTTAATGTTTGACCAACTAAAACTGTAAAAAAAACTCAAACTACCACTTTATGCTTGCATCTGCAACCAGTACTGATAAAAATGTCAATTTAAATTGGTGTTACCATTTTGTCAATTCATGGGAAGTCCTCCTCCAAACTGAAGGACTGAGGGTAGAGGACATTGTTTGGACTGACTGAAGTTCCTTTAAGACATTTACTGGCACTGTGATACAAAGACATGCTCAAGAAATAAAGGTAAGCTCTGTTATGCTGGACAAAAACAGAAAACAGTTAAACTGCTTGTATTTATTCGTGTTTAGCCAGTACAGCCAATTCTGTTTGAATATGAGGTTTCAAAGATAGAGGCAACCTTTCTGTTCAGACTGACCTCTAATCAACTCATTTTAATCACTCGATTTTTTAACTCAGAAGTCTATTGGTGCATCATTTAAGGAATTTTTGTCCAAATATGGAAACACGCTGGAAAAAAGCATCTAATTATGGCTGCTATTTGTAAAGAGGTAGAACAATTACATAAAAATCATTGATTTATGTCCCAATTTTTATCTGTGTGTCTAAAATGTCTTTTGTCCTTTGGTCTGACCAACAGTCTACAAGTCAAAGATACTGATTTTTAAAAAATAATACAAAACAGAGTAAAAGCAGCAAGTTATTAGACTTCAGAAACTGTAGTCTGAACAAGTGAGGCAGTGTTGGTACGAATGATGACAAAATAAGCCACAACAAGTGATGATTTACTTTCTTTACACTTGTGAAGAGTGACTGAAACACCACATCAACCACAATAAACCCCAACAGTATCTTCAGCTTGCAAGAGTCAGACGTTTTCTCCTGCGTAAGCATAAAGAGAAAAGACTGTTGATTGAAGTTAATTTAAAAAACATTTTGGATTCACTTAAAGGCCATTTTCAACATCTTTCTTTTAACATCCTGCTCACACATATGTGTCACTCAGTGCAGATGTTCTAGTTATCTCCTCATATCAAACCTGGGAACAGCGTTCCTGTTTTACAGTGCTATAAACATTATACATGTGCAATTAATATCTTGCACCATATAACAAAAAATGCATGTGTAATATGGCAAATGAAATCCTGCTTGCAAGAGTATTTGTGAACAATGGCCCAATGAGTAATCAATTAATCTAGAAGTAATCTATGAGTAAGTTCCAGATACCCAGGTTCTGAAACTTGCCTGCAAACAAATCCCAACAGCCTCAAATGATCAGTTTTTATAAAAGCTGAAGTTCTGCTGTTCAGGTAAGTGAACCGTTATAATGTGTAATTTTTTTTCCACTTGGCTCAACTACTTAGATCTTTATGTATCAAGACATGGATCATTGAGTTTTAAACATGTATTTATAACAATTATACAATTTTCAAGAATAATTAAATAGCTTTCTTACTATATTTTTATTCCATTCACCTCTTGATCCTTGTGTATATAAAACACGGGATCACAGACTGCAAAAAGTCATGCTGATAAATGATTTCCCCATAAAAAGGCTTTCTCAAGAGCTCTACCTTTAACTGGTGCTCTTTAGCATAAGCACAAAACAGGCAATTCAATATACATAAAATATGCAACACTGTACACTATACAAGGTATCCAGTTTATCTATAGAGCTACTGATTATATCTGCTTAATGTAAACTGTTAGACTCTGGGAGAGTTCACTCAGACATCTAACAAATACAAGTACCAAGTCTTTGTATTTCACTTAGCTGAATATTCAGAGATTTTTATTCTGTGAGATTTAAAATGTGGGGTTTGCTTTATTCATTTGTACTTGTATGACTACAGTAAGGTCAGTATGGCAACTGGATAATACAAGTATGCTGAATCGCGGTTAAAAGTTATATTAAGCCTTCTCCCATCAGAAATGAATCTAAGTATTACTGTGACTGATTTATCTGTTGAATCGGAGCCACATGTGAGGGAGACCAGTCCCCTCCACTGACCTCTGAACAGCTCCTTGTAGCCCAGGTGTGCGGTTTGACCCAGAGGACCGATAGCTAATGAAAGCTGCATGACACCTAACGTGGGTGCCTTACAGGTGTGTACCCATTTAATCAACACTAAGCCAGTTTAACCACAAGTAATTTCTGTTCTGGTCAGCAGAGTAAACGTCTTCAGACAGCAACACCATTCAAATGTTCAAAAACGGTATCGTTAGCCTGGACTAGGCATCACCTTCAACGATGAAGTGGCTTTTGACCAGCAGCCGGTGGAGTCTGGTAACACTGACGTACTAAACTTAGTTTAGTTATTTGACAATGCTGTTAATAGCGAGTCCCCACTCATATGTTAGCTTTAATGCTGTTTTGCTAACTGTTAGCTAAATTAGCTTCTTCAAGCTAGACAGCTAATGCTGTGCTTTTTTTTATTCAAAGCTACGAATTTACTTATTTCAGGCAGTTTATCTGTCCGCCAAAAAGCGCTCAGCTCTCCACCAGGTACGGATTGTTGTTAGCCTTTACGGTACAGCACAGCAGTCAAACATTAGCTGAGTGCATTTGACAGTTTAAACCGCGCAGCCCTTCCCAGATTGCCACAATAGCAGCCAGCTTCATTGAGCGCCACAGAAGGCGCTCTTTGCTGAATTCAAATTACCTTGAGCTGAACACTTTTGAACAGCTGATGGAGCTGCTGATGTCGCACATGGCCGTGTAACTCGGGTCCCGTCCCTTTTCCCTCTCGACGTGAAAAGCATATAGAGACAATAATATTCCCAGCAGGCAAACGAGAAGCCTAGCTATTCTTTCCCACCGAGGGGTGGACACTCTCAGGACGGGCGCCGCCATCACTCTCTGGCCTAGCTGAGACACGCATACACACGCAGCGAGTTCGCCTCTGAGACAGAACTGCGACGTGGAAAAGCGTCAGGACGTGCCACACGTTTAGGGGCGGGGTCGCTGTGCACAGGATCAAAACAGTCCTTCAACCCTTACGGTTTATGCAGGAAACGCTGTAATATTTTATACTTTCGACAATTTAAAATGAACTACTAGCGGCTAAAATAATTTGTAAATCCATGTTGTTTAAACCACCATAATCCAAGCAAATTTTAAAAAGATGTTACGTCATGTTACTTTATTCTAATTCATCTAAATGTCGTCATTGTAGAGTAGAAGGGACATTTTCTTTTAAATAAAATATTCCAAAATTAACCAACCAGAGTGAAAACCACTTCCTCAGTCAATGCGACTGGCATGATCACGTGACTACATGTATATAAACACAGGGTGACGTCATCTGTTTACTCGCTCCGAGACTCCTCTGCAAAGAACTACTGCGTTCCTTTTCCAAATGGCGACTGATATCGAAAAATTGGTTTCTTTCGAAGAAACATATTACGATCAATATGACTATTACAATCTGCTTGAATACTCGGGCCATGCTGGCGGCAAAGGGAGGTCCAAGAAGGAAATTGAGCTGAACACGAACCGCCATTGCCCCGCTGGGCATGAGAGGAAGATAGCAGAAAAATATCACAACAGCCAAATGAAACGCAGGAGAACCAAGAGCTCGTCATCCTGATGCATTTCCATTATGTGTACAGGTAGGCTTAACAGTAGTGGTTTTAAAATCGAAAGTAATTCCCCTCTTTATTTCCCCTACAATAGTACAACAGTGATCATAACAGGGATTAAAACAGTTCCACTGTGTGCAGGCTAGTCATGCAGCTTACACCCAAGTCCGAGTCCGCCATATTTTAGTGATCATAGTCAGAAAATTGTTATATTTTCTTACAATTTTGTTTTTATTTTAACTTTACGAATATGCGAAAGCATAAGGGACGAGCTTTTCAACACGTTATGCCACATTTTCTGCTTATTCTATAAGGTACAAAAAGAATACAGTTGTGCACAGAGGTCAGTTTGATACCATGAAAGTATATTTGCTATTTCGATTAATTTGACTTCAACATCTCTGGTGTATGCAGTGGGGCCTTGACAGAAACACTTTATGGTTAATAGAGTCTCTGCAAATGAAAAGATAAAACAACCTTGTTGCATCTTTAATTAGGTTAAATCCACTTCTCATTTATTGTGAAATACCAACTCTTCCATGTTTTCATTTCTATACAGATCCGGACACAGATTTTATTTCTGATGTTGGTCACGGCCAAGTGTTTCTGTCTTTCCTGATTCAGCAAATGGAGTGTTGTGACACCGGGAACATGCCTACAAATAAGCCACGAGACAGCCCTCCATTCCTCGCCTACCCTGTAACAAGACCCACTCTCAAGTTACATCTGTGCAAGAATAGTTTGTGTTGAGCTACGTAGGTCAGTGGTGTTTGCTTGATGAGTATATGTAGACTGTTTAGATATGGTCATGTCTGTGAATATAAAAGATGTACTGTATTTTAATTCAATAAAATATTCTTGATTTGAAATTATCTTGATTTAAGCCAGGTAGGGTTGTTTTCTTCTGTTAATAACTGATAAATTGCACATTTTTTATTAAAATGCATTTATACTAAATATATATATATATTTAATGATCAAGCAACAGATCTCTCTGAACCTCAAATGGCTGACATTAAGGTAACCAAGTTACAGGTAAAAAAAAATTCTCAGGACTAGTATACAACATATTAAATGTTTAAATTTTGATGTAGCACCTTTTTGCAATTTTGTACTGTGTAAATTTAGGATTTTCACACATCTCCCCAGTCTTTTTTTTAGGTATATAGAGTATATCAGTCTTTATAATTACTTATGTGGCCAAATCCACCTGTTTAACATTGCTGAGCTGATATTCATCCTCTAAATAAAAACTGTAGATCCATAATTCTCTCGGTATTCTGATATGAGACTAGAGAATCTCCAGATAAAATTAATCAATTTCTATAATCATGTTTTGGTAAATGTCAGAGAAATTACACAATCCATTTTAATGCTATTACATAAAAACAGAACATGTCATATCTTTGCCAACAATAGCAAAAAGCACATGTTACTACTTCTGCAGTGTTAACTTCTCTTCATAGCTTCCAAGCTTCTCATTTCATTGGTTCTTCACAGCACATACAGAAGCTGAACAGCTGCTCCATGCAAAAACACATAACTGGTTCCTCCATTGTTTTATACGGTGCTCAGCAGATTTGAAACAAAAATCCTCATTGAAGTTAGCTAATTTTGCTCATATGTTGTAATTGTAGACATACCATGGTCACGTCTATGCATGACTTCTGCAGTATCTTCTTTAACAGAACAATGAACAGCTTCAACAGCTAGAAGTTGCACTTCAACAAGAAAGTGTAAAAACACAAAATAGAAAAGCCTATAAATATGTATAAAGAATCGCAAAGCTTATGTGTACAAAAGTTGAACTACTAGCGTAACATTGATAAATACTTGAATAAATTTACTTTTAATGCGTTTCTTCCGGAAATAAGTGCTTTTATTTTGAAGGATTCGATACATTAACCGGAAATATTCCTTTCCTCGCACATATACCATTCTGAAAGCATCTGGGCAGTATTTTTCGTGTTTTATTCTAATTGCCCAGAAAATGCAGCTATGCAATGTATGCAGCAAGGAAACTCCAAAATATAGATGTCCTGTCTGCAGAATAACATAGTAAGTAAACTAATGGGCATTACTTTTAAGCTAGCTAAACTCCTGTTAGCTTCTCAGATTAAGCTGCGTCAGATCGAGTTTAGAAACGATAATAGTTTGTGTCTTTAATAAAACTTTCTCGTCTTTTTGTTGAATAAATAAACACAGCAGTGTTATCAATTGAGATAACGAAAACTAACGACAATATTTACATCGTTTTAAAACTATTGACTGAGCGTGGCTGCTGTGCCAATGCGTTTTCACCACATGTGACGGCAACCCGTTTGGGTCTAAACACTGTTGACATCGTTGGACAAATTACACGAATGAATTGTCTAGACTGGTCTATTTAATTCATCCACTTTTTTAGGTTAATTTCTTGAAGTGACTATAATATTTTGTTTGTGGGTGTGTCCTGTTGTCACAGTTTAATTTTGTCTACCAAATAAATCCCAGCATCAATTCTTGTTGCTCTTACAGCTGTTCTCTTGGCTGTTACAAGAATCATAAAGGTTTGTGAGCTTGATCTTAGTATTTATTTAATATTTAATTGATTTTTTTCGATTAAGAATTCATTTATTTTGGCTTTGGTTTCACTTGAAGATAATGTTCATTCCTTTCCCCCCTTTTAGACACTTGCCTTCCCATTGAGAAGCCCGCATCAAATAATCCTGAGCCTAAAAATACAGCCAGCATTGGTATTATTTTTATGGTTTTCTTCTTATTGTGTCCAAATAAACTACAGTACAGCTTATAAAATTAATTACAGTAGTGAAAAAAGTAACTGGTCCAATAAAGAATACGTTTGTCAAGAATATAGTATTCATATTGTTTAATGAAAAATGTACTGTATATAAATATGTAATGTATATAAAGTACAGATACAGATAATCTGTATGTGAATAGTGAGTTGGGAGGGCTAAATAGATTTATGAATTAGTGTAAATGTCAGCTTTGTGTTTGTATAATTCTATGGGATTATTGCTGACCCACATGTTTTGCAGTATCTACAGAGCCGTGGAGCGTTGATGATGATCTGCATGAAGATGTTATCATTGACAAAGTGCCACTTCAGAAACTACAATTGTTGGGTATTAATTATCCATTACATTTACCTTCTCATACATTGTTACTGAAAGCTGCTGTAAGTTTTCAAAAGAAGGTATAAACGGGGTAAAATAACGATACTCGAGGTAATCTTTATTCCTCTCTCTACAGATCATTCAAAAGAGCTCAGAGATCTCCTCTACAACCCTCATCTCAGACATTTGCTGCGTTCTATCGACAGCGCGGAGAACAAAGACCATGCAATGAAGGCTGCCATGCAGGAACCTCTGTTTAATGAATTTTCAGATCAGTGTTTGAAAATAGTTGAAAATGAAACAAAAGCATTCACATCTCGTGATGATGATTTGTAAAATTCTGTTTGCATCCCTTTTTGTATTTTTTTAAACCACACTTGCTATGCATGTTTAGCAATTTCTATTCCACCTTGCCTAACACAGTATGTATATAACAGTATGCAAATGAATGTAAACTTTTATAAACATTTCCTGAGTCACCACAGTTCAGGCTATTAAGAGTTTGTATTTTTTATTTATTTATTTTTTTAAATATGGCCATTCAGTTCGACAAAACAGTTTAAATATTTACCTATAGAGATCAGCCACAACAGTAGAACCAATCACAGGCTGATGACTGAATAACATACTCGCACAGTTGGACAAAAGATCCTGCCATACCACAGAAGCTGCACAAACACAGCTTGTATAGCACAACCCACTCCCACGCCCCTGCAGGTTATCTGTGGAGGTTTAGTTTTACAACTCACTGGACCCAAAGGAATTTCTTCGTGTCAAACGACAGGATAACCATGAAAGTCCTGAGTTAAATTCCCCAAAAGGAAGCTCCACAATGTTATTCAGAGAGTTTTAATGTTGTGACTGATCAGTTAGATTCAAGTTTGTATATATTGATCTCTTGGTGCCACTTACAAAAACAGATGAAAAATGAAAGTTGCAACTCAGTTACAATGAATCTGACACATTTACCACAGCTGAGAAAAATGGACAAAAGAAACCACTTTATGAAGTATTAAAGCTTTCCCTGAAAGTTATACATTGCATTTAAAACTAGAATGAACATGCATTTTTTTCATACATGATAATATATCAGTGCAATACTTTAGCTAACGCTGAATATAAAGCTTCATAATTTTGATATCGCCATTATAACAAGCTTGTTCCCCATGTTAACACTGCACTTTGGTAGAGAAGACTTTGGTATATTTTTCATTTGAACTGAAAACTTACACAGAATGTGACATGTCAGATACCTGATTGATAGAAAAAAGTATTTCATGGTATATACTAAGAAAAAGTAGCAAGTTGAATATATATGTTTCATAATTTTCCTGTTTAACTTCAGTGTAGTGTCTCCCACTTCACGTCATTTTGCTGCTAGTGAACGTGTGTGCGTTTGTAATATTCTTGTGCAAATCTTGCTTACTTACATTTCTAAAACAAACTACATTACTAAATGTGAATCTCAATTCAACCAAATTAATCTATTCAATAAATAACCTTCCTAATAAATATATCAACCAACAGCTCATTTGTAATTTAAGTTTAGATTTTAAGAAGGGCACTTGTCACAAAGCATAAAACACTGATCCTCAGGCAGATGTTTCGCAGAGGCAGCCCTCTGACTGGTAGAGGGGTAAATATTGTGCCACATACTTTCAGGTCAAGATAATAATTCGTTTTTTAAATCCATGTTTGTCTTGTTCTGCAATGACATAATCATCATCACACTTTTTATATGTTAGACACATTGCACATGTTCTGAGAAGAGCTTTAGAAATCTCACTTGTTCAATCTCAAAGAGATGATTTTTGACTTCATAACACTGCGTTATTGTACCCAACCACCAGTTTCAACATTATTATATACAAAGGTGGGACTTCTGGCAAATCTCTGGATCCTTGAATTACAAAAAGGTTAGACTTGGTGTTCTAAATTAGATGCAAAGTGGAAGTATAACCAGGTTTGTTGTAACTAAGTTTGTTTCTTTTGTGTTATTTTATGACAAACAGCAGCTTTATTGCCAATCGTGTCTGTTGGATGATGACCGCGTCCATATAACTTTTATTTTGAAGTAAAAAAAAAAATCTCACAAAGTTTTCTCTAGCAGGATCTCATTGAACCCTGTCACATCGCTCTTCAGGTCTGGGTGTCGGTCTGCATACAGAAGTGGAGATCGCTGATAATGCAGCTTTACAGATCCCTGTGAAGAAAATTAAAACGTATCTTAAATGAGTAACTTAAACTAATATCACCCAGTTAAGATATTTTGCAGATGGTGTGAGTATGTGTCCTCACTTTGGGTTGAGCCCGTATGGAGGCAAGCCCCTGCTTGTACTGGTTGGTCTTCACCTTGTACTCTCCTCTCCTGGATGGCAGATTGAGCGAAGTCATCACAGACATCATCTTCTGGAAGCCTGTGGCTGTGAGAGAAACTGTTATGGATGGAGCAGAGGCCAGAGCCAGGCCCATAGGCCAACCGCACACCGCAACAGGCTCCGGGATGCTGGAGAGCTGCACGGAGCCCCGTTCCCTGACGACAGGGTTCAAAACTTGGTCGTCCTCCTCCTCGATGTCCTTTGCATCATCAAGTTCAACGTCAGCCAACGATTTCAGAAGTGTCTGCAACAATAACGAAACAGATTCATGTATTACTTTGAACTCCATGTAATCAATAAGCACAAAAACTAGTGGTTAAATCTCACCCTCCATTTCTTCCAGGTGTTCTGAATCACTGCAGCTGCTCTGTTCCATCTCCGGACCCGCTTCCTGACCAACCAAGACCTCACCGCTGCAGGCAGCAAAAACACTTCCAACGATAAATATCTGAGTCGTTCATTCTCCAGGTTTAATCAACACAAGGTTGGCGTCATTAAAAGAAACATGTACATGCTCCCATTCAGAAGTAGCATCAAAGGGGCATATGTCAGCAACAATTAATCACATGAGCTGTTGTGTGTGGCAGGATCTGTGTCTGATGGGATAAACAGATTGAAAACAGTGTGTGCAGAAACCACCAGCTGGTTCTCTGTTGACCAGACATTAGGTCATAGCCGGCAGGTACACAAAGTGGGATCAAGGCCACGCAGCTTTGGTGATCCCACTCAGTCCTGCCAGGCCAGAGCATTAAAGTTTACCTGCTTGGATCAAAGTAGCAGACTGTCGCCGGGTGATGTGTTTGCGACGCTGATACCGCAGCCAGCAGCACTGGATGGAGAAGGCACACTGATGTAGTATCTTCTTCCTCTGATTCTCCAATAAATCTAGCTGTGAGACAAGACAGGTCAGCTTAAGTGATGGAATATTTCCATCAGCTAAATATTATCAAAATAAAAAAAATGTATTAGTATGTTTTTACTTGGTTATTTACCATCTCCTGAGTAAGAAAAACTTTTGTCTTTCCACAGTGCACCAATGAGCTGCGTTTATCACAGGACGGGTTGTGTTGGAGCGCCACGCTGAGAAGCTTCTCCACCTCCAGCTGAGGTGTGTTGTTGCTGTCAGCCTTCAGTTCTATGGCAGAGAGGTCAGCAGGAAGCAGATTAAGTTTATATAATGGCCCAACAATACTAAAGCTGTCTGGAGAGTTAATTACTGCACAGTATTTGACTGAGGTAAAGCTCAACAGAAGGGCAACAGTTGCTGAGATTATCACTGAATTCAATGCATCTAGCAGATTTTATATTTAAGCACAAAGACAAAGTGGATGATAAATGTAAACGTGCAGCAGCATTCAAAGTGAGTTAGCAACAATACTATGTGTTAACCTGCTAATGTTAAACAGCTCCAATGTTTAATCAACCTCAGCTTAACTCATTCTTATGTTAGTGTAATCTAGCCTTCCCAGTCAAAGTACTTTATATTTTTTTGGATGCAATTGATAAAAATCTTCTCAAAAATATTAATTTGTCATGAGGAAGGCAAAAAAAAGCCACTTAATTTACAATTATATACTTAATAACATACATTTTATATAAACTCATATGTATAAATGTAAAATTCTACATGTATATGTATAAATATAACAATAACTACATATACATTCATGAATAAGTATTTATAAATTTCCCTTCAGGGTTTAATTAAGCATTTTTTTTCCATTTCATTTACAAAAGTATTGGGTTTTAAAAATTTCTGATATTCTTACTGTCATCTGTGTGACTCAGACTGTGCTAACGTGCACGAAATGCAAAAACCCAGAAATTTTAAGAGAAATCTTTTCAACAGCATTTAAGATATTTTGTAAAAGCTCGTTAATATAAAGCTCTTAGTGTTAATTCAGAGGATAACTGAAGTCATGAACATTTATCTTGAGATCACAAAGTCTACAAAATTTTATAGCTATGCCTCCCAAACCTTTTTTTAAATTTTCTAGTGTGAACCGAAGTGGCAGACTGATCAGCTGATCAGTCATACTGCCTGCACGGTGAAAAGCAGCCAAACAGTGGGGTTAACATTAGGTTAAGCAGCATGTAATGACAAAGACTGAGTAGACACGCATGCAAAGCGAGCACCAAGACATGCATGCATTTACCTGAAAAGTTCAAAGCTGTTTATAAAATTTGTTAGAAAGTCTTGTTTTTAAATACCAAACTGAAAAGTCCCAAGGAGAGCAGAGAACTGAGGATCACATTTACTAAGAGGACTAATGATGGGAAAGAAGAATAAACCAGCAGACCTAAAGAGAGGAAATAAAATCACTCTTTGCCAGATGTAAACATGCAAAAATTGACCATAAATTGATCCAACAATAAGAAGTGCTTACCCTGACCCCCTGTTCTTGAACATCTTTTAAGCAGTCCATAACGTTGCATGAAGCTTTGGAAAGGAATTCTGTGCAAGAAAAATAAAAAACCAAGATGATAAATAACAAAGAGAAATTAAACTGTTAATTCTAAGTTAATAAAGGGTTAAAAGATGCACCTTATTGGAAAACCAGCCGCACTGATATGAATGGTTTCTACAATCCCACAGGCCTCCAACTGCATGATAACCTGACAGCAGACACAAAGGATCAAATAAAACATTTATCTTTTGTTAAAGCAGTAATCATGGGATGCTGAAAAACAGTGTTAAATGTGTTAGTAGAGCATCTACCTCTTCTTTTTTAAAGGTCATCGGCTTGCAGTCAGGGTTTGGTTTAATGCAGCGAGTGTAGTGAGGAGTTGTGGTGTGCAGGATCTTCATCAAGCTCTCCAGTGAGTTCTACAACCAGACGTTTACATGATCAGTGACACGACTCCAAGGAAACACCACTCAGGCCGACAAACTGGCGATAAAGACTTGACTTTTCTCCTACCTTGAACTTGGAGACCACAGTGACTTTACTGAGCCCCTTGGTGGTTGGGTTCTCCGTTACCTTGTCAGTGAAGAGCTGGTGTAGCAGAGAGTTGTCAGACTTCTGCAGCAGGCTAAGGAGCTCTGCTGGTACTGGGTCCTAAAATGCAAAACCCAGTAGTTAAATATATGTAAGTGTAAATAACATACATAAACATGGGTTAGCAGCTTTTCCTACCTTGTTTTTCTCCACCATGCCTTCTATCTGGTAGTTAACTTTGCCTGCATAATGGGCCACAGTGAAGTGTGGCACCTTGCTGAACTTGTCCCAGCTGATGTTGGTATTATCACAGAGCTCCTTCTCCAAACGGACCCTCAACATTTTTGCATCTGAGACACGATTAAGACGACTCTCCTTTAGAAGTATAGAAAATAGAACGTAATATTCACTCACTGTAAATACAGTTAATTTACCAATAAATCAATATGTATACTGTACATATTTTTTTGTAATTATTATAGCATTGTGGCTACAGATGAAGATTTTTTTATTCTATTTCCTTTTGTGCATGCCCACAAACAAACAATATACTGTAAGGTTCGGAAGCAAATTCTGTTCATTAAAAAAAAAAGAGACATGTTTGATATTACAACCAAAGAAGATCTTGCTTAGGTAATACCAGTTAAAGATAAATAGCCAACTTACCTCATTAAGAAGAGAAAACACACTGATCGGGGTCCCTTCTATAAGATCCAGACAGCTCTGGTTGTCTTGGTATTTAACGAAGGACCACTCCAATCCCTCTGATAGATATTCCTCCTGAGAAAGGTAAGTAACACCGACATTTGAACATGAAATCTATTTTTTCCCTCTATTTTTCACATCATAAACAAGAAAAGCTCTTGTCAATCATCTGAGATTTCTTGAAAACTGAAGCTTCGAGTATCTGAGGCCTGGACGTTTATACAACAAGCTGGTCAGCAACACATAAAGTGCAGCCCTGCTGACATCAGTGGATTTGGAAGAACTGATCAACACTACCTGCTGAGCTCTGAGATAATGTGCCACAAAGTGCTGCTGGAGCTTCTCGTTGGCGTAGTTGATGCACAGCTGCTCCAGGTTATTACAGTGAAAACACTCAAAGCCGTACACATCCAAGACTCCTGCAGATTACAGCGGAGAGCTGAGTGAACTTGTTACAGAAACTGTAAGACTACATTCAGCACTGTCAGAGAGAATGATGCTTTTACCTATGAAGTTGCACCATGTGGATTTGTCTGCACATATGCTGTTGTTGATTAATGCAACCAGCCACTCAAACAATCTGGTTGGAAAAGAAACGCACTTAAAAAAAAACACATCTAAGGGCATTTAAAAGAGTACAGTCAGCACAGGAAGCATGTATTGTTCTGTGTACGTGCAATATGACCACAGCATCAAAACATAGAGAACCTGTAAAAAAGAGACATGCTGTTTTCTCCTCACTGTTTTCTATAAACAAAAAGGCGTGCTAGTTCACATTGAAGTGTTTGCTGGGGAGGAAATTGTGACGCCAACTCAAACTCATACACACAACAAAAGCAAGCTCCTGGATCACTAGCCTTTAAAGCAAAATATCACTGTCTAACAAACTGCTGTTACTTATTGACCACATTGTTGTTCTTACTGGGCGTAGATGACCTTGGCCAGGCAGTCTCTCCTCACACTGCACTCTGCCTGGGGACAGGGCTTAAGCACATTTTGCTTCCCCGCCTTCAGAGTTCTCACTCTTAAACATGTCTGAAGCTCTTCAGCAGAGACACACAGCAGCTCAGCAGCTCTGTGCAAGAAATCTGAGACACAGGCAGAGGATGTCGTACATCAAACATGTAGTACAACTGAAATGAGAACTTTAGAAATAAATGCACTCAAGATCAGCTGTACTGATCATACAACTGTTGCTTTAGTTTTCTAAATGTAAAACTTGTTTGCTTATTAAAATATCAAACTAAATCATATCAAATACCTTCAGATTGTTTATCAAGTTGACATGGGTTTGATTCATCTTTTGAGGGGGAGAAACTCACGTTCCCCAGCTGGAGAATCCCTGCTAAAATCTGGAATGAAAAACCAGAGGATAACTCAGCTGTAAGCAGTTATCGGTCTATTCCTAAATGTTTATTTTTGTATAGTACTCATCAATTATTATAAATACTCTTGCAAAATCATTTTATGTTATTAAATCTTCATTTGCTGCTTTTTTTTAATACGAAATAGGGGAAGAAGTTTATCTTACCCTAAATATTTGTCTTTGATTTTCTGCATCAATTCCCAGATGAAACATTGCCTCAATTGTCTCATGAAAACGATCCTCTGTAAAACATTTCAGATCGTTATTTGTGGGGAAAAATAAACTAAAATACATATGAAACATAAAGAAAAGGCAAAGCTATGCTGTAATGCAAAGAAAGAGCTGAACACCAACCCTCAATCTCTTTTTCAGAATTCGGCAGCCAAACAAAACATTGGTCATGTGACATCTTCCACTCATTTCGCTGCTCCTCTGTAGCTCCTCTCATCATCTGAAATGCATTCATCTCTTAATATGTAGTTCCCCACGTGCATTAATACAATAAAGAAAAACCATGAGGTTCGATGCACATCTGTTGACTCGCCTGGTAGAAGATGTGGAAGTTCCTCTCATTAACTAGTTGACAGGCCACCCTGGTCTTCTCAAGCAAATACGTTTGCACTGAAGCCCCAACTAACAGCTGATGCCTGTGTATAAAAAAATAAGCATGCTGAACAGATTGAGCAGAGCCGCTGAGGCCGCAGTAATAAAGACAAATGCAGCAGGTACCTGTCGAGCTGAAGCTGGATGTACTTTCCAAATCGACTGCTGTTGTTGTTGCGAAGGGTGCAGGCATTACCTACACGGAGGGAACGCTGCTGATGAGTGACTGTTAACACTTAGTTTTCACTTTAAGAAAATGTCTCAATTTCCTCACCAAAAGCCTCCATTATAGGATTAGAGTCTAACACTCTTCGCTCTATCCTCTCCACTGTATCCTGACTCTTCATCACTGAAGATGAGGCTGCCACAGTGGCATAGTACTTCATCAAGCAACGAGATGTCCATGTCTAAAAGGAAACAAATCATTTACAGACCAGCTGCAATCAAAATACCACGAAAACAAACATAAGTCCCTTAAGGACGCCCATTTGTTCCTAACTGATAATCACTGAGTATCTGACTGTTCTGACTTCAAACTGCCAGAAAAGAGTGACCTGTTAACGTTTTCCAACAGTCCAAAAATTTCATATTCAGGCTACAAAAACAGATTAAGGCCTAAATATCAGACACAGTCTAAAGTTAACACATGTATGAGGTGGGACTACAGAATGTTAATGGACCATGTGTATTAACTGTGAAAACAGCAATTAAAAAAATTATGAAAAGCTTAAGCTGGAAGCAAATTAGCTACTAAAATGTAAAGAAACAAATCAAGTCCTCAAAGTTTGAGAATTTCTAACTTTAGACTGTGGCATATGCTGTATGTTAAAAAAATAAAAAATAGAAAAATGATGTTTTCATAACTTTAAACACACAGACTTATAATTCTTAAACAAGTCAGCCATGTTTCTAATCTGCCTAGTCCAAACACAGTAAACTGCTACTGTAAACCCAGTTTTAGATGTTCATTTGTGGCAATACAAGCAGCCAAAAAGAAATAACTAAATGTTAAAACTCTGATGTGGTAGGTTTATTTTATTACTTTTTAAATTCTAAGACACAATGCTGTATGTGCTGGTTTACCTTTCCAGCTCCACTCTCGCCGCTGACCACCAAGGACTGGTTCACTGGCTCAAGCTGACCCTGAATGTTCCTGTAGGCCTCTTCCGCCACAATAAAGATATGTGGTTTGGACTCCTGTTAAAAGACAATATGGCTGTGATTTAATCCTTCAGAGATGATCTCTGAAAATACAGAATTCCTCCTTTGAACACCCTCTTCAAATCAACACTCCTGATTTTACCACTACCCAGTGAGACAATACTGGTGTGATGTAAATACCTGGGGCTGAAGAGCATAGTGATACTCCTTCATCACATCCAGAGAGTACAGATCTGGAATGGGCTGGAAGGGGTTGAGAGCCACCAAGGTACAGCCAGCATGGGTGTAGAAGACTTTCACACTGTACCTGGCCTGCAGACATTTCAGCACTACCAAAGAAAAAAAGAAAGTACACTCTTCCAGTCAACCTTCAAACATACACATTTCCTCACAGATTATGTTTTAAACAAAAAGGAAAAACTTAATTATATAAGATAACATGATCTATAAAACATTCAATTGCAAAGCAGTCTATTAATGTAAATTAAGAGGGATACAATCACAGATCCTGAAGCATTTAGATGCCGTTGCCTTGACTTCTACAGTTATTAATCTGTGCCGTTACATCCTTATAGTGAAACTAGGCCCTTTGAAATTGACCTGATTGCAAACGTTGATCACAGAGTTGGTATTTCTGTGCTTATCTCAAAAGAATAAAAATAAGGTAAATATTACAAAGCTACTTGGATGTAAACAAAGTCCTTGGTTCTGACATTTTAGTTAAACTTGTCTTCTGTCTTTGTGGATATTACAGCATTTTAGCAGCACAATCATTCATGCATTCACATTTCTACAGATTTTATACTGACGTAGGCAAATAAGGGTGTTTTTTTTTTTTCACTTGACAGGTTTATTTTGAATATAACAAAACCTGATGCGATTTCTCTGAAGGTGCAGATCAGCTGAAGGTCTGTTAAGGCTGCCATTTGAACCTTGGCAGACACTAAACAAGTAAATAGAAACCACCTAAAAGGTTGTTTTCAGTCAACTTTAAGACAAACTCCAGAGCCATTTGATTGTAGAATAAAAAAAACACAGCAGGGACAAGAAAAAAACATTTAAAAAAATATTTTGTACAATCCTATATATAGGAGCCATGTTGCCCATTATAGTTTGATACAGCGGTCCGAAGCATCATTTGTTTCCAACATTTTCATTTGTGTGTGCAACACAAGACTTCCTGAGATCACTCCTGTATACATTTTACAAGTTAATTGTAGCATCTCTGCCATGTCAAGTCTACCCAAACCCAATGAGCTCACTTCTCCCAAAAGAGCTTTGAAAGGTAGGAAGTTCTGTCATCAAAATATACATCAGAGAAGCTGATCAAAGTGTGCCCTTATGCATATACTGGGTCAACATAAAATAAAAGTGTACAGACAGACCTTAACATGCAGAAAGAAACAAAGCAGCATAAGAAGGAAAAAATATGTTTCACTTACCTCACAGTACAACCAAGCCTCGTGACACATAACATTCATTTAAATTATAGCCCTTTTAATACCTGTTGTTGGGGTCACTGGGTTAACTTTGGTAAGGTCATCGTAAGTGTGCAGTTGGTCTTCATCAATGAGGAAGGCTTGAACTTCCCCCTCCAGTGAATCATTTAAGGATGGGTGAGAAGACTGGACCTTCTGGGTAAATCCTTTCACCTATGTGGATAAGGCAAAGGGTAAAGTTGACAAAATCCACAAAATATGATGTAACTGAAGCCAGACAAATCAGAAGTGTGTTGTCATACATGTTGTGATTAGCTCCCAAAAAAATAACATGACATTAAGTGTGATTGTGGCATGCTCATCAGCCCAATTCAGCTGGTTAGTAAGTTCTGTTAAACTTTTCTGTACTGAGGAGCCTCTACTCAGTGACTGCTAGCTGCTGAGCCACCTGCTGCACAACATCAGGGTAAATGCATTTGTGAATTCAGTCACAATTAGTCCAGCCGGACAAATGTTGGTACATTTTATCCTGCCACATGACCTGGACCTGCAGGTAGTCTGCAGACTGTCAGCTGTCCATGGCACTGAGTTTGTACAGACAGGTTTAATCCAATAGGAGGTAGCCTACATCCCATCATTCTGCGAGGTCACGTTTAGAACATGTGAATAATCTTAACGTCATTAATTTAATACCCAACACTACAGGACTAATACCCTGAGTGTACACACTGTGGCGTGAAGATAATACACACAGTAGAGGGATATGTTTAGTTATGTTGTGGCTTTAAAGACAATCAAATGACTTAAGTAAAAAAATCTAAGTCATATATAGATATATCATATATATATGAATGATGGATATGAATGCAACTAACAATGTATACATTGTTAGGAACAGTACGTTAAAAGGAATTTTTCAAGCTTTTTAACATGTTTAAATTGAAAAGTTGTAATAATAATAAACAATATCAGGCAACAAATATTACAAGCACACACACAAACACACACACAACAGTTTCACTGTATTCTTAATTTTACCTCGAATAGCGCAAAAGGAGACAGGTCGCCGTCTTCATAAACTAGTTCGCGTCGGGCGCAATGATTTTGTTATTCGATAACAGGTATGTATGAATAAAATGCATTTAAAACCATTTAAATGTAAACCAGATAGATAATTTTTTTCCAAATCAAAATAAACACATAAATAGCTTTTATATTTTTAAAAACCAGTGGGGTAATTTCTGAATCATCTGCTGAGGAACTGTTAATGGGTGCTCCTCATGCCCTAACTTACCGCTGCACCTCCATTTCTGAGTCCAGCTGAACCGTCGCGTCTGTCGTTCTCAGAACTCATTGATTTAGTTGTGTCCCTCGTATCTGTCTAAAACGGCAGTTGAAACTTTTTGACAAGACAGTAACTTACTTAGAATTGAAAATAACTGTTATTCTTCTTTGAATATCCTACACTCAACATTTCCATTACTGTCAGCGGTATCTCAAGGACAACTTATTGTGCCTGGCGCTGGACATCCGACTGCCTCCAAACTCCCAAACCAGACTTTATTCCCGCCCTCTTCCTGACGCTTCCAAGGCTCGGTATAGAAACATGTGTCACCTCCAGCTGTGACTCATAATAGTAAGATGGGCCCTAAAATTACAACAAGATGGTCGTGTTATTTCTACAGCCGTATGAAAATGCTCTTTTTTGATTTTGCATTTTAATTTAACTTATAAATAGGGTTTCATAATATTTGTATTATCATCCAGTTGCCTCTTTATTTGCCGCATAACTTTTTTTACACTAATTAATAGTGTAGTAGTTAGTTATGTTTTAAGATTCTATGTTATTTTCATGATCTTTCAATTTAACGGCAACTGTATGTCGTTATCTTTTGTAAACAAGATACGCAAGTCTCGAAGTGCCCAGAAATCCGAGTTACCTTGAATGCGCCACAGAACGTCATTCAATGCGGAAACAAGCTAACGTGATCTTGTGTTGTAGGAATCGTGGCTGGGTTAGGGTTTTCGCGCAAATGAGCAATGCTGTTTAACAGGTATTGCTTTTAACTTGTTTTCCCTCTCCACACTCTTAACTTGACTTTCCCCCGCCCAACAGCCAAACTGAGTTTGGCAAACTCACGGTAAGTACAATTAAAATGACTCGAGTCGTACCTTCCTACCTAACAAAAACAAACGAAGTAAGTTGACTGTGTCTGTTCACTGCTAGTGAAATACTATTTGAAAACGTACATATGGAAATGAAGAGAAATCTTTCAATAATGAGTTGTAACTTATATTGTCTTCTCTACGTTGAGGCCTATGAACAGGAAGTCACCATGTAAGGATTTGAATAAATAATCTAAGTTTAATAGAAACACTTTTTATAGGCGTAGCACAAAGTGTAGACATGAACTGTAAATTTAATACTTGATGCCAAACATGCCACTGTCTATGATGCATATTAAGATTTAGTTATCTCTAAGTATTGCCAGTTTTCCAACATAAATAATGAACTATAATGTTTTGCAGGTCATGGCTCAAAGTGAACTCAAGGAAGCATTTGTGAGTAATCTCAATGGAACCAGTCTGGGAGAAGTGGCACTAGGATCGCTGCTCAGCCCAGTATGCATCATCAACAGAGGCTTCATCTTGATTCTGTACTGTCAGGCCAAAGGGACTATACCGCTGCCATGTCCTCTTGTTTCTCACCTTTTCACTGACTTCTCTGTGCTTATTCTTCCCCTTGTCTTGTCATGTACTGTTCTGAGCAGCATTCTTCACCAAGTTGTCATTAGTCTAACTTTAGTTTCAGCTTGTCTACTTTGCTATATCTATCGTACCAGCAGTAATTTTTCTGGACAGCATGCACAAAAGACTGTCAGCACCTTCCTTCAGAGTCACATTCAGGACAGCCAAGTTCCCTTTGTGACGCTCTTTAGAGTGTTTGTAAATGTGAAAACAGCTGTTAGCATCCTTGCTGTAGACTTTGCTGTCTTTCCAAGACGATATGCCAAAACGGAAACCTATGGGACAGGGGTTATGGACTTTGGAGTAGGAGCGTTCATCTTTGCAAATGCTCTTGTGTGTCCAGAGGCACGGAGGAGGAGCATCTCAGGGACCAAGATGAGTAACATTACAAAGCAGATCTTGTCTGTCTGGCCCCTACTTGCTCTTGGTACAGCAAGACTAGTGAGCATCAAAATGACTGGCTATCATGAACACGTGACAGAATACGGCGTCCACTGGAATTTCTTCTTCACTCTAGCTATCGTCAGAGTTGTGGCCTCTCTGCTTCTGGCTGTTTTACCAAACAAACAGTTGTGGTTCTTTGCCCTGTTGATCAGTGGATTGTATCAGTTTACTTTGGAGACAACTGAACTGAAGGCTTTTATTAACCACAACCATGACAGAGAGAGAGACTTTTTACATGCAAACAAGGAGGGCATATTCTCAGTAGTGGGCTATGTGGCCATCTATGTAGCAGGAGTTCAGATTGGACTTTATGTCATGCAGCCAAGATCTCAAGTTAGAGAATGGCTCAAAATGCTTTTTAATCTCTTTTTGGGAAGTTTTTTTTTGTACACTGCTTTGTGCACATGTCAATACCTTGTAGAGCCAGTGTCTCGCCGATCTGCTAATTTACCTTTTTTCCTCTGGAGTGTTGCTCAGTCTTTGTTTTTTATGTCCTGCCTTGGTCTAGCTGATGTGGTTTTACTGTTCTCAAAAAGAATATCTGGTTGTCACCTTGTACCTTCATCATGGAATTTATGTAAAAACGAATCAGACTCGGACAAAGTCACTGACAAAAAGAGAAAGGAAATGGAAAGACTCTGCCTCGTTCAAGCCGTCAGCAGGAATCAGTTGCTGTTTTTCTTACTTGCAAATGTTATGACAGGATTGACCAACTCTGTTGTGGACACACTTAGCTGTAGTAGTTCGTTTTCAGTGTGTGTTTTGCTGATGTACATGTTCATTAATTGCTTTGTAATATTTTTTTTGCACATCTGTCAAATTACAGTAAAATTCTGGTAAAATTTGCAATAGTATGACAAGTGTATTCAGTTGTTGTTGTAAAACACAAGAAAAATGTAAAAAATGTCATCGACATGCTAATAGTAATCATATAATTGTATTTGTATATGTAAATAAATTAATAAATTCTTTCTCAAAATGGCCTCTAGATATTATTTTAAAATGTACTCTGGAATGTACATTTCATGACTGTGCTCATACGTACATTAACAGGTTACTATATGAACACTTAAGCCTCACTTGCGCCCCCGAGAGGTCATACGCAATATAACATGAGCAGTTACGTACAGGGGGCAAAGGTGAAGTCAGTAATTAAGATTCCGCCACCGTAGCAGCTTCACTCTGTCGCACTTATCTATTTTTTAGGATAACTTTGAGTCGAAGGTGAGCAAAAAGACCATTCGATTTTTAATGTAGTGTTCTGTAACTTTGTGAGGTGGGTAAATAATGGTCGATATTAAATGCACTATGCGGGAAAATGACGAAAGTGGCTGTTGCTAAGTAGCTTCTCACACAGTTTAACTTTAGATTAGCTTGCTAACGTTAGCTCTGTACAGCAGCGATGCTACTAACAGGTTAGCCAAGTTGATTGGCACTGATAAGGTACAAGTAAACTATAACAATACTCCAAGATGCTTGTTGTAGTTTAATTAACTCAATTAGATTGCAAGTGTCTGATAACATTGTGGTTTAAATTTACCATATTGTTTCCTTTTATTTCTTTTCAAAAATCGTTAAGGCAACTAGCTAGCAAGCTATCGTTAACTGTTAAATCATTGGTTTAACTGGTTTGGTTTTTACTGGTTTGTCGTGTCCTGTGATAGCGGTAAGCGTGACTAAAACCTGTATTTGTTCCATGATTGTAGTCACAATACCTTCGTTTTTATGAATCTAAATATTTTAACCTCTCCCCATCCAAGTCTTCGTTTCCCATGTTTTGCTAACTTAGCAGGCTAAATCTGGGTCAAGTCAATTGTTTGTAAGTTACTGCTGGGCTGTTTGTGACGGTAAGCTGTAGATTTAGACGAATGATGGATACTTGATTACATGTTTTAGTGAAAATTGGTCTAAAATCTAACTTCTGTACATATGACAAAATTATGTTCTTAGCGCTGAGTGACCTGATGCAGATTAGCATTAGCTTGTCCTCATGTTAGGTATAGTCAATCGGTCTCTTGTGTGTAACCTGCAGGCAAGCTGCCCAACAGCTGAGACTGGAAGAAAACATGGCACGCTTAGTAGCAGTGTGCAGGGAAGGGGAGGAGGACTATCCGTTTCTGGCACGACAGATCCCCTTGTATATTGATGACACACTCACGGTAAGTGTATGATCAAAAGGAGCATCTACGAGGATTTGTGATAGTGGTTGTTTTTCTGATATTGATACACAAGTACAAAGTGTTCTTATGGCAATAGTAGGAAATTTAGCAAAGAGATTATCATGAATCTGAGAGTCTGATACACATGCACAGTATGTGGGATTCCAAGGACTTTTTCAGACTGGACAGCAAAACAAAAATAAGGGAAGGCAGCATATTTGCAAATGGGACCCAAACCATGAATGGGGATAGTTTCCTTCAATGTATACAAATGGGTCTGGATGTTCTGGTTGTAGAAATACAAGATTAGAAAAGCAGTGTAAACCATCTGTAACACAAATCTCATTCGAGCTTCACAGGCTTGGATATACCTCAGGAAGATTTATCAGCATAGTTGAAATGAGACTCAGAACTTTATTTGTGTATTAAGTCTTTTTTTTATTATTGTTTGTTGTCAGATGGTGATGGAGTTTTCTGACAGTATAAATGATGCTGACAGCCATGAAATGAACACCTCTCACTGGAAACAATTTTCTGAGGTGAGAAGTTTTTATTTTATACACAATTTCAATTAGTTTACCTGACTCTTAAATAGAAATAGAGTATAAAAGTGTACAGATTGTCTGTGTGGTTTAAATGGTGACATAAGTGTAATTGCCTGCCTTCAGTATTACTCCAAGATGAAGCACCAAGACTTAAGTATTGCCTTGATGGTGACATCCAGAGAGGTGTATGGTGCATTATCTCAGCTGGTACCATGTGTGGGCTGCAGAAGAAGTGTGGAGCGCCTCTTCTCACATTTAGTGGAATCAGGGAACCCAGCACTGGAGCCTCTTACAGTGAAACCTACTGGCATGCTGACTGTCACCAAAACATGTTTGGCAGACGTGAAGAAGCTTCATTCCCTCTTCTATGTCCATGGGTAAGAGATGAAGTAATATTTTTCTGGGAAACTAATTAAACCAGGGATGTCTACAAGTTAACCTAAATTAATAGTTTGAATGAAAACCAGCTATTTAGAAAAGTAATGACCAGAATATCACAAAAATATGGGTGTATTTATAACAGCTTTTGAAATGTATGAGACTAGTAGTGTTGTACTACCTTTTAATGACAACCTGTTTTCTCAAATAAATCAATAATTGTTTTTTTGTATTTTATTTACAGATCAAAGTTGAACGACATGATTGATGCCATTCCAAAAAGTAAAAAGAACAAACGCTGCCAGTTACACTCCTTAGACACACACAAGCCTAAGCCTTTGGGGTGAGTAATGTGCCTGTATTCATCCACTTTAATTTATTAATCTGTGGTGTAGATCCTGTTCTTAGAAAAGTATTGTTTAAGATTCTTTAAGGTTGGAAAGGGGGGAACACTATTCCTAGCAAGCTGAAAAATATCTTTGAATTTTTATTTTATTTTTCTTAATCACATTTTAGTTAAAGGGTTACGGAGAGTAGCAGTAATTAGTTGGAAAACAACACTTTAGACATTTTCTTTTCTTGCACTATTAATTTTGTACCAAGACTGTTAGAACAGTACATGGCTGAACATGTATATGCACATTAACATGTATTTCGGTACCTTGTGTTGGTGCCACTGAAATGCCTAAGCCATTGATTGAGATATTTGCTCATTGGTGCCCTAAGGACGGATGCAAAAGACAACAGAAGGACTTGAGCATGCGCCACTGCCCGTTAACATCACACTTCTAAATGTAACAAATAGCTGTTAGCTATCAGCAATGTAAAACATGATAAAAATGCCTAACGTTAAATGGTGTGTAGGTAGGCAGGCAGGTAGGTACAGCTGCATTTCTCTAGCAAAGATTCAAACACTTCAGTGTGCTTGTCAAATTTAATGGAACATTTAACAATTTGTTGGATGTGTAAATACAGCGTTTGCCAAAAATATTTACTTTGTCTCCAAATGTACGTCAGTGTGATGCATAAACCTAATTTCTAGTGTCCTAAGGGGTTCAAAAAGTCCATTTCTGCAGGTTTGAGAAATTATTAATTGAAATGAGATTAACTTCACAAGTGTGTGTTACAGTGGAAGCTGGATGGATGTGTGGGAGCTGATGTCTCAAGAGTGCAGGGATGAGGTGGTCCTTATTGACAGTGCATTGCTCCTTGAGACGCTGGAGACATACCTGCGTAAACACAGGTAACCTTTAGCAGTTATACCTTGAATTGCTTAGTTTTCCTCCATTAGGCTCTTTGTTATGAGGTTAAATTTAAATGTATTAACATGAAAATCTCTTTTGTCAACAGGTTTTGCACAGACTGTAAGAATAAAGTGCTACGGGCATATAACATCTTGGTTGGGGAAGTGGATTCCAGTAAAGAGAAAGGTTACTGTGCTGCTCTGTATGAGGGACTCTGCTGTTGCCCCCACGAACGGCACATTCATGTGTGCTGCGAAACAGATTTCATCGCTCATTTACTTGGCAGGGCAGAACCTGAATTTGCAGGAGGCTACGAGTAAGCCGTATTTCAGAATTTGATCAATTCTGTTTCCTTAATACATTTTCTGCAATACTTTGTTCCATTCTGTGTATTAAAAATTTAGTTAATTATGGTTTTCTCTCTGTTTATTTGTTTTATTTTTTGTTTTAAGACGCAGAGAGAGACATGCAAAGACAATTGACATTGCACAAGAGGAGGTCCTGACCTGTCTGGGTATTCACCTCTACGAGCGGCTGCACAGAATCTGGCAGAAGCTGCGAGCAGAGGAGCAGACCTGGCAGATATTGTTCCATTTGGGAGTTGATGCACTACGGAAAAGTTTTGAGGTACATTAACTGTAAAGTGCATGTTAAGCAGAACCCAAATGCATTACAGCTATGTCAGCTTGTAATTATTACCATGTCCCTAGATGGCAGTGGAGAAGATGCAGGGCATCAGTCGGCTTGAGCAGTTTGTTGAGGAGCTGTCTGAGGAGGAGAGAGCAAAAGAGCTGAAGCTGGAGAAAAAGAGGCAAAAGCGGAAAAATCGACGCAAAAACAAGTGTGGCTTCGACATATCTGAACAGGAGGCAGAGGACAAGGAGAAAGTTCTGGATGAGGTAATTTCTTGCTACAGTTGAGAGCTGAGGAAACAAGGTTGAGCTTAGGTAGCGATGCATCAATCCACTCTTTTCACTACCGATACTGATATCTGAGGTTTAGTATTGGCCAGTACAGAAAACAGCACTACATTACCTAACCTGTTTGTTGAGAGCAAAGCTGCATTCATCTCACATGATTCAGCGTAAAAATAGTCCACATTAGCGTACATTAACTTTTTTTTTTTTTTTTTGCACACTCTGCAAATCGGAGATCCGGCACGTTGTCAGAATAATTTAATCCCTGAAATTAAACTTTCATTACACAAGCTGCTGAATAAAACAAAGATCAGATAGTCCCAACATGTCAAGCTTTTTCACACCCAGACCACTCAGTGTCTGTGACCTCAAGCAGATTTCTCGAGCTTCTTGGAACATTCACTGCGCAGGTATTACACGTAGCCGTTGAATGTGTTGGCTGAGGTTGTGTGAAAAAGTTGCCGATAGCTCATCCTTTTCTCTCGCTCCACTTTGAAAACAAATGTGAGCCTCTGCACGTCGCTCAAAGCACACAGCATAGAATTACACTAAATAGATCCACGTCAGCGGATCAGGCCCATTGTCACCGATACCCAGTCTAGAAATTTCTTCAAAATTGGTACAGATATCAATACAAATATCGGTTCGGTGTATCCCTAGCTATCTTTCCCTTTCCCTGAACTTCAGCGTGATCCTTTTGACATGTTGCAGGGTTCATTTGAGTCCATTGAGGGCAGCTGCAAGGCGTGTGGTAGCCATGACGAAGAAGAGGAAGAGGCCAGCTGTGAAGAGACTGTCCCCACCAAAAGGAGTACCTCCTGCAGTTGCCCAGACAACACCAAGCAAGGTCAAAATGCAAACATTTTAAAAAACATGTATTTTTAAGGTTACTGTAGTAGTAACAACAGATTTTCCTGTTCTTGAATATATAGATGTATATAATCTAAATGTTAACCTTCGTTTCTCCAGATTTGTCCCCCAACAGCAATGGAAGTGACTGTGGCTACTCGTCAAGTATTGAAGGCAGTGAAACAGGATCGCGGGAGGGCTCTGATGTCGCCTGCTCCGAGGGAATCTGCAACCACGACGAAGCAGGTTTGGTTTGAGCAGCTCGCAGCAGGAATCATTTTATTTCTTGTAAAATTAAAGTTTAGTGTCTTTTCATTTTTTTCCCTTGAGTCTCAGTCTGTTTATATTTGCATTCTGAAGGGGACGACTCGAATGTCCACCACTGTACAGAAGACAAGGAGGAGGACGGAACAGACAGCTGTGTGGACTGCTGGCCACATGCTGAGGAACACACTCAATGCAAGAGTAAAAAGAAGAAGAGGAAGGGTAAAGGTTTCTGCACCGATCAGGTGAGAGAACAAACTGGAAATTTCATGCCGAATGTAAAATTTCCAGTGACGTAGACAAAGTAAGACATGCGTTTTTCTTACAGGGACAAAAAGGTGAAGGTTGTGTGTCTGATGGGAACACAGGCTGCACTCTGACGACAACAACACACTCTTGTCGAACCAAAGAATTATTTTCCTCTTTATGTGGCGATAAATTTGCCAGCATTGCACTACGGTTACCATGGACCGCGCATCAAAAGAACCTCACGTTTCATGTGAAGCCTCCAGAGGCAAATATAAGTCTCGTGGAACTTCTGGTAAAAGATCCTTTTTTTTTTTTTATAGCAGGTATTCACATTGGTTAGGTCTAGCTGTGACATAACCTTGTCTGCTTCTGTGTACTTTTAGGATGATTCAGAAGTAACTTCTGATGAAGAAAGTTGTCTGACACAGGATGAGATCCAGTCATTTTTAGAAAGAAACCAGTCCTTCTACAACAACCGCCACCATTACCGACAACTCCTGAAAGAGAAGTTCACCAACTACTGCCGTGCCACCGAGCAGAGTAAGCCAGTGTGTGGAAAGTGGTTTGCCACAACCAGCGTCAACTAGCTGCACTAAAAAGAAAAGAGGAAAAAAACACTCTTGACCACTGCTGCAACGTTGTTTAAAAAATCGAGGAGTGCTTTTGGTGTCTTGTTTGGTCATTTCTCCTTTTAAAGTAAATGTGATTCATTCTTTCTCCTTTGCACTTGTACACCAACAGTTTTCCATCTCATTTCTTGGCCACTTTCATATCTGTAGCTGTTCTTTGACCAAGCCTAGCTATTTGTTGTTGATCTTCTGTAGGGTTTTTGGGTAAGTGCACAGTGGAATCAAAAGTCACGCTTTACAAGCTGTGATATTAGGGATGAATTTTAGTCTTATTTTATGATTGTTCGTTATGATTTTGTTTATTTTTCTCCTTTTTGACACTTAAATGTAGTGCTAAAGGTTGTACCATTAAATGTGTACAGAAATTATAAGTATAAAGATTTTACAGAGAATAAACATCCATTTGTAATAAGGTTTTGGGTGTGATGTTAAGAGCGCAATATGAAATATTTACTAAATAAAGCATATTTATTAATATGCATCATGAATTTGTTCTTTGTTGATACTGAATGTATTCACTTATTCTTCGATATATATGTGCAAGTTACTTTTAAATACCCAATTAAACATTTACAAAGCCGATGTAGCAGTGTTGAGATATACATATATATTCACACACTCACACAAAGAATTTAGAAAAGTAGGCCTGTTTTTACAACTTGAAAAAATCCATGTTTTTGTTCATGTCAAGGCTCAATACTGTAATTTTAGCCTTCTCCAGATGGTGGCGCTATATGACCAAAGTCTTAACAGGGCCTGTCGTTGAAAAAGAAAGTGGGAGGTGATGTGAACCAAACATTTACACACTCCCGGACTCTTCACATTCCGGCTCGAGGAGCGCATGGATCGGTCTGTACGCGCCTTGGCTGTTGGCGTCCTGGATGCTGCACAGACTGGTACAGGAGGCTGGAACCGGGGCATTCCAGGTTTAGAATACGACCATAATAGTGATATCTTAGTGTGACAGCTTGACCTGGGCAGATAGAGGTGCACCGGAGGAGCTGTAGAATCGCCAAGCGAGGGTACCGGTGTGTAGAAGGAGCGGTGGAGATGGAGCGGTGGAAAGGCAGAGTGGCCCTGGTGACGGGAGCCTCGGTGGGAATTGGAGCAGCTGTAGCCCGGGCACTGGTCCAGCAAGGAATGAGGGTTGTTGGCTGTGCCAGGAATGTCGACAAAATTGAGGTGGGCATTTTGTTAAAAATAGAAAATATTAATGGTTTGAAATAAGCCGGTCCGACTCTAAGGATAAGCTAGCGACAACATACTAGCTAACTAACGGTAACTGCTAGCTAACAATAGCATGACAGTTGACGTTAGATACCTTTAGTCCCTGTGGCACAGCTAGTGTATACTATTATTAAGTAGCAGCTGTGAATTTCCTCTTTAAAAAATTAAATAATTTAAATTGGGTATGATTAAGTAACTGAAACCAATTTAATACATTAAAGAGAATAGTTTTGCAACAATAAGATATTTGATAATAATACACAATAGGAAGCGTGAAAAATAGCTAAACCCCGACTAGCTCGTCCTTAAACTTTGGACTTTAATGTTACACATTAGCATCCATTATATGACGAGAAAATGATGTTTCTTTATTACTATCACTCTGCATTTACTCCCATACCCTCATATGTAATATTCCTTGTTTTTAATTCAGGAAACTCCACTTTCCTTGATTTACTCAGGTAAATACAGGAGGTCAGGGTCAATGGCAACAGAGTTGGTGTGCCTTGCCAAATGATGCTTAGGTAAGGGTGATACCTGCTAAGTAGGTGTAGACTGTACACTAGTGTAAACTGAGTCAAATTTCTTACTTGGTTTGAGGCAACTACTTGGGAAAATACATTTTATGGCCAATGCTCAATTACCACAAAGCTTATCAAAAATAATAAGTCTAATGAAATTATTAAACTTGTGCTCTCAACTTTCACTTTATCCATGTAGTAATTATATTTGCCCTGTATGCAAATTAGTCACCTACATATTAAATATGAAATTCACAACTTTAATTAGAAACAGAAGATGTGTGGTTACAGCTGTTTGACACATTCACCAGAAAAAAATGTCATTACATAATAGCTTGTCCTACTAACTCTTGTTTCAGTAAGCGTAAGGCACCACACCTTGCTTATCTTTTCAACCAATAATTAAGCCTCACTTTTGTGATTTTGTGTTGTCAAAAAATCTCACTGTTACAAATTTGAATATTAAGTTTTATTCACCTGGATATCTTCTAATTCAATATCTACAAATTGTCATGCTTTAGAACAAGTATATTTTTTTAGCTATTTCAAACTATTGTGCACAGTTGATGACAAGGATCTACATTTTTATGCAAGGCTTCATTAATGTCATACCATGTTGCTCCACACATGATGATATATGATATGTATTTGTTAAATAGGGGATATCAGATTGTGCTGGAGTGTAATTATAATAAATCTTCACTCAGCATCAATTTATCTTGCACCAGCTTGCTCTGCAGTATATTTTATGTTACTGTCACAGCAGTTTCTGCTTCTTCTCTGTTTACAGTGTGCAGTAACAGTTTCATAAGCCTTGGCAAGAGTATTGTAGCAACATCACTTGTGAGAACTGGTAATAATCCTAATGTGAACATATAAATAACAGGGAGAAGTTGTGTTTTAGTAGGTGAAAGAATCATACTTCAGGTAGGTTTCAGTTTTGACATTGTAAGCATTCCCACCCACCTTGACTGCACACACAAATACACGCCCATGCCCATAGCAGTATACAGTGAGTGTGAGTTGTGCAATAGAGAGCCTCCCTCCATTCATACTCCAGTCACGTGGCCCTTTCTGTCAATAGTTAACGGCAGTAGCTTGGGTCAGCCGATCTGTGACTTCTGCAAGACTAAACAAGGTCACAACATTTCAGTACTATAGTACACATTCTTAATATACATTAGTAAGCATTGAACAGTTTTTTATGTTACAGTTAGATAAGTCTCAACAGTCTTTTTTTTATTGTCCACACAGAATATGATACCCACGCTTAATTTCAGCTAACTAAAGACAAATCTCATGGTGTGAAAGGTTTCTGTCTCTCTGATTATGCATAAGTTCTCATAATTTCTGCAACACCTTTTGGTGTGTTTGTGCGAATTGTGGGGCAAAGTACTGTGCTACCATTGCTTTATATATTAGATTTTTTTCTGCAGTTGTGTCAAACCTGGCATGCTGCTCTTGGGGAATGCTAGTGTCCATGCATCAACAAGTAATTGTCCTTGACTTCCCTTTTATATTACTTTACTTTAGGAAGTAAAGATCTTCTAGTCAGTACTTTCCAGCAGCAATATCCTTCCCAGCATAAAGCAGGTAAAACAGTCAAATGTAATATAATTATATTTAGACATCAGTGGCACCTGTTTTCTGTGTAAGAAAATTCAGAGAAAGTGGACTGGAAAGTTGGGGCAGCAGTATTGTCCTGCTGTCACTGAGGATTCAGAGCAGGCAGTAGGGAGGAGCCAGCTGGATGGAGATGGGTTGTCGCCATGGGTTATGTGCAGGAATGGAGACAACACAGCCAAGTAGCAGAAACTCAGCTTCCCTTTTATTTACTCTTGAAAAACACTTAAGAGAAAATGAAGAAGCTTTTGTAGAAAAGAACAGTCTGTAGTCAACCATCTTGGATGGATTTAAAGCCATTCTTAGACTTCTAAAGCATTCTGGCTCACATAACCCATATGTGTGTGTCTGCTTACCCAGCATATTGTAATGCTCTGGTGAAAACGGTTATGGGACTGTGAACATAGTATGCTCAATAATCAAT
Organism: Melanotaenia boesemani; assembly: GCF_017639745.1. Lineage (NCBI taxonomy): Eukaryota > Metazoa > Chordata > Actinopteri > Atheriniformes > Melanotaeniidae > Melanotaenia > Melanotaenia boesemani. The sequence goes on from NC_055696.1 coordinate 3,479,266, forward strand.
TATATTTTCCAGTATTTGGAAAATAAGCCACAAGCTTGTCTTCTCTGAAATTATTTTTCTTTTAATGTGATTTGTGCTTATTTGTTTTTAGTTGTGATGTAACCTAGTTTAACTTTTTTATTGATTCAAAGCCATTTGCATGCAAATGGGAATATCATTGAGGCTGTGCCTCCAGCTTTTAAGACTAAAATAAGTTTAATTTTTATATTATTTATTTCCATTTCAAGGCCAGTATGGATGAGGCTGCTGCGGTTCTGATAGGGAGAGACATAGTCTGGGATGGGGTTGGGCCTGTCACATAATCACTTGTAATTTTTGTATACTAGAATGGAAGTTATAGCTTGCACTGTTGTGTAGCAGGCCTTCTTGTTTTTTTACATATGACATTCTTTGAGCAAGTAGACACATTTGTTGTAACCTAGGCCAGATGTAAACAAATAGCATATTAGGGAACTGGCATGAAACTTTGAGAAAAAGAGGTAGATAGCTACATGTCAAAATTCAGGGCCTTGGTTGCTGCAGTTTTGGTCAGATAAATTTAGCATGAAGCTTCATAGTGCCAGACAGATCTGTGGACAGTCTGTTAGAAAGAGAGGGGGGGGATTCTACATAAAGGATTGCCCAAATAAGATAATCTCAGTTAAACTGTTGAGCTCAACCATAAAGGAAAACAATCTGGGATGAGGATGCTGAGAATATAAAATGGTATGATGTATTTTTCTATATCTGCACTATTATATTACATAGGAGATAATATCATTTGAATACATTACTCTGCTTTGACTTTGTCTGACTTTTTCTATAACAAAGCTTTGTACAAATAGCTTGTGTACCTCTGCAGACTTTTTTTAATTTTTTTACATTGCATGTTCAGCCGGCCTAAGCATCTTATATTTGTGCGAGTTAATCTTGATTTAAGACTCACAGCTCTTGGCAGGTGAGCCTGAAGCTTAATTTTGGATCTCAGCTGACCAGGCTTGGGTTTGTGCCCATTCTGGAGGAGATAAAAAAAAAGTGCTCAGTCATGCTTTGAATTCTGAGGTGGCACAATAAAAGCCATGTTGAGATTTTCAGATAGTGACCCTGTGTCAGACACCTCCTGTGGGTTGTGTCTAAACAGCCAGTCTTGTGTCACAGTGAACAAGTTTCTTCTCAGAAAGGAGCTGGAGTAGAACCGTTGCTTTACTCAGTTTTATTATTGTTCTCATCTTGCATATGTAGTGACTAATTTGTAGTAACTATTTTGATCAATGTTTTTTTTTTTTTTTAAGTCACCTTTTAATACTTTTTGCCACACATTAAATACACCATTTATTCTGCCTGGTCATTATGCTCTGACATTGTTCCATTTAGTTGTGTAACGAATTATTAGCTGTGAGAGAAAACACTGCAGTCATCAACTTCACGGCTGCTCTTCTTTTTTAAATGCAAATTTCTTCTGAGCTCATCAAAGTACATCTGAACATCTTCAGCTTACAAGTCTTACCGATTCAGAGAGCTTTTCCCCTGACTGCATGTTTTCCACTCGCAATGTGAGCTGACAGCACATATACTTACTGTGTATTGAATAATAATCCATTGTGTTTCCATGGATGCAACCCTCCAGAGAAGCCACATTTGCACCAGCATAATTAAAAAGCTGCATCTCCTCATAAATCCTCATAGAGTAGCAGTCCAGACTGCATAAAAAAAGCTTATTTTTACTGCTGATTTTTGCTATAATTACATAGTATTGGAGATAACTTGGTCCTCTATGTAGAAATTAAATACCTGATTAAGCTAGACAGTTCAGTAACCCGCCCCCATGAGCCATTCCACCTGCACCATCACTGTGCTGTCCTCTCTGCTTTTCATATTTCCAGATTTAAGGTTTACCGATGTTGACATTCCCTCTGCAAGCCTCCTGCAATAACAGCTGGAGTATTTCCTGTCCTGTCTGGTCCTGTTAAAGAAATGCTGGAACCCTCTGCTCTAAAGTGTGTACTTTGTGAGGTTCTGGGTCTGTTTGTATGAGGTGTAGTGATGTATGAGGAAGTAAAATATGTGAATGCAAAGTGCCGCGGGTCAGTACTTGAAACTGAACAATTATGTGTAGCTGAGAGAGAGAGGGGAGTAAAAAAAGTAAGCAGAGGTGGGAGACTTTTATGAATCTATAACACAAATGCAGAGACGGCTTAAGTTAATCAAGTTCAGCCTTTCCAGACAGATAAATTAATGCAAATTGGATTTTTTTCGCTTTGACAACAGCCAAATGGGATTTGTTACTGGGTGTTTGTCTGATGTTGGAACCATTTTAGGTCTATTCAAAACTCAAATGCTGAATAGACCAAATCCTGGTCGTCCAAGACTGTCTCCAGAAGCTCTCCTGTGTCTGTTTTGTTTGGTTTTTTTGGGGTTTTTTTTTTGGCCTCTCCAGGTTTATGTCACCATCAATTCAGCCGTCGCAGTGTTTTGTGTCATAGCTGGTATCAAGGCAACAATGAAATAGAAGTTGTCACAACAATGGCACGAAATAGAAGGACAGACAGCCCATCGTATGAGATGGTGTAGTAATGTGATGCAAGCTACAAACAAAAGACCCTGTTTTTCATTTTTCCAAATCCTATGACATCAGTGTAAATTCACAAATAAACCGCGCTCTCTGTAATGAGCTAGTATTACCTGAGCGAAGTATCACCCTTACCATATTGTGTCTATTGTTTAAAACAAAGCTCTGCTCATACCTTTACCTGGTTTTGAATACTGTGGCGGTGAAAGGTAAATCCAGCATCACAGGTTAAACCAGTGTGTTACACAACACTCTTCTATAACACCTTTTGTTTTGGGCCTTAAACAAATACAAACATCAGCAATCATGCACTTACAATCACATTTTTTTATTGGTTATTCATTAGCTGTTCACCTACCACTATCGTCTGCTTAAATGGAAGGTTATTTATTCATACATGTAATATTAAATAACATTATTTCGAAGTTCTTTAAGACTCTTTACAATGCTTCATTCATTGCTCAGAACTCCCTAGTCTGTTAATGAGTGTAGTTACTAACAAATGGTGTCATTATTCCCCTTATCGTTTTCTCCTGATTAGACTGTCTTTAAGGGGGTACTATAAAACCACCCACTTCAACCTTTAAACCTTTTAAAGGGAACATTTCAGTTTGAACGAGATAATCACAGAACCATCCCATCTACCTCGCTGTAATCCTGTTATATAGCTGGCGGCCCCCTTTGACCCCTCTGCCCGAATCATTTTGTCAGGCTAAATTTGATAAGAGCCTCTTTTTGCATTGCAAAATAGTTGTTGAGCTGGATGATGAATAGAAGGCCTGAGATGAATTAAGGTTGTCATTTAGATGTGGTTCTATTTACTGGTTATTATATCAAATGAAAGATTAATATTGTATACTTTTTTTAAGAGTGATTTTGAGCTGCTGCTGTTCATCTTCTCTCTTACAGCAAGCTGAGGACTAAACATGCTTTAATAAACCTTAAAGCAGTGGGCTTTATTCCATGTTTTCTCTTTCTGGCTCTCCTTCTGTTTCACTTCCTGGCTGCTAACCCTCCCTCCCTCTTGTCTTCCCTCCTGCACATTTTTGTGATCACTGGACAGCAATCTCAGTAATGAGGATGAAAATGCATTAGGACAGGCAAAATTATTTTGTGTGTGACAGGTGCTTAAGGGAGTAAACGGGGATGAGGAGGGAGAGATTTTAGGCTAAATTACTCTATGGCTGCATTACTCTTTTTTTTTTTTTTCGTCACCTATCAGACAAAGAATGAGATGAGCCACAGCATCCGATAACACAATCCCTCTTTTATAAGAGAAGACTTCTGAGCCAAGCTGAGAGAAATCTAATTTCCCAGCTTTCTCCACTCATGGCTGCTGCCTTGTGCTATTGATCGGTCTCATCACTTAAAGCTTTCTGTCTTCAGCACTTTGGCATCTTTATTTTTATCGCTTTCTACTTCTCATGTAAGTTGTTTTGCCAGTCCATTTACACCACTCCCACTCAGCCTTGTTAATGATTGATGAACACGGTGTGGGACGATGATGTTGCTTGCATTGTAGACCTTATATAACAGCCCCCTGCAGGGGTTTCTGGACATGAATGCCATTATGTGGGCATGTTCACATGTGTAATGTACGCACATTACTGTAACATGTACTAGACCAGAGCTACTCAAATTGGACCTACAAAGGTTGCATTCCAGCAGGTTTTCAATGCCAAATTAAATGGATCTAACAGCCTGTCACAATGACTCGAGCTGAGTTTCCCTGATGTAGACTTTATGGCATCTTGTAACATTATTTGTCTGTTGAATTCTTAGGTTTAATGGTCTATCACTCTTTAAAATGGCTGATTTTAAACATTATAAAACACAAAGACACCTACTTTCAGTTTGAATTGTGATGAATACACCACATATTTGCCACCTCTGTTGCTGTTTTATGTTCAAGCCTTGCTACTTGTGCTCTTGCTGTAGGTGTGGCCCATATGAAGGCTGGTACTGACCACAGTATTGCAGCTGGTGCCAGAACACTCCCACATGCACAAACACACAGAGATTCACAGCCTGAGACTTCCTGTAGTTGGACCAAGATCACAGTCTGTTTGCTCTGCAGCTTCCACTTCAAACTCAATAACAACTAATTCCTCCTCTCCTGACAAAAGACTGGCCTGGCTTCCCCTTCACATTAACCTCTTTTCTGAATAAAACGGGAGCCTCTCCACCAGGTTGCCTGCTGGCTCATTCTAGTCTCAGCTCCTGTCCCAACAGAGATTCAGAAGTGAAAAATAAAGAGCTTTGGTTAAACGGCCAATCAGAACACACCAGTAATCACAAGCTCACATTACAGATAACTGACATTAGCAAGTAGTGCACCTATCTACAAAATTAGAGGTAGAGATTGTTGTGGGTTTTTGCAGAAGTGTTTAGGGTTTTAGCCTTTTGACAGCTTTGTTGGGATAATGCTTTCTCTAAGGATAATCTGAGTTAAACAGCTTAGAGGAATAACCACGAAATCTACACATGCTAAGTGTTGGACTGGATAGAAAATGTTACATTTCTGCCTTATAAACACGGCAAAATCATTCTTTAATCATAGTGTCATAGTATAATTTGTATAATATCATAGTCACATGTAACCACATTACCATGTGATAATTACCAGCTATTTATTTTGCATTCATTATATTAAATGCATATATAAGGAGTTGAACATTTAAATGTAACTGAAGCATTCTTAGCATTTAGTTGCGACATGGAGTGGTGAACATTGTGAACCATAAATACTCACTTCTTGTCTTTACAAGCAAGGTTTGATACTAGTTGTAAAACAGAAGTATATTTATGTTTTTATTGCCTAATAATAAGGTTTTGACATTTCACTTACGTTCATCCTTAGATTACCACATTTATGTGATAATCTTGAATATTGTTAATTATGTTCAAACCAACTGCTATCATCTGTGTTGTGCTTGAAGTTTGCATCTCTGTCAGGGTTTGTATTCGCATAGCTGCATGACAGTATTAAATTATTTACCTGGACATAAATCTTTCCTGTCTGTTTCCTCACGTGGGACTGACTATAACTATTACTGATGACTGTTTAGATCTGAGATTGCCCATTTTGACTACTTCACTTGTCTGGGAAAAGCACAGTTAAATAACTGCAAAACTTTCCTCTTACTCAGTTCCATAAAAATACATCTGCATATTTAGAGTTTTTTAAGGAAGAGAATAAACTGCCAAGTAATTTCTAATGGGACTGATGCTGATTTTCTGTATAACAGAACCAGTTGGTTGTAATTAATTAATCTCAACTATTGCAAAGGAGAACTCAGCCCAAAGGAGAAAGAACTTAAAACCCCTGAGAAAATTGGAAAAAAAGGACTGACTGAATATGTAAAATGGTTATTTAAAAATTATGATATGTTAAAATATGTTGTTAAAAGCTACATCTAAAAGAGTACAATGGTTTGCATAATGTCCCAACACTAAAATGATAAAAAGGTGCTCAATATTTTTTGATCTAATTAAGTTGAAATAAAAACTGGTGAAATAGCTCAACCCTTTAAGGTCCTGATCAATTGTTTGGTACAGGGTATTTAAATCACAGTAACTGGCTCCAGCGTAGTTCTTGCCACTGCCCCCTTTTGGACTTTTTAGGTAGTTTAATTTCTCACTTACCATCTGATTTCAGTTGAACACAGGTCTGTCTGCTAAAGGGCCCGACAAGAGCCAGTGTGTTGGGAAAAAAATGTGTGTATATATATATATATATATATATATATATATATATACTGTATATATATATATATATATATATATATATATATATATATATATATATATATATATATTAATCCTTTTTATTTTAATCCTTTTGGTGGCATAAACACTTGCACAGCCAGAGTGTCTGAGCGCCTTGCATCATCTGTGTGTGACCAGCCCTGCCTTCATCTCCCATGCTGCCTCCTGTATGACTAGCACACAGTGAGAGACATCAGGTGACTGAAACAGCTGTGACTTGCAGGGGACTCAGCACGGTACATACTAGCTCACAGTGATGGACAGTCAGCTGACCTAGTTGCAGTGAGGCCTGCTGGACTTGTAGAAAACTCAGCTGATAATATTATCATTGTGGAACTGGCTTTTTCCATCCGAGCTCATGGATTTCAAATTAAAAGAAAGTAGAATTTCAGATTTACCCATTAAGAGCTTTTGTTAATATCTGTAATCAGAGGGAACCTCAGGTCTTAATGGGTTAATATACTTTTTAATAGAAAGAAAAAAAGACATTCATCGGAGTGCTTGTGGCTGCACTGGTGCTAACAAGTTCCTTCTGGCCCTTAGCTGATGGGGTGTTGGTTTTATGGCCACCTGATTGCTCTTTTCTCAGTTCCTGGCGGGGTAGGGTGCTTGTCATTATATTAAAGTTAATGATTACTATGCTTTTTCTGTTGCAAAAATAGAAACAAACTGTTGGGCATTGTCAGGGTGTGAAGTATAATAGCTGGCACAGCCCTAAATAACCTTACTGATCTACACAAGGTAAGGTCAGTGAGAAAAGCCAGACTGATCCGTCAGATCCAGACCAGTTCAGATCGCTTCCTTCCGGACGCAGATATCTGTTGCCGAGGTGTTGGACTTATACACTAAAAGAGTCATTTATTCCTGCAATTAGGTTTTTAAATTATTTGTTGTACTGTCTGTAAAACTATTTGCCCCCAAAGAACAATAAAAGTTCTTTAACTTGAAGTTGAACTTTTTTCTAACCTCTTTTCACTTCTGTTGATCAGCATATAGCCTCTTGTCATATTTGATCCTTATGTTTCTATAACAAAAATAATAAAAAATTGTTGTTTGTATTTTTCAGAAGCTGGCAGCCGAATGCCAGAGTGCAGGCTACAGTGGTACACTGATCCCTTACAAGTGTGATTTGTCCAATGAGGAGGAGATCCTATCCATGTTCTCTGCAATCAAGACACTGCACAAGGGCGTGGATGTGTGCATCAACAACGCTGGACTGGCTCACAACGAACCCTTGCTCAGCGGAAAGACTGAGGGCTGGAGGAACATGATTGACGTGAGTGAACGCTGTTACACAATTATAAACCCATAGACTGAAACATCCTAGAAAAACACGTCAGATTGCTTTTTCATTTTTTTCAAAGTTTGCCCTCATGTTTATCTCAAACAGAAAAGCAAAGGGGAGGAGCTGAAAGCTGGCCCAGTATGAATGGAAGTCTTTTTTTTTTTTTTTTTTTTTTTTTTTTTGTAGAGCTTGCGTCATGCAAGAATTAAGAGTTAAAGCAGAAATGTGGCAATGTGTGGTTCTCCACACACATATGCTGCTTCCCTTCTAACACAGGACACAGCCTGTTTAGCTCTTAGGAGAAGCACAGGCACAGCAGAGGCAACCTAATGAAAGCCAACTCTCTTTCTCTTGTTGGGACTCAACATTTTGATTCATTGAGCTCTTGACCAATGAAGACCCCCTAGCTCTAAAGTCTCTGTCTCCACGGTCCAGCATTTGTAACGCTCACCCATCTGTTGTCATGGCAGCGCACATGAATGTGTCCAGCTGTGTATTTTTAGCCTGTGTTTAATCTGTACACTGACCTTGTTTGGTCACCTCCCCCTATCCTTCTACCATGCTGTCGTTAACCTGCTGTCTGTCAGTGTTTGTGAGAGAAGCTTAGAGGCCACAATCTGGACAGGAACAGCAGGTTTGGATGGTTTAACTCACTGACACACTGAACATCAGCCAACTGAACACACACTGCTCCATCACGAGGAACTTCTATGTGATTTGGCAGCAACTTAAAATAACTATAAATATTAATAGTTTTGTCTGTTTTTTTCACCACCCAGCATGGCTTAACTAATATTCCTGAATACAGCAAACATTGCAAAACTATTGGTTTATGCTTAAAAAGCCCTTTGTACAATAAAATGTATGTAATACATAAATAGTAAAAGAAATATGTTCTCTTCCCCTGCAGGTGAATGTGTTAGCCTTGTCTATCTGCACCCGTGAGGCCTACAAATCAATGAAGGAAAGGAACGTGGACGACGGCCACATCATCAATATTAATAGGTAAGCCAAACAAGCAATGCTGAAATCTACCAACAAATATACAGGATGTTCAAGGCGGTTTTAATCGAGCAGACATTAAGTCAATTTTGAACCCCACCTGCCACCAGTTAGAAATGGATGACTGAAGTCCTTTTTAATCTTTTTGGTTTATTTTGGGTTCCACATGCTGTATTTAACACTTCAAATTAAGTAGATTTGTACAAAATCTGAAGGTAAATCAGATGGACTGATTTGTGGTTGAAATATGGTCTAATTTCTCACATCTTTCTGTCTCGCTGCCTTGTACAGTATGGGTGGGCACCGAGTAGTGCCAAGTGCTGATGAGCATTTCTACTGTGCCACTAAATATGCTGTGACTGCACTGACTGAGGGGATACGGCAAGAGCTTCGGGAAGCAAACACTCACATCAGAGCCACAGTGAGTAAGCAGCCACCCTGGTGGCTCACAGGTCTGCACTTTTTGGTAGCAAATAGGGTTAGTTAATGTCTGTCAGTGCACAGAACTTTTAGCCAGTCTGAGCAGGAGGAACTGAATGTTGAGCAGGAAATGCCTCATGGATTGCCTGTCACTGCAGTGTATATCACCTGGAATAGTAGAGACTGAGTTTGCCTTCCGGCACCACAACAGCGATCCAGAGAAAGCAGCTGCAGTGTATGAGAGCATGAAAGTAAGGGTTTGCATTTCATTCAATTAAAAAACAAATATATTACATGTGAAGTTCTATTGCAGCATCAACTTTTCTCCATTTTTCAGTGTTTGAAAGCAGAGGACGTTGCCAGTGCAGTGACATTTGTCCTCAGTTCTCCTCCTCATGTGCAGGTATATCTGTCTGTCTTCAACTCGATCTTTTACTGTACATCAGAGTGGTTGAGTTCCAAATTAATCTGCCTTTTTTGTTTTTGTCATCAGATTGGAGATGTGCAGATGAGGCCGGTGGAACAGGTATCATAGCACTGACTGGAAACTGCAGGAAGAGAACAGCTATGGTTACTCCGTTGCGACCTCTGCTGGGCATGTGGGTTGGGAGGGGGGGTTAAAATAAATCTACTGTTGTGTTGGATCTGCAGAGGCGTGACCAAGGAGAACTGGAGCCTTAAAGAGGCTGTGCAAGAAAAAAGACAGACGAGGACTCTTGAAACCACTACAAAAATACTACTGAATGCAGCAATCTTATGAATTGTTGGGCTCCATCCTTACGCGAGTCTGGCTCTTAACTGCAGTAGGAACAAATAAAGAGCATTGCTGCTGTGCTGTGTGGTCATCTGCATGGCTTTCACTTAAGAGGGAAGAGTGTGTCAATGATTGCACATTTTGTTTTTTGTTTTTCTAGGTTACACAACATATCTTTATAAAAATTTAATTAAAAGAATAATTGCTGTTTATAAGGATGACAACTTTTTTATTTTTAATAAATATTTTAACTTTAAATTGCAGATAGCTATGGTCTCATATGAACTAATCCTAGATGATACTATGTCATACTCACTGTATGTAACAGTCTGTCCATCCTACTTCATATTTCACTGTATGATTTTACAAACGTACAGTTCACCCATATTTGGATGGGTAAACCCTTCTTGAGGGGTCAGGGAAAGCTTTTAGAGCCCTTGTGTGTTAAACATGAGGGTTTCTACAGTCCACCTTTTTTTTTGCCTGTGTAATATCAGCGGTTCTGCACTTTGGATTAATTTGTGAGGAGTTACCAGAAGAAAACACTTGTGTAAGGAAGGGAGGAAACTAACACACTGCACATGTATACCCTCAAACATGTACCTTTCTGTTGGAATTTTCTCATTTAATGAAAAAAATAAATGTTTCCCAGACGTTACACATGCTTTGTGCTCTGTATACCAACCTTTTCTGATTAACTTAAATAATTGCAGAGATAACACACAAACTCTGTGGACTTTGACAGGTTATTATTAAACCTTAACATGGCATTCATACTCATCTACCTGCTAGCTTCTACCAGCTTTATCAGTGGTGTCTTGTTGCATTTGACCTAAATGAGTCAGCATTGATACATTTACAGTTATTAAGATGCGTGAGTCAGAAATATGTCAGTGCTGACTGTAAATGTTAAAAGCATTACATTATTTTAATAGGAAAAATGCTGTATTAAATAGAAGTAAACTGCTTGATCCCAGGTATTAAACACATGCTACCAACAGATGGCACTCCAGTCAAAATAAAGTCCATGCATGGAAGAAGTCAAATGTGGAAAAGGCACACATCAAGCATCTATTCTAAACTGTTGTCTTTCCTAAACATGTCATACAAGCACATGGAAGAGAGCAGATGCACTGCAAAATCTCAAAAATTAAATCCACAGACTCACAAAGAGATGTTTTAAGTTATCTGCATGGCAGATATGGTGCAACAGATTTTTTACAATTACTGTAAATAATTTTTGTAACATACTTCTGTTTAATTTTCTGACCAGAAGTGTGCGTAGGATTGACATCTAAAATTGCTTTTTGATTAACCTGAGTTCAAAGGTAATTTGCTACTGTGAGTGGCAAAATGTGCAAAACACTTCAGTATCAAAACTTTGTCTCAGGAGGAGGTTTTTCAGGTTGACCCATGTTTGAGCTGATAACAGCGATGCCTGATTGTCCGTCTGTCCCGCCCCTCTCGTAATACGGCTGCTTTGGCTTTTCATTCAGCGCATACGGAGTGATGGACAGCTTCAGTTTCTGTTGGAGAAGTAGATACAGCCTTAATATTAACACACAACTAGATTTGACATGTACATTATATTGTTTTCAAATTACACCTATGCATCACCTGCATCAATGAGCCAGGCAGCACCCACAGTGTGTGAATGGCACCTAAAGGTATCCAAATTATGGAGGCCAATGCGATGACCCAGCCAATCCCCTGAGCCCAGTCAGGGAAGACATAATTCCCATAGCGGGCTGGTTTGAACTGGATGATTGAGAAAATCAGGATGACCTGCCACACAAAAAAATGTTTAAAGTGAGGGTTGTGACACTGCTGGATAGATTTTAGTTGTGGATTTATATATATATATATATATATTTTCCCCCTTTGGGAAAATCCAGGTGACTTACAGTGATGAGCACAGGATCAACAATTAACCAGCACACTCTGAAAAAGATGTTTGCTCCTCTGCCCGTCATCTCTTTTAGGTTGGCTGAAAGTCGTGTCACCCCTGCACAAGGAAAGGCATGTTAGAGCCTGAAAATGTCCAACTATGTGTCCATACATAATCATTTTAGCTGATAATGAAGTGAACATGTTGCCTCACCATAACTCCAACAGGTGGCAATGATCTCAAAGAATGCCAGAAACATGATGGACACTATGGCAGTGTAATGGTCCATCAGCTGGAACACATAGATTCCCACCTGTAAAGGGACACAGGCTTCAGGAGCAAACAGTTTCCCCATTATATGGTTAAAGTTTAAAATGTAAGTTGCAGCCTGTACCTGCATGACACAAGGGATGCCTAACAGGAGGGCTACGCCACAAACAACGAGAACAAATAGTTCTTTCCGCTTGAAAACATTAATCAGATTTTGATAGAATTCATCCATGAGGCTGGTCACCATCACTTCAACCATTGCAAACTGGAAGAAAAATAAAGGATTTCTGAGTCATGCTGTAGCTCCTTGTAAATATTACAGATTATTTACTGTTTTTCCTTGTGTGTGATCACTTAAATTTATGTTTACTACCTCACTGTCCAGTCCGAGGCAAAGCAGCATAAAGAAGAACATCACGGCCCAAAGCTGAGCTACTGGCATGTTGGCAAAGGCTTGTGGGTAAACAATAAAAACCAATCCTGGACCTAGATGGATACACAGATACTCAGGATTGTGTTTTAATGATAAGAAATATCATTTAATGATTCTTCATGTTCTCACTTGTCTGTCAAGCATTTAATACATTAGTCTTGTGTTTAATACCAGATCGGGCATTTGTAATAGATCTAAAGATTACAAGTATCATCTCAAAGTCAGGGAATATCTTCACAGCTCGTCACTCATATAATGTTAGACTGTAGCTCCACCAGGATTATGGTCTCACAAAGCTGATTTTAACTCCACACAGGTCAGACAGACTATTGTAACTGCACTATAATTTATTAAATATATAGCAAACTACGTACTTATCACTTTTTTGCTTTCTTACCATCCACAGCCAGTTGGCTGATGGGAATACCCTGAAGATAAGACATGTATCCAAAAGCAGAGAAAATAACAAACCCTGCCAGGATGCTGGTGAGGGAATTGATAATTGATATGCTCAGTGTGTCCCTGTAGAGGAGAGAAGACTCTTTAGATCACTATAACCACACTAGAGGTCACTATTATTGCAGAATAAGGAGAGTAAATAAACTGGGATGTGTGACTGATTACTTCAGAACATTGTTGTTGAAGGAGTTGTAGCTGGACATGGCCAGGAGGGAACCAAACCCAATCCCGATGGAGTTGAAGATTTGAGCTGCAGCATTTACCCACACCTGCAAAACAACTTTAATCATCCCCATGCAGTCCTAATTTTAGTACTTTATCTCCAGCCTGCAGTTCTAGATTGGGTACCAGTTAGTAGTTATTTCTGTCCTACCTCAACCGAGAGGAGCTTGTCCCATTCTGGCACGATGAAGAAGATTATCCCATCTACTGCACCAGGAAGCTGCACATTATTAATCAGCAGGGCAATAAGAACAACGTATGGGAACAGCGCAGTGAAGTACACCACCTGTACACAGTCAAAAAAGGTACACATTCACCATCAGTTGGTCCATTTCTTCATCAACACGTCTGCATTCCTCTCTCTCTTTTTTTAACCTACTTTGCCTGTTGATTTCACACCCTTAAAGATGCAAAAGTAAATGATTATCCAACCCAAGATGAGGATGAGGAAAAGCTCCCACCGCAGCATTCCTGCTTCCTCTACTCCATTTGTCTGGCCCAGCATCTTATACCTTCAAAGATGCCAAAAATGAAATGCTTTAAGACAATACTTTTCCATACCGAAACTATGTAAATGCATTGAAGACACCATCAAAACTACAATGAGCTGATTGCCCTTCTTTGTGCTTTCAATCAGTAATTGTAATTTTATTATAGGAACTTAATAACATATAGTTTCTCATATTCTTTCATATGAGGCTTTTTAATGTCTCTGAGAATGGTTGCAAACAATATTTTGTCAATTTACTAATTAAATACTGTTCTTTGGGCCCTGGGGGTATTCAGCTACTGGATTCAGGCCATTTAAAGCTGAGGAATATTGTGACCTAACATGGGAAAGTTTAGCATCAGACCTTAAACAAGGATTTACATGACAAGAAAACCTAAATATGTCTCAATCTCAGTATAAATTACTATGAAATTCTGTGCAGACATTCACAGCATTAGACAGATTGTGCATTTTGGACCAAAAACTGAGGAGCATGTGTAATAAAATGTGCCTGTTTTTTTTATTAAGGCCCATCTGTAACTCTATCAAAATGTACAGTACAGAAACTCAACCCATTTTAATCTTTGCCATACATCTTGTTCAGCTAATTTACTATGCTTGGCAACCTCAAAAAATGGAGGAAGGGGTAAAAGAAGTTAATAAATCAGAAAAGATGAGTCCTGATTTTACTTACAGAACAGTACACTATGTGTACAAATAAATGATAAATTCAAAAGACCCATCTTTATCTTCATCAGCTGGTGCTGTCTATTTACCATTTATTATTCACATTTATCATTCATTACATCTTAAATTACAGCATAAATAAGGAAGTTACTATATTTTTTTCTTATTTTTTTTATTAAATTAACATTAGTATTTTTACTGACTGGAAGTAGAGGCTAAAATGACTCAATATTTCACATACTTTAAAATATTTTATCTTTTTTTTCAGTTTCTTATCACTGACCTTTACTTCGACTGATTTCCCTCTAAATTACTGACAATTTTTTTTTTTTTTTGCGAGTTTCATGTAACTGCTGGAGTTAAACTTGTGTAACCAACTCAGCTTCCAGTAAACCTCTGGTTATTTAGTAACGCCGCTGTAAACAAATCATTATCTCCTCTAGTTTGAACATTCAGAGAACGAGTGCTGATTTTCCCACACGTTAAACATACTTGAAGAACTCTTGGCTAGCTGTGGAGGAGTAGCTGCTGTTGGTGGCGTGATTAGTGCAGTTTGGTGTGTTCCAGGTGTTGTTGCAGCTCTGCCATGGCAGCGGTGCCTGGAAAGAGCTGAAGAGATAATACAAGGCCCAGGTGATGACGACATTGTAGTAGGTGCACATGATAAAGGAGATTGCCACTGAAGCCATGCCCACTCCTGTAGTCAGACAAAGATAACATGCATGTGTTTTCTTCTTGGGGTCTATTTTTTAGTATGGGCAGTATTCATTCACTGGATGCAAGAACGCAAGCCAAATACCTTTTAACAGTGGGCAAACAGTAGCCAGGGCATGGACAGGCCCCCTCCTCGTGTACTGCCCCACAGTCAGCTCCATGTAGAGCAGAGGGATCCCCAACACCACCAGCATGAACAGGTATGGCACCAGAAAGGCACCTGAAAGAAAGCAGTGGTGAGTCAGCTCTCACTCACATAATGCTGGCTGTTAAAGTTAAGACCTTGCTTGTGCTGGCTTTATGGCATCCTTTAAACTTTAACTTTCATGAGTCATCCTACACTTGCATTACCTTCCTTATATCTTGGATAACAATCACGTGATATAACCAACCATAAAGTTTCATAGCTTAATAGCTAGGCAATCAATTTTCCTATCAGTTGTTCATCCACATACATATTCAGTCAAAAACACAAACAACAACAAAAAAAAAACATAAAGAAGCCTAAAACATTCTGTAGACTGGGGCACCAGAAATAACAAAATACTGGAAATAAATGAGTCATAAAAATACAGGAATTTTGTTTGTTTAACAATATAAAACCCAGCCAGGAAGTATAAGTTACACTATATTATATTATCCCACTTTATTTCTACATACTATTGATAAGCTAGCAAGGTCTACGGTCACAGAAGTGTAGTTTACAGAAACACACCACAGCTCTCAGCCTGTTAACATTATTCTGTTTGCAGCTTGCTTTCTTACCTCCTCCACTCCTGTAGCAGAGGTATGGGAACCTCCAAACATTGCCCAGGCCCACAGCACAGCCAATGCCGGCCAACGTGAACTCTATCTGCCTGCTCCATAACGGTCTGCTGACCTGTTGATCCATGCCTGCTCCCTGTGTCATCACTGTTGCTCGTCCAGGCCCAAACTCCATGGACAGGTTGACTGTGATTTAAGTGACTCTGGGGTGATAGAACCAGCCCTTTTGTCACCATTAATGATTAGCTTGGCAGACAGCTCTGAGCCTCACACGTGGGGAAAAGTTTGTTTTATTTTACAGGTGCCATAAAACTCAACTTAGACTGTGGTACTCATGATAAAAATTAAATCATTTGCAGAATTTATATTTGCTAATTATAGAGCATAATTATTTCATTTTGTTGTGTAGATTTTTTGTGTCACTATCACAGCCAGACAAAATCACACTTTTATCTTTTATGACAAGAGTTATGGTTATTAGTGGCTCTTTGGCTCTTTCTATATAAAACTGTGAGAGGGGGAAAAAGTACAAGAAAAAATGACAGCAACTTTCTAAAGAACTTTTATAAGTTATATTTCTTTATTTGTGTTTTTAGTTACAGTAAAGTTTCCTGTTACATATAAAGTAATGTGTTGTGTTATCTGACATAACTCACAGAAGAAACATATTTCTAATCCTGGCAATTAAGAGTAAACATATACTTCTCAAACCAATAAGTATAAAATCCCTTTGTAAAACAAAATTAAGCCACTTCAAAAACTAATCTTACACTACTAAAACAGATTCAAAAGAAATCAGCTGACTGGATAATAAACATACATTTTGATTTCTATAGTATCAGCATACTGGATCATCAGGAGCATCAGGTTGCCTCCTGGACGCCTCCCTGGTGAGGTGTTCCGGGCACATCCCTCCGGATGAGCTGGTGAATGTGACCAGGGAGAGGGAAGTCTGGGTTTCCCTGCTTAGGTAGCTGCCCCCGCAACCCGACTCTGGATAAGCAGCAGAAAATGGATGGATGGATGGATGGATGGACGGATGGATGGATGGATGGATGGATGGATGGATGGATGGATGGATGGATGGATGGACAGTATCAGCATATTGCAATAATCATAGAAAATACTATATTAAATTGTGCATCGTATCCTTCAGAGCACTGGGCTGAAGAGAAAGAGCTGTCAACAAAAAAAGAAAAACCTTGCAAAACTGATGCTGAGCTGAACATGCTGGTCCACAAACATGTATTTGGTCGCAGTACCACAGCTGCTGGAAGCAGAAACATGGTGCAAACTGGAGGATGGAAAAGAGGTAACAAGGATTAAAAGACATCAGACAGGAACCTTACACTGTACACTGCAGAGATGATTTACACTTAATTTCACTTTGCATCCTTAAGGACAGCTTTGTCCAAGAAGCAAATACAGATTAAAAAGGGTTAAAATACATGCATAAAAAATCCTTTCCCCTAGTGTGTTCATACATACCTACTTTGTTTATGAAAATCATAAAAAATAACATTACCAACACACCTTATGATCATATTAGTCAAGATACTGATTCGTGTTAAGCAGTTAAATAGACTTATTCATAGGAGAGTTCTTCCCAATCCCTTTATGTTTAATCTGATAGTGAAATTAGACCTTTCTATATCTGCCATAATATCTTAAGTAATCAAGGTGGCCCTGTAATGTAGATATGGTGCTTTTTACCACAGCAGTGATAAGCTTTGCATCAGAAATGCCAGAAGCTGAAGAGGAGGATGAGGATTTCCACATGCTGTCTCTACAGTGCCAGTTTATCAGCTGTTACTTGGGGCGGGTCTCAGGCTTCTCCTTCCCTTTTATGTCCTTTTGTATTGAAATGACAGCTCTCTCACGAATCCATTTATCATCCACATGGAAAACACAACAAACACTGTGATTGGTCAGATACTCTAAACGCACACTGAAACGAAATAAAGTGAACTGGTTTCTGAAGATCTTCCTGCTAAGCAAAAACAAAGCAGACTGCACAGTATTTGACATGGACAGAAATAGTATAAGTAATGTGAACCTAATTAATTAAAAAATTCTGTGTGCTGTTCATTTGCTCAAGTTAAGTCCAACTGTGGTATTTCACAAGTATATCTTTTTAATTTAATGACCGTGGATGACACAACTATCATGTGATATTGCCAGTAAATTTGAGTCCATCTCAGGAAAATTACAGGAATTCTTGCTTAGGTTTACTTGCGTGACAGGATATTTAAACTACCACGCCTACTTTGTATTATGGTCCAGTAATCCTGTTTGGGGAGGTGGGGTCATACACAGGGGAGGGGTAGCTGTTTAAATAAGTCAAGCTACAATAAAACAAAAACATACTTACCGGAAAATGAGGTTCAAAATAAGATTACACTGCTTTTTAAAAAAAAAACTTGGGTCAGACTTGCGCTCATAAATTTTGTTTTGTTTTGAAATTCTAAGCGGAAGTGGTTTGTCTTCCTGCTACGACTATGACGAAACGTTGATCTCGACTCTCCATTTTGAATAAGCGAGAAAAAAAATCTATAGAAATTAACGGTAGGGGCGTGAGAAAAGATTTGAGAGCTGGTGTTTAAAAAGAAGGAAGTTCATAAACCAGGGTGGTATTATATATTTTATGTAGGTGTGAAGACACGTTACTTCTGTCGGTAAAATGGGAAACTGCCACACCGTTGGACCGAACGAGGCCCTTGTGGTTTCAGGTAACATAAACGTTTTTCGGCGCGTCAATCGTTGATGTTCGCATTAAAACAACAAATTAAAACTATTGAATGGTTATAATTGAACTATGTCTTACTTTTTAACGATAAAATAACCATTAGTCATCTTTAAATAGAAAATAATACTACATTTAATATTACAACAAACCATCATAAGGGGTACTCGGTCATTCGACAACACCTCTTCTTCAAGATGTCTTTCCATGTTTATTTTCCCACACATTAAGTATGGATATTGAAACGAATAGCGTCAATAATAATATTTCCACATACTCGACTTTCCATAATGAATTAAAGGTTATTATATATGTATATCAAGATGCTATTATACCGTTTTTGTAATGGGTGTTTAAATACATTACATTTACATTTTACGTTTGAATTTGATACGTTTTGGTTCTGCTTCTGTAATCTTTTTTGTTTTTAAGTATGATTATGAAATGTTTTTTATGGGGTATTTTAATAAGCAAAAGTTAGTGTTATTTAAGAGAAATTTGAGTAAGAGACGCAGAACTAAAGTTTTACACACGTACACACACGTACACACACACAACACTGGTCACTGACGAGGAGATATGGGGATGCTTTGCTGCAGAAGCAAAGTTAATTGAATTACAAGGAAAGGGCCTATAGACTGTGCTGAGTCCAGTCATGTCCGCACACAGCGTTTCTAATCAGCTGTGGTTTCTTCATATATATATATATATATATATATATATATATATATATATATATATATATATATATATATACATATAGAGAGAGAGAGAGATCAGTCATCTAATCACAAAACTTCTTCTGTGCTGTATATTGCTAACTCCTCATTCAGACTATCATTTCAAATCACTGCATGATAAACCTCTCGTCATTCACTTTTCTCTGTTTTTAGAAATCTTGCTGGTCAAGGCAGTTTTTTAAAAAAAGAAAAACAAATCTTGCCATACGTTGAAGCTGTGGTTTAACAATATTGTACAGAACCCATTTCCAGCCTGCATCTGTAACTGAATTTGTAATAAACTTCCTGTCTAATCCACTTGTGACCGGACAGACAGAAAAAATAAAACAGCTTTTGGGTTTTTTCCACTGTGAGCCAACTTTTATGAATGTCTCAGTCGAAAGATTAAGGATGGTTGTGAGTATTTGTAAGCTGCATGTCTTAAATCTAAGACTTTATTTCACTTTCTAAAAAATTAGTATTTTTCAACCAAATCAGAATTAGCTTTACTCGTCCTAATGAGAAAGGTGAAACATCATGTAATCCCATCTTTCAATTTTGAGTGTTTAAAGTGTGTAGCTTGCCTTAATTCTCTTTCATTCACATGCTGCCCTTCCCCTTTTCTCTGTGGGATGAATACATTTAGGAATTTCAGTTATGTCTGTGGTTAAACTGGTGTGTGGCCAAATGTATACCATAGGTCATTTACTCAAGTTGGTAGTGGCTTTTAGTTGGAGACAGAGCATGTTTTAGTAGAAGATAGTCCAGAGACCCCCCTCTGCTGCCTGTCAGTTAACATGTGACAGCTGAGAATGTCACACTAAACACTCCTGATTAAACCAACAAACTGGGGCCAGCGAGAGGATGTATGAGTATGTGTTGCCTAGCTGAAAAGATCCCACATTTAGTTCACTTGCCTGTCACTAAAATTTCTAAAGATAGTATACATAATTCCCCTTTTGCTCTGGAACTTGTCAGCGTCTTTTTGAAAGAATTAGTGTGTATGAAAAATGGCCATTTGTTAGCTTTGTTGGCGTAGTTTCTTCAGAAGTATGAGTTGGATAAATGAGTGGGATTAAAACTTATGAACCTCCACAGTCAGATAAACCGCATGCTGCTGCACGTTTGCATATAGAGATGCAAAACATCAAATCATCAAAGGATTTTAAAAAGTAGAGCAGCACTCTTCACTCATTGTGCTACAAAGAACTAACTCCAACAAAGAACTAACGCTAACAAAGATTTAACTCATACGTGTATTATGATTGTTTAAACTGCACATTATCATCCTTCATATCATTTGGAAAAAATTAAAACTCAATCTGTAGCATTATTACAACATATGTACTGCTTTAGAATCAAAAGGAGGTGTGCTTCTGGAGTTAGATGCTAATCTGTTTCAGCCAGTGATTTGAAAGGTCTAAACCAAGCCAAAGAGGCTGTATTGGCTATAACCATGTTTATTGCATCTGTGTTGCTCTCCAGGTGGCTGCTGTGGCTCAGATCAGAAGACGTATGTCGTGGGAGGCTGGGCTTGGGCATGGTGTCTCATCTCAGACATCCAGAGGTAAGACCTGTCTGCTCTGGCTTTAACCCAGAGAAAATACCTAAATGTGCTCAGAAACACAGTCAGTAAACTTTAGAGAAGGATATTTATATAACTCTACTTATGCAAAGTGTTTATTAAGGAAAAAGATATCTTATATTTTTAGTGGGGTTATGCTACTTATGAGAAGACAGTGTTATACCTGCAGAAGAAAGTGTTCAGCTCATTCTCAGTAAGGAGAATCAGGGAGAATTTGTGATAGAGGACCAAAAATTCCTGCTCTTCATAATAAAGACAACAGAAGACATTTTCATCAGTAGGATAGTATAAATTAAATGGTTTAAAAAACCCAACTTGATTCTGAAGTTTCCTAGCTGTTTGAGGGAATGGTAATTTGGGTTTTATTATTGACAGCACATTGTTACAACATGGAGATTCTTCAGGCCAAACATCATAACAGCTTCTTTCCTGATCTGCATTTTTATGTCATGTGTTTCCTACATGGCTCAGTTTCCAGTCAAGCCATTTTCAGTTACGTTTTCATGTTTTTCTCAGACAACAAAATGAGTTTGAGTTAGTGACTGAAATGTTGCCCATCAACACTGCTTATTCACCAACAGTCACAGATTCTTATAGGACACGTTGTTTAACAAAAACACTGCAGAAAACGACTGTTTTGGTTTTTTTTTTTTTTTTTTTTTTTAAGGAAACATTTGGTCACATGTTCACTGTGGTTAAGTCAGCTGAGTATGCGGCTGCCAGCAGTGACATATTGACGTCTAAGAAAATGCAAATCCTTTCTCTTGTAGAGCTGTTCTTTGTTTAATGGATAATAGCAACAGTGAGGCCAAAAAGATCATATATTCATAACAAGGTGAATCCTTTACAAAATGAGAAAAAATGAGTGAGGCTGGGAGGTCTGAGCTGTTTGGTGTGTTAGAGAACAGATACAAACACTGGCAAGGGTTCAAATAAGGTAACAAGTCACACATTAAACTATATAGTTGGCTAAATAAATTTATGCAACTAAGAAAAAGCTTTGTGAGATAAAAGCTTCTGAAATATTATGAAATTGAAAATTTTAGTAGATGTGCATTTTATCATGCTGACTGGAGAATCTCCTTGTTCTGAGAGAAAAACATTTGGAAACTCTAAAGAATAAATAAAAATGATGTCGATCCACTGCTTTCCTGACAAGACTGCCTTTTTTTTCTTTGTTTTTTCAGAACTGGCCAACAACATGATTTTAAAGCAGCATGTTCAATATTAATTTGTTTTCTGAAACATGTTATTTAGACAAGAGGAGTTGTTATTTTCTTCTTTTTTATACAATTAACTTAAATCAGTCATTTATGATGGATAAAGACAAACATCCTTACAAAAAAGTACTGTTTATTAAATGAGTAAACATAGTCTGTCTGCTTCCCTTAAAGGCAGCTCCAGTGAATTAGCTTCACTGATGCCACTGGAAAGATAAACAGACGGCACATAATGGTAACGAGAAAGAAGGGTATAGATATATGCACAAAACTACAACCATGAACCTTGTTGTGTACTGAACCTCCATTCTAAACCACTGAAACAAAGATAATATTACAAGAAATTGTACATATGTTGTATAATTATGAACCATTTCTATATACGTTTTTGGTTTTTTGTCAGAGCTTAAAACCAGACTAAAAACAAGATATTTAGTTTATTTTTATTAAAAGATTCTGTTCAAGAATCACATGCTGCTCTGCTGATATATTGTGTGTGTGTGTGTGTGTGTGTGTGTGTGTGTGTGTGTGTGTGTGTGTGTGTGTGTGTGTATATATTATGTAGTATATTGATGTATATTAGTATATAGGATTTGTTCAACTTCCGTCCGTTGTAAAGCTTAAAGCTACTTAATCTAACCTACTTTATGCAGACGATGCTAAATTAGGAGGAATATTTCCTAATCCTGTATTTTTGTGTGCTAGTGGTTTAAAAGCAATTAAAAGCATTTTAACCATAAACGCAAATACAGTTTTATTCCTTTAAATTGACTGCAATACTTTTAAAAACAAACAAATTGCCAAACCAAGACACCCAGACTCTTTATTAAATGTTGATTAAACTCTTATTAAATAATTATTTTGTTTGCCTGCCTCTTTTTCTGCGTTGTAACTTCTCTGCTTTGTCTGTTATTGATCTCACCCATCTCAGCTCTACAACATCTCCTTCAGGGTAGTCATCCTACATTAAGTGCTGCTTTCTGTCTTTAGTTGCTAGGACATGTAATATTAAACTTAAACAAAATGCTAATTTTGAAAAATGTAGTTTTTTTTTGTTTAGGGGAAAACCTTGACAGTAATCCTTTCCTATTTTTATTTATTATTTGAGTCACATGAAATTTGGATATTATTTCAGATGCTTTCTTGACAGAGATGATCTGGGTCCTCCCAGAATAATGATGTATGCTAAAAGCCCTGTTTGCTGGACAGCATTTTAACAGCGGTGGGAGTAAGTGCGGCCTCCTGCTCGTGATGCTGTAATCATCTTAATGTCCAGGCCTGTGACTCATTGATCCAGCTCTTCTGGAAAGCAGAGGAGGTGGAGCGTTGAAGCAGAGAGAGTGTCCATTATTAGAAGCTGTATTCAGCCTCCTTCCTCTTTGACTCTAAAGCTGCAAATAAAAAATAGAAAAAAATAATGCAAGCCAGTGCTTATAGTAAAAGACTGGCTCTTTCTCCTTTATCATCTCTAAAACATAATCTCGTGTAAGGAGTCCAGAGGACTAGTCTTAAAGCAGTGGATATGATTCCTTGGGAGGGACTCTGTGTAATCTTCATGCAAATTTAATCTTAGAGAGCCAGTGTGGATCTAGAATCTTCTCAACACTAATTCAAGTATTCATTTATAAAGAAGCTAAATTAACTGTAACAAGTCACCAGCAGCACATCATTCACTGTTTTGCTGGTTTTGGGACTGAAAGCAGCATAACAGGAGGTCAGATTGTGTCTTTTGCCCCTCTCTCTTCCCTCTTCCTCTTGACGTTGGTTACTGACATTCCTAACAGCTGTTGTCCAACTTACTGTTTTGCCTTTGCTATTCCCGCTGCCTGCCTGCCTGCATAGAATGTCTCTGGAGGTTATGACCATCCTCTGTCGCTGTGAGAATATCGAAACCTCGGAGGGTGTTCCCCTGGATGTGACAGGGGTGGCTCAGGTAATGCACAAAAGAAAAAAAAAAGAAGTGGGTGGTGCTCAAGGCCAAAGGAGGAAGAAGGACAGTTGTTGCACTAACAAGCTAACGGTGTCAATGTGTGCTCTCACTCCTCATTTCTTTCTTCCTCTGCAGTCAAAGGAGGCA
This sequence comes from Melanotaenia boesemani, assembly GCF_017639745.1. Taxonomy (NCBI): domain Eukaryota; kingdom Metazoa; phylum Chordata; class Actinopteri; order Atheriniformes; family Melanotaeniidae; genus Melanotaenia; species Melanotaenia boesemani. The sequence goes on from NC_055696.1 coordinate 3,503,315, forward strand.
ATCGGCTTTTCTAAGTTTTTGAGCCACCTTTGGCAACGCCGTCTTTGTCAGAAATGTGCAAATTTTTAAAATGAAGATCTGAAGAGTCCATTGACAAATAAGATCTAAAGCCCGAATCAAACCTTTTTTCTGACATTTCGGTCATGGATAGCGTCTCATGCTGCTCTGTTGCTAGTGATCTGGAGTCCTTGGGTGAATGGTTTCACTTTGTCTTGTTTTTTTTTTGTTTGTTTTCATTTTGTGTTCTTATTTTCTGTTCCGTCCCTTCATTTGCTTTCCCTGCGAACATGTAAATTTTTATTTGATATTTTCCACATTCTTCACAGGATAACGCTTGAGATTATGACCCTGCAGCCCAAGTGTGAGGATGTAGAGACAGCGGAGGGTGTAGCTATTACTGTCACTGGGGTGGCTCAGGTAAATCATCACACTTTTCTGGGAATGCCAGTTCAGACTCCACTAACCCCCACCCCTTCTTCCCTTCTCTGGCATCACCCCATAATCACAGCAGAGGTAGTGTTTTATACACCAGGCTCAAGATGCAAACGCATATGTTGGATCAAATTGTTGATTGCATGATCGACCCTCATATCTGAACCAGTTCATCGAATTGAACTCCATCAAACAAGCTGGGGCCAGAATTGTTTTTGCTGTTTTTTGTTTCAGGGCACATTTGTTGTTTGTTTTGTGTCACTTTTGATTAAAAATTCAAACATTTGTTTTAATGTTTGAAAGAAATATTTAAACTGTCATGACTAGTTCAAATTGTTAGACTTTAGGTACATAAAACACCTGTTTGTGTGACCAAATTCGCCCTTATTGCTGCCTAAAATGAATTTAATGGCCATTTAAGTTAATTGCGTCAGGATTGTTTTGTTCAGTGCCAAAATAATCTTTTTGTACATTAAAAAGATATTAAAGAGAAAATCCTTCATAACACAAACCTAATTTTAATCCCCTTCATCATTTGGTTGACTACACTTGGATAACATTGATATTCTTTAAGCCAGATATAAAAACATGTACCACCAGATGAAAAGACCACCGCTTGCCTTAAGGAGGTGTCTTTGTTCTGCATGAAGTTTGACATATGAAGGCTACAGATACTTCTTTAACCCACTTAATTTAGGTGCTGATCCCCTCTGAAAATGTCTGATTTAACATGGGCCAGTGTGCCACCTTTAACTCATCCCCAAAAAAAAGTAAAAAAAGGTTTTATTTAGTGATGGCACAAACCAAACCTTTTATCACAATACTACATAGTGTCTGGCAGATAGTAAACACAGTTTTGTGGAGAATACAACAGGTTAAGCCCTGATCTTGTGCAGTTGACATGTCTTCATGTATCTGTACCGTATTTTCCGGACTATAAGTCACACTTTTTTTCGTAGTTTGGATGGTCCTGTGACTTATAGTCAGGTGCGACTTAGGTATAAAATTTAACATGTTTTTAAATGTTAATATCGACTGACATGAACCAAGAAATAAACATTACCGTCTACAGCCGTGAGAAAGAGCTCTATGCCTGTGATAACTACGGTATATACTGCTCCTTTATTTAAAACATTAACTTCAAGACAACTGAGAAAGACTAAACACAAACAAAATGCCCCCAAAAAGAAAATCTTATTCTCAGGATTACAAACTACAGGTAGTAAAATACGCAGCCGAAAACAGTAATCGAGTAGCAGTTGTCAGAGTTGTTTAGAAACCACACAGAGGATGAAGAATGATGTGGAATGAGATTGCGAGTTTGGTGAACTTGCTTATCGGTAACTTGCTTGTTGGAGTCGTTGGCTTGTTATGTTAGCTCACGGCAAAATAAAAGCAAGCATGCCTTCAGAATGATGGATTTTTTCAGATGTTACTAATGTGAATTATACTGTATGAATGGATCCATATGAAGATAAAGTGTTTATTTGTGCACATTTACAGACCATAATAAGGGTGTGAAATTGTACTCGGGAAATGTGACACTGCTCTGAAATAATTCGATTTCGGAAACGAACAGTGGAAAATCAGCTTCCATTCCAGTTCTACTGCGGCTCAATCGAGAGTGGCAGTAAAGAGGTGAAACTTCTCACATACTCCACTTTGTCCACTCCACTGGAGGAAACCCTACGTTAACATGCCGGACACATAATCAGCCTGTTGTTCCGTGTGCTACTGTGTAGTTAAACAACATGCCTTTCCAGGTTAAATGTTTGTTCTTGGTCTTGGATTTTGTGGAATAAATAAATAAATAGATGCGACTTATAGTCCAGTGGGACTATATCTGTTTTTTCCCTCTTCATGACACATTTTATGATTGATGCGACTTAGACTCTGGAATGACTTATACTCCGGAAAATACACTATATCAGTTGTCATAACTAAAGATAAATCAAAACCTACTTTATGGTGTGTTTTTTAACTTGTTATGACAGGTCATCAGGTCGTAATGTTTTGCTAACAATCTGGACCCAGCTTCATAGAAGACTCTGCCATGTCTTGTCATGTGGAGCATGCTGTTTTTGACACTGGTGGATTTTCTCTTTAAGAACTTGTTGTATACCACAGGTCTCTGCATTTCAATTTCAAATTAGATCATTCTCCTTGTTTCCTTTTTCTTTCCTTTTCTGTCTTATTTATCTGCATGCCAGTGCTGTTCATTATCAGTTCTCTATTTTGACCACAGCCTTGTCGATGTTCCTCTCTGTTTTTGTGTTGACAATGAATCCACTGTCTGGAGCTGAACAAACCCTGTCACTTTTCCATAGTTTAACCCACAGACAGGCTCATCATGGCCACTATTTAATTGGTCCAACCGAAGCCAGGGCCATTGTGGGGTGTGTGTCCCATGGTAACAGGCATTTTATATCCCTTGTGAGCTAAAGAGACACCGAACTAAATGGAAGGTGCCTAGCAGAATCCATTTAAAAGGAGCAAGAGCAGAATCTTAATTTAGGACAATTTCCATTTATAGAACAGAATTTTAAATCCAATTTCATTCAAATCACAGAGGGACGAATTCTGGGCTTAAATTTAATTTAGCCTCATGACCTTTGTTCATACTATTTAAATCCACTTTTACAGCAGATAGAAACATCTCATTGTAGGGACCTAATAAATCCATGTTGTGGAAATAGATTTTTTTTTGTCACTGTGTATTTTTGAGGGAATGTAGGTTTTGAAGAGACAGGAAAAGGGGTGATGTAGCACAATGTTTGAGAGGGTGTGGAAGCAGAACAGGAGTTAAGGTCAACAGATTACACTACACCCAAATCGCTGCTAAAGACTCAGCTATGGCTCGACTCCACCTGCTGTCTGTCTGAGCTGGTCAGTGTGTGTTTTTTGCCACTGGCTTGCGGCCTGCTCTGTTATCAGAATGCGTTTCCTTGGAATGAAAACCATCTTTCCTGACTTTGTATTGCCCTCATTTCTGGTTTGAATGCATGTTGCAAAACAAAACCATGTGCAGACCTCTCGCCTAAGGACCCAGCTCACTGTGGTTTTTTTTTTCTTTTCCTTTTTCTTTTCTTAAAGCTACTGTGGACTACAGTGTTAGTCCAACTGTTTAAATCCTTTTTTATTTCTTTTAAATGAGCTCTTACAATCACTACTGTCCTTTTTTGTGTTCTGTGAATCTCAGGTTATTGTTGCTAACGTTTCTTGGGTTTATATTAATTCTAAGTGCCAATGTTTTTTTTTCTTGCATCATTCTTTAAAATTTAAATGATCCTTTTAATTATTTTTATTCTTTTTGACAGTGATGTTCTTTTGATCGGGATGTTGAATGGTACTCGTTGTAATGTATTTGATGGGGAGCATGTCCTTTTAATATTTCAGGCAGTTTATAAAAATGTAGAGTTTATACTTTTGTTGGAAGTTACATTAGAAGCTGATTATCAACCACAGCTTGGCAGCAGATTAAAATCAAGAATGCCTCTGACAGCACTATTTTCATATGAGTCAGTGTACGTTAAGAACTTGTATGAAATAAATCTCAGTACCACTACCCCTATGTAGTCTTTATTTATCAGTTGTGCAAAAGTTTTATAGCATGCTGAAATGATGAAAATACAATGTTTTCATTGTGAAATTGTCATTAGGAGAACCACATAATTAGAAATAATTTGCAGATTTCATATAAAATGGTGATTTATCTGAAAGTTGCACCATTTCTCTATTGAGCAATAGTTTTAAACTTCACATTGAATAAGGCGGATAGATTACAGACACGTCTTAAACTAGTGATCTATCATGTGTTTTTGCAACAGCTACTGTGAGGCTCCAGCCACGTCACAGATGTACTGTTGAATCAGAAAGATATGTTCACTGTTGCCCCTCCTATGTGTTCCTCTGTAACATCTTCCAGCATTTTTATTACACAGTTCTGACAATTTAACACAAAAACTGATTTGTGAAGTTTTCATGTGTGCCACACCTTTGTTAATAAATGTGTGTTCAGCTGACGATCTGTGTCCGTGTTGGCATTAGGTGAAGGTGATGACAGAAAAAGAACTGCTGGGTTATGCCTGTGAACAGTTCCTGGGCAAGTCTGTAATGGAGATCAAGAGCGTCATCCTGCAGACCCTGGAGGGTCACCTTCGTGCTATCCTTGGTACGTAGCTTCTCAGTCAGCCTGGTTACCATTTGGTGGTGATAGAGTACCACAATTATGATTTTGACAGGTTGTGTGCATCTGTGATCATTTGAACATTTTGCCAGCCACATAACTGACATTTCTCCCACGGTGTTCCATTTTAAATAAATGTGCAGTAAAACAATTTGTTTGTCTACTGCATCTATTAGTAAGCAACGTGTATACTGTGTCCTAGTGAATATTGTGGTGTGAACAGAAAGGACACTTCATCCAGATAAATTTCTCACAATGCAGTGGTACACAGGTTTCAGCCCGAGTGTTAGTATAATGTTACCACGGTGGTAATACATTTTGATAATAGTAGTGATAATACATTCTACCCTAGTGTGTCTGAAAAGGTGCATATAGTTTTAAATAACTTCAAATTATAATAGCTGAACATTAAAATAAATTCAAAGTGTGTATTGTATGGAATTTTGGATGCAACACTTTTTGTGTATGTGTGTGCGTGTAACTTAGCAACCATAGCTGCTTTAAAGAGCGCTAGTAAATTAGATCATGGGTACTTCCAGTGCCTGAGGACACAGAACCTGGTTGTAGAGGTAATTGTTTCAATTAGAGGGCAAAAACCATCTTCTCCCATCTTTCAGGCACCCTCACTGTTGAACAGATTTACCAGGACCGAGACAAATTTGCTTCTCTGGTGCGAGAAGTGGCAGCACCTGATGTCGGACGCATGGGCATCGAGATCCTCAGCTTCACCATCAAAGTATAAGATTTCAAATACGCTTTAATCTGCTTTTATTTAGTTATTTATTTTTATTTTTCCTATTTTATTTGTAGTTTTGTTTTTATTTGCCGTACTGGCCCTTAATATTTATTTTCCCTTGTGACAGGATGTGTACGATAAAGTGGAATACCTGAGCTCTCTGGGCAAAACTCAGACAGCTGCTGTACAAAGGGATGCAGACATCGGAGTGGCAGAGGCAGAGAGAGATGCTGGCATCCGGGTAAGAGGAACTTTATGAAGAATAGTAACTTAAAAGAAAAGCACACTCATTGCTGATTGTAGCTGTTTCATAATGAAACCAATGGTCCTAACTCGCCTCCATTAAATTTCTTCAACCTGTCTTTTTTAGGAAGCTGAGTGTAAAAAAGAAATGATGGATGTTAAGTTTGTTGCTGACACAAAAATGGCCGACTCTAAACGAGAGCTGGAAATGCAGAAAGCCTCCTTCAACCAAGAAGTTAACACAAAGGTATCAACTTCAACCCGTGGATTGTGTTTATTTTCTAATAATATGAAAGTTGAATAGTAAAAAAAGAAAAAAAAATTCCCCTGCTTTTCTAGAAAGCAGAGGCTCAGCTGGCATATGAGCTGCAAGCGGCCAAAGAGCAGCAGAAGATCCGTCTAGAGGAGATTGAAATTGAGGTGGTGCAGAGGAAAAAGCAGATCACGATTGAGGAAAAGGAGATTGACCGTACCGAAAAGGAGCTCATTGCCACCGTGAAGAGGCCTGCTGAGGCTGAGGCCTACAAGATGCAGCAGCTGGCTGAGGGCCAGAAGTGAGTCCTTAAAAATGACTGAAACACGTCCGCTCCTGCCTTCATGAATCAACTGGCACAGTGTTGTCAGCTTTATTTTAAGTTGTTTACATTGACTTTACCACAATCCTGAAATAAAATCCACTATGCAGCAACAGTGAACACTAGATATAACAAGCCACCCTGTTTACCATAATTAATGGCTTTTACTCATTTAGACACCCTGTTGGATTTAACAGCACACCAGTATGTAATTATCTTCCATAACATCAATACTGTCTGAGATAGTTTCTTTTACTTTTCTATGTTCACTCTGAGAACCACTTAAATGTGTTTCAACCTGTTAAAACCAGTGTAGGAGCAGGAAATGAGTGAAAAACAGAAACCACAGCTTTTGGTGTTCTAGAAAAATACATAAAAATCCCATGTACACAGAATAGCTCTGGTATGAACACGCTCGAACAAGTAACAGTTTAATTTAATATTGTAAAGTATGTTTAGTTTTTATTTATTTTACATGACCACATTCCACTAGCTGCAGAAATATTTGTGATTTTCTGTTTGTTAAGCATCACTGAGGAGTTATTTTAAATGTTTCTTGTCTTTTACCCCAGGATGAAGAAGGTGCTAACAGCACAAGCTGAGGCTGAAAAGATCCGCTGCATCGGTGAGGCAGAAGCAGCCTCCATTGAAGCAGTGGGTAAGGCAGAGGCTGAGAAGATGAGGCTGAAAGCCGATGCCTACCAGCAGTACGGTGAGGCTGCCAAGACTGCTCTTGTCCTGGAGGCTCTACCCAAGGTGTGTGGTATACTTAAATTCACATTTTTTTAAGAAATGGGCAACAAAGCTTAAATGCAACAATCTCATAGTACAGTGTCCTCAGTATAATAGCATTTGGTATAAAGTCATTCTGAGTTTCTTGTTTTTGTAGTTTTTCTGTGTTCACACAAACTGTTTGACATCTTGAAAGTGGAGCATCCTTATCATAACATATTTCAGTGTTAATGACAGTAAATCAGTTTAGCTTAAAACAAACAGCCAGAGACTGATGCAGCAGCCAACTTGCATCTGTTGGAGAAGATACGAGATTTTGTCCTGCTGCTGCCATGAACCAGGCATCCATTGCTCAGAGTTGCCTGATGGTCGGGGGTGTTGTGGAAAGAGCAGCAGTCTGTTCTCAAGCTACAAACACCTTCAGCTCATCTCCCAACTTTCTGCTTTTCAGTGGTAGCTTGCTAGTTTGGCTAATTCAGTTCATGTCTCAGAAACACAACAGACATGAAAAGAGCAGGTTTAATGAATGTAAACTTGACAGTGGTTTTAAATCCAGTTCAAAGTCAAGAACAGGTTTGTTTCCATACATGTTTCTCCCACCAGTGTGTTCTTTGTGTAGATAACTGCAGCGCAGACTGTCTTCACAAAGACTGCAACACATTGATGTCTTAATATCAACACTTAAATTCATTAGCTTTGCTGTAAACAACCGTTGGCCTTTGTGAAGGCTCTTTGCTGACTGGTGTTTCCAAAAATGAGTCAGCAATTATGAATGGCGGACAAAAAACAGGATTTACAAACATGAACAACAGCAAATAATATTAAAACACCCAACAATGTTAATAAACAGAGCTCCAAACGCTGTTTCAAGTTGCAAACCGTGATTGTGAATTCTGCTCTATGCTGCATACGTTAAAACAACAGAAGTAAAACGAGACCACGGAGCTCATGTTTTATGTTTATCTTTACTTGTTTTCTCCAATTCTTTCTTGAAGTAAGCAGACTAGAACATTACACTGGCTCTAGGTTTTCGAACATGGTTAGTTTGAGTTATGATATTTTATTCAATTTGGTTGATCTCCATATCACTTAAAACAAAAAAAACCAACAGAAGTTAAACCAGGAACAAAAACAGAAACTGTAGGTCAGTACAAAATGCACACACATTGAATGAGTATTCCTCTGAGGCTTAGAAATAAATAAGTGCAAAAAAGACCATAAAACCAATAAAAGACCATTAAAAACCATTGAACCATTAAAACTGCCATTAAAAATACCTGATTACAATATAGCATGAGATAGAAAGTCAAACTGTAATAGATAGAAATCAATCACTAAATAAATATTTGACTTTGGTAAAAAGTCTTGTTTAAAAATGAAACAGCAGCAGGAACAAAGCTGGTCCTGAAGCTCGGGACTCTGATTCTCAGACCAGATGGTGTGAACTGGAACTCAGACCAGAGGATGGGAGTGATCGGTTAAAACTGAGCTTGCTATTAGCTTCATATGGCTGGTGTACAGAAGCTAGACTCAGCTGTGACTCCCCCGTTAGCCAACAGACAATTAAATGATCTGGGTGAGTTCCTTTCTTTCAGAGATCATTGTCCAAACCATGACACAAGAGAAAAAGCTAAAGCTGATTCAATAAAAGCATGAAAAGAGTGTTATTGTTCTATAGAGGATGGAAAAGGAACACAGTTGTTTCAGACCTCTCACACTCAACCCTGTCCTCATATTTATCCACACAAATCAAAGTAAGCACACATGGATAAACATTCTCAAGCAGTGCTTTGGAAGTTGCAGCTGCATGGCATTGAAGGACAGAATCATCTCATTTCTTTCATAATCAATGGTCGAGTGTATTCTATGCTAAAGGAGATAATAGAGAAAGCGTTGGAGCTCCTTTCCTTTGTACTTTGAGAACTGGAACAGCTCTGATCTCAGCTGCTGTTTAGATACCTTTGGGTCATTTCACTCAGTTCAGGAGGTTCCTGAGCAAAATATTCAGCTGTACCCAATGTCCGCTGTGAAGATGGTACACAAGATAACTTTTATTTGCTCAGCCTTCAGTCGTAGAATATGGATGGTTGTGAGGATTGTTTCGTCTTAATAATAACAAAATGTTGTTTTCAGATTGCCAATAAGGTGGCGGCACCTTTGTCTAAGACCAATGAGATCGTCATCCTGAGTGGAGAAGGCAGCCGTGTGACTGGAGAGGTGACCCGTCTGCTAGCTGAACTGCCCGTCTCTGTCAACGCCCTCACTGGGGTGGATCTGACTAAGGTGAGAGTTACACTGCTCTCTGCTGGAGGTGGTTGTCTTGTTTTATACTAGGCTTCTGACTGCTGAAGGTTTTGAGTGACTTGAACTAAACCAACATACAGGGCAGCTTCAATATACTGTGGTTACTCGTATATTATTTAGGAGATAGAACTTCATTCCTTAATACTTGTGAATAAATTAAATATTTGTTTCAGTTTCAAAAGAATTGAATAATTTAATGATATTATCATTCTGTTGAATGACATTTAGTGTGCTGTTGGCATTAGACACCAAATTCTTTTAAATAGCAAAACTATTTTTTTTTGCCAGTGATTGTGGGCATTATTTCTGAGTTAGAAGCTCTAATGGCAGCATCATCCCTATCTCCCCATAGTAAAGAATCCTGTAAAAAAAACTGATTATGTTGCTAAGAGACTAACTAACACCACCGAATACAGGACCTCCTCCTTGGTGGAGGTAAATATTCAGAGGTTGATGATCTAAAACACTACGTGCCTTTCTGCAGCCCCATGTTTGAACTTCAGGCGATACTGAAGTCATCCTCAGAACATGTGGCTTTGGATTCAGAGCAGAACTCTTATCATCCTCATCCAATAGATTTGTCATGGAATCAAAAGTTAAATCTAGAAAAAAAGGAAAAAATGAGTGAATACAGAATTCATTGTTAGCAGGAATCACATTAATCTTTTCTCGTTCTTGTAGTCTTGGATTTCATGTCTGTGAGGATAACTTTTTTTTTTTTTTTTGGCTCTCCATTCAAACCGTTGTGTCCTGTTATTCCACAGATCCCTCTGCTCCAGAAGATGACCGGCACTCCCTGCCCAGCAGCTGTGTGATACAGCAGGTCCAGGACTAGTTTTCTGTGTTCCTGCCTCAAGCATGACAGATCCTTTCAGCCAGAGACCCCTTATGCAACTGCCTTTGACCAGAAACACTTGACACCAATGAACCAAGAGTTTATTTTTATTTTTGAAGAGGTTTTTGATTTTCTACAGGAGTTTAAAAAATTTATTCTCTGTTGTGTTTATTGTACTGCACTAGTTTGTCATGATTATATGCTGCAGTGTTTTTCATCCAAAGCAGAGCTGGATATGTCAGAGACGGAGGAAAAATCTGAGTATGTAGGTGGTGTAAGTTTCCACCTGGAGTTTGGGGGGAACCAGTTTCCTCTCATGTGACGTGTTCACATTTAGATGTGGAGTAGAGTTCCAGCTTCTGCCTCTTCGTCACAGCCGTTTGTTTAATGCCTCCTGCTTAATCAGCAGAGTAGCTAGCAGTACATGACGCACTTCTCTTTTTCTTCCACACTATTCTTAAAGTCTAGTTTGACATGTTTCTAACTCGGATCTTTTTGGATCTTCACTCAGAGTGATTGTAAAATTGACAGTTTTTCAGAATATCAGTGATATTTGCATCAATAATCTTTACCTCGTAGTGGATTATCACGTTGCCTGTCTTCTTGTTCTGATGTGCAGTGCCTGTCGACCACTCAAGTGTCCAAAACCTTAGAACAGTGGTTTAGGTTGGATTTATATCGCTGTGTTATAGATGGACGATGTTTTACAAATAGTTGGTTATGTTCATGATATCTGCTTATGCTGTTAGAAGTGTTTGTTATGTGTTTGGGCATGTAGGTAAATGCTACTCAAACACAAAACCCAACTTATGGTAGCCTTAAAAGAGACGGTGGATAGCTGCCAGGGCTGCTAACCCCTCCTCTATTACCTCAAGTAGCTTATGTTAGACTATCAGGATCTGAGATTTAAATCCTTTTGTCTCTTTGTCTTCTGCTCTCAAACAATTGTTTCTCCCACATGTTGTTGGAAATGCTCACTTTTGACTATCCATGTTTCTTTTACTTCACAGTCAGTCTACACTGATGTTTGTGTCGCAGAAAGTCTCGTTGCTCTGGCCTTTTATGGAGTTTAAATTGTTACAGATTTAATTTACTCCCGTCAGTGATGAAGAAGCAGAAATTTAAGGTTTTAAATAGACGTGTGATCCGGCTGTAAACGCTGTGTTTGGTGTTTGTGCTCAGTCTGCAGTAGGGCAGATGTAATGTGAAGAACATGCATGAGCTGAGCAGCTGGACCAATGACTTTTTCTGCTCCTGTACACAGAAGCATAAACTAGTAAAGGCTGTAAATCCTACATGCAGTCTGTTAAAATGTAAGGAACTAAAACATTCGTCTCATAATCTGACCTTTTTCTCTTATTATAATATTACAACCAAACCTTTTAGATTTCACTAAAATGTAATGGCTTTCATTCAGAGTTGGTTGTAAGTTAAAACATAAATTAATTAGCTTATAGCGTATCAAAGTGCCAGCGTAGGACTTCCTGTGTGAACATGCAGGTTTCGACCTCTAGATGGCAGCGTTTCAGAAGGATTTACTTTGAAAAAGGACTTCACTCTGATATTTTGTTGCCTCTTGATCTAAATCCAATTTTATATAAAGATGTCAACCTCTGTCATTTTGCCACATTACCTACGAGCTGACTGAACTGCTGGCCTGCCTCTTTTAGTTGAAGAGAAAAACGTGAAGGACCTTTAACCACTCTTCAGAATCTGTGATTGTTTTATTTTGCTGGTGAGTCATGGTATCTTTTTTCTTTCTGTGAAATAAACGCTTGTCCATCTGACCTGTGAAAATTCCAGGTTTTTGGTGAAATGCCACAGTAAATGGCCAGTAATTTAAACGGTGTGACCCAGCACAGCCATGGATGAATGACATGGATGCCATTTTAATTTGGCCACATATTAAATGATTTGCAGTTTTGTCCTTTACTCAGACATTAAAGATAGAAATTCATACTGGCTGGACGGTCGCACCTGTTTATTACCGATTTTAACCTCAACTGTAGATTATTATTTTACCTACATAGTCTAAACCTGAATCTGCAAATCATCTAATTTCAAACATTCACACATTACAATCCAACCAAGATTTGTCGACTGGCTGTGGACTCATTGTTTTTCCTAAACTGAGTTTACAAAGCTCAGATTCTCTGAACAAAATGTTTGACAACCTCCTGCTCTGTACTTCAGTGCCTTCGTTAAAAATAACAAGGTCATTTATATGTCAGTGTGCAGACTGTTGACTGTAACTATCAATCATTTGAATGCACTAATGCAATGTTCTTGATGACTGTGTTATAGGACGCAGACCAACTAGTAGGTTACATGAATGTGATTATATATGGTGTTCAACTGTAATTCTTTCTCTCTGTTTTATGTGCTTTATGACATTCTGTCCTACAAATGTATAAGGGAATATAAACATACATATAAATGAATATATAAACATGTTTATGTAGTTAAATATATCATTTTATGGCTTTTCCTTAAGAACATGGACTTCATTCATTCTTTTTGATCATTGTATTTGTGTCAAAGAATACCAAGCCTACATTTGCATTGACTAATCAGAATAGTCGTTACTCCGTGTAACATTTGAATGACCAAACGTTGTAAACCTATGCCTTAACTCTCAACTTCATCTGACATGTTCATCCTTTGTCTAACATAGAAATGTTTTTTTATTTCAATTACACGTTGAAGATTTATCTTGTGGCTTCTGTAGCGCTGGTCTGAAGTGATCCATCATGGAAACTTAAGCATGTGTTCATGTTATTCTGTGTTGTGTATCACCTTCTAATAAATGTTACGTCACCTTCTGTCAGCCTGCGTGTCTGAAAATGGTTGAAGGGTTAGTTTAGGGTACAAACAAATGACTGCAGGAAGATTAACTCCATCATCATCATTCATGCTTTCAATCAGCAGGCAGGAGACGTCCTCCAGCTGCTGACTCCCGTTAAGCTGGAAAACTTTTACTGTCAGAGGTCAGGATTTAGTGATTGAATCAACAATGTTGAGGGTTCTCAGCTCATTGATGGTCATCTGTTATACATTATTAATCCTGAAGGGGGCAGTCATAGCTACAACATCACAGGTTGCCACGGCAACAGTTGCCAACCAAACTGACATCCTTCTCATTTCTACATTTAAAGAAGCTAAAAGAAAATGTAATAAAATCTTGTAAATTTAACTTATTTGAAACAAGGAAACCGGAAAACACTGATGTTCATTTCCAGTGATGTTTGTTGTATAAACATGAATTATGTGGAACGGCAAACAATGCTCTAAATATATAAAGCTGCCTGAACATGCTAAACGACTTATTTAAAAGCTTATTCAGAAAGGCATCTAGCAACAGACATTGTGATTATTTCTGAAGTAACGTGGGCTGTTAGCTTAACAAGCCCTTCAGCTAAGCTAAAGTTAAAAGTTGAAACAACCAGCAGCCACCACACCTTCCTATTACCCAAGTAAAGACCCCTGTGCTGCCCCTGCAGGACCAGTGAGATGATTCAACAATACGAACACAAGGCTTTTTAAATCACTAAAAAAAACATTTTAAATGTTGTACAACAGACAGGATACAGTTCAGTCTCAGATCATTATCACATTCAAATATAAATCATCCCAAAACCTGAGCTCTTATCAGTCTGACTGCAGACATTACAGGTCAAATAAACCTTTTTAATCATTTTTTCTTAATGGAAAAGAAACAGATTCCACGTTTTAAAAGTACTCACCTTCATTGTTTGTTTGGTGAAATTTAAACTGGTTTTAATGGAAGTGAGCAGGGAATCTCTCTGGATTGAATCTTTTCCAACTAATTTTTGACCCATGCTCCCCATCAGAAGTGAGGCTCATAACGTAATCATAAAAGTTTGATGTCTTTCCTTATCAGAAAAATATACAAGCAGGTTTAAAGCATTAAAAGGATGCAATGCCTAATTTGTAGAAGTATCCAGAACCATGAATATGGATGTGAAAATCTTGAAGCATCAGAGTCAAACTGATTGGATCTTGCTTTTCATATTTGTCAGTTTGAAAACATGACTGGTCTCAGGATGGACGTCAAGACTCACTTTTCCCTAAAGAACAGATCTTATCCTGAGTACATCTTGTACTTAAGTTTATCTTGAGTACAAGATAATTATTAAAAGTAGAAAAGTGAAAATATCCTATGTGATCAGTCTGGAGTCGAGGGTGTTTTTAAGCTTCTTCTTTATGTTTTATTTGTTTTTTGTTTTTAAAATTATTTTAGTTAGTAAAATTCTAAATACATACGTACATCAAACCTGTACAGAACAACCAATACTTAGTTAAAATATCTCTCAGACTTTATGCAGAAATGAACCTGGATTAGTAGATGCTAATAAACATGAAGCAAATGAATACTGGTCATGTCTCAGTCATTTCTCTGTAATGGTGCAGCTGGTCCTGCCCTTTTGTCCTCATAAACATTAAAAAATTATCTCTGAATGCAAATGGAAATTGTGGAAAGAGCAGAAGCATTTCTGCTGCAGATAACTCTGCTGGAGGCACAGCATACCACCCAGATAGGCTTACCGCCATCTTTATCTACACTGACAGGAGGACCCCTCACCCCAAACCAGATCCCACACCCTTGTCCTGGATTGTGTTGTCATGGCAACTCTTATGTCCTGCCTAACCCAGGCACTTCCTGAAGCACATGTTAAGGGTCACACATAGGTCAGGGAGCTGAAATAATGAAAATGAACAGAAACACTAAGAATTACAGTTGCTGCCTTTGCAAGCACACATACGTAGGTGTGATAAATGACGCTGACCTTAAAGTAATGCATGAAGACCTGAGTACACCGTGAACATTTCTATGTTAATGACTTGGTGTTGGAGCAGGGGCATTCATCAGAGCTGCTTGAGAAGTCACTATACCTGGAAAAGATGTGGCTATAATGGGTATTCTTGTTTGTTCACAGCTCCATAAGCTTCTGCAACAATTACGTGGGAAACATCTCCAAAAACAAAGCAAAGGACGTCCAGCTGCCTTTATTCAAACTCAAACTTACGATCACTATGACCTCTACACCTACATAATTATGGAACATGAAAACTGAGTTTCTAGAGGATGACAGAAAAGCTAAACCCACACTAGCAAGTCTCCATTCCTACATGAAACTATTCTATTTTTTTTTTAATAAAGACACACTGTCAGGGATTAAAGACAAACAACAGCAGGAAACACCGTCTATCACAGTCCAGCCATAATTCGATGCAGCGAAAGTGATGTGCAGCACCGATGTGACAAGTCTAATACAAAAATACATCTCAGCCTTCCATATCCTGGAACCAAGTTGAGCATATGAAAAAGAAATACACTGCCTTTAATAAGTCAGATAACATGACATCAGCTGACATATTGTGGTATTAAATTCAAATCCATGAAACCGTCACTCATAAATCCAAAAGCTATGAGATGCAGAGGGTTGAGGAGACACTATACACTGGATTTATTTCCTCATTGTAAGATAAACTTTCCAGTATTTTTATAACGCTGACACTCTGTTTTAGCTTAATGCTGAATTTTTTTAATTATGCTCATCTGAAAAGAGCCACCTTCAATTCAAAGCTTTGTTTAAAAACAGACCTGTTGATTATCATGTCATCTTAGATGAGGAAGAGCGAGTCAAAATTAAGAAATATTTTGGGAAAAAAAACTTATTTCTATAAATTTTTCCATATTATTGTGTACAAAATTTGGCCCACTTTTCTTTACAATGTTGTTTCAGATTATTGAGGTTTGCAGGCACTCAGCTCCTCTTAAAGCTCTTCCTGAAGAGAGCCTCCTTCACAGGGGCAGCACGATACTAGCAGACAAAAGATCTTTGCACATACTATTAGATTAGAGATTAGATTAGACTTTATTATCTCACAGTGGAGAAATTCACTTGTTACAGCAGCTCTTGTTATAGAATAAAGTGCAGTGAAGTTCCAATTCTCACATGTAACATACCAAAATGACAGGGAGAAACTCAGCTAAAACTCAGCACTGGCATCCAAACAAAACACAGTTTATACCCCATATGAAGGAATTTTATGGAAATGTAAACTTGAGACCTGCACTGTCCGATCTAGAGCTTCTGATCATTTCTCCATTTCAAGCAAACCAAACATACAAGTAGTCACATGAAAGCAGAGACTTCGATTACATAGATCTAACCACAAAATCATGAATCACATCTTACTTTTGCTGTTTTGTGGTCAAGATTTATTTCACCTAAAAAAAAAACAAAAAACAAAAAACAAACAAACATGTGTCATGTGCTCTCCTATGACTTTGTTTAAATTGAATTCTAAAGGTTCTGGTAGTTTCCATGAATACGGAGGTTTTATAGTCAAGTATTCACTTCTTCTATGATATACTATCTTGTCTTATTTCTGGATCCTCGTAGTGTTTCTAAGGTGAATTTGGGGGCCATCCCTGGATTCTCCCTCTCTGACCATTGCTGGAGGTGTCCATCATCAACGTTGGCTAATGGCTTCCTGATACTTACCTGTGTGACACCTCTATTAAAACATCTTCTGTATTTGCACAGTTCCTCATCAGACTTTATTACTAAATCCTAACCGACTTACGTTGCTTTCCTCTGGTTTTCACTGAAAGTAGCGTGGGTTTCTTTTAGGAAGAGATAACTTTACATTTTCTACTACAGGTGAATTTACACTGACAAAGTAACGTGTCTTGATTATTTTGGGTATGTCATTTCAGACCGGAGGAGAAAAAACAGGCCCTGTCATGAACAGGTTAAGTCCCACCACAGCATTTTAATCAAACTGAGGTCCGGACTTTGAATTGACAGAAGCAACAGTTGGATTATTTTCTTTCTCAGCCTTTGGGTTGTTGTGGATTCACTGCTAGGCTTGGGATAATTTTCCTGTTGTATGACCCAGTTTCAACCAGTTTCCTGTCAAACAGAAGGCCTCACATTCAACTCTAAAATACTTTTATACTGAAGAGTTCATGGTCCATTCACACTGGAAGGTGTCCAGGTCCTCGGGCCTCCACTATTGTGCTTACATGTGGCATTGTGCACCTTAACCAAATATCGTCACCTCGGCCTCCTCTGCCTGTTTTGAAGTCTTATGACAGACCTGAATGCTCCAGACCAGCAAACTGACTAAACTTAATGAGAAGTTAATCAAGTACATGTATTTAGCAGCACCTAGCTTCTACTTCACCTTTTAATTCTTATGGAAGCACTAATGGAAATTTTTGTTAAATACTTCATTAGACAGTATAATATATCCACATATTAAACAATCACAGCTGAAAAAAAGCGCTGCACACAACTAAATACTAAAAACAATAAGAAACTAGAAACATAAATAAAAACAGACATATAAAAACATAATAACTAAAATGAATCATAGCATGTGGTTTTGCCCTTTTGTGGTTGTATTCATATCATTTTAAGACCTTTTTAAGGACCAAATGCTTTTTGTATTACGTTCTGATATTTAAACCTTAAAAGTGAAAGAGAATGTGTTTTTTTATTTACAGGACTGAAGATGTGCATGAAACTACCAAATAAACTCAGTAAAGTGGAAATAAAAAACACCGGTGGGACATATGAGAAACATTAAGCGCATCTAAAAAAGACTTTCTAAATATCATTTTTAATACTTGGCACACTTGTGGACGTCTTCATATGGCGTCAACTAATTACATACACACTCTTTCTCAAGGATGTTTTGTCGACACGTTTTCTTTTCCATTATAATAATTAAAAAACAACCAGCCAATTAAGAGGTAAAAATTAAAAAAAGGAATCGTGTCATTTGTCTGCAAAGTCCATCCGAATGCAGTAAGGGCGGGGGCCATCACTGGACTGAGGCAATCAGGTTGGGAACAGATAAGAAGGGAAAAAAAACTGTCTGGTCCACCCCAGATGTCATCACGGTATGCTAATGAGCCGAAGCTGCCTTTAAGTGTTGGAGCACGACGGCCAGAGCAGCTAGATGTGAGCCAGACATGAAGCAGCCATCAAACATCAACACGCTGTGAAGGAATGAAGTAACAAAGAGGTGAGTAGACAACAGAGAGGAGGCTAATTTGGGCCTTTCTAACACTAAAAACCATCATTTTAATTTGCTGATGTTCGCATCACTAACACATTGTCTTAACTTTTCTTGCAGATTAGAAACAAACATGGCAGAAACTCGCTGCTCTGTTATGTCTTGTGCCCTGGACAGGATATCATCTTATACTGTAAGTTTATTAAAGAGACACTACAGTATAGATGATGTACTATCCAGGGTTTCATTCCACCTCCAGCACCATGGTCACAGAATCGGGGCCCAACTGACCGAAGCCTGAACACGCTGCAGAGGAGGGCTGTGAAACCGTTACCATTACTGAGTTTTAGTAATGGTAAGGGTTCTACAGCCTTCGCTCAATTACATCTAAATCAGGAGGACAGAAGAAGGAAACACTTGTGACTGATGTGTAATAAATGTCCAGTTTTTAAATGAAAGCTAAATAAAGTTGACAGAGCTCTCAAATGAATACTTTGGTTTTTTGTTTGTTTTTTTAGTAAAACTTTATTTCAAGTCAAGCATCAGCTTTTGAAATATTTTGTGCTTAAAGGCCAACTTATATGACAGACACCAGCTTTAATATCTCCAAACTGCAGTTGGCTTGTCTAAGAAGTGATCTCTGCTGTGCAACTGGCCGGTCTAATCACTATGTAGCAGGCAGAGTTCGAGGGGCTGACACAGCTTCTCTGACTCCCTCCTTACCTCACTTTAGGGCACCAACTGGTTATTCATCAAGATGCCCCGGATAGAGTAACTGTCGAGTTAACTCACAGGCAGCAGGAATGAATCTAATCACCATTATCTGACCCATTTTAGCATCAGGTTAGTGTTCCACTTTGCCATCCATTAGGCAGACAATTCAACCCTCGGGGGGGCAGTGCCACGCTTTATGAGGACCAAAAGAGCAAAGGAGGAGATGGTGGGGGGAGAAAAAAGGAAGAAAGCACCAGAAAAAAAGTGATAGTCGCAGGGATGGATGGGCACACTTCACAGGCAGTGGAGTAGGCTAAAGTGATGTGGGAATGGAGGGAAAAGGGGCTGCATGGTACATCAGGGGCATTTGAGTGAACATGACTGTGCAGGTCTCGCTTCAGTTTATCTAGAGCGCATGTTTGCACAGGGCGCCCGCCAAGCAACGAGCTCAGAGCGTAAGATAAAGCATCTGCCTTTTTACAGCTTGCCAAACATGCTCAGCCATAACATGCAGTCAAAATTCTGTTTGTGTTTGTTACCAAAAACATATCTTTGAATAAAAATAAGCCAGATAACTCAAAGGGGTTTATTCTGCAGCATCCCGTAGGTTACATCTCCGTATCAAAATGTTAAATGAAGTCTCCTGGGACTGTGTGAACTGGTGCTGCTGCTACATGAAGATAAATTATGTAAAATTCATAACTTGGATAAGGAAAACGTTCTTTCGTCAAGGCGGTGGCATGTCAGCAGGAGTTCTTGGACTGTGGCTATTCCATGTCAGATTCATGGAAAAATCATATCCATTGTTTAATTTAAGCTCCTTCCTTGGCTGAGATCAATTTGGAATCATCACAAATCCAGCTGGATCGGCTCCACCTTTACAGGATTTCCCCATGAAAGTCCCTCCGTCTTCTTCAACTGCTCAGCTTGACGGTGAGCGCCAGCCTCACGTCCCTCAGGTACACTTGGCTGAGGTCCTCCCCTGCCTCTCGGGCAATCCGTCCCACCATCTGGCCGGCAGTGCCGATCACCATCCTCTATGGGCACAGGAGATAAAACAACATGAGAAGCCACCAAATAAACTTTATTCTATTACAGAAAAACGCTCTCATTAGAAAAATCTGCAGGATTGAAACACTTGTAAGCAGAGATAACAGAAGGTTTACGGTCAAAACTAGAAACAAAAACAGGAATACTTAAAGTATTTTTCTTAAAGTTGTTGGTCCATCTTCCTTATATAATAACACTGATTATACAAGTATTTAAAATAACTTTTTCCTGGTTTAAATGCAAAATCTAAAAAAAGACTTGTGTTCTTCTTCACCGAGGGTCATTGGCCTTGAAACATTTTAGCACCAGATGTAGCTTCAAATATTCTGTCATCAAATATGCATAGTTTAGAAAGGCTGCTCAAATATTTACAAGTTAAAAACACAAGGAAGAATGCGTTTGGGGATGTGGAGGAACGGCAAAGGAACCCCATTTCAGATGCCATCAGGAAGGCTACAGGTGTCAGTAAAAAAGGGAAAGTTATGTTCAGCTTCCTGAGTTAGACAGAAATAGTTAACAATCTGAGGAATAAAATTTATGGAAACAGACAAAATGTTAAAAATAAACTGAGGAAGAAATATAAAGAGACGTTTTATAAAGAAAATAGATGGTCCTAATTATAAAATACCACGTGGGACCTTTTTTTTTTTTAAAACAGTTTAATTCAATATAAAACCCCAACAAACCCATCAGGATGCTGAAGCCAAGCTAATGGCTCCAGTGATCTCAGAAAATGACTAGTGGGATGTTTACATGTAGCTGAGATTTCACTAAACCCATTACAGGTTGTGCTAACAGTCACATGAAACTGTGCTTTCTTCTAACAACTGAACAGCTGGGACGATGCTGAACCATACAAAATGAATCTATATCCTGGAACAGGCTCCCATACGACCTGAAGCTACAGTACAGGTAAGTTATCTGAATTTAAGTCTGTGGTAAAGGAGCCATTTATTGCTTGTTCATGTTATCCCTGACAAAATAAAGGGGAAAAATATCAATCAACCTGATGGACATTCAGTATGTTTAATGCCTTTCAGTCACATTCAGAAGTCAAGCTAAAAATATGAAGTCTGAATGTACTTACCATGTGAGATTCTTTCTTGGTGTATAGTTTTAAGGAAATATTAAGCTCTCCGTTTTCTCCATCTTGCCAGAGCTCAACAGACTGAAAAAAGGGACATCTTTAGAGTAGAGAAACAGTAAATTGAAAACTATGAGGTGTATGAACAGCTGAAGAGGCAGGAAAGGTTAGCTGTTAGCACGGAGCGGTGGCTAACTGCACCGCTGCAGAGTATTAAAAAGGAAATAATGTCAAGTTCTGAAACGACAGGCAAAAAGTGACCTCATAAAAGCACAAGTTAGATAGTCTGGGACTAGCAGATGCATCAGTCTCAAATGTCAGAACAACTATTAGGTGTTTATGATCGGTGGAGTGATATGTGACGTGTAATGAGTTTGCTGTCAGCTTGTGACAAGAGTGTCCCTTTAGAGGTGGTTCATTAGTCACCTGTGTCATTGAATAGGGCACCTCCTGGGGCAAATACTCCAGCAGCTTTTCTCTGATGATGTTGTAGCAGATTTCTTCTGGACTCTGGTCAGTCAGGACCTCACTGTGGTACTGCCACAATCCTGGCTTTGCAGCAGCCTTCAAGTAGCTCTTCAAGAACAGAGACATCACCTGTTCATATATTTATAATCTTCACAGATGGAGGTGAAGTTCAGATGAACTTTTCTTCACCTCACTTATGTTTAATTCAAATTCTCTTATAATTTAATGTAACAACAGCAGTACTGAATGTTTTTTTTCTGTTTTTTCCACTGAGGCCAACTAGGTGCAAAAAGCCTCCTCAGGTCTGACCTGTCATCAGGCTCCACCCACCTCTGCTGTGGTTTTGTTTTCTTATCCCTTTATTTCATGAGTTACAATCAATTGTCTTAGTCATTTTCCATTTAATTACAAATTCTAATATACAAAAAATACAGATCCAACTTTTATTTCTCACTGTAGGGCTAGATATTCAAAAATACTGAGTATCATTTCATGGGGAGTTAGTAGTTTTATGGTTTTTTCTATGACGTTACACGCGTTACGTGAGGTTATACAGGTGTTTCTACAGGATAACCGCTCACCTTCAGCGTCTCCACATCCTCTTTGTCCACAGACGACAGCATGAAGACATCCTTGAAGCGAGACCAGCCCTGCTGGCTACTCAAAGCCATCAGCTGCTCTTTGCTCAGCACAGAGTTTGTCTCTGTTCTGTCTTCAGATGCTGCAGTGTCCTTCGCAAGACATAACTCTGAATCCCTCTCTGGCTTCTTTTCAGCCCACGGAGGCTTGATCACTGGCCTGACCCGAATTTTTCGCCCATTCACCACTCCACATGTCAGCTGAGCCGTGACATCCAGCAGCCTGTTCTTGGCCTTCACCTGGTCCACCTTAAAGTCAAACAAACATTGGTGAAAACAAGTGTGACTCTACCATGTAGATGAGGCCACAAACGTATATTTGACTGGCAAATAATTTGGTTAAGATGACAAAAAGTACTAATTATTGGCTCAAGATTTTTTTTCTTCACCATCATTTCACTTGATTGTTACCTGGTAGAGGATAAAACTACAAAGGGTAATACGCGCTGCACTGTATATTAGTAACATCACTGAATGACTCAGTGCAGCTAGAGTTAACGTTTATCTTTGATCACAATTTATATCAGTTCCCTTTTATATTTTTAATTTTACAGCTAATAAATCACATATCAGAAAACTGATCAGTTTATCCATCTGCAAAATCAATTTTTAATTTAATTTGTGCAAACAGTCATTTCTGCACATGTTGAGTATCTGAGTGTTTAAATGAATGCATGTAATTCAAATGTACAGATCACTGATGTCGAACTGTCACATTAGAAATAAAAACAGGCATAAATCACCTATTTAAAAAAAACATTTAGAGCATCAACAATCAATCTGCCTGCATTCCTCTCTTGCCTTATTTGTGCTATAGAGTTTTAAGTTTTGCACACCTCTCCATTTAAACAACTGGCTCCACTTGAATGAAATTAGCAGATTTTTATGGCACCCTGCACAGAGCTTGGAGAGGTAAGCTGGGGTTAACAGAGAAAGCTGATGAGTGAAGTTAAGGAGGTTTTGAGAACACAGTTATAGTGCAGTAATATCCATTATTCTAGGAAAGAATACCTTATTGAGGACCAGGACTGCTGGGATATGCGGGTGCTGGGCCAGACATTTCAGCACCTCAAAGTCAAGCCTGCTGCACATCCATCGGTCTGCCACATCCACCATGACTACCACTGAAAATGGACACAGTTCCAATTACAAGTCTTTGAAACTCGCCCACTTATTCCACTGCTCACATCAAAAAGAAAACTGCAGCTCAGGTCTAGATGGTTAATGGCTGGGAGAAAATATATCATACTCAGGTCAGCTTCTTTGACAGTGTTCCAGGGATCCACAAGTAAAGACTTCTCCAGCTGGTGCCTGTGGAGACAGAGGATCCATTCATATATTTCACTGGACATTAAAACCACATGGAGACTACAGACTTTGAATAACACCAAATAACTAAACAGGAAAGGCACCTTTTGACCTTTGATGGGGTGGTGAGACCAGGAGTGTCCAGCAAAATCTGCAAAATATATGCACAAAGTTATCACAAAGGCCTTTTCTTATAACTTACATCATTCATTTATATAGGAGGAAAGTGAAGAAGCTCTTACAATCTGTGTGTCGTTTTCTGTTAGAACGCCCAGTGCTCGTGATCGGGTAGTGTGCACTTTCTTGGACACAGCAAACACCTTTAAAGAAAGAGTTATTAACTTGTGAGAATCAGCTCCTCCACAGTAACAATGATATGTTGCAGCATGCAGGTTTAGAAGACAGATGGTGACCTTTCTGCCAAGAAGCTGATTGGACAACGTGGATTTCCCAGCATTTGGAGCACCAATTATAGCCACTTTCAAAACCTTTGAGTCATGGGGCTGATCAGGATGTCTCAGTAACAAAGATAACTGTTCACCTATAAAAACACGTAACATAATCAGACATCTGCATCTAAAAAAAGATGACTAAGAATGTCACATTGATGGTGAGATGACATCTACATTTTCTGAAATAAGGCCAGGCCTGAGTGATCAGACCAGTTTAGAGGCATAAATCTCAGAGAAAGCAGTCTGTTTACCACCGTCTGACGGAACTGAAGCTGGAAGGCGATAAATGCTGCTGTCCGCCTGAGCTGCTTTGCCTTTCATCAGTCTGCTGAGAAATGCCTCTGATGTAATAAAACAAGCAGGAGTGAAGATGAATCCATTCCTCCCTCCTCGGCTGCATGCAGCACTTCCTGTAAAGACACCAACATCTCCATCACTTTGATGCTTGTAGCACTGCGAGGTGACTGATTATGATTACTTTGATGTTGATATGACACAATAAAGTGATGGATTCAGATGCTTCTTTTGAAGAAAAAAATTATTTTATAATTTAATCCCAGTAACATTTTATTCTAAGCAGGTAGGCCTTTGGGAATTGGATAAAGTTTTGCTGTGTGTTTTACTAAGCTCTACCCTGAAATGACTCTCATTAAATACATAATGATGAATCTTTGAACACTTAAAGACATACACAACCTAAAACCTTCATGTTAAATCTTTTTATTTGTTCTCAGTGAAAACAGAAATGGATTATGCTGCTGGACACAAGATGCATCCTAACACACACTGGAGGCTGCAGTTTTTCTAAAGGTTGCATTTCTTGACTCTGATTAACTTCTAAATTAGTTGTGATGTCAAGAAGTGTTGCTTGATAATATGTGTAGATCCTTCCTTCAACAGCTAAACGGAAACAAAATCTTGTCAGACCCTGAAACTAACTGCACACAACTCTGCGTATAAATGACAAACATCCACATTAAACCATCAATGACAGAGCACTTTTTTGTGTGGAGATGAAGAGATTGTCCTCATTATTTTGGCAGCCTGTCCAGTGCATGATGAATTATATAATTTGGCTAAAATGTCCTTGTACCAGCTTGTTTTTTGCTGCCTTATCCTCCAAGTCAAACTCTAGGTCTAAGGTATTGGATTAGAAGCTTTTAGTGGTTTTGAGATCTAGACCTGTATCCTGGTCTGACTGTGGTCTACATTAGCAGCTCGTAATCTCAAATCAAGCTGAAATCTCTAAAAACATATCAATACATACACACACACACACACACACACACACACACACACACACACACACAAACACACATATATATATTTGTCTTTTTTTTATTTATTTTTTATTTGTATAATTATTTTCTTGTAGTTGTTTCTTTTAATGACTTAATTAATTATACAATTTAATTAGTTCTTATATTTACATGTATTGTTATTAATTTCTTCTACACTGCTTTCCATTTAAACCTTTTTCTGTTTTGTTTTGTTACAGCACATTAACATCAGCGGCTTTTAAAAGTGTTTTACAGACTGACTTGACTAAAGTATAAAATCTTAGTGAAGACCTAAAATTCATCTAAGTGTCAACCTTTACTTCTACTAAACTCAATTATTTTTAAAAAAAATCTTGCTAATTTTACTTAACTACAATCATGCGACCCTTCGTTTATTAGTTATTTAACAAACATTTTTTTTTCCATTATGTGTTTAAAATTAGGCTACCAAGCAGTTTGTTCAAGGACAGCTCAGAGGATTTGTCGATCAATTAAGCAGCCTATTGATAGATAACTGTGAAGTACTTTAATGATTAGGTTCAGGACTTTTCTATTTCTTTAACAAATGGATCAATAGATTAATTATTAAAATAATCAGATTGATTTACAATAAATAGATTCACTAATTGCAGTCATACACACAAACTGCACCTCAACCATAGATTTTAATTAAAATATTATAAGCTTTTGCAATTAACAATCTACTGCTAAACATCAGTATAATCACAGTACTTGTGATGCAGCGAGCTTCTGCACGCGACCCACACATGACGCCCCGCCCTCTAAACGTCATTGTCCGTTTAACAAGGGGCAGTTCACATTTCCCCTTACTTTAAAACCATTATATACTATATGACATGCTTCTCTTCCTATAAATAAAAACAAAGCCTAATAATAAGCACAGTTTTACATTATTTTTGGCGACTGACCGGCGGTGAGAAACCATGACGCACTTTCGTCCCGAGGAGACGCGACGAACCGTCTGGAAAAGATGGCACAGTCCCTTAAAACCCGACCGCACACCCTGAAAGCCATTCAGCTCTGAAGACGAGGGGCTGCTGTATTTCAGATCATATCTCTGTAATTGTCGTTGAAAGAGCGAGCCGCTTGTTTGCGTTCACATTGCCTACAGGGTGACACCATGTTGTTTTGACCAAAGACGAGCAGCTTCCGCTTTGAAGAGCGCTTCTGTGAGTTTTCTGTGTAAACTACACCGCCCCCTACCGACTGTTATGTTAACTGCAAAATTTCATTCGCGTTTGAAAGTGGTTCTCCTGTACAGTCAAATAGCAATCCAGTCCGTAGGTCCAAGTCCAATTACTTATTTGAATAAGAATCACAAGTAAAAATTTCTTGACCTTCACATATAGTGTGTTTAAAATAATAACTACAAGTGACTATGTAAAGACTGCCCAAGCTGCATGAGATCCCCTTTTGTTAATAAAAAAAATAAATAAATAAAAATAATAATAATAATAATAATAAAAAGTCCAGTTAGAGTTTAAGTGACCTCACTGTGATTGCATAAGACCAAATAACCACGTAGGCAAACAAATTAAACCTAATAAATGAGGGGAAAGATGATTCAATTCATTTGAACTATGCAAGTATGACAAACAGAAATTATCCAAGAGGCTAAAGCTATGAAGTTATTTTACACTTGCACTAATACACAAGGAAATTAAATCAAATTTCTCCGTTGTGAATCATTGTGCAGCAAATGTTCTGTAATTCTCAGAAGACCCCCAGGGCCTCGGCTTGGGAATCACCTGTCAACATCAGGTAAGTAATTTTGAGGTTGAAATCAGCCAATAGCAAATTCCAAATCAGCTTATCACAATGCAGAAACTCATCTGCTGACACAAGCAACTTGCGGTTTGAAACGGATGAAAGCACTCACAGGATCTTTTGACAGGGATGAAATTCTCTAGATTACTTTGTGAGGGATGCTGCGTCTGTAATAACAAATCAGACTGCCTGAGCAGATTTCTTCTGTCTTGTCCCTTGAGTACACAGAACATAGCTTATCCCTGAGGGTGCTTGAAGCACAGTTGTGACAATGTTGTTGAGGATATATTGAGCATCAGTGCTTAAAGCAATATGCCAAGACAAGGAAAACACTGTATGCTGTCATATTTACTCTTTATAACACTTAAATTCACAATAAAAACTGATATAATGACTTTATAACCATGATGTCTGTAAGGTTAATCATCAGACTAAAAGGGCACAGTCTGCATATTGATTGAATACTGTAACATGTTGTTCTCAACCTGTATGGCGAACCCAGGCAGAGCAGATGTCTCCCTATAGTCCATCAAACATGCCGGCTGTTTGTTAGTCCTTGAAGACTCGCTCAGGTTGGAACAAACACCTCCACCAGGGAGAATGATGAAGGATATCAGGTAGCTCACAATCTGTCATCATCTAACTCTAAAAGCTCAGCAGCAGTGGAGGGGCAACAAAAATGGAGCTTTTAGCAGACACTTACTGCCGAATTCCAATTGAACCAGAAACCAAAAGGATATTTGAGGATCAGTAATGTTTGAACTTTCTCTACATCTGCCTCTCTCCCACTCTCTGCCTCTCTCAAATTCATTCAAGGCCTTTTTTTCCCCTCTGGGCTTTCCTCACATGGCCACTTCACGTGGGAGTGTATCAGAGTTCTTTCTATAACTGCATTAACTTTGGCCTTCAGAAAAAGCTCTCTTCTAAAAAAAAAAAAGACAAAAAACCTTTGCCTGCATACCATTTAATCATAAGCTGTAGTCCACTTTGCCATTTGAAGTGTGCTTGCCAATGAGATCTAGCATGTTGTGATGGAAAACCCTTTCTCTTCTGCTGCAATTCAACACGCTGGTGGTTTCCAATCAATCTTTTTTTCTGTAATTCAAGTGGACCGCATTGCATTGATTGGTCAAATCTACCTGAATATACAGAACTTTTTCTGCAGCTGAAGCAGGTGGCATGAGACCCTTTGCTATATTAGGTTCCACAACCTTTCTTGTCAATTTACTGAGATTAGACATGCAAAAACTGTCAGTTTCTGCATTAATAAGAATACCTTGCTGCTCATGAGGAATAACAAAGTATAAGTGCAAGGCATGGGCATGTCAACAGGGAGCAAGAGGTGGCAAAAAACAATCTGTCAGTGCACTAGAGCATCCATCACTCCATCACTGCTGATTGCCGTGAGAGGCGTAATGCTGCACAGCTGGGTGACTTACTATAAGACAGCCACTCCTGAACTTTATCATGCTGAGAACTCCAGCACAGATAGGCTATTTGTAAAGGATCCCACTGATTAATGAATATATGGATGCATTTCCACACGTAAAAAATGAGAGAGCAGTGGGATTTAACCGTTTTTTATATGACACCCTGAAGGTCCCTCGATTCAGCAATCACTGCTCCATACGTCTTGTTCAGGCTTCCTTTTAAAAGAGGTGATTTAGCTCCAAAACTACCCATATAGGTCACACAGATGCTCTGATTGTACAATCTCTCTCTCTCAGTGGGGGAGATAAAAGGAAAAAAAAAAAACTTTTATTCATTCTAGACTTGCAATCGATGGGCTTGTCTGTGGAGTGGATCAATAATGCCTCCCTTTGAAATCATCAATCACACCAGTGGTGAATTTAAAAAGCGTAATTAGGAACAGCGTTCTTAAACATCCTGTATTGACGTCTTCTTTGGTATGGAGAAAGACACCATTCTGCATCATTAACTTTGTATTATTGCCTGATGGAGCCTGCTGCTGCTACTTCCCCACCTGCTGAACTCAGAGCGCTGTGTGTGATTGGGCTTTCAGACCAAATTCTTCCCTCTTTCACTTGCTGATGGGGGAAGTGAGGCTTGCTGGCTTAAATTGGCTGAAGTATTGTAATAAGTTCAGTCTGTACTGGAACCCAAATCATGGACCTCTCTTTCACAAATGCACCACATCAGAAATGGTTGTGTGGTTGAATATGTGTCATTTTTGCTGGCTCCATCTTATGTGATTACTTTTGTGCAGCTTCTAACTTGACATGACATTACATGGTCATGAGCACACATTTTCAAGCATTCCCATAACTCGTTCCAATCTTCATTGTTGTCCATCTGTGTCTCTCTGTGGTAATAAAACAGTATCAATACTGTGGAGAGGGCAGGTGGGCGATTGTAATGGAGTAATTTATTTTAGTTGTCACAGAAATATAAGTCTTTGATTAGAGAGCCATACGCATCAGGCTGCACAAATAGAACCTTTCATCAAATCACAAAGCATGTGACACTATTGACCAAGAGTCCTCTCACTGGGCTTTATCTTTCACAACAAGATTCATAATACAATATGAGACAAACACAGTGATGCAAACTGGTAATGTAATAGAGGTCAAGTCAAATCTTGAATCAATATACAAGATGAAGATGAAAACACTGGCCAGTAAAAGGTATCAATGTGAGAACAAGCATTTGTGTGTGTGTGTGTGTGTGTGTGGATAGATAGATAGATAGATAGATAGATAGATAGATAGATAGATAGATAGATAGATAGATAGATAGATAGATAGATAGATAGATATGTGTGTGTTATATTTATAAAATGTATATAGTCAGATGATTTTAAAATAAAATAATTGGTTCATTATAAAAAAATACCCCAACACACACACACACACACACACACACACACACACACACACACACACACACACACACACACAAAGAGAAGAATAAAAATTCGCTATATTTGAGACTATTGTACAAATATTTGGACGTCGCACGTTGCGCGCGGACTGTACCTTTAAACCGCTCCAGAGTCCAGCGTAGCGCACGGCGCAGTCTGGAACGTTACCAGTTAACAGCGCATGCGCCGGAAGTTGCTGCCGCAGACAGCAGCAGGAGCAGTGATTCGGCCAGCGCAGGGCAACGGGAGAAAATCTGTCCGTTTTAAACCATGGCGACGTACTAAACTATGCCTTTCGCCGAGGTAAACGGAGAGTAAGTAGTTGCACCTTTACCACATGCTTGCTGCCCGGTACTGTGTGGCATCCTCTAAAACCGTGGCATAAATATTAGGTGAGGCTGAGGAGGCAACAATGGGACTGTGTATGTTTCAGACTGTCTGGCTAGCTTAGCAAGCCAGCAGCCTGAGCAGTCAGCTGGCACTCTGACTGGCAACCTGCAGCTTTATTGCTTTGCACTGGTCTGTTTATATGTGGTAAAGCCTCCACTTACGACTTAACCGTCCCTGATAAGATACTTCATATATTTATATCTCTACTTACAAGAGGAGCCTTAAAATCTTGTTATTGGCTGGTGTTTACTGCTCGAACAAGGATTGTGTTGAGCTTTTTAGCTAGTTGTGTTTTGCAATTTCACAATCAGCGGTTATTAAATGGGGTTCGTTTGAACACTAAATTATTGCCACAAGTGACCAATACGATTTTTATCAGCATAATCTCGATACTGTTTTGATGAAGTCCTTCATAAGAAATTTTAGGTCGGATAAAATGGATGAAGCCAAGTCAAAATTAAATTAAACGTTATCTTGTGCGGGTTTAAAAGTCTGCATTTAATTTGACTTCGTGGTTTTTGCTGCTTCCGTATAACCAATGAGACTTGCATATATCCAAATATAAAATG
Organism: Melanotaenia boesemani; assembly: GCF_017639745.1. Lineage (NCBI taxonomy): Eukaryota > Metazoa > Chordata > Actinopteri > Atheriniformes > Melanotaeniidae > Melanotaenia > Melanotaenia boesemani. The sequence goes on from NC_055696.1 coordinate 3,534,035, forward strand.
TCAGCCGCTTTGACTGAATGTTCACATCTTGCTTCCCAACGTGACTGTAAATAGCACCTCTTCATGTAGCGACAGAGAAAAATGTTTGCACCTGCAAAAGCAAGTGTTAAAGGTGATAACAAAAGGTTGACGTCACCGGGCTCATCCTGATCCTGCCGCACAACCTCGACCACTGAGGAGGTGGAGGAGGAGTGCAGGAGTAGTTTAAGAGGAGGACACCAGCTGTTCTTTTTTTTCTGTAACGTCTAATGGTTCGTGTCTGGAAGGAGAAGGTCTATCTCTGATCAAATTTCGGGTATCCTAAGGGCGCACTTAACTAATGGGATCCTATCGATATTTCTCCCCCTCTAAGCCTGATCTTTACACGGCGGAATGTTAATGTTGCCACAGCCTGTCGGTGTTGTCTTTGGCTGCTCTGAGTCTGGCTTTATTGATGTAATCGGTCTTTAATGTCATGGAGCTTGAAGGATTTTTATTAAAGCATACCGCAGTAGAGCAACTCCTCAGTGACTGACGGGACAATGGAAGTTATTGCTATTACTCTGCACATGGTAAGATGATATAATTGAAATATTGTGGAGAAATGTCAGGCAAGAGCTGTTTTGTCACATTTGCATGATCATTTTGATGCTTTAAAAATCTGTTTCTGTAAAAGACTGTCTTTGTTTTCCATAGCAAAAGTGAGACTGTTTAATTTAAGGGAACAGGGAGGATGTGCTCAGTGATATCCTGCGCTTACTCAAACAAGACCCTGATATTACTTGCCCCAAAGTGCAGTTTTGCAATGTAGCTTTCTCCCCCTACATTTTCCAAAGAGCAGATAATTAAATTTCAGACCTTGTTGTTAGGGGAAACTCAGGCCCCTAGACTCCCTGCAATTATCGTGCAGAAGGAGCCTTCTTTGCATTTGGGTGCTATGTTTCCCAGCACAATGAAGATTAATTAGGTCTTAGCAGCAAATTACTGTAAGGCCTCTTCCCATCTGTAAAATGCAGTTCACCTCTAATGACAGCAGCCTGGCAAATGCATGGAAGGATATGTGTAAAATGCCTTAGATACTTTGTAGTGAATAAGTTATCAGTCTATTATAATGCATGCATTCATTTTGCACGATGCAGTGATTGTTTGACGTAGATGTTTGGTTTTAGTGAGTTTTTTCTGTGTGCTCATGGACATACCCTTGCTCCTATTTAAGCCTGAAAATGACATTTGTGTTTGCTCTTAGTTATAAAGCCAGGCAATCAGTCTGAGTGTCAGGAGCACCTGGTTCATTTGTTCATGTCATGCTGGTCAGCAATGCAGAAAATTACTGCGTTCCACCAAATTGAAATACCACTTGAATGCATGTGTTAATTAGATCTCTGCGTGGCTTTTCAAAGTGTCTCTTCTCCTCTGCTCATGAGTCATGTGCTGACTCTTTGACCTGTCACCGCAAATCCACAGTCTTTGCTGAGGGCAAACTAACAGAAAAGCAAGCTTGTCTTGTTTTTTTTTTCTCCCAACAAGCCACTGACAAATATATTTGAACATATTGATTTAGACTGTGGGTAGAGGAGGGTAATTTTCTCAAGAATACTTGCATCGCATCAGGGCTGCTATGGCTTCTTAGTTTACAGTTGCTTGTAGATGATGAAGTATTGCAGAGAAAAGGCATATTCTGCTTGTTTAAGGTGACTTGAATGGGAGCAATAAAACAGAGGAGTGAGTTGAGTGCAGTATGAATGTAATGCACACCTACGCAGTTTTCTGGACACCATCATTTCTGTATCTAACTTTCTTTTTGGAAGCAAATGGCAGTCATGTTAGTGATTAATGATGCTTTACAACATTAAATTACTATACTAAATCAACTGTTTGTTGTGTCTTACAGTAAAGTCCAGATGTTTTGTATTGAAGAAGGTTTTCCACGTGACAGCTAAAAGATCTGAATCCCAACATTAGGCTTGTTTCAGACAGCAGCAATAAGAGGATAACATCAAAGCTCTGCTTTATTTCTCAGAGACTTCAGAGCAAAACTATGAATAACAGATCACAAGGTACAAAGACTGAACTAGAGAACTTGAGTAGCTTTTATGTTTCAACTGTTGTTGGGTTTCACTGGGAGCTCATTAAAATGCATTGATTAGTAACAGTCCTGATTCTGTGATTGTTGACAGTGAAATCACTTGGCTAACCAACATATTTTTGAAGTGGTGATTTTCTGTGCTGGAATGAGCCACTTGGCTGATGCTCATTTTGGGTTATTCAAAGCCAGTGATTTGATGGAACATTTTAGTGACGGTACTTGAAATGGAAATGTGTAACCGCATGCTCTCTCCCAATGCAATACATTTAGCTTCTTTCATATTCCAGCAGGAGCTTGTGCATGCTAAATCTCTCCCAGGTGTTGTTGGAGCATTTCATGTGCGATAGCAGGTTTTAATTTTCCTCAACTAGTCATTTTAGAAATGGCGCATTTGTTGAATACCATCCATTTGCTAAATGAGGCTACCCCCTGTTCTTGGGCAGCAGGGTAGAGATTTCCCAGGTACCGATGATTTGCCAGCCAGCTCCACCTTTCAGTCCCCCCAGTCACCAGTGCAGCTGTCAGCCCACGCTCTCTCACTGAGCCACCCACCACTCAGAGAAACTCTCTGTTAGGCCATGTGATGTCTTCAAGTGGGACGCAGAGCAGATGTTTGGTAGCACAAATGTCGGGCTCAGAAATGAAACTGCTACCTTATGCATATTAGATCAGGTGTTCAGGATATGATGGGCATGTTATGGATATCTCAGAAATAAAGGACTGACTTGTGGGACTGAGGATGCAGGTCAGCTGCTGCATGTAATTAACTTTGTTTCATGTGGGTTATTTTATTTTGTTTACAGTGACTGAAGGTGATAGGCCTGAGTTTAAGATACACCTTGTTAGTCATATTTTAGTTTTCTTTGTGGCTTTTTTTGTGCATAGATTTGCATATTAGCTGGCAGGCCCAATTAGGTATAAAAGCTGTGCTCTTGCTGTGTAGTTTGTGCAATCAGCAAACCTGAGGCTTTAAGCTAAAGAGTGACGTTACAAACACTAGGACCAAAGGGATTTCTGAAATAGTTATGTTCTTAGCTTAAGAGTAATCATAGAGGAATCTAAGCCCCCTGGTGACATTTCAGGAGTAGGAGCAGTCGGTGCACCAGGAATCAGGATTGTCGGAGACACTGCAGATGACAAGGTTGTTTATCCACCTCCATCTCACAGGAACACCAGAGGAGCAGGGCAGATACTGTTATCTGTTTATGGCACGAGATAAGGTTGTCTCAATCAGATCACTAACCCTCCACTGACGTTCTCCACCCGAAATACCAAATGCTCTGTAATAAGAGGTTGCCAGGCAAGTCCCATGTCACTCTTAAGTAATCCTAATAGATTCCATTAGCATGTCCTCAGTTATTGCTGCAGTTTTCCAATGTCCATGCCAACTGTACACATCAGGACATCATTAGCTACCATCAGAAAGCTCAGAGTCTGACCCTGTCTGTGAGGTCAAAAAGAATGCCACAATAGAGCAGCAGTAAAGCTGCAAAGGATATCATGTGGAAGAAATAGAGTGTCATTGCTGGCGCAGATAAGACTCAACTACAAAAGGATTAGAGAGGGAGGAGATGTAAAATGCTGTCAGCTAATTGGGCTTTATTTTGAATATTTCAGATGGTTCATTAGAAACTAAGTTGGTAAAGTATTTGGCCTCTGTCTGTAGTCCGAGTGGCTTTGTGGGACAAGTTTTACAACCTGAGTGATAGCAAATCAGTTTGATCTATGCTGCATGCTTTGTTTTCAGTCATTTCCTAGCTGTAGACAAAGTTATCTTACAGCACCATAAACACTGAAACCATGTTTTCAAAGTGTTCAAAATCACAGATTTTTATTTTCTTGTCAAAAGAGTAGCTTTGTGGATTTGTCCTTTTTTAATTGTTTCTCTCCTTAATGTTAAACAGGAACCTGAATGATTAAGGAATCGTGTAGTTATCCTCTCTAAAATGACTTAAAATCTGATGCCTCCAGAGGCCTGACAAAACAATTTGAGCTCAGAGGTTTCATCCGGGTGTCTGGATCTGTGCTGGGGAGGGATGAAGGCTGAGCTGAGAGAGCTGTTGTGGAGAGCGGTCAGTGCAAGGCACTTTGCCATGACCCTCTTATCATGGGTTACACCACTTCTCCAGGCCTCAGTGTGTGGGTGTGTTTTTCTGTGTGCGTGCAGTGTACTGGAGAGCTTGCAAGCAGTGCTTAGAATGGGGTCCTTTATAACCTTCTAACCCTCTGGTCCTGTTTGCAGCCATTGTTGGACTCAGTGAATGGTATCTCCGTGCCTTGAAAAGTAACCAGATGACATTCTTCCTGTTGTTCAAAAGGGCCTGAGGTTCTGTTGTGAAAAGCGGCTGAAAGGATAGGCTAAGACTGTGACCTTCAGAGACTAATCTCTGGCATGTCATTCAGTGCCTGTTTGAAACAAATGCAGAAAATCTCTCCCTGATAGCAAAGTACCAATTCAAACAAGGTTCAAATTCTTCTGAGGTTTTCAGCAGTTACGCTCGAAAAAACCTTCAAGTTAGTTTTTCGTTGGGCCACCTACGGAACTAGAGGGTGTTTAGTAGCAGCTGAGCAGAATCGTTATTCCAGACAGGCAGTGTGTCTGACACCTACATTGTCCAAACATTCTCTCTGGCCTGTGACTGAGCCCTCTGTGCACAGACCTGTGGCATCAGCCACCCCTCTGTACTGCATGCTGAAATATCACTGCTGCTGTGAAAGCAGTGGGGATGAAATGCACTTAGTGGGACATGAACATCGTTGCAGCTTTCAAACTAGCTTACGTTGTTTATGTCTCCTCCTCTCTGGTGTATTTGCTGTATTCAGCTGGCTGTGCTTCCTGGAATGTGCAGAGATGCGGTTGTCACTCTGCAGGGGGATGTTGGCTGTAATCACAGTACATAGTTCAGCTGTGTAGCAGTTCAGCTCTGCAACAGTCCAGACAGGAGTCACGTTTTTTTCTTGTGTATTGAGATTAAGAACAACACACACACACTGTCACTGAGAAGTTTTAAGAGGCTATTTAATCTTTTGAATATGCTATAAGAACAGAAAACACCACATCATCACATGTTGTTGCTACACATACAGTATGTTCAGTTCAAGATTGTGGCTCTCAAATTATTAGATGCGAGGTCTATGCTAAGAACAGGGCTTCATCAATATGTTCAAGACAAATACATTTTGTTGACATTAATGTGTCTGTTCCAGTCCAAATGATCCATGAAAGCTGATTTAAAGACACTTTCTTTCTTCATGCCTCCTGTGTTAGAGCTGCACCACCTGTGTGGGGTTAAGATTGGGGTCAGTTCTCTTGCAGGTGTCTGTTGTCCAGGGCCTCTTTTTCAGGAGCTTGTTGTGCTGTGGATTGACATGGAAAAGAAAAGCTTTCAGGTTTTTAGGGCCTCTTTTTGTCAGGCATCTTTCAGCAATAAATGATTGGCATATCTCCCGCCATTTCCCCCTTTTGTTTGAAGCCATTGAGTTTGAGAGCAAATAATGACATTGACCATTATGTGTGATGTATTTGCCGCTCGCGTTCATGCGCACACATTAAAAAGGCGAGGTTGTTTACAAAGGAAGCGTTGGATTAGAAAAGGAAAATGTCAACTTTTATCATGCTACTGCACAACCATTTCACATTAGTCAGAAACTGTCCCCTGAAGAAGTGTAACATCCGAAGAATGGGATTGAGATAGAAGCAAAGGAAGAAGGATGGGCCACAATATGAAAGACATACTTGAAAGTACTTGTGTGTACAGAGTCCTGAGGCAGGTCGTGTTTTTTTGTGACAGAGGAGCATTCGTCTTGCTGTGTATCTGACATCTCAGGGTCTCATTGCGAGAGTTTGCGCGAGCTGCGTGTCGGCTTTCTGTAATTAATAGCCAGTACCCCCCCTCACCCCATCAAGGGACCAGGTGCTGCTTAGATCTGCTCTGCCACTGAAGTACAGCAGATACACCGGTTGTGAATTTCACTGTTATAGAGGATAAAGCTCACAGATGTCAACAACATCTCTCTTACTGCACACAACTCTGCTGACTGTGTACATGTAAACACACCATCACACACCCAAAACAAAGAGATGAATTTTAATGATGCACAGCTGATGGATCGCTTGTTGGTAAAGGATGTGGTTCATTTAGCCCACTTTGCGTCAAGCCCCATTGTATTCATGTCCTGTGCTGTTTAGCAGGGCTTGCTGCCCTGACAGATTGCCATCCCGATGGGGAGATTTACCCAGCCAGCTCTGCCAATGGCACTGACACCATCATTAGGCTTTGATCAGCTGCAGTCTGCAAGGGGAAGAAGAGAGAGTAATATTCTTGATCTAATTACTAGGAGACATTTCAGGCAGTGTAATGTGTGATTTAACCTCTTGTCAGAGGCTATAAAAGGAAGCTGGGTTAATCTTCCTGGCAACCTCTTTTCCACACAGGGGACAGTGCCTTTAAATTTCCTTTTTCCATGAACCTTGTAAAACCCAGAATGTCGGTGGGGTATGCTAACTCACTGCAGTCTTTCTGCTTGAAATCTCTTAAGCCAAGAGTTCTGTGACCTTTTGAATGTTGGCAACAGCTTGTTCGCGGGAATTCATGTGTTCTGTGCATTTTGACAATTGCAAGTCGAACAAAAAATCTGTCCTTTTGACTTTTATATTCCTCAGCTGAATGCATTGGTTTGCTGCACCTTTTGTTTCTCTCCATCTTCTTCTGTCTCTTTTCTTTCTCTTCCTCGCCATCACCACCCACACACTGCAGCATGATGAGTGCAGGGGACTTGATTGAACAAATAGATTGTAAGTGGAATCGAGGGGTTTGGGTTAATCAGTCAAACATAGTTAAACAATTCTTTAGACATGAAGGGATTAGTCTTGCTTGCGTTGAGCTCATCAGAGCCCATTCTCCTCAGTGCTGGCTGGGCTTTTAGGGCCAAGGGCCACGGCCTCTCTGGCTCCATGGAGAACCACACACGCACCCCTCAGCATGCTCCATTGCCTCTGAATGCCCCACCACTCTCCTTTCCCTTTGTTACAGAGTACAATTGGAATGATGGATTAGCAAATTAAATGCAGACCTTTCTATTCATGGTCATTCCCGCTCAAAGTCTCATTCACTGGATCTATCACAATCCTGCTTTAAAATGGTGACCAGGTTCACAATGTGTCCTCTAATTCCTCCAGAAAGTGTTTTACTCTCAAACACATTCTGGTGGGAAAAAAGAAAAAACAAACTGAAGTGATTCAGTAACTCTTTCCCTTTATAAAGGCTCTCCATATCTTGTTTTTCCAGGATGACTTCCTGCACATTTTCTTCCCTTTTTTTTAAACTGAGTGCTGATCACACTGATAGGAAGTGGCCCCGATATGATGATGTGTTGGCAAAGGCAAAGTGTACAGCTGCAGCCAGCCTGAACCTGCTCTAAATGAACTGTGTCGCTGTCTTATCCACATTCCTGAGAGCAGAGCATCGACCCTCTTGGCCAAGAGATAAAACTTGTACTTTCTCCAAATATCACCGTGTTATTTAACAGTTTTGATTTAATAATTGCTGTTCAGACTCTAAAATAACTTGTACTAGTCTCTTCAGACCTAAGTGAGATTTTCTATATTTATATCACCATTTTAACTCATAGCTGTTTCTTTTTGGCAAAGAAGCTTCGAATCTTAATGTCCGGACAACAAAGCCTCCAATTACTTGTGACAACATGTAAAAGCTGACGTGACTCTTTGATTTGATTTTGATTGAATACATAAAGTTGTTTTTCACATTTTTGAGGGTTTTCTGCCGTCAGCTGTGGATTGATTGGATGTTATGCATCCGTATGTTTATATTTGGATTTTTGTTATTTAAAGTTGTTGAACTACATATTGCCTGACATCTATCATTTAAACCATGTAGTAAGGTCATACACAATGTTATGTATGTTTGGATTCAGTGTTACTCCATCTTGTTTAATTTGACAACTTTTTTAATCTTATAAGAATTCTTTTTGTTTATTATTAATTTCAGTGTTAAAATGGACTCTGTTATCCTTTTAGTGAAGTTGTATTCTGCATATTGAAGCTCAGGTTTTATGTTTTCTTTTGTCTGTTTTACCACCAAGCAGATAACATAGTCTTTGCAATTTTTTTCTTTTTTCTTTTTGCTCCCTCTGCCCCACAGTCCTGTTTCCAGCACAGTGTGGGGGGTGGATTGCTGTGCTCTGTAGAGACCCCAATTAGCAGGACTAGCAGGCCTGCTGAAGGTCACTCCCCGAGCTTTGGTGTGGGAAAAGAGAAGGGCTGTGCCGGTCAAGACTAGCTCTGACAGTGATGAGGCTCTCAGCTGGACACTGGAGTTCTCACACAAATAACCACACTTTTTTAAACCTAAACACCTCTTCTTTTTCTTTCTTTTTTTTTCTTTGTTCTAGCATTGCAGTGCTTCTAAAAAGTGGTTGAGGATTTTGTTAAAGGTCAAGTGTTCTCGGCAGATTGTCATAGTATACTGTGACCATATCTGAGAGATCCATTTGTCATTAGCTCCAAAGTCCCCTACTTCATCAGCCCGTGTCTGGTGTCGGCTATCTCAGCCTGATTGATGGCTGTGTCCTTATTGCAGGGAACTGGGGTCGATGGCAAAAAATTTGCTGCTGGGTGCATTAATGCTGTGTTCAATGGCATAGACCTTTGAGCAAGCCTCATCAGTCTTGAATCATTGGACAGCCACAGGAGATCTGTATAAGCGGGCATGATGCAAGAGAGAAAAAAAGAAGGATCGACAGGAGAGAGTTTTTATCAGCAGAGTTTACTCTATTACCCGTCTGACTTTGTCTCACTAGTGCAGGCAAGAAGGAAATATTGAAGATTTAAAGTTAATCTACCAAAATTTCTAAAGTACAGCAGCCACACCAATCTTGGTATTTATTCAGACCTATTCAGAAGCAGGCAGAATCACAGTTAAATATGGTCTTCAGTATTTCTCTAGGGTTGTACCACAGCAGTAGTTTCAACACCACAAAATAAATTGGTTTTGGTTTAAATTTTTTCTTATAGTTTTAAAATATTTTAGGTTTTTTTCTTACACAATGTGCTTTAAAATTGGTAAAAAAGGAAAAAAACAAAACAAAAACATCGAATCAACAACTGTTGGTACAGAAAATGCACATCTCGCTGGGCAGATTGGTGGCTTTTAGTACTAATTTTCACATATTTTTCTGTCCTAGAAAGTTTGCAATAATAACCAGGCTGTGGCTGAATACCAAAATGAAGCTACTAAATCAGTCATTTAATTATTTTAAGAAGGTCTTGCTCTTGTTTGGAGAATTTTTGGCTTCCTCACTTGCCTTGAAATTGTAGTGACTGTTTTGGTATATACCTGCGTAGGAGTAAAAACAAAAAACAATCTCTGGTGCCATGACTACAACAGGATACACCTACATTGTGTGTAGGTTCACATTTAGACAGACAGATGGCCCTTTGAGCCTGGGAGGGCCAGATGTTCCCATGCAGACACAGAGGTGAAATGTTTGCCATGCCGAGCCTGTGTTTGCCTGGCTCTCCACAGAGTCACCGCCCGGCTGCCTGGTACCCTGAGCTGTTGTCTGATGGGGAAAGAGCTGGGGGTGGACAGGCGCTCCCGTATACTTGGGAGACGAAAGATAGACCGCAAATGTCTTGTGTATTGCCAGAGGCGAAAAGAAACGCATCTCACACAGCCAGTGCAGAAAGATCTTTTTCCTGGGCTAGTCTGCAGATATGTAGGAGTTTTGTTTGGTTTTGCTGGGAGCCACACTATCATGGAGTCAGCTTACCTTGGTATTTTATAGACGGCACAGTTATATTAGCATGTAAGGATTTGTTTTTTAATATTATGTATTAAAATAGTAATAATAAGAAGAAAGTATTGTTTTTATGGCACTTTTCTTAACATTCCGACAAAGTACTTTTCAAGAAAGGGATAAGGTGAGTTAGATGGAATGGAAATCCACAAAAACAGAATAATAAAATGTGTGATAAATTTATTGGACACTGCCCAAAGGCTTTCTCCAAGAAAGAGCTATGCATCACCACCAGACCTGTGCCTTAGTGATCCACTACTGCAGGCTGAGCCAGCGCACCTCATTGAAGATTAGGAGCTTTTTCTTTGGTTTGCATTTTCCACCATAAAAACTGAAAAACGATCCCTGTCCCTGGAAGATTTTAAGATAAAACTTTATTATGCATACCAGAGTTGAAGATGAGGCTCGGGTTTGCTAATATTCTTTTTAGATGGCAATATTAATGAACGTGCCTCTGATTAATTCAAGTCTTTAAATTCTTAAAATTGCTGAAACTCTGACATCCGTGGCATTTTTATCTTTCATGTCACAGTTAAGACTTCGAGGTGACTGAAGTATAGCAAGTGAGCAAAATGTCACATTGTTTTATTTAGTGTTGAATATTTAAAGGCTGAATAGTTTGTGAATTTTCGGTATATGTATTGTGTGTACAGCTGGTATGGGAGAGAGGCCAGTTAGTATAATGGCACAGTGGATAAATCTCTCACAACAGCCCTGTGTAGCACTGGAAGCTGTTTTTGTGTGTTAAGCCCTTTTAGGATGATTTGTGAGAGTCAGCGTTAGCACAGTTCTGCCTAGAAAAGCTGCTGTGCGCTCTCCCTCATCTAAATCAGCCCAGTGCTAGCAAACAGGCCGGGACTGGTTAATGCTGGGTCAATAATATGGGTCTGACTAGGACAAACACAGAGCCTTAACTTTTTTTTTTCTTTTTTTCTGTTACACACAGCGTACGTGTCAATAAGAAGGTACTGAAAATACTAGAGGAGGTCATTATTCCTGCAGGAGATGATCACCGGTGTATACGAATTTATGTTTGTGTGGTTTCCGATACATGTGTGTAAGTGAGGGGGGAAGAGACGGGCGAACAGCTGCATTGATTTCATTTTGTTTGCAGAGTACTCGGAGCAGAAATGTAAGCCGTGGGAACACCTGGAAAATGGGAGAGTAGGTGGCGGCTCTGTGCTGCTCCTGGCTCTGTACCAGGCATGAATACATGCATGCACAAACACACATCTCACATGTGTGAGGGCAGCCTGGGATCCCAATCAGCAGCACTTAACAAAGCTTTCCTCTTTCTCCCTTTAATCGCAGACTCAATTTGTCACTGGGGTGTCGAGTTTCTGATAAGCGCTTTGACTGAGAGAGGCGAGATGGGTATGGGGGAGAACACAAAATGGATGCACCTGCTAACAAATGAAATCAAACCACTCCATCTTCATTTCCCCTTTTTCCGCCAGCTGGAACAATGCTACCTCACTTTGGTTCCAAGCACATTGAGTTATTTCCCACTAACCAGAAAGAAGGCCTGGGTGACTTACTGTAAAATCCTGAGAAGGAACTCAGAAGTCTGCTTTTAAGCCTCCGATGCACAGCAGAGCCCAACTTTAAATAAGCTTAATGTAAAATGTTTTTGTAAGAATAACAATCACTGTTTTAATACAACGGATGAGATGTAGTTTACAATGTATTTTAAGTACATTAAGAATCTCTTAGCAAGTTAGGCACCACCCATCAACTTTCCTAGCTTTCTGAGTCCTGTTTGAACCTTGATATTAAAGTTTTCAAAGCTTTACATAAAGCAAACACCTTAAAACACCACCTCTATCTTGAGTCAGGTGATTTCTGTCACTGCACATACCTTAACACACACAGTTAGTGGATATATAGTAATCCAGTATCTGTGTCTAACCATGCTATTCCAGCCCTGCACCAAACTGGGCAGTCTGGCATCTAGCACATGTGACTCAGCACATTGATAAAAGAGATAAGATGAATAACACAGATGGTGTAGTGGATGAAAGGAGATGAAAGGATTCATGTTTATCTCGTTACTAAGAGCGCTCTCTTGGGTTGTGTGATGAAGTGGTACCACTGAGATGGACTGCCATGAGATGAGGTACATACTGGTTTGTTTCACCTATCCAGGGTGTAACCTGCCTCTCGCCTATTAACAGCTGGAGTAGGCTACCAGCTCCCCAGCAATCCTGCATTTGAACAGTTATGGATAGATGGATGGTTCCCTTTTGACTGAATTTTAATGACCTAGATGATCCTGAAACTTTATACACCATCTGGTCAAAGCTGTCTTCGTTCCACTGGAACATAACAAGATATATTCCCATAAGCTTCAGCTGAGTAGACGGCGTTTAGTTTAGCTACAGACCTTGTGTGTCCATTTCTAGACTCCGTCTGTAACATTTACGGACTGCACTGATTGATCAGAAATCCGAAATGACAGGTTGATCAGCTCCAATCAGCGATGGGCTGAAACAATACTGTTTATTCAGTTACTGAATTTCCAGTCAGTGAAGCACTTTGCTTTCATTTCCAGTCGTATTCTCTGATGCGATTCTTTATTTTGAGTTGATTGACGAAGAGAAAAAGATTTGGGATCGTAAATCTGCTTTATACAGGAGTTAAAAACATTCCTCTATCCAAAAAGTTGTTGAACTTCTTTTTTTTTATGTCAAAATAGACTTTTTTATGTGGTTCATCGTAGTTCCTAGACAGAAAATTTGAGTCTGAAGGTAATATCTTTTTAATAAAAAAAAAATTAAGGGGGAAGCTTAAAAAGATGGAAGGATAAATCGAATGAACAATGTTGGAGGGGGTCCTACGAGCTATGGGGGAGATTTTGAGATATAGCTTTCGTAATGACACCTGGTTTATATATCTTAGACTGATAACAGAAAATATAATAGATAAAGGAAATGTATACCTTTTTAGAATTTTATCTCTTGCGGCTAAGAAACCCTTTACAAGAAACTGGGTGAAAACAGACCCACTGGAATGAACCTCTGGGTGGACGTTATAGAAGAAATATGGTCAAATCCACAAATGACCTGCAGTTTACAAACTAAAACAAAACCACGTGCTGTAAGAGGGCAAAATCACATCCTTACATAAAGAAGTAGTGTCCCCCCAATGTTGTTTTGGTTTGGTTACTGATTAAAAATAAAGTAAAAAAAAAAAAAAGTGGAAAAAAAGCGGTTCATCATCAGTTAAGGAAATTTCAGTCGGTGCAGCTCTTGTAACGTTTGCTCTTAGCCATCATCAGCTTTGAATAAAGCCTGACCCTGTGTCTGAACTGTATCATGAATGTTTTTAGAACAGACTCTCATTAATTGAATTAATTATATGTGCTTATCAGAACTCATGAGTTGTATTAGGAACGTAAGTAAATCAAATCTTGCTTCATGGGATCTTTTTATTACACATCAGCATATTTTTCCTACCAAAACTAGTTGAAGTCTTGTCATGTCTGAGAGTAGGCTGACTTTCTCCTCGCTGAGGCATACCCAGCTTCTGGCTGTGCTCTCGATGGATTTGCAGCAGATAAATAAATAACTAGGCTGGCACCCCTCACTTTGGATCGCCTCTGTTTTGGCAGGCCATCCACACTGCATTTTCTATCAGGTGTAAACATGTCTGTCAAACGGCACAGTCAGGGGCCCCGGCGTCTTGGCATTCATGACGCCATACTCGCTGCACTGCCAGCTCTTTCTGTCTGCCCATCTGACCTTGGCTGGCCTTGACACAACTGAGCACACTTAACCGTACCCTTCACATTTGTAGGGCTCTTTGGGAAGCAGAGCTGGCTTAAATTGCTGTGAGTGAAACTGACCCCAGGCTGAAGAATGGACCTTTGCTGACTGTCCTTGCAGCGCTGACGTGGTCGATGGGTAATGACCATAGCATAGCTGCAGTGGAGATGGTCAGGTCAGGACCAGGAAACTCACTGCTTAATATCCTCTCATCTCGCCAACATTCCTGCAATCTTCTACTGTGAGAAGTCATGGTCATCAACCAAAAGACTCCACAAACTACTGATGCAAAGACAAGAGAGAAGGAATGAGGTCAGTTTGATAAGAAGTCCCATACTTTCCAAGTGTTTCCTTTTACTTTCACGGCCCTGCGTTCTGACTGTGAAACCAACTTTCCGTGTCTGACACGTATGCAAAGATGTAGCCGATTCAGTTGTGGACTACGCAGTATTCTAAGGGCATGCTGTCTCTCTCTGCTCCATATCCATTACCTCACCTCAGGGAACTGTCACTTTTTCACCAGTCAGTTACGAAGCGTTCACACTGCCTCCTAGTTCCTTCACAGGCGCCTCCCTCCCACCAAAGAAGAGCAGTTTCAAGTAGCTGTCTTCTTCTCTCCCACACTACTGCAGCGGCTTTCTTGCTTGACAGTTTTACCCCTGACACACTGTTTCTTGCAACTTGGAAATCACTATTTTACTGACTCTTAATTTAGATGATAGTTTGGCTTGGTTGTCTTCTCCCACCCTTTCTCTTCTGGTTTGAGATAACAGCCCGTGTTGACGAAGGGTCTCTGCTCTAGAAAAAGCAAATGGGCCGACCTCTCCTTCACGTATCGGGATGTGCTGGAGTCGTCAAGATCCATTGTGTGAACCGGCCTAACATGCCCACAGCTCTCTGCAGTCCTTTTCTACCTCTGTTGTTTGCAAAGCCTAATGGGCTAATGAAGGCCATACCAAACTATTATTTCTTTCTAACGTGCTTAAGAGCCAAGGCTTTTTTTTCCTTTTTCTTTTGACAGAACGCTGTGGCTTGGTATTCAAGGGTAAAAAGCCGTTCTCATCTTCCTGCTCCTTTTCTTTCTTTACCTTCTATTCAGAGATGAGGTTTGCAAAGGAAAGTAATTTCTCTCTCTGTCCCTGAGAGAATCAACACAGTGAAGTTGCATTGAATTTCTACTGCAACATTTTTTTTCTTGGCTCTATTTCAGACCCATAACCTGGGGGTAAACATGCAATTAAAATAACAGCAGCCTGCTTTCTCCTCTACTCTCCTCCTTCAGCCATACACTCAAGTCATAGACAACATGGTGACTTGCCTTTCCTAATTGCCTTTGCTCATAATTGGTACAGAAAAACTTCTAATATTCAGCCAGCATCTAAACACACTTTCTCACCTTTAAAAAAAAAAATCCTTCATTGTTTTTCTCCATTAATGTTATTTGTGTCTTCCTCTAATGAGCTCATCTCTTGTGTACAGTTCTTGCTTTTTCCTCATGCATTACTGTTTGTGGATATTTTAATAGATGATTTCCTAAGCAATTAAACTCATGCTCCAAATTTCTATTGCAGATTATAGTTCATGGAGGATATTGATTAAAACATTTCTACAAAGAAATGCAGCAGGTTGGTCTAATTTCTAAATGGTCTCTCCTGTTCTTCCCTCTATTCTTCTCATTTTTTTTTTAACTTTCAGATGGCTTTCTTTTTCTTATAACCCACTGAGGAATGAAAAGAAAATATAGGTCATCTTTTATAAGAGCAATTTGACACATGACAGAAGCCATGCACATCGCTTGCTCAAGTCTTGCTTTATCTCCTCACTTTTATTTGTCTATAATGAAAGCCACACAGTTATTCACACACTTTTATTGCAGCTCTATAAGTAGCCGGTGGAGACTTGCCGAGTCACGGGGGCCCCCGCTAATACTTTGAGAACCCTGTGGTGTCTGTCTGCATGGGGCTGATAGTGTGAGATGCCTGGCTTAACTCCATCAAGCCCAATCCCTGCTCCACAGGCCTGCCCGGCCGGCTCTGCTCGGCCTCCACAGATCCAACTCTGTCTCCACTCGTGCCAATAAGGGCTTGTCTCTATATCACAAAAGCTACTAAGCCGCAGGGGTAGATACTTATTTCCCCGGATAGCTGGGGAAGCTGGAGGGTCAAACCCCTTGCTCAGACCAAGCTAAAGCCCCTGCCTGGTGCTCAGGGGGCAATTAGGACTCCAGCAACTGAGCCAGTCAGTTGCAGAGTTTCCCTGTCTGGATTTGACACTGTCAGGTGTAGCTTCTGATACAAATAGTCAGTGCGTTAAAAATGCCTCTGCGGGGGTGTGTACCTTTGAAGAAAGTAGCAGTGTTTGGTGTGTGATACTATATTTGAAAACGCTGTGGCAGTGCTGCTGATGGGCAAGTCGGTAGACGTCAGGCTGCTGTCTGTCGTGTTTCATCTCCTGCTGCTCTGAGCTGTAAAGCAGTGTCAGCTTGGGCATTACCATAGGCTGACCTTTGCCGCTGCACTCCCCACTGCACAGTTTTCTGACATTCAGGGGCACTGTGGGGGAAGCGGGAGGGGGCTGGCCTGTGGGCTGTTTCTGCCTGTAGTGTGTTGATGTGTGTGTTCTTATAACAGATGATCTGACAGTATACATGGGTGTTTTGTTTCCTTTCCCCACATCATTTCACTCTTTTGTCATTGTTTTTTACTTTGAAAGCTTTTACAAAGACACGTTCTTTCTGATATTTATTTTTCCTCCACCCCATACCTGCATGTTGTCAGAGAGATTGCTGTTATCTTCATGTGAAATCTTGGCAACCTCATAAATGAAAGAGAGCTGGAAATCTTGCCTGCTGACATCAAGGCTTCATGTACCTAAAATCCTTCCAAGGCCAGAGGGAAAAGAATAACATATCAGGCCAATTAAAGTTAATGCATGGTGACACGCTGAATCGAGGGCAGGGATTGCTGCCATATGGCAGTCCAGGCTGTAAATCAGAAAGCAAGGGAAAAGAGATGAGGATGAGGGGAGTGGGAGGGCTGGTAATAGAAAAGGTGACGCTGCATCAACCGCGCAGAACACCTCCAAAATTATCAGATCCATCTCAACGCTGCAGCACCACTACTAACCACCCACCAATTCCTCCCTTCCTCCTCCCCCCTTGCCACCCCACCCCCTTGCAGCACCCCAAGGTGCAACACCCTCAGGTATCTATGCATTACCGACGGCTTCATTAAGCCTTGTTTTTTCTTCTCTCACTGGGAGGATTTAAATGAGCTGTCATCCTGACCTTTTTGAGCTCCTGCTTTTTAAAGCAAGTTCAACCCCCCCGCCACCCATCTTTCTCTCTTTCCACCTTTTCTCTCCCCCTTTGTCACTCTTTCCTCCACTTGTCTATTCACCCTGCAGGGGGTAAGATACTTTTAAGCCGTCACCCTGCGGCAGACAGGCATGCCAAGGTTGTTTTGTGGGTAATTGCTTGTCTCATAGAAGCTGTTTGTGCACACTTGCCGGCCTCCTCTGATGCCACGTAGCAAACAGGGAGGGCACGGACTCTATAGACTTAATTTGCTCCCTGACTGTTCTTCGATGCTGATTAAGCAAGCATCTGTGGTGTTTTGAATACAGCAGTAAACCAAGTGGAGCATGTCGAACTATTGTTCATCTCTATTATATCAAGTTATTGCACAAAGTGGTCAGGTTTACAGTTCTGTAGCTGTGTTTAAGTTCTCAACACAATGTTGTTTTTGTGTCCCAAAAATATGAAGGCCACCTTGAGGCCTGGAGGACTGTGTCATGCATTTTTACATAAAATGTAAAAATGCATGACACTGTTATTTTATTTTATTTTTTTTTTCAGGACAGCCTCATTTATCAGACTGTGAGACTACAAAGAAGTAAAATTAATGTATTGGATAAAGCACAATTAAGGCAAACTTAAAAAAAACAATCAAAACTGAATTTATTACTAACAGATCTTTGTAGAAATAACACAGGTCAATAGTGACCGAGCCTTTTCTCATCTGCACATCAGGTCTTGGCTTTCAGGAGAAAAAATATTGGCACTGAAACAAACACACAACAGAAACTATTTCCATATTTCCACTTTTTTCCACCGGGTGTATAATTTATGCCATTATTTACCAACTGTCAGCTCCAAGTCAGCTCATTTTTGGCGCCACCGTGCATAAAACATGTCTTCTTTGCTTTATTCTAGCCGTAGAGGACCATTATTTTTGTTCTTTTTGTACATATATATAACTTTATTGTCACCTGTTGATCTTTGACTACTTCTGATTTGGACATTTGTCAATTAAAGCTGTCTAATTGGTCGAAGGTTTGACAGGATGTGGCTTCATCATAATTTCCGGTTCAAAATAGAGGTCTCTTAGCAACATACTAATCATAATAATATTTTTATTTTTATTAGGAAAATGTCAAATAATCATGTTATCATAGATACCTCATTGTGGATTTACCATATAGATTTGAATAAACACTACATTTTTGAGCTAGATTTAAACCTTGTGAATGGGGTATAAAAGCCTGGAAAACATCCATAGATCACCTAAAGGGTAAGTTATCTATCACTATTTAGCCCCAGGAGCTAAACACTACCAGTCCTGAGAAACTGTTGACAATATAAGCGATAGCGCTTGGGGACGCCGGCGATCTAGCTGCGTTTCAAGGGTTTATGTCCCATTCCATGCTATGATGGAGGTGGAGAGGTAAAGTACAGGTACTAGGGCTCAACTAGGTAAGGAGGAGGGGAGACTGGGTCGATTTTTTTAAAAACTGCCAGTCCCTGAGGCCCAGTCTGTCCGTTTTACTTCAGCTGTTTGATGTTTAATTGAAGATGTTATTGGCATCAAATGTCACCTTACCTGATGCTCCAGGTCTGAATCAGTTTCTAATTGAAAGCTAACTATGTCTCCCACAGCCCTGCGCCTCTAGGGAGCCGCTCCAGAGTTCTATTAGTCCAGACCCAGCCTCTGTATCGCCACGCACCATGTGCTGCCTCGCAGTTATATCTGACCTCTCCCCTCTTTCTCTCTTTTTTTTTCTCTCTCTCTCTCTCTCTCTCTCTGTGCAGTGTGAGGAGAAGTGTGTGTCCCATGTTGCATTAGTGTCTGTGTGAAATGCTGGCCTGTCTGCCAGGGCCAGGTGATCTCCCCCTCCAGCTTCTCCCCCACACGCAGATGAACACTGGACTTCAGAAATGTAAGTAGTGACATCAGGACACACACACACAACCAACCACACACAACCAACCACACACAACAACCACAGCTGTTAAAATTCTACCTGCCGCCCCACGTTTAGATCTGTATGCCAACCCTGGCCTGCAGTCTCGTGTTAAAACCAGAGAGACTGTATCAGTGCATCAGAACCACAGATCAGTCTTCAGGGAAAAATTAAGATGAACTGTGCCATTAATTTACTGATGAATGGTAAAGTGGCTCCCTCTGAGGATCTGTCTGCAGCGACAGTGTTGTCCTGTGTGCTTACTGCAACACCACCATTTCAGCTGCGTGTTAAACAGAACCATCTCTCGCCTAATTTTCACCATCAGGAAGAGTCAGTTACTGTCAGACTTGCAGACAGATTGCGGCTGAGTGGTTTTGCCCTGCTGATCTTGTAATGCGAGTGATTTTAAGATGCAATCTGCTGCCCCGGTTTTAACAGCAGACTTGTCAGTGCTTGCCAAATTCAATGCGTTTGAATTTTACAACTCAACTGCTGACAAACTTGGGCACTCTATAGTGTGAGAGCCAGCAGCACCAATGGAAAGTTGAAGTCAGCAATCACTAGCAAGAGCTGAGAACGCGTCTGACTATAAGAGTACTGGAGATGGATGCATAATGAATCTAAATGGTAACTGTTATTGTCTTTTCTCTTGTGCTGACTTGTTTTTGTTTTTGTATGCAAGCGAAAATGTCTAATCATGTATTTGGTCCAACTTATGCTTGATGATAATAGAATCTCGTCCTGTAATTGCCTTTCATACATACTTTCAGAAGATCAATCTCTTCTCAGATCCATTCCGTTTGTCAGCTTTAGCTAATCGATCACAAAAAGTCTACGTCTAGTTTTCCTCCTTCCTCAATCTTTCTGAGTGGAAACTCGGCTCTTGCCTGACCCATTTCTACTGCAGTTTTTTTTTTTTTTTTTTTTTTTTTTGTGAAATGCTGCCGCTCATCAAGACTGTAATTTCAGAATCACAGTAATCAGCCAACCCCCAGGAGATCAGCGAGCATGAGGGAGTCTGCTAAGTGCCAGCGTCTGTTGCCTCACTCAGGCAGGCTTGTGACATGGCACAGCCATCAGCTACACTCTTTCTCTGTACTTCCTTTACGTGACACACACAGATGCATCAGAACACAGGGTGCAACTGGAGTTCAATTTTTTTTGCATCCAACACTATAATCCATTTAGGTGATGGAGCGTGCTCCCTACTGCATGCAGATTCCTGGAAGTGTAATTTATTCCATTTTTCCCTCATAATCATTCTCTCATAATGCTTTTCCTTTTTCATCTGTTCTTCTAATAGAAACTGTTACATCAAAGCCACAGATCTTTTGTTTCGAGTTAATCATTTTATCAAAGAGTTGGTGGAAGTTTGCACATGATCAGGTTGTTCATGTTAAACATAATCCAGCACCTGTAGATCATTTCCTTCATGCTAGCAGGAGGTGATCTGTTCACAAAGCTCCTCCAGAGCCCAATCTTTTACCCATCAAAAAGATCATCTGACAGCTTGACTCCACGAGAGGCTGCTTTTAGGCAAAATCTACAGACAAGTTGTCACTTAAAATCTTCATTCTGTGCACTGACAAGTTCCTGCAAAACGTATAACACTGTGTTGAAATCTTGAGCCACCTATCTTTCTTTGTATTTCATCTCCAAGGAGCCAGACTATCTTGGATCTTGAAAGTTGTCTTGAACATTAGTTCTCCAGGAATTCTTATGATCAAAGTTTTTCTACTTTTTCATTTCTTTAAAGTCCAGTTGCTGTATGTATTTTCAGGTAAATGTGTTTGTTTTATTTACACTAATCTATTTAATAATAAAAGATGCCTAACTCAACTCATCCAGTAAATATCTGAAACAAGGCCAGAGAGATACATCTAGACCAGGGATCCAACTCCGGTCCTCGTGAGCTACTGTCCTGCAGGTTTTGGATTCTACCCTGATGCAACACACCTGACTCAAATCACTGGGTCATTAACAGGCTTGTGCAGAAATGTGTTGTAGTAGGAAACATCTAAAACCTGCAGGACAGTACCTTACGAGGACCAGAGTTGGAGACCACTGATCTAGACCTTCAGTTGATCCAGCTACTGTTCACTGAAGCCTCATTGGAAATACCCATTCAGAAGGGAAACGGTGGGAGAAAGGCTTAGGTTTCCCAAATAACACAAGACCTGCACTAAAAGTCTGCAGCAACAGGGTTTTAAGGAGTGATGAATCCTCCTCAAAGCCTGGATTCCACATCCACCAAGTACTCGTGGTCACCACGCTGGCCTCTCCTTCAGCGGGTGAGGTTATGAGGTTGCAGGTTGCTGTCAGAGACAAGGCCAGAGTAATCGCTCTATTTATCATCAGGGTCTGGCTTTTAACAGATGATGGCTGTGAAGTGTAAAAGGCTGTTGGAGGAGTAGATCAGGTGGGCCACGAAGAACAGAGCTCCACTCAGGCCGACTCAAGTGACTCCAAGTGGCTCTTGTTCCTTAGTTCTCACAGGCAACACAAACCGAGAACAGCTGGCCCACTTCTCAGTCACAGACCATAAATATCTATTTTTCACCCTCCTTGTTTTAGTTTTCATTTTTTGGAGGTTATATTTTATTACCCTATCATCACTGGCTCACTCAAAAATCTGTAAAAAAAAAAAAAAAAAGCCATGCGAAAAAGCCAAAGACATGAGGCTGAGGCTTCAGACCTAATTTCCTGCTCATCCACAAAAACTGCAATTTACAGCAGCATGAGCTCCTGCTCCCCGCCGCTTAAACCTTGTTCAATAAAAACAGTAGTTTGAATAAAAGAAACCCTAATTAGCGCCTGCTGACTGTGCACTTGTGCTCCAATCAACTCACTAGCAGTGGGATAATTAGCGCTCGGCCAGAGTGGCCCCTTTCCCCCCGTTTCCGCCTTGGGAACGTGCGAAGCTGGAGATCTGAGAGATGATATGCTCCTTGCCACCAGCAGCCGCCTACAAACTTCACTTATATTCCTCATTAACCCTGCCTTGATGCTTTAAACTCTTGAGCTAATCCAGGTTTCAAGGTTGAAATACTAATAAGCTACACTTGCTTACCAAAACACACAATCAAGAGCAGACAGGAGCTTTTAACAGATCTAAACAGAGAGGGCCAGCCATCCACTGGTCAGGGAAACTCTTTTAAACAGCAATTTGCTGATTTCATTTTACATTTTATAGTTTATAATCCCTTCTACAGTTTAATAGTCATTTCTGTTCACAGGCATTATTTTCCTATTTGTCTGAATATAATTGATCTAGAATAGAATTTATCTCGAAGATGGAATTATACCATACACACAATGACATGGCTGCTATTACTCCTAATCTAAAAGCATTGAGAAGTTATACAAATGTAAAACTTTATAGTTAGTTTTAAATTATTTTTTATTATTTAGAAGCTCTTTAGCTAGACATGTAGACATATCACTCAGTCTTACATGTTTGTATTAAGACTACTTCCCATTCTGGTTAAACACCTGTCTGTAGCACACTCAGAATACATTTGTAGCTGTTGTAGAACCTTTTAAAACTCTTTTAAAGCTAGCACTAGCTTTTTCCTGAACAGTTACTCACTTTTATTGTTTCTGAGACTTGATTTCAGATGTTTGAAGACACACGTTTTCAGCTATTTGCAGGAAAACACAATCAAATCACAGCCTGATGCCAATTATGATTACAAAGCTTTTTTTTTCTAAAGTTCTGACCCAGTGCTTTTTCCACACAAATATAACCCGGAGTCTGCTATTTCCTTCCCCCGACTCATCATGTCTACATATCCACAACTCTTGAAGTTTTATTAAAAACTATCCACAACACAGTTTATGATTCTTGTGGGAAAAAAACACACAAAGTAATTGGTGAGGTTTTCTTGCTTTATGCAGAACTGCACATCTTCATTTTAAGGATATTATTTGATGCATCTGTCCTCAACAAGCTCATGTACAGCTGGCCAGAGGTATATATGGCACAAAAAATAGCCAGCACCGACTCATGTTGTGTATTGTAGCTCGGAAGCTAAATTAGTCTCTTTTTAGAGCAACAGCAAAAGTTTATCAGGAGCTAAGGAGGCTGGCTATACTGTAAAATCGTGACATCAAGAATATGTGCACACCAGCTAGACTTATAAAGGAGATTATGTGACAGATTAGTCATGGCTATTGGCTCATTGGACATGATGCAGCAGCAAACAATGGGGGGCTAAAAGTTGAACAGAATTGGATTGTCAGGACTCTTGTTGATACGGGGGAAATAGTTTTTGTTGAGAAAACAACAGTCGGTGGATGGCCAGGGAGCTTTACTGTTGCATCAGTGTTCTAATTTTTTTTTTCATTGCTGTTGGCACTGACATCACCCACTGTGGTGAATCACAAGAATCTCAGCTTTCCAACCCTACGTACCTTGTGCATCCACTCCTGCAAAACATTTGTGTTCACCGCAAAGTTGTTTAGAAAGCAGCTGAAGGACCATTGGCCTTAAAAACTGAGTTA
This sequence comes from Melanotaenia boesemani, assembly GCF_017639745.1. Classification (NCBI taxonomy): domain Eukaryota; kingdom Metazoa; phylum Chordata; class Actinopteri; order Atheriniformes; family Melanotaeniidae; genus Melanotaenia; species Melanotaenia boesemani. The sequence continues at coordinate 3,557,429 of NC_055696.1, forward strand.
ATGACTTCAACCACACTGGCTTGGTATGTGAAGCTGGTTTGTACCATGAATTATAAAACATTAAAAGCTGTCAAATATTTTATTCATCCATCAAAAGATGATAGTTCTCTCTTCCCTCCATCCCTCGCGTCACCTTTACAGCAATATATATGAATGTAGTGTTATATGCTTTTGTATTTATTCAGTCCATTTATACCACTATGAGACATCTTTTCCTACAAGATCATAAATCATTTCTGCTGTTTGACAGGTGAAACCTATCCTCAGCATGTCTTTTTGCTTGTCTGAACGCATTCATTTATCTATGTTTGCTTACTCTGGCATTTATTCAGTGCCAGACATTGGGCCTCAATGATGGCGGGTGTCAAGCTCCAGCTCCTTGGCCCAGACCCCTGCATTAATAAGACTGCCATCAGCAGGCTGAACGCTTAGTTACAGCAGCCCCCTGTGTGCCGCCCCATACCAGCCCCTGCTCATCACTGCCCATTGTTTCCTGTTCACAAATAAAGCAGGAATTAATTAGCCAGTTGGCACAACTGTTGGTGCTGCCCTCTCTGCCTCATCCCACAAGCCCCGGTCTGCCTGCTGTGAGACTGAGCATAACGGCCAAAGACCTCGGCCAAAATTTCTGGCATTTCAAATGACTTGTTCACTCCACAACAGAGAGAGGTAACCAGTATGCTGTGAAGACATCTGTTTTACCTGATCTGAAAAGCGCCTTTGTCAAGCAGAGAGTGCGAATTAAATGCAGCTCGGTGGCCTGTCAGACCAGCGTTTCCTCGCCTCACATCAGCCCCACAGATGTCCATCAGTACAAAAGCTTAAGTGCAAGTAGGTCAGACTGGCAGGACTGAGGTGAGTGGGAAAGTGAGATGGAGGAAAGCATGGAGACAAGCATTGCATTTTCTAAAACAATTACCACTGACTTATAATGTGTAATTAAGCATGCTGCGTGAATGAAGCACAGAATGAAATCCACTCACATTGGAAACGGAACCATTAAATGCATGATTCAGACATATGAACCAACACCTCAGATTCTTGTACATTTTAAAATGAAACACTCCCTTACACATAAACAGGTAGTCTTGCTCTTGTTGTCACTTCTGTAGTGTTAAATTTAGCCACAGTGCTTAACAGGTGTAACAAATGTCTGCGAGCTGAGGCCTGGGAGGTGTTCCTGCAGATCAGAGATGCCGCTTCTGTGTCTGATTACTTGTCTGCTGTCATGGAGCTGTGCTTTCTCTGTCTATCTGTCTTTTTTTTTTCTCCATAGCAGCCAGAGGACCTCTCTTATTCATCGTTCAGTTCATGATTCAGTCGCAGCATTGCAGCCCAGCTTCAGATACACACTTATTTTTGACTTGTGTGTATTAATTAAGGCCAGTAAAAGCTCTTGACCTCATAGCCACCACTTAACTAATTAATTTTTTTTTATCTGGTAATGTGTCAGCTGCAATTATTTTGCTGAGATTGCGATAGAAAGCCTCTCTCCAGTCTCAAGAGATGGGACCTGTGAGAGTTTCAGGTAGAGATATGGAATTTGAGAGCTCTTTCCAATTCAGCTTCCACCCAGCTGCTCAGATTTCAGCTGTTTTTTTTTTGTGCCATATATACTTCTAACTAGATTAATTTGTCTTATTCTTTGTGCCCTCTCTCATCACATTCTCGACCTTCCTAACTCTGTGTCTTATTGCTTCCTCTGTCTCAATCTGTCCTGTTCTCCACCCCAGGGGACACCATACAAAGGATGAGATCCGCTCCGTTTCCAACCCCTGCAGAATTGGATGCATATGCTAAGAAAGTAGCCAACAACCCCCTCACCATCAAGATCTTCCCCAACAGCGTCAAGGTCCCTCAGCGAAACCACGTGCGACGTACGGTCAACGGCCTGGATACATCAGGCCAGCGCTACAGCCCTTACCCTTCTGCTCAGGCTAGTGCTAAGACGGGACTCCTCGCTATAGTTAAGGGGCCCACAGTCAAAGGTGTCCTGAAAGATTTTGACGGGAGCCGGGCTCGATTGCACCCTGAAGTTATCATGAATCCTCCTTGTGGACCTTATCAAGTGGCTTCAACCAGCACTTTAAACCACCACCCACCTCTGCCGAATCTGCCACGGCCCCAGCAGAACTTATCCCTTCAACCGCAGGATCTGCCTCAGACTTTACACATGCCCCTCCCCCAGCAGCAGCAGTCTCTCACCCAGAGTCTCAGACACCCTCCTACTTTGGGCCAGCATCCCCAGGGCCCACCCAGACTCCAGACTCAGCACCCAGCCCTGGGCCACCCACAGGGCCCTCCTACAGTCATGCTTCAGCAGCAGCACCTTCAGCAGCAGCCGCCACCTGGCCTGCAGGGGAGCAGAAAGCTGCCAGATGGCGACGTGCCGCCTAACGTTACCGTCTCTACCTCAACCATTCCGCTCTCCATGGTTGCCGGGCTGCACCAGGGCCGCCAGGCTGACCTGAGCACCATCGTGCATCAGCTCAACCAATTCTGCCAAGCTCGGGCCCAAGGTGCAGGAGCCACCTCCATGTGCGAGGGCCAGATCGCCAACCCCAGCCCCATCAGTCGCAACCTGCTTATCAGTGCATGCTCCAGGGTGTCCATGCACAGTAACCCTGCTACCCCTGGCTTCCCCCCACCTAACTGCATCATTGGCCCTCAAGAAAAAGCCACAGCTCCAATGGGAGCCCACCCCCAACCAAGTGTGGCTGCTATGAACCACTTGCCTTCCAACCACACTGATCTCAAGCAGCAGCACCTCCAGCATCAACAACAGCTACAACACAACGCACAGCAGCAGCAGAAGATCCGCTCCTGGAGTCAGCATCAGTTGGCTCACGTGCCCCACATTCAAAATGGTGGGACGCACCTCTGCAAGCAGCCTGCCAGGGACCCATCCTTCCACTTTAAGGGCATGGGCTACCCTGCAGAGGTGTGTGTGGGTCAGCCTTACTCCCTGAAACCTCCTGTGGAGAGGCCCACCCCCTCCCCTCCTGTCAACACCAACAGCATGCCTGGCCCCATGAACCACTACAGCAACGGTCACTACTTCCAGTCCCACATTTGGAACAGCAGCATACTACCCACCCCCAACAGTGATAGCTCCGGGTCTCAGGACATAGCCATGTCATTCCACGGTGCAGGCACAGGAGGGTGTACCACACTGGACTGTGGTCCCCCTGGGGCTCCCCATTACAGGCTAGGAACAAGCTCCTCCACCTCCTCCTCCTCCTCTGCCCAGACTAATCTGATGCAAACGGCAGATTACTTGGGTGGGGACTTCCAGACGCCCTATTTCCGTGATCAGAATCTAGGGTTAATGGGCAAGATGCACAGGCCTCCTCTCAGCAGGGTAGGTCCAGAGGTTGGAGATGGCCGAACCGCTCTCATCCAGCAACCAGGGTACAGATAAGCTATGGCCTTGTCTCCATAACTGTTACAACTCCCTTTGTTTAGTCTTAAAAAAGGAAACATATTAATTAAATCCAACTGATAACTTAAAGGACAACTAGTATTAAAGAGGTTAAAATAATATATTTAAAGCAGAACAGTAGTTTTTCTGTTTTGTTTCTTTCTTATGTGTTTGTTTTGTTTTTCATCTTGCAAGTGATCAATTGCTACTTCTAGTTTTGCTAATGAGTGCTTTTACCTTAAGGTAACCTTTTTAAATGTGTGAGTGTGTGTGTAGACATCTGTACTGTTTCCCTGTTTCTTCCTCAATCATCTATTAGTGTGCCTGGATCTGAACTGATCCTGTGTTAATCCTACGTCAAGACCAGTCCGTAAAGTCTTCTTATGCATGTAAGAAAGAAGGAAAAGTGATCCCTCGGAGGGAGGGGGGACAGCAAAAAGTACTGATTCATTCTTTTTTGTATTTTACTGGACCATGTCTGGCTTTTCCTTTTGGCTTTACGAGACTAGTCTTTCTTTTGGTGGTAACGCAAAGATTGAAAACAATCACTTCAGGATAAAACGAGTGATAATCTTGTTTCAGTGCGAAGCCATCAGAGAGACCGCAGTCAGCAGAGGTTTTAATCGGTTCATATGTATTTATTTATTTGTATAATAAGACTTAAAAAGATTCATTCCTCACAGTTATTAAAGGAAGCATGTAATCAGGTTCTTTCTACATTGTAAAGTTCTAGCAGGGACAAAAGGTAACGCTCTGTTCTGCTTAAAATGCTGCAATGAATTCAGGTTTTTAAAACAACTTTATGTCAGTTCCACATTTGGCAACGAGATTGTGAAATGTTAAAGGGCAGAAAAATAATGAATAAAAAGATTAACTTTCCTACCTTTAAATGGCCAAAGTCAGGATTACAAGGACATGGTGGTATGAAGTCGTGCCATTTAATGTTTGCGTGCTTTTCAGATTTTTTTTTCCTGTATGTGTCAATGACAAAATGTATTACTTGAATGTTGAGACTGTTTGTTTTGCAGGTATTGAAAGGGACTTTTGGGCTATTTGGACAAAGCTCCGGAGTAGAAGAAATAAGTGTTACTCATGTTGAATTGAACTCAAAGCCTAGCCAATGAGAATTTGGGTGAATTGAGTTGTGTGTACTTGCTACTGATTCTGATATAAAATCTGCTTGAAAAGACCAAATTGATCACTTGCAAGATAAACCACAGAGGAAAATTAAAAAGACGTTTGAGTTTAAAGTGAAACAGCAAATGCATTGTTTATTTTATTGTACACTGGCTTACCTACTAGACTACTGTAACTTTAAAAGGTTAATGATTGTGTGTGAATGCGGCCTGCTGATGTGGGCAAATTTAAGAGTATGAGTGTGTGTGTGTGTGAGTGTGTGAGAGTGTAATAACACAGTGACACCCACATTTTGTTCACCTAACTCCCTAAGAGCCCTTAAAAAGCCTTAAGTGTTCGGTCCTTGGACTTTCCTTTAAAACTGCGCATGGTTTTAATGAAAACCCAGAATAATGAGAAAGAAGATGACGAGGATAAACAGAAACAGCAATTTTTTTTAAATTGGTTTTTATTTGATTTGCTATTTTTATTTTAATGAAGTTTGGTTTCATAGAGAGCAATTCCTTAGAGATTCTTTATAATGGAAAGCAAGACGAGGAGTAATATTTTGTAATTATATATTTTTAGCAATGTGTAGTTACTGAGCTGTAACTTCTTTTTTTCAGTTTCAAAGTTTCAGTTTGCAGTTGTGACTATTTATGATACTTGATTTGCTTGTTATTTAAATTTATTTTCTTCTTTTTCTTGTACTATTGCTGTGAAAATGGAAGAAGGTCCACGGGCCTTTCTTTTGTGTCATTCTGTACGACAGATAAGAGGCAAGAGCGTGAGAGTTGTTACTCTTTTTGTAATATTGTAATAATAAAATAAAATTCTAATTTATGCTTTGAAATGGGTCTGAATTCAGTCTTAATGGTAGTTTTCTGACTGGGTAGCTCACTATTCACACTACTGTTACATTAACCACACAAGTGTCCCGCCGGTTGAAACTAAATCATGTATAGTTTGTAACTGCAGCCACTTTGAGCAGCATTTGCTTCCATGTCATTTATCCAGGCCTGCCTCTGCCAAGTGGCAAGAGGAAGTCCAGTAGACAAAGCAAGCTGTGAAATACGCAGGACTATCTGGAGGCAGTCGATTTAGTTTGTCTGGCCGTGATTAAAATGGGGTCTTGTATAAAGGGCACTCAGCGGGAGAGCTGGATCAGCACCTCGGTGATCAGAATTACTCCATGAGAGGTTTTGAGGCAGGTGTCTGCAGAGTGTGGACATCCTGTTCATGTACAGCAACAGCCTGTGAACAATCCTCTGGATGAATTGTTTAATTTGCCTTCATGAAGTCTTCTTTTTCATATAATTATGTCAAAAGTAACAACACATTTAGTCATTACTGCTCATTCTAGTGAAATACTGCCTTGAAGACTAAATATGAAATGAAGCTGACACAGTGGAGCATCAGTCGGTCAGAAAATTAGTTCATTCATTTGGCAGTTAAATTTCTTGGGAAATTAAATGAAATACAGTGTTTAGATCCAAGTGCCTTGTTGCTCATCCAGGCAAGCTGAGCAGCCATGGTGAACCTCTTTTATTGGCTCTTCAAACGGGCAAGAGGCTCATCTCTGTGGACTGATAAGTCTGCACCCGCCTACTGCCGGCAAACAAGCCTCTCCAGCTCCTCCCTGTGGGCGAAGGAGAAAATGTTACAAGATATGAATGACTGTTATTGCTTAAAATGCATGTGTCCACATTTCTGTACCTCTGTTTGGTCTTCTTGGAGTGGACTCTGAGTCAGGTGACTGGGTGCAATCCCAATATCCCGGATCCTCATCGATTTTGCCCAGGTTGATGTTCCATTTGTTCCAGTTGACTTCCTCCACTCTGAGACGACAAGAGGACAAGAGGACAAGAGGACACGTGCTCCAATTACTGTCTTCTGTGTGACGCATCAATCAGCTGTCAGCTGAGGCAAATGAGTGCAGCCCTCAGCGAAGTGCACATCAATTGATCCTGCTCACACAGCTGCAGCCTCAACCTTGGCCTCTACTTTCAAATTACCACTTGCCAAAGTTTGCTTATTTAGCTGCTTGGGAGATCAGCCAGTAGGGGTGCGCAGATTGGTTCAAGTGCTTTTTACTCCTCAGAGTAAAAAAATCTAAATCCAAATTAGATGAAACAGCTGACCAAGTCTCTCACTCAAATCCAGAATTTAACATTAAAGTCAAACAGTTTATGCTCCTTTTAGTGCATCCTCATCACCACCTTGATGCCCAACCTACTGACATTTGTTATTATGGAAACAAGTGCAGATTTAGTGTATCTGAAATTAAAAAAACTGGGCTAATGGGGATTAAATTAATAGTTATTTATCCAATCACAATGAATAGAAAATATACCTTTTCTTCTGGACGTATTGATGTTTGAAATAATCTGTAAAGTAGCAGGAAACTAGGGACTTCAGTGTTGGGGCAATTAGGACATTTCTTAAAAATATTTCCCCCTTATAATTCAGACTATTTAAATCCTAATAATAATTTTTATATAAGATTATATATATATATGAACTATTTCTAAATAAAGTTAATACTGTATATTCCTGTTAATATATTGTTAAATCTAATATTACAACAAAAATCTCCCTAGTTGAGGTTAAATTTTTAACTACTTGTTACATTACTGTTATAGTATCAAATAATAGTGTTTAAGTTTGTTTATGTAATTTAAATATCAGGCAACATGCATATATTATATTACATATATACAGAGAAACTGATTCAATAGAAAAAATGTTCACTTTCTTAGAATTAAAAAGATCACTAACGAAACATCAGATACTCTAAACAGGACCTTGTTCAGGGTTCAGTCTTCATAGCTGTAATTTTTACAATAAATATTAACAAAAAGCCTCCTTCTTTACCTTAGATTGAACTGGATGCCATGTTGATGCCATTATTTCATGTGAAAATAGCTCCGGTTATACCCCATCATGCAAACACACATATTTTGTGCCAGCTGCTGTAGCAGTGACCTTATTAGCAGAGGTTGCTATGTTCTCTTCTAGTCGATATCTCACAGCTGAATTAGTTTAAATTTGAAATCGTCTAAACTTTAGACAGCAGAAGAAAAATATTTCTTTTTCAGAAGGTTTCTTCTGACGACATGTGAAACACCAAGACCCCACATCCAAACCCAGAGGAACTATTTCATGTTCAGAGACCCCAAAAACTCTTCAGATGTTTGTTTTAAATAGCCTGACTAGTCAAAGCTGTTTGACTGTATTTCATTTCTTCAAAGTACTTGTTTTGGTTGCTTATGCCTGCATCCATATCTTCACCGGTGAGAATCCTGTGAAATTTAATTTAATTTAATTTTATTTTATTCAGACACTCAGACATCTGACTTAAAACCACAAATGTCAACTTCATGTCTTAACACAACAAAATAAAATTTATGAATGACTTCACTAAACTTCATGCATTTTATGTCACCCAGGAGTTTTTGTTTTTTTTTATTCTCAAACATAAACTATCTTGACTCAAACCTGAAACACCAGCGGTGATCATCTCCAGTTTCAGTGCCAAGATTTTTCTTCACCCCACAGCGAAACCTCTCCTTCAGACAGAAAGGCAATCTTCTCTCCATGTCCAGGATAGTGATGGCTCTCTGAGAACAATGGCAGCAACTCATGAAAGCATCCTTCCACATGAGGCAATACTCACATGGTCTCTGAACTCACCTGCAGCTTCCAGATGCTGGCGCTCTCCATGGTGATCTTTTCCACGGTGCGGTTCATGAGAGCGATGAGCATGTTGAGCAGCAGGATGTAGGTGAGAATGATGTAGCCGATGAGGAGCACATAGAAGATCTCCTTGTACTGGTAGTCCTGAGTGAATTCCATATCGCCCATGCCTATGGTGAACTTAAAGAGCTGTAGTGTGGTGTAGGAGATGTTTCTGTACGAGACTTTGACACAGTCCTCACTAGGACCAGTGTGCTCAAAAAAACGAGTTGCTCGAGTTGCAGTGGTGTTTTTCTCAGGAGGCTCTATAAGCAGGGTAACCACCGCTGTGACAAAAAAAAGAGGCTGTTTACACACAGAACATCTGCCATTTATGGTGCAAGTGTCCTAGTTTTTCCTTTCATATTTCTTTCTTATGAGAATTATATACCCTTCTATTTTCACAAGGTAAGATAAAATACCTGCTGAAAATCCAAAGAGGAAGACTAAGTAGACAAAAAGAAAGCGCAGAATATCACTGAGAATCATCTGCAATAGAGAAAGAAGACACATGACTCCAGATCAGAGGGTGCAATGAGATGTTCACAGAGGTGCAGAGCATCCCATGTCAACTACCTTCTGTATCATGACGCTGTAGATGCCCATGTGTTTGTCACCCCTGGAGTAGTAGAGCACGTTCACCCAGCTGAAAGCGAGACACATCACCAGGAAGCCAAGGTACTCCTGCCGCCCTCCCAGATACAGCCCGGTGGATATCAGGAAGAGAATGCCCTGCACAAAACTATCAACAGACGAGAAGCTGCAGTGTTGCTACTCAGATTTATGGTCACAAGACATTAATAAATTAAGCTGAAGGTTTTGACTGGAGTGGATGTTTGCCAGGAACTATTTGGTGTTGGAGTGCTTGCATGTAATTAAAAAAGGAGCTGGACCCTATCCCAACCACTACCAAGTAAGAGGCCAGGTACATCCTGGACAGGTTGCCGGTCCATCGCAGGGTCAACACTCACATTCACTCCATAGAGACAATTTAGAGTAACTAATGAACTTAACATACGTGACTTTGGACTGTGGGAGAAAGCCGGAGTAAACAGAGGTCATGCTGAAAGTCATTTTTATATATATTTTTCACAACTTGAAGCATTTAGGCCCTTAAGCCAGAGCTATTTAACTCCAGTCCTCAAGGGCTGCTGTCCTGCAGGTTTTAGATGCTGCTACAATAAGCCTGAATCAAATTAGATGGATCCAACTGCTTGTTGTCAAGTTCTGCACAATGATCCATTTATTTTAATAAGAGGCAGTAAAGCAGGAAAACACCTAAAACCTGCAGGACAGATGCCCTCAAGAGCCTTGCCTTATGCCCACAGTAAGTGAAGAATTGCTAAATTTGTGTTGGTTACTACATCTGAATAAACTGCAATAAAATAGATGAGAAATGTGAGATTCTTTCTGTGCATGTTTTTTTCCTCCTATTTCACAGAATGATTTCATGCACACATGCGCCATTGATCACCTTCGGTAACAAATAATTTGCACTAAAATATACTTTAGGTCTTGCTTTGTGAATCTTAGGGTCTATGAGCAACGGTTGAAAATAACCACCATTGTCCTGTTTTATTATCTTTTCATGGTAAATGATTATGTCTGCAAGTTTTCAGTCCTTACAAGGACTGACAGGGCTTAAAGGGTTTATGAAAAGCATGTAATATACACTGTTTCCCAATAAAGGTGGAAGGATTTTGTTTTCAGAAACATTCTTCTTAATTACTATTTATAAATATCAATAATCACCTTGAACAGGTGTAATGAGAAGCTATTGAGAGAATTTATACTTTATCTATCAAGAATGGCTAAATTTCACACAATTATTTGATGAGAAGAGGTAAAAAAGAAATGTTTTGTTCCAGCTTTAATGGTGTAATATTCCTGACACTAGTGTATGATGACATGATGTTTTCTTTTCCCCTGACTTAAAGTAAGCATGTGGTACCATGTTTCCACAGTAGCCAAGAACAGCAAAGTTTATGCATTTATTTATTTATTCATTCACTCATTAAAATGGATTTTTTCTACTTATTTTATTTACTTTTTGGCCACCCAGCCAACTTTTATTATGTGTGTGAATGGGTCCTTCCTGGGTGTTGTAGCCAGTTTCTATTACTATCATTTTCTGTTATCCTAGTTTTGTGGTTGATTTATTTTTCTTTGCTGATATTGTACTGTGTTGTAGTGGAGATAAGAATTTTGAAAACTCATATATTCCTTAATTTTGATTGGCTGTTAAACTGAGACGACTAAATCATCAGCAAATTAGATCAGAAGCCACTGGAGTCTTCTAACCTACACTCTTTTAGTTTGTTTTATAAGAAAGTCTAGATTTAAGTTCCTTTGCTGTGTAATTTTTGTTTTAAGTTTTACAATTAAACTGTTAAAAAACTTTCTAGACTTTTCATTTTTACCATAATCATGTGACATGGAAGACACAGAAGGAATAAATCACGGCTGTGTTTCACAAGCAATTTCTTTTATTGCCTAAAACTCCCAGAAACTTTTTAAAAACTACTGAATCAGACATTTTGACAGGCAAATTTTGAGGTATTGACTTCAGTGTATCGATGTTACTTACAAGAGAATCTCATAGTATCCATCAACCAGCAGTGTTTGCAGTTTGGGGCGTTTCCTCCTCATGTCTACAATCTAGAGAGTCAGACATGTTTAAAGCATTTAATCTGCCAAAGTACTGGATAAAAACTCGTACAAGGTTGGAATGTGGTAGCTGGATATTAGTACCTACATACCCCCAAGATAAAGAAATAGCAGTTTGCCACAAGTACCAGCACCTGGCCTGCAAAATACAGGTAACCCAACGTGTTGTACTCAATTGGAAATGGTGGCTGTGGAAGACAGAGGAGACGTCAGGACAGTGCTCAGGGGGAGACACAGATCAGATCCCAGTTACCCGGTTTACCTTATCATCTTTCTTATTGTATCCTACTATAGTGAAGATAGCCAGGTACAACAAGTAAACCAAGAACTGGAGGAAGAACAATCGACCTGCAAACCTCTTCCACTTCTCCTCCAGCAGTCGGCTCAGTAGCTCAGTCTGGAGCATTTCATGGCGGTTCTGAGAGGAGATGGGAAGAGGAGATACATGACTGAGTCAAGGATAACAGCTTTTGCTGCTTCGACTGGACTCTCAATGCTGGTACTCACTGGAATGCCGCTGCCGTAGACCAGTATCTCCAAAACAGAGTTGTTCTCATATGAGTCCACAGAGGCCAAGTCGAACAGAGAGCAATGGACGGGTCCATAAACCCACTCAGTGAATTTACGTGACAAATGTTTGGTGTGACTCTGGTGGAATTCCCTTTTTAAAATGTGTGAAAAAATCTGGAGATAAAAGAGACAAAACAATGTCTGTGAGGGTTAATAATGGACAGAACTGGAGAGACCAACACAGAAGGTCGGAGCTGTCAGTGGTACATGGTATCTGGGTTTCTTTTGTTTTCTTAAAATCAAACTGAAATATTTTACCCCAATCTTGCCAGTCTTGGCTGCCATTTTGAGAGGCGTCAGCCCCTTGTTGTTCTCAATGTCCACCAGCTTCACTTTAGGATGCAGTCTAGCAGTGGTGGTGAGGATGCGGTCGTACATGCTGGTGATGAAGTCTGTGTTCTCCTTTGAGTTGTCGGCAACCACCACCAGGGCATGCAGCACTGTGTTGCCCTGAGAGTCCCTCAGCATAGCATCTGCTTGCTGATACTCGTTCTCCATGAGGTAGTCCACCATCTCAGGCTGGTTGGTGCACGCTGCTAGAGACAGTGGAAGCTCACCTGGAGACAAATGTATCTGTAAAAGGTCTGTCAGCAAACAGACAACTTTGTGCTGTGTTTAAAGTCCTCCAAAATGTCAGCACGCTTGATGGTCCTTTGATAAAGACAAGTTACATTAAGTTGATTAAATTAACATAGAGCCTTACTTTTTTTCTTAAAATAGGGACAATGTGTGGACATTAATCATAATGGCTCTAAAAGTTTAAATTCTCAAGGACCCCCTGTGCTCTTCGGAGGACCCCCTTGGATCAAAATAATTTTCTTCCTTAATTATGACCAAAATTTAGATCCCCCATGCATAAAAGCCTAGCTCCGCCACTGAACAAGTGATGAACTAAGGATGGGCAATATGGATATCTGGTTCAGTTTCAACATTTGGTCAGGAGGTGGTGTGCTAGAGCCAATGTCAGAGCATCATATTTGGGTCATTCATTTCCTTTAGCCTGCTAGTTTGAAGCCCTTTTGGTGCCAAACCATTTGTACTACAAGTGCTTAGTCTATTACTGTTACTTCAATTGCAACGTAGTCTATGCACAGTTCAAAACGGATCTGGATTCCTTTGGTCGGAACAGTTCAAGTGCAATGAAGGCAAAGTGGCTTCTGTTTGTGTTACTTGGCTCTTTTCTAGTATTTTGTAAAAAGGATATGAAGCTAATCCTTGATATAATTCTAATCCAAGAGCTGCGTTAGAGGGAGCTCACCTGTTGTTTTCTGGTGATATCTTTTAAGGTTGCTGTGGCATAAAAAGTTTTTTTCTGTTACAATATAAATTAATCTTGTGTTATCCTCATTTCTCACACTTCCCATGCATTAGCCTGCTGATTGATATGCCACACCCCTAAAACAAGATTCCTTACTTTCAGCCTCTTAAGGCTCACAGTTACTTCAATTAAGTTGGATAAACCATCCATTTGCAGCACTTTGCACCATATTGACTGCTGGCTTCTTGATAGAGCTTTGCCTGCATTAAAACTAAATGTATCAAGGCAATACATGAAGACAGATTTTATTTGAATGTATGTGCCTTGAACATGTCTGCAAGAGTCTGAGAAGAGATGGCATCATTAATCAATATACGAAGGCACAACTCAGTTTTAATGAGGATTTAGGAAGATTCAAATACAGACTAACAAGAAGGAGAAATTTAAAAAACAAAAACAAAATGTAATGATGAGACAACATCCTACAGCAATGCAAGAAAGGAATCCAATCAGAAATATAACAAACCACAAAACAGAGAGGAAACAAAGATGTAACAAAAAACCAGGAAAGAAAAACATCTGGCGACTAGCATAAAAAAGACGAATATGCTTTATATGCACAACTCTCAAAGGCAATCTACTGATGAAACCAGAGATCAGGAAAAACAAATAAAGGACTTTATGTTTATGCAGGAAAGTATCTTTACCATAGTTTTAGATCAATAATCATATTTTAAAAATATTTTTATACAAGAATATGTAGAATAAGTATTTATTGGCAGAATTATACATTGTCTTCCTTCTCAGTTATCACGTATTCTACAGTGGATGATGGCTGATGTTTTGGCTATGCAATAATTTAGTGGCAAATGCCAGTGTTTACTCTACTGTCTTTATTGACTTTATTGTCCTCGAGGGGGTATCCTTTTCCACAGACTGAGCACCTGGAAGCCTCTTGGTAAACATCAACAAAGTAGACAACAGTGAACAGAACACTCCAAAACGTGACATCCTCAGTGGGGCCTTTTTCACAAAATGAGATTTTCTGCATTGCAATATCTTGTACTCGGACCCTGAGGGCAAAGAGGTGAGATATGCATGTCGTGGGTGTGAAAATCCTGCACTACTGAGGGTTGCAATGCATGTGGTCACCTTGTTATTGACTTCGGTGAGGCTGGGTGTCAGTAGATAGGTTATTTTTGCAGCAGTGCTGGTTATACATGTAAGTTTAGTCTAGTTTTTAACAGCACGCTTGTCAAACAAACCGGTGGAACAGTCACCTGTTACAGAAGATGTGGTGCAGCTGAATCCTCTGTCCGGTGCCGAGTTTTAAAACTGTCTGTTGTTTCTGCTGTTTGATTGTAGTTGATGGTAATGGAGGGCTCCTGGGTTTGACGGCTGATTTTTAACTCTTGTTTTGGTAACGTTGAGGCAGAAGTAATTGCTGTCATACCACTGAATGAAGTATGTATGATGTGTTGTGGAGGTCCAGAACAGAGAGGTTGTTATGAAAATGAGGATGGCTGTCGGCCAAGTACGATACTTATACATATTTTAGCATTATTTAATTTATTAATTTAAAGACAATGCACCATTTTTATTTTATTTTGTTTGTTGACTGCTGAATAGATACATGACCTACTTGAACACATTTCTCTGCAGCGTCTTGTTGTTCTGTTTGGTGATGAAGATTTGCTCCAAACATCACTGTGAGGAGGTGATCTAATAAACAGCCTTAGTAGCTTTTAATTTCATGAATGTGGAGTAAATAAATAATAGATTCCATGTAGAGCAACTTGAGTGCCTTAGAAAAACACTATATAATCATCATTATTCTAGTTTGCAGACTTAGGTTATTTTTATGTTTTTGTCCAGCAGCTAGAGTTCATTTATTGGGCTTGCACACTTTTATACTTGCAACACTGCAAAAGGAAACATCAAAAAGCCAAAATCATGGCAAAGGGTACATGGGAAGTTATTTAGCACTACAAAATCAACTGTTTGAATTTTGTGTAAGGATCACTAGAGTCGAAATACCTTTCTTTCTTATAAACATACACTCAGTTAATGGAAAGAATTCTGAAACTATCAGTTATATTGATTTGCCTCTGTAGATTTCATCACAGCAAACTACTTATTTTTATTTAACATTCTACCTGATAATAAAATCAATTATGATCTCTGTTAAAACACAAAGGTGACAAGGACTAAAATTACGCACTCTGCATTTATGTATGTAAGAAAATGCGAATCAAGGCAGCTGATGTGTCATGTTGTACTTTAAAACATCACACCTCCTCATTCATAAAAATACAGTGTCATTATTTGAGAGGAAAACAACATTTCACATATCACCTGCTTCACACTGAGTGATTCATCTTGTGATTAGGGGGTCCTTGCGTAAGTGCTCCCTTATGAAACAACATTAACTTACCAAAGTAGAAGTAAGGACCGTCATGAGGCTGAAAGAACTTCCCGCAGGCTCTGGCGTGGACGTCTGCACCTTTTTTAACCAGGAGCTGCACATAGGTAATACTTCTCCTCTCAATGGCAATATGTAGAGCTGTCTGACCTATCAGTAGATACAGCAAGTATTTTATATTCTCATCACAATTTTAAAGAAGCAATTAGACCAGATTAATAGATCACAGATTTCAAGGAATTGAAAGATGTGGAAATGAATTCTCACCTTTATAGTAGGGGCTTGTGTAAGCTGCATTCACAAACTCCTTAATGTCACCCATCTTCTCTGAAATGTCCAGTAACATCTGTACAGTCATGTTGTTGCCATCTTTGAGGTGCAGCAGACCTTTCATCAGTGTGGTTTTACCATAGGACCGATCTGCAGATATGAACAACACATTTGAGGAGTTAAGTCACAGATCAGCAGATTACAGTTTGGGGAACTTGGTGCATTATGGGCCTTTGCAGACTTACACAAAGAGTCTGAGAGTTTCTTCATGTTTCTGTGCAGGTACTCATGAAGGCCGTCCAGCTTTCTGACATCCCTGCTGGCTACCGCTTCAAACAATCGCTCAATAGTAAATTTTGTGCTGTCTTTCCGAGTGTCCTGCTCCTCACCTCGAATCCTCCTAGAGATGTCATGTGTGAGAGACAGCAAGGTTATTACACATTACTGTAATAAGTCATGGTTCATTTCAGTCAACACTGAGGGGCTTGATAATACACAGCACCCATGTTATAATGAGAATTAAATGTAGGCAGAATCATTTTATCACTGCATGGAGAGGCTCACTTGTCAAAATTGAGATTAAATCTGATTGTAGGTTTGATATCTTCCATTTCCTCTTGGTAATCAGTGTCCATGGGAGCTTTAGGGGCCTCCTTGCACAAACCCAAAGAGGAAGCCAGACCATCCTTCTTTGCTGCTTTTTTCAGCGATTTCTCCTCCTCTGTCCTGTCATCCGCCTCCAGAGCGAAGCCAAACATCTCTGACTTCTGCATTTTCACCACTAACTCTGGTGATCTGGACCAAAATATAGCACAAGAGTTCATCATCCAAGGAAAAAAATCAGTTCAAACACTTTTTTGTTAAAAGAAACTGAACACTGAAAGTGGCCACACCTGACTTTTTTACACACACACACACACACACATATTATATATATACTGAAAAGCAAAAATCCATTTGGATCAAAGTGATAACTTCTTTGTCAATAGACCACAAGCCAGAGGTGGTTGCTGTAAGCAATAAAGGACAGAGTGTTAATTGTGGAGACGAAACTAAAGGGTTTCATCTCACTGGTGTTTCAGGGCACAGAAATATTTTCAGACATGTGATGTTTCCTTCCCCTGATGACTAACAAAGCAGTTTATTTAGAAGATTTCCATGGCAGCAGTGCACACACAACCCGTAGATCTGGTAGCTTCTTGCTGCTCTGCAGAGTAATCAAATCCTATGCAGTCTGCTTAATGTGGTGACTGATCCAGTAAGGACAAGACGTCAAATATACCATAAAATCTTGCTGTTGGGAGTCAGTCAGTCTGAAGATGTGTTAAACACAACGGGAACCTACGCAGATCTTTGGTGGCTCATTGTTCTCCTTTTCCATATATATAAATATATATGAAAAGAAATGCAGTGGAAATCTTAACATCATGAGAGGAATTTACGGCAACATAAGAAAAAACAGAAGTAAGCACAGTCTGCTTTGTGATGTGATTTTACTTTATTTAAGTTCCTACTTCCCATACACAGGAATTTTTTTAGCGGTTGAATCATGTGAAGGGACATGTTACACACTATTTCAACATGTCCTGCTGGATTATTTTAAGATCTATTGATTCGTGACATGTGGGTAATGTAAGACGACACCAGCCATAGACTTCTGAGGAATAAACAGCACAAAGATTATCTTCTCTTTGTTTCCTTGTTAAAGCTAAATAGATAAATAAATAAAAAGGCACAATCTATGCTCCAGATGTTGTTTGAGATCACATTTATGGTTTGACACATCAAATCAAATAAACCTCGTAAGAAAACACATATTTCAACTCACCACAAGTAACTATCCACTTTCCAGATTATCTTCTTATATGAAAAAAATCTGATTTCCTCTTAAAATAAGACAAACAACAGGGGTGTGTCCTGCAGAGATCAGGGTGTGTAAATCCTTTTGTGTTGCTTTCTAACACTACAGCATGAGAGAGATAAAGTGACCCACCCTCAACAACAGCAGCCCACATTACTGGGGTCCTAAGTGCTTGAGAGGATGCTGTATTGACCATTCCTGCTAGTAGCAAGATGTTGAACATGTTATCAAGGTTTCAAAATACTCGCAATATAATGAATGCCATTCATAAAAGCTTCACTTCTGATAAATTACAGATAACGTTAGATAATATAAGAGCACTTAGCTGGTAAAAAATACTCATGAAAGGGGGAGGGTCCAATCCTAAATCCAATCTGGAGTGTCTGAAAGTCTTTAAGTGCATTGCTCTGAAAATAAAAACAATAAAGTCACTTACTTTTAAAAATGCTCCGTTTCTGGTATCAGATTTCTATCACATATGTAGAAAATCTCAATTCCAGTTTTTGTCTCCACTTTTAGTCCATGAAGAAGCTTCCTGTGTTTCATGCGCCTCTTTGCAGTTTCATTTCAGTTTAACGTGTTGTGTGTTTTCAGTGCTGCTGCAGTCCTGTGACTGTGTGGTTTCAGCTTCTGCCAACCAGTGTTAAGATGTGACGGTTTCCTTTCAGAAGATGACTTCCTTTTCTGAGTCTCAGAACAGTCATACATGCATGACATGCTCGATGCTCATTGTTGACACCATAAAAACCACCAAGTCAACTGAAACTCTTCTATAAAAGCAGGCAGCTTAGTGTGGCTTCATCCAATGTGCATCTGGTCTTTTCATATGGTGAGTCTTCAGTATTTACCTGATAAAGTTATGATATTTCCAGCTTTAACTGGAGAAGCCAAACAACACATTATCATTCTGTGAGATTAATGAATGATTTGACGCCACACTGGTTGATACTGATTTATTTGTGCTATGATAGCATATTTTTATGTGTGCACTGTTGGCCCACTGATATAGAAATGTAGACTATTCACCATTTAGCTACACTATTATAAATTACAGATTTATCCACAATAACATCAGTTTTCACTTGGAGAAAAATCAGCTTTGACACATTATTAGAAAAAATAATAAAAAAGACAATAGAAAATGACTGATTTCATATAACATGCTACTTGCTTATAAACTCAATTATGATCTCTGCTAAATACAAAGATGACAAGGACTGAAATAAATATACATAAATCAATATTTATTTGAGCAGCAGAATATCTTCAGGCAGCTAAAAGCCTAAATAAATAAATAATCCGGAAAAAACTAAATTAGAGTTGTAATCTAAAATACAGGCTGATGAAAAAGTAATGTGTTAAAATTGTCACAGGAGATGAATAAAACAGAAAAAAATGGAGTATAAGGATGAAGAAGCAGGGACACTGAATTAATTAAAAGACTGTTCATGTCATTTTTGTAATTTATTTCCCTCTGAGATTAATTAAATTTTTAATTTAAATTAATCTAATTTAATTTTAATTTAATTGTGCTTCTGTTTTAGGAACTTGCATTATTTATCCCTAATGAGAAATTATAAATTTTTGTAATGTTATTCATTTAAATTTTAATTATATTTTATATTAATTTGTGCCAATTAATTATCATTTTAAGTTAATAATTATTAGTAAATTATAAATCATTATAAAAATGTCTCAAATTTCTTCAGTTTGGGGATTTAAATGTCTAAATTGATCATTTCCCTGCAGGTCTGTTTATATCTCATTAAATATTCCATCATGGATCTGATGATGGCTGATGATAACAAACTGCCTCTTTGGCTGAAATGTGAACAGCCCCACGATCCAGTTGATAGTCAGCTTCATGAAGCCACTTATCCAGGATGTGTGTGAATGTGGTATGGCTTTAACAGCCTTTTCTGTGCTTGTAGCAACTGAACTTAGCACAAAAAGTAAGGAAATTTCTGTTTGGTGGATTATTTCTTGACAATAAATCTTCCACCGCTGGAAACCCGGTTATAAATTCTTCTAAAATGGTGCCATATTTGTTAGGAAAATGCATTTGTGGGATGATCAGCAGAGTTGAATATGTAGTTTGCAGCTTCTGGTATCTCTGACAATCTGGTGCTTGTTAGCGCCTGAGACCATGGACCCTGCTACAATGGTCAGTTGGACTGTAGGGTTGAAGAAAGGCTGTAGGGTGAAGAATGAGATGACATCCCACAGCAGTGTGTCTGGTAACCAGCATGAGGTGCCAGGCTGCTGTGGCTGTGTATGGTTGCATGGTTAATTAATGTGTAATACGCAGTACGTGTATGACCTTGTTGACTTCAATCATCCAGTCCCATAAACACCAAACAAGAGTCAGCAGCAGAGTAATCTGTTTGGCATTGGTAGAAGTTTTTCATGGGCACAACCCACAAATTCAACTCTGCTGCTCATCCCACAAATGCATTTTCCTTATAAATGTAGCACCACTTGAAAGGGAAATAAACAGGCTTTTCAATGGTACAAGTTTTATTACCAAAAAGTATTGTTACAACCAAGAAACAACACACCAAACACAAATTTCCTCACTTTCTGTCCTTAGTTTATTTTAGTAATCTTCAGTGTTCCAATATGCTGTGACTTCTGTCCACTTTTAGCTGTGTGAACTGACTTCCTGTGAACGTGTTGCATTCATCTCAAGGCATCACAAGGTGTTATGAAGGACTCCTCGGAGACAGATAATGCTTAACAAATCTTTATTGAACAGATAATGAAACGTGGAAGGATCTTACTACTGGAAGACAAACGGTGGAGTTGACATGAGGAATAGTCCAAGTGTGACGCAACAACGTCTGACAGGGAATGAATGTGGCGCTGGAGTATACATAGCCAGGTGAGGAGATTGGATACAGGTGTAGAGGATTAGTATACCGGTGATGACTGGCTGGAAAGGGTGTGGACAATCAGTAATCCAGAGCGGTAGTAACACAAGGCTGCTAATCTAAGTGAAATTATGTAGTTTCTTCAGTATTTTACAACATTCTAACATATTTCTGTGGCCCTGAACATTCCTCTAAACGAACCATCAATGCCTTTGGAAAATAACGGCTCTCACACACTCTTTCTTCATTAAAACTGAGAATAATATTACACAGACAAACACATTGTCAAAAAGGAATAATGGAGCCAGAGATTTCCTGAACTCTTCAGTCAGGGATTTGTTGGAGTCAGCAGTTCATCTGAGCCATTACGCTGAACAGTTAAAAGCCTCAGTCTCTTCCTCCTTTTCCTCCTCCTACTAACTTTCATACATTGGATTTGTCTTTTGAAAGAATCTCAAAGATAAAAAGATATTAAAACCATTTAACAAAATATATTTTAAATTGTGCAAAACTCTCAGTTAATCATGCAGACATATCATTTAATCATGTAAACATACAGAAACACCCCCACCACTTGGATTAGGACTCTTTTTTTTTTAAAGCCGATCACACAGGACCATGGCAACACCGACAGCGGAGTCCGCGTTCTGTCCATAAACAACCTGCAGAGGAAACGCCTTCTCCACTTCCTGCTTCAACACCTCGTTGCGATTGAGTGCACTCCCACTGCCCACGATCCTGCGGACCCCCGCCTGCTGCAGAGTCTCTGCAGGCATCATGGAGGTGATGTTGGTCAGGACTCCACGACAAAGTCCTCTGATCACATGACCCAGGGAGAGATTGGAGGTGGAGATGTTGGTCACCTGACCCAGGCAGAGGGGGCTGTGTCTCTCTCCCAGGAGGGTAGGACTCACCATCAGGTCACTGGTTTCCTGGTTCAGGGCGCAATGAATCAACTTTTCATACAAACCCGAGTTGCTCAGCTCCACACCTGCAAGAGGAGCAAGATTCGTCTTTTGTAAATCAGTCCTCTCCCTGTTATTTATTCAAGGACACGCTATGTATGACAAGCAGATTATGTTTTGAATTAATGCTAACCCTGCTTGTACGCTTGTTAATTAGCAGAACTGCATGTGTGTGAATGTCAGCAGGTTTTATCTAATCAGTTCCAGTTGAGAGGTGCCAGTTATCATCAGTATGTGCACTCTTTTGGTCTCACCTGCATGCATTCTGCTTTAATTCTTGGTTATTCTCAGATAAAGTATAAACAGATGCATGATTTACCCAAATCTTAAAGGAAGAAATTATCACTAAAAATACTATTTCCACTTTAATATATTTTTTATTATTTAGTTGTGTATCTGCAGATAGAACTGAGAGAAACCTGGTATTAAAATAATTGATCCGATAACAAATGGAAAGCACTGAATGTTTCCATTTACAGCTGTTTTAATGTATCTCAAGTGATTGTAGTGAACAGATTTCTACTCTTAATGCAAATAAAAGCAGCATAAACCACAAATGATGAATTGACATGGTTATCAGTATGTTTTTGATTCATCAGTCATATTTCTTGGAGTATTTTGGCAAAAATATTGATAAACATTCTCCTTTAATCAATATATATATATATATAAAAGAAATGAAAAGTACTACACTAGATAATAACAACAAAAAATGATAGAATAATAAATAGATATATACCAAGCTCTCTCATCCAGGCAGTCAACATGTCCACAAAAGTGGCCAGAATGTTTCCTCCATTGAGCGACGCTGCTACGGCCAAGTATGAAGAGTCAAAGTATGGGAAGTAGGAGATGGGCGAGTCTGGCTGAGGAAAATCTTGAGGTCTGAAGTCAGCTGGCATGGCGAAGGTCAGCTGGGCTGAGGTGCTTATGTTGAGAACTAGGAGATTATAAGAAGGAGACAACATATTAGCAAATGAGATTAAACTATTTTAACATGTGGTGAAATGGAACCAAAACAAAATGGAATTGAGTATTTGAAGCTCTATATTTTATAGCAGGTTTGATGCATTTATCACATCAGCCCTTATACACTACTAAATGGTTCTTGAGCCTTCAGAGCTGCAGGAAACATTAATAATGGATGGAACATATCAGAGTGGACTCATACTAGATTGATCATTTAAATAAATAAACATGGAGCATTCAGTGCATTAAGTGTGAACTTAATTTAACTTCCTGTTTCACCTGCATCTGTTGGTGCACTCATGCAGGAGTAGACAGAGCACTGGAAGTCTCCCAGGGCGGCCCCTACTGGCGTACCGGCAGGAATGCCATGCCAGGCTGAGCGTGTCTTTCCCGCCAGACCACCAGATGGCACACACTGAGGAAGCAGGTGCAAAGGGAAGCTGGCAGCTTTCAGACTGCAGCACGCACACATGCAGTTTGTCAAGTAGGTTACACACACTCGGACAGCTTGTGCATGCAGAAACCACAGATCATTTTCATGCAATTAGTGGTTTAACTATTACATAAAATTTACTTACATGTTTTCATTCCAGTGACTGGTTGAAGTGTTGAAGAAGCCCCAGCTGGCTGCATTCTGTGGCGTCATCACACACCTGTCCAAACCACACAGCATGGACACCACGTAGTCCTGGATGGTTCCTGCGACTGTGAAGTCATCAAGGAACTCAGGTCTGCAGAGAAACTACAAACTTTCAGAGTCTGCTTTCGCATCACATAAGCAACTGGTGCTTGCGGGTGGTTTTTACATTGTCAGTGCTGACCTGTGTTTCATGTACCAGAAGATCGTTGCACAGCCAAACCCCGTGGCAACGCTGAGATGTGACTCTGGTTTGGGAAGTGAGGACAAGAAATCACTGCTGCAGCGTCCATCCTGCCATGTGATCAGCTGACTGGTGTCTCTGGGTGTGAAGAAGTCCCTGCTGGACCAGTCGCAACCTGTGACATACAAAAATAAGAATATATAACACAACTGACCTCGTGGTTTTGTATGAGATACTGTCCAAACCAAAAAATGATAGAAAAGTGTGTTTTTAGTATTTCTACACAGACACTGAAATGCATGTGAGATCCAACCCTTAAAACAGAGTTCAAAGAGCGAACATTCAAAAACAAGTGGACACTTAATGTCCTTAGGGTTGTGTTATTTCAAATTTTACTCATCCACCCAAAAATCTTTCACATCACTTTGTGGCCTTAGAGGTGCTCTTTGAGCTGAATATGAATAAATAAATAACAATACAAGTAAAGGAGTGTCCAACAACAAATACAGCAGGTTTGTCAGAATCTACTGACTGTCAAATAGACTGACTGACTCCCAACAGCAAGATTTTATGGTATATTTGACATCTTGTCCTTACTGAATCAGTCACCACATTAAGAAGACTGTAGCTACCAGATCTGCTGAAGACTACACTCAGTCGTTGTTACACAGTTACCACATCTCATGTCCTCTTACCACTGCCTGCTTTCCAGAAAATAACCCCGTGCATCTGCCCGGACAGCCCGATCCGGCTGACATGCTGCAGTTTGTCTGCTGGCAGCTGGAGGACGCACCGGTTCAGAGCGTCTATTATCCGACCTGTGTCCTGCTCTTTCGCCTACATCACACACACACACACACACACAGTTTAGCAGAGTTTAGTTTATGTGCAGGGAGACGTAAAATAGCACATGAGGAGCACACCTTTAGCCTCCCATCGTCGCTTCTATCGGCAGCAGTGGGTAAAGTGTGACTCGCAGCCACAGTTCTGGAGTCAGATGCAAATAAAACGGTTTTTACCGAAGTAGTTCCCACATCTATACCCAGGATAAAGTTGGACATGACCGCTGCTGACACCGTGAGTCGTTGCATTTCATCCTGAAGGCAAAGTCGACGCTGCTGCGTTCAGGTTAAAACAAAAGATCGGATATTTAGATTTGTTATGTACTGCGAGCTGAGTGTTGAAGCTAAACTTAGGGAAAGAAACCATATAACGTCTTTGTATTTGCCTTTACCAAAGCACACACTTCTAATTTATGTGTTTTATCGAAAAAAGGTTAAACTAACTGTAACAGCATTTTTCTTTTCTTTCTTATTTTCCTTTTAATCGGCTCGAAAAACAATTTAGCTCTTATCCCTCAAAATCAGATTGAGCTCTTTTTTGTTGAAGTTGGAAATATGCGTAAACGCCAGGCTGTCAGTGGCAAAAGGAGCAAGACACCTGTTCAAAAAAGACAAGAAAAAATAATCATGTCGACATGATGGTTTTGTTTATAGGCCTATACATACAAGATTTCTGTGTGATACTCATTAAGCGAAACAAAACCATGTAGGTTTGTTGCACTTTTTTGTGTTTATAGTTTTCTTTTGGGCCAACTTTCATTACATTACGTCTGCTTTAGTTGTTTACCTCCTTTTGTGATAATTTTTGGTCCAGTTGTAATCCCATTTGTGTTGTTTTATATGCCAGTATTTAGCTTTTCTTTATGTATGTTTTGTGCATTTTACTTGGCATTTTACCTTTGTGTAAGTGCATACTTTTTTTTTTTAATCATTTAATGACTGTGTATGCTTTTGTTTTTTTGCCCTTGTTTTTTCCAAATAAATGTGTAATTTCCTACTTTTCATTAAGTAAAATGCACCACGTCGTCTCCTCCTATTTGATTACCACAGCGTACCCACAATGCACTGCGGTGGAGCATGGCTGACTTTGTACTAGGAGTGTCATCCCTACGAGAATGAATGCGCTATTTTCGTGCTGTACAAGTTGACAGTTTCTTAAAACAACTTGATATTCAAGTTAATAAAGGATCTTTTGCGTGTTATGTTTTTATAACTGCGTCGTGAAGAGCCGACAAACTACGTTTAAATTCGGTAAGAACCAATCCCCGTCAATGAGCTGCTCTAACAGCTAATGGTGCTAGCATGTTAGCATGACATGAACGTTAAAATAGGACAGTTAATGTGTAGTCAAGTCTCATGTTGTAATATTGTAAGACTCCTTTATTCTCCTCTGGTGATTAAAGTATTTGCCGTTTATGTAACTAATCGGCGCTATATGTTTCTGATATATCTGATATATATATATATATATGTGTGTGTGTGTGTGTGTATATATGTGTGTGTGTGTGTGTGTGTGTGTGGTGGCTCTGTTAAGATGTGGTTAAAAGCTGCCGAAGTGCAGACGAACGACTTCAAATCACTAATGATTTTTTTTAAAGTTAAGTAAGTCTTACGCAGCTGTTGTATCAGTGCACTATTACCAACTAAAGCATCTGGTGAAGGTATCTTATGCAATTAGAATATAAGTATTAGATGACGTTCACGCCATAACTGTCTATTGACTTTGTAATCTTATTACAGGCTGTACAGTAATTTTTAATCTGCACACCAAAAACAGAAGTAAATTTATTAATAATAAAAAAAACATGTCCGCAATCTCCCTGTTTCTGTAGCATCCTTCTTTGGTAGCTGATCAGCGTGAAGATGGCAGGAGTAGCGGCCAAGCGTGAGGGACCACAGTTCATCAGTGAAGTGGCTGTGAGGGGTAACGCCGCTGTGCTGGACTACTGCCGTACCTCTGTGTCTGCTCTGTCTGGAGCAACAGCTGGTATCCTCGGGCTGACGGGACTTTACGGCTTCATTTTTTATTTCCTCTCCTCCTTTCTCCTCTCGCTCCTGCTCATCCTCAAGGCGGGACGGCGGTGGAACAAATGCTTCAAATCGCGTCGGCTGCTCTTTACCGGCGGTCTTGTTGGAGGTCTTTTCACATACGTACTGTTCTGGACTTTCTTGTACGGAATGGTGCATGTATACTAAGACGACATACCATATAAATAATCTGAAACGTTTCTACTCCAGTGCTACATAAATCATTAGGTTTGTCTGCCCTGCTGTTTATAGATAAATAGATTCAACTGTGAAAGATGTTACGTTTTCATTGTGAACTTTTGATAGATTGGAGGATGTGTTCAGAATTAATGTATGCAAGATTAATTGTACTCTATCCTCTAAATCCACATTTACCAGTGACCATGGAAACCATTAACCTTTAATTTTTGCTCTGTTCTTGGTAATATCCATGCCAGGATAATAATAATTATAGTTATTATTAAAGTAGGCTAACTTATAACATCTTAACTAGATCTGATATTGCATGTACAAAGCTTTGATGAGATTATAGTTGTGATTACAAATTTGAATAAATGCCTCTCCTCAAGTTGTTTGTATACATAATTGATCTGTCAGGCAATTTAATGGTGACATGAAATCAACATGACAAACACATTTCTGTCTAATGATAATGTACAATCAGGAAGTAGACAGTAGATGCAATCAGGAAAAATCCCTATAGTGTCCATTCATCACTCAACCAGTACTTTCCCACAGTGAACTTGTCCACTTCACAGCAGACGTTTAACACTTGACCGGCTGTTTTCCTGAGCTTCACAAGTGAATGGTGTAAATATAGTTTTCTGCACACCTCATATAAAAGCCATCAGAAAGTGGTTATTACTGAATAAATCATCTCCATTTAAAGTCCATTTGAAATATTTGGATTCAGTTTTAAAATGTTTTCATTTTCAGGGATTTTTGTGGAATTCTTACTGAGTAAAGGGCAAAAAATTAAATAAAAATCAGGAAAATTGTGCTTGTGTAATTGGAAAAACAACACAAAAATAAAATAAGGAAAGTTTTGCAATACACAACTCTGATTTTAAGGGATTAGATGATTATTCACTTTTACCTTAAATGAGTGAAAGGCGTATTAACAGACCTGATGAACTCTGTCTTTTTGCATACATCAATGCCCTGATCCTTCCAGTGCAATGCAGAACGTGGACATTTTCGTGGACCACTACATCTTCAGTCAGTGCAAGCATTATTGATGTTAGGGACCGTGCCAGCGGGGGAAAAAGTGGACACCAGTCTGACTTTATAGGATCCACCTCCTTCAGTGTAAAACATCTGCAGGTGCTGTTTTTTCGGCCACCTGCAAACCTAGTTGTGTGTAGCAAACGAGATGTGATGCTTTGGCTCTGCACCTTGTTGAGACAGAAGAGCAGAGTATCGCTGTCCCGTGTTGCGTGGAATGGTGGGACCCCGTTTGTCTACAGGCAGCTGGTTTCCTTCAGGGGCAGCAGTTTCCACAGTGACTTCAGTTTCCTCAGATGTTTTTATGTTGTTGGCGACATCTTTCTCTGCAGCTGGTTTCCTGGATCTCCTTTCCCGGTGTCCTGCTTTCCCATCCTTTGATGTGGTCTTCTCTTTTCTGTTCACAGAGAATAAAAAGAGTTGTGCAGATGTCAGGAAGAAAAACTATTATTTGATTGGTGATTAAAGTTTCTACAAATACAAAAAGTCATACTTGAAGTTGATTATTTCAAATTTCCTCTCTCTGTAGAAGGAGCTCGTGTTCATCATGTAAAGTAGGATCATGTCGCATACAAAAGCCCCCTGAAAGATAAAAATAATGTTAGCCTAATTTTCAT
The DNA here is from genome assembly GCF_017639745.1 of Melanotaenia boesemani. Taxonomy (NCBI): domain Eukaryota; kingdom Metazoa; phylum Chordata; class Actinopteri; order Atheriniformes; family Melanotaeniidae; genus Melanotaenia; species Melanotaenia boesemani. The sequence continues at coordinate 3,585,085 of NC_055696.1, forward strand.
AAGCTTCAAACTCATTAATCTTGTATTAATGATCATGTTTCACCCTCTTGTGAACCTGTGAGTTGTGGTGCTCTGGTAATCATCCGATAAATTACTTACTATACCCATCAGAGCAACACCTGAGCCAATAGCAATTATTGTGGGAACAATACTGAATTTCCCAGCCTGCAAAACAATAACAAAACATTTACTAGAAGTATATTTCTGGAATCTTGTACTTTACTAAGGAAAAATAAACTTCATAACTCTCCTGTACCTGGCCATTGATCATTATATCAAAGCGAATCCCATACACTTTGTACAGAGTGCGATACGTTTCACCGTTTTGATCCTTGTAGTACCTGGCATATCTGTACACACAGTGCAATATCGAATAAGACAAAAAGAAAGAGGAGGCAGTGGTCTGATGGTGTTGAATGCTTGAGGGGACACACCTGAAGTTGTATCCTGATGTAACCGAGTTGTTCAAGTTCATATCCAAACGGGTGAAGCTGTACTGAGGATTACACTCAGAGGAGTCTCTATCCAGGTTGCAGTTCCACTCAATGAGAATGCCAACAGAGCCACCCTGTGAATATAAACTGAGCTTTAAAGACAGTAAAACACCTAAATAAGGCAGTCCAGTTATAAAAGCAACAAACCAACAACGAACACATACACTCACCGGCTACTTTATTATATACACCTTGTTAGTACCAGGTTGAACTCCTTCTAGCTTCAGAACTGCCTTAATTCTTGGTGGCATAAATTTAACAAGGTGTTGGAAACATTCCTCAGAGTTTTTGCTCCATGGTGACATGACAGCATCAAACAGTTGCTGCAGATTTGTGGCTGCATCCATGATAACATCCCAAAGCTGCTCTACTGGACTAAGATCTGGTGACTGCGGAGGCTGTTGGGGTCTAGTGAACTCACTGTCATGTTCAACAAACCAGTTTGAGAAGGTCTAAGCTTTGTGACATGGTGCATTATCCTGCTGGAAGAAGCCATCAGAAGATGGTTCACTGTGGTGATAAAGGGATGGACATGGTCAGCTACAATACTTGGGTAGGCTGTGGTGTTTAAATGATGTTCAGGTGGTACTAAGGGGCCCAAGGTTTGCCAACAAAATATCCCCCACACCATTACACCACCAGCAGCCTGAACTATTAAAACAAGGCAGGATGGTGGGAGCGATCATCTCCAACAAGTCTATCACTGTCCTCTGATCACTGACACCAACAAGGTATTTTTATCCACACAACCTCTGCCCACTGGATATTTTCTTTTTTTCAGACTTCTGGAAGTCATCTGAGTTGCTGCCATGTGATTGGTTGATTAGTTAACAAGCAATTAAACAGGTATACCTAATAAAGTGGCCAGCGAGTGCCACAATACACATGCGTAAAGCCCTCTGAGAGAGAATATCAGCAGTGCATGTCTGTGCTCATCTATAGATGATGTAGTAGCTATAGAGCTGTAAAACAGGAAAACTCATGCACCGTGACATGGACTGACAAGCCATCACTGCCTGAGGGCCTCATGCTGCCTGCAGGCTGTGGAAGGGCAAGAGATTAAAACACAACTTGGTGACTCAAATCAAATTAACTTTGAATACTATCTGAAACACCCAGTATGTCCTGGGATTAATAAACGAGACAAAAACTCTCTTCTTGTTCTTCTGCTCAGTTTGCAAGAATCCACAGTTCATGAGTGAAAGTCAGAGCCAAGAGGAGTCTTTAACAAGTGTCAATCACTGATTTCTTCTACAGCTGGCATATTAATCTACCTCTGAATGCACGGTGGGCTTTGAAGCAGAAATGAAGAACAGGAGGGACCTGCATGTCCCTCCTGTGCTTCATTTAGTTGCATGGTATCTCAATTTATAAACCAAAACATATTCCCTTTGAAACGATCTTGTTAATAGTACGTATGCTTAAATTATCACTTATTCTACTCTAAGTCAAGAACAGATTTCCATGATTTTTAACTCCTTAACCCCTTAACCCCTGAATTTATTTATAGTTATATAAAAAGAAAATTAAAAGAGCAAAAAAATAAAGTAAATTAAAAAGGAAAAAGATTGGGAAAAGAAAACGACTGGCATAAAATAAAGTAAAATTAATTATAAATAAATAACAATAAATAAATAAAATCAAATAAAGAGAAATTAAATAAAGGAAAAAAGACCAGAAGTGGTTTCTTGTAAATTTACAACTATAGGCATCATCATCAATAATTATTTGTCAGAAAACGGACTTCAGTCCAACGCACAATGTTAGATTTTTACACTACCTTAGCAGCCATGTCCTGGAAGTCATGTCCCGTGTTGCTGACCAGATCTCTGAGGCGAAAGATGGGACAGTAAGGGTGGTCGTCTTTATCATAGGAGCATCTCTTCAGATAGCTGTCGTCAGTTGTTTCAAGAACATTGGACCTAAGTGATAAAGAAAACAGACATGCATGCTAATTAAGTGTCTTAGCTTGGGTATTTGGACCTTTTAACAAGTAAAACTTTGACTTATAAAGCTAAGTCTGTTTTATGACCTCTTACTTGAAGCATCACATATGTAAGCTTAGATGTGTTTAATCTGTCAAGAAATACCTTACAGTCCCATGAATGTTTGACTGGGTAAAGGTTATGTGACTGTGGGAGAAGTTTGGGGTACAGATGTTGTATTGGGCTCATTGTCTGCAAACCAGAGGCAGGCGCATGTAGCATCTGAAGGAAGGATGGCTTCTCCTCCTCAGTCAGGGTGAACATGATTCAGTGCAGGTGTGCAACATCACAACAGGTGACTTAAATATGACTTTTTCCGAGTTACGAAAACTGTATTGCTGATACGTCTTAGCCCAAGTATGTAGGCTTGTTTCCCCCCTGAAAGGTGTTTAGAAATGCCATATGCATTGTTTGTCCAGACCTTTGTTACGTGGAATTTTGTCATCTTTATTTCCTAAATGCTGCACCTGTAATAGAGTTGCTTGTATTTCTGCCACTAAAAAATGCTGCATGTACTGTGTAATTATCATAGCATTTTAGATGCACGTCCATCTCATAGCTATGAAGCCTTTCTTTTTAAAATCCCCACTATTTTTATTACACAATGTTCTGATAGAGACATGAGGCATATGTCTTCTGTTAAATCCACTGAGTGGTTTCTAAATTCTCAAACTATCATTTTTTTTTTCTTTTGAAAAGGCAAGGCAAGTTTATTTATACATCACATTTCATGTACAAGACAATTCAAATGCTTTACATAAGACATTAAAAGCATTACAGCACAGTGCAGAAGAAGCGTTAAAAATACATAAAAGAATATGAAGAGAATCAAAATAATAATAAAATCACACAGAATAAATAAATTAAAATGATTAAAAGCAAGTAACAGTCTAGATAAGTTCAAAGTTAGCGTGTAGATTTCATGTACATGAGAAAATAAATGTTTTTAACCTGGATTTAAAGTTTGGTGAAAGTTTAATCTCCACTAGCGGTTTGTTGGACTTGTTTGCAGCATAACAGCTAAATGCTGCTTCTCCATGCTTAGTCTGGACTCTGGTCTGGACTCTGGTCTGGACTAGTTGACCAGAGTCTTTGTATCTAAGAGCTCTCCCAGGCTTATAGTCTTTGATGTATTTTGGGCCTAAACCATTCTGGGATGTAAATGATCAGTAGGATTTTAAAATCTATTCTGTGACTGACTGGAAGCCAGTGTAAAGGTTTTAAAACTGGTGTGATGTGTTTAGAACTCTTATCTGCAAATGTCTAATGTTTTTTTTTTTATTTAAAATATGTTAGGTTTTCAAAGTGGACTTAGATTTTGGACCCTTTTGTGCAGCATTTAACATTTAATACTAAGTGTGCTCTCGTTTGATTAAGTGGGTGCATGTAAAAACTGCAGCTTGACAGTATTTTCCTCAACACACACTCCAACAGAAACACATACATGTCGTTCAAACCACTCAGATACACTGTCTGTTTCCTGGCTTAGACTATAACTCAATGTGTCACACTGTAAGATGTGTTGCGAGCCATTTTGAGTAAACCCCCATTTAAAGGGATCATGTTACCTTCTGATCCCATCAAGCAAAAACATATTTAGATTAGTAGGAAGCATGAGAGAAATGTCTGTGTAATTAAGAGATCCTGACGGATGAATTAGCCATGGCCTTGTAGCATCGCCCTTCTCTCCTGCAGGACATGAGTGAGGACAACAAGGGACGGCAAACACTGGGCAAGCCCCGTCTGATCTGACACCTGTCCAGCGCAAGGGCCGCTGTCAAGGACGTCTCAAATGACTGTTTCACTGTCTCTCTGAGTGCAATGCACAGGCTGGTATAAATAGAAGACTCAGTGCACCCTAAAGCTATTTAAAGCAGCCGTTGGAACATGTATACCCACAGATCTCACTCAGTGCCACGATGCCTTGAAACCACAGGCACAAAAGCCATCAGCAGCCACTTACAGCTACTTACTTGGAGAACTCAAACTTTGGAAACCTGATGAAGTTCTTGATGTAGATGGTGAAGTTTTCTGCTTCATTTAGTAATGGCTCTCTGAGGGAAAATAACCAAACAAACAAACAAAGCTAAACATCTCAGTCCACATTAGGGATCAGGGTGGGTATTAGTGTTTTTACAAACTTCTAAAAACTCTGCCAGGCAGAAAAATTTCTCACGTTGGTCTCGGGCTGTGTTCAACAGGACACCAAGCGTAGATCTCACAGGTCCCAGTGCTGTTCAAACACGAGCCGGTCTTTATTCCTAACACACAGAACATGGGTTAAAGTGAACGTCTTACACGTCTTACATACTAGGAAATAACAGAACTATTAATTTTAAAGAACAATGTTGAAACTTAAAAAACTTGTGGTAATAACTTTTGACAGCATCAGCTTTAAAGCTGTAACAATCCTAAGTGCAATTCATATTATGCAGCATTTCTAGAATTGGGAAAATCTAAAGGTAAATATATTGCAAACTGCAAACTGTGGGGAAAAAAAGACTTAATAAAATCAATAATTGTCCCTCACCATGACCGGCTACAACACTCTCCCCTTCTTGGCAGTCATCATTGCTTTGACATCGTCCATCTGGCACCTTATAACTCTGAGAAGAAGAAAAAAAGAAAAGATTTAAGCTAGAGATGTGCAATGAGAAAAAAGAGAGAGATTAATGTGTTTTCTCACCTCAGCACAGAACCCCAGCCTCTGATTAGGGGTCTCGATGTAATTTGTTACCATGAAGAAAACCTGCTTGCCCTGCAAAATCCAATTAGGTCCACAAAGATAAAGGTTAAACAAATTACACTCCAGAGAAGCTCAGTATTGTTAAATCTGTCGAGACACATGCCAGGGCTAATGATATATGGCAGAACAAACCTTAATAACCTAATAATCTCTCTTGGCAGGTGCACGCTTGGAAAGCTCTCTGACATTTGTACTAGTTAGAAAGATGGACTCACATTTGGGGGGATGACGTAATCCTCGGCACTCCACAGGTAGGGCCCCGTCTCAGATGTGTTGGTCAGAGTGACGCCTTTGAGTTTGGTGAAGACTGACGTCTGTATGGCCTCTTCTTTCTCCTGGTACCCTTTCTTCACAACAAACACCCACCTAAGAAATTGATCACATTAATCTTTGTTTTATACATTAATGGCCATTTTAAGGGGGTGTGTTGTTTATGATCACCTGTTAAGCACTTTGTTTGATTAGTTTATACAAACAGCTGTTTTTTTATTATTATTTATCTATTTTGAAATGAGTTGCACATGCACATGGCAGTCTCATTAGAATGGCAAGTGTGAAGATGCCTTGGAGAAAATATAATTTAACCACCCTGCAACAGCCACAGTGCTGCACTAAACGTGTCATGATGTAGTCTTGGATAAGTTTCATAGTGAAAATCCCAAGTTTTAACTCTAAAACTATTTTTTCTCTTTTTTTTCACCATATAGGAGACGTGTCTTTAATTAAAGATGGGACATAATAAATATAACCAACAACATTAATCTCTTTAGAAATTACACCAATTAAAAAGTGTACAAACTTTAAAACTCCTTTGCAACTTTAACACCACCAAAGTAAGAACCTACCACAAGCTCACCTATTTTTAACTGTATGAATCACTTCTCTATTTCTTTTTTCACACGACAAACAAACGGCGACACGCAAAGTCCCTCACCCGATTATGTATCCCAGCACAGCCAGCTGATAAAGCCGGAATAATATTCCGATTCTCCTGTTTTCGGCGATCACATATTTCTCTGTCTTGTAGTTGAGAAGAGAAACGAAGAAGCCCCCCCAGCCAGCCATTTCAGCCCCCTGCACGCTGAGCCGACTGACAGCAGCTCCCAGGCTACCAGCTGATTTATACAGCGGGGTCACCCGTCATGCAGCGGGCAAACCCATTCAGACAGGGGCTGCAAAACCCCGCTTCTTCACGCTGCAGCACGTCTCCGTTTATCTCGTTAGCATTCTTTGACTTCAACTTTATTTTCAGTGACATCCGTTTTGGAGTTTTGCATTAAGAAAAACTTTAAGAAGCAGCTTTTTAACGTGTGTAAAGACATGAAGTTTATACGAGATCTGTCTGCTGTGGCTCATTTATGTTCTGCTTTAAAACTACTGCTGCTTGCAATTATTTTTCATTCAATGGTTCAATGTTCTTGGAGGCCACAGGAGAAGAGATGGGCTGGGGCAACTAAGTTAAAGCATTGAGTCAAAGTGTCACTTTTTTAAGTGGCCAGTCTCATAACGTCAGTAGAAAATATATTATTCCATGGCCATGCTTTATAGGTCATGGACAAGGAAACCTAATAGTGGCCACGCACTAGTTATGATTGGGAATTTATGGCTATAGGACACCTAAAATGTATAGTTTTGATTTAATTTAATTATATTTTAACCTTGGCATGAATTATAATAATGTAACCAACCTTATTGGACTTAACTAAATCATTTACTAAAAACCAATAAATGGAAAAATGGACACACCAACAGTCATTCAGAGTTGGTCCATTGCTTTATTTTTTCTCAAAAATTACAAATCCCACAAAAAATGGTAACAATCTAAATCAAATAAACACTTTTTTTATATATATATATAGCACTTTTCATGCAGAATCACAAAGTGCTTCATATGATAAAAAACAACAGTTTTTGCATCTTAAAAACGCAAGTTTTTAAGTAATCCTCGGTACCCCACGGGTAGGACCCCATCTCATGTGTGTTGGTCAGAGTGACGCCTTTGAGTTTGGTGAAGACTGACGTCTGTATGGCCTCTTCTTTCTCCTGGTACCCTTTCTTCACAACAAACACCCACCTAAGACATTGATCATACTAATTTTATTTTATGTATTTTATTCATTGATGGCCATTTGGGTACTTAAAAAAACACAAGTAGTCACCAAGTTTATCACAAAAACAAATCAAAGCACAGAAGCACCTAAACATGCTCTTGCGCACACACCCAGACTAAATGAACATAGAACCCCACCATCTCTAAAACAAGCTTTCTCTAAAAAATAAACGTATAAACGAAGGTGTCTTGGCACCAGGTGAGGAAACGATACCCTTCCACACCAAGAGCCACCCTGCCCATGACCACGGAGGCCGTCACCACAGGTTCACTCAGACTGTGCCCAGACCCAGAGGTGCCGTTTGCCAACAGGCAAACCAGGAAAATGTTTGGGCCCCGAGTCCGATGGGGGCTTCTGAGAGCCAACCAAGTTTGAATCGAGACAGAGAAAAAAAGTTTGCCATGACAGTGGCCGACCACTAACTCCCTAAAGGAGCCCCACCTCCATCTCTCGGTCTTATGTAAACAGCAAAAAATAGGTTTATAAAAGTTACAAGTTTTCTATCTGGCAGTGACAAATAAATATATAAAAATCAGGAAGAGTAAAGAAGAAGGGCCAAGACAGTGGTAAATAGTGCTAATAATCCAGAAGCTACTTTAGCTCAGGGCAGCTCAGTCCTGGTGACTATCTGGATTCAGGAGGCTGAAAATAAAAACAGATAACTTGGATAATATCAAATTAAAGCTGTCTAGTTCAGTTTAACGATAAAGCTAATGTTCAAATGTAATCCTATCGGATTTCGGTTATCGGATAGGATCAAATCTTGAAAATGGGTTGTTCAAAATGGAAATCCGGATTCTGAAATCAGCTTGGATCACATAATCCAATCCTGGTTGTTATCCAGATAAAATCCTCAGTTTGTGTTGTTCAAAACTTTTGAGTAGAATCCGGATAACTTTGATCCCAAAAAAAACAGGATTATCCTGATCCCAAGAGAGGGCAGGATTACAAGGAATTACAGGAGGAAACTGCGGTAAAACCTAACAGCTGATCAAATAATAGAACTTTTTATTTGGTGCATATGCTTATATTTGTATTTTGCACCTGACTTGTTTAACTGTTACAGTGATAAAGTGGTTAAATAGGCAAAGGCTCCTATTAAGCCTTTTAGTGTAGTAAAGCAAAAATAAAAACATGACATTTTCATGTCCCCATGAAATAAATCCCCAAACAAATCCAATAACAAACACAAATTAAATATTCAATTTTATATATATTGTCTCTTCCACCTGTTGTTCTTCACATGGCCGGAAGCCTGATCCTGAAAAATGGGATTCTGGATCAGGGTGATCCAGTCCTATGTTGCTTTCAGCAACTGGGGTAAAAGTAAGCCTGATTATGTGATCCACCGTCCTAAAAAATGGGATTACCAAATCTGGATAGCTTTATCAATTCAATTTTTTGAACAACCGGCCCAATAATGTTAAATCACATAGTTTAATCTTCCGTACTGGAACTACATTAAATCATATAACCCATGTTTAATTAAGTGAAAATTGTAAATAATTATGTAAAAGTCAGTAGAAAAAATAAAAGCCATCAAGAAACATTTAAAAGTGGAAGAACTTGACGCTGTAACAACAATGCCTCTAAAGATAATATTATTAACATGTTCTTTTCATTGTTATAAGTCTACAATATCATTATAAAAGGGCAATGAATGCTGGCTGAAGGGGTCCCCTGTGAAACTTTGCATGGGCCCCCAGAAACCCAAGAAACGCCTCTGTCCACACCATAACCATAGGGCTGCACTGCAGGCCCAGACAGGGACAGTCACCATGGCAATGGCCCTGCAGTCAGAGCAGGGGTAGCTCCTGATGTGAAAGACCCCCATGAGGAAAAAAGAATATCTAAGAACAGTTACAAAAGATAAACCAACATGTATAAAATGATTTATAAAAAGTTTATAATAAAAACAGAATTAAAAAGCTACATAAACAGGTAGCTATTAAAAAAATAAATAAGTAATTAAATTAGTAAGTAAAATAAATAAATACTGAAATTTAATAACTAAGTAAAGATTAAAGTGAATACATTTATATTGAATAAATTTTAATTATAAGCTAAGCTAAATAATAAGAATTATTTATGTATTAATAGAAATGGTCTGTTTTATATTTTTTATTAACTTCATATATCAAATATATTTGACATTTTATTATATACATCATATTTCTATTTTATACTTTTATCTATTACATTTTTTTACCTGTGTCATTTTTTGTTTTATTTATTTGACGTAGTTTTACATTTATACATCTGTTACAACTGATCTACAAAATCACAAAACATTCAATTAAAAGTATCTGCAACTGAAAAATACAGCACTTCAGATGATAATCAGAGTAACTTTTCAAGATCTAGAAGTTATTTTAAATGTACATACTGTACATGTACATTTCAACATCTGTGTGGTAACACCTGAACTGTCTCACCTCAAACTGAAGTCAGATCTGTTAAGAAAGACATACTTATATAACAAGTCATCCCTCTTTTTTTAATTTTCTCACGAACCCCCAACAGGTATGTGTACCCCCATTTGATAAACACTGTTCTATAGTAACCTTGTATGTCCTACTCAAAAAAAAAAAAAAACAAAAAACTAAATATTACATAACAAGATAGCCAGTTACTATAATATCCTGCAATTTCTTGCAATTAAGCAGAGTCATAAGTAGTAAGAAACACTTAATTTGGGCACTGAAGGCACACGGTTTAAAACAAAATAATATGTTGACATTAGGCAAGTTGTCTGTGCATAAGTAACGCATGACCATTAATCATCTTGCTTCATTTTGTTAGTAATCTGTGACAACATATTTTCTTCCAACGTCACCAGACTGGTGCTGTACTTAGTTCTGAAGTGGCCATATCTGTAATTATTTCCTCTTAATGTCTTAATGTTAAGATCGGGAAGCTTGTGTTCCTGTGATAAGTTATTTTTTCTCTTTATCTCAAGAAATTAACCTTTTGTTTCTCTCATGATAACCGCCCGTTTATCACATGTAGACTAGTGGAAATCAGTGAGAAATAAATCCATGAAGCTCTGGTTGTCTTTTATGTCACTTATTATGCTGCCAGCAGGAAAACAGGTTCAACAGAAAGAGTCTGCAGAGGTTGTTTACAATCATTCTTAAGAGCATTTTTACTCTACTCAGGGTCTCGGGCCACACCTCTCTCAGCCGATCACTGCTAGTGCTGAGTGCATGGACGGTACATGCATGAAGTTTGAGGTAGTCAAAACTAAATCTCACCTTAATAAGACTGCAGCTGGAATCAGACTAAACTAACCCTCGCCTGGAGTTAGACTGCATTCTGCAGTCGTCATAAACACAAGATATAAGTGCTATCTATCTGACACTACTCTCAGATTAAATATAAATCTCCTTTAATTAATATGAGTAATTGCTTTTATATATATGTATGTGAAAATGATCAGAATGTATATTTCCCTAACACCAGCTTTGCTCTGGTAAGCTGGAGAATGAGTGATTAGCACCTCATTTAATTGGTGATGTCACAACTGAACAGAATCTATAACAAAGTATGTTTGTGTTATTCTGTTTGTTTCCTGACCATTCCTGGACTCTGACAAAGAAGGACCTTTTTCTTTATCTTTATGGGTTTTTCTGACTACCACCTAATTATGACGTCCCATCTTGTTTGAATTCTTGCTTGAGTTGTACATACTTTCAAATGTAAGTCGCTTTGGATAAAAGCTAAATGACTGTAGAATAGAACAGCTGAAGTCTCTGTATGAGGACGGCCACCCTATCGTTTAAGCTAATTTAAGCCAATTTCAATATTCTTTACAATCATGTTTCCAAATAACTTTTGACAGCATTTAAAACATAAGCAAACGGGTTATTTTAAGAGTTGTTTGAATTTTTCAATATGCAGTAACTTTCGTTCTTCCTGTCTTATAGGAAACACTGGGGCATTCTCCAAGACAGAAGGATGATTCATCACACAAGTCTTTGCAGCTGCAATTTTGAAGCAATGCTTGATTATACTTATCAATCCACACAAATGCTAACTGGTACTTATGGAATATTATGAGGACAGATGGGTGTGTGTCTGTTTTTGCTTGGAGCTTTAAATTTATATCAGGAAAATTTTTTTTGGACTGATGTTGCACTGCAATGGGAGAGATGGCTGCAACCTCACAGTACAGGGACATAGTGACATCTAGTGGTTCAATTATGTCACAGCATCCTTTGAAATATAAATTTTATTTTGTGATTGAAGGTTTCCCATAAATGTTTAATGTATATCAGGAATCAGAAAGCTGGCAGCTGAAAGGCAACCACTGCTGAATACTATAAAGTTCATGTATACAAACCATGTTCTTTTGAATCAAACTAATTTTTTAGAGCTGCCCAGCATTGTTTTTACTGTAACAATTCATAGTTAATGACAATATTTGTTCATATTCTTGGTGTGATCAATAAGGAGGCCAATTTACTGGAATCTCAACTTTTATTGGGTTTAGTTGTCATTTAAGTGATGTAAAACCATTTATTGACCACCTCTCAGACGCAGGACAAGGTGGAGAGTGGACTCTTTCTGGATGTTGTAGTCAGAGAGGGTGCGGCCATCCTCAAGCTGCTTGCCAGCGAAGATCAGCCTCTGCTGGTCAGGGGGAATGCCTTCCTTGTCCTGGATCTTGGCCTTCACGTTCTCAATGGTGTCACTGGGCTCAACCTCAAGGGTGATGGTTTTACCAGTGAGGGTCTTGACGAAGATCTGCATGCCACCCCTCAGACGCAGGACAAGGTGGAGAGTGGATTCTTTCTGGATGTTGTAGTCAGAGAGGGTGCGGCCATCTTCAAGCTGCTTGCCAGCGAAGATCAGCCTCTGCTGGTCAGGGGGAATGCCTTCCTTGTCCTGGATCTTGGCCTTCACGTTCTCAATGGTGTCACTGGGCTCAACCTCAAGGGTGATGGTTTTACCAGTGAGGGTCTTGACGAAGATCTGCATGCCACCCCTCAGACGCAGGACAAGGTGGAGAGTGGACTCTTTCTGGATGTTGTAGTCAGAGAGGGTGCGGCCATCTTCAAGCTGTTTGCCAGCAAAGATCAGCCTCTGCTGGTCAGGGGGAATGCCTTCCTTGTCCTGGATCTTGGCCTTCACGTTCTCAATGGTGTCACTGGGCTCAACCTCAAGGGTGATGGTTTTACCAGTGAGGGTCTTGACGAAGATCTGCATGTTTGAAGCTGCTGAAAACAAGTATTGCAGGTTACTAAAAAACTGACATGATTGAGTCAACATAAAAATAACAAAGAGAAACAGATTTGTTCAGTTCACAACGAAACCACAGCTTGCCTGTTTCCCCCTTTCATTGCTAATATATATATATATAAATATATATATATATATACACACACACGCACACATACACATATATACACACACATATACATATATATATATATATATGTATGTATATATATATACACACATACATATATATATATATACATATATATATACACACACATATACATACATACATACACACACATACATACACACACACACATATAAAAATAGTAGTTTCAAAGAATTCCATCTACCAAATAAGCACCTCTCGTCGTATTTTTGATCTACAACTCATAAATAAGGCCAGTAAGAGGCAGCTGATTCGAGCAACTGCGCCATTTTAGAAAAGGCCATTGTTTGCCTGCATTTTTCCTAGCTGACATTACACCCTGATGGACGACAAAGCTAGAATACCGACGTCTTTGTAACTCAGCAGAGTTAACGTTCACGGCTGTGTTTAAACGAACGATAAACAAGAAAATCCGCCAGTTTTTCTAATAATATACCTTATTTAATCATTAAAAAAATCTGGTTGCTAGCCAAGCCGCCCTTTACTGTCATTCTTATAACGTTTGCTAGGTATTAAAAACCAAATAACCATTACTATAAAAATTGCACATGAACTGCTGGCAACGACACATATTTTCTGTAATATATTTAGAAAAAATTAAGTCATACTTACAACTGTTTTTAGAAACTCGATAACACTAGCGACGAGCGGCACCACCGTCCACTTTCCTCTGACTACAGTAGTCACGGAAACAGGATCGTTTATATCGGATGTACCCCATAACAGTGTATTTATCCGCGAATGAAAATAGTCCCAAGCTTTTAGCGTGTGATCTGCCTACGCTTATCTCGAGTGTGGTACTATTTAGCTTTAGCGTATACATGAAAATACATAAAAGTAAAATAATTTGACCGCAAAATACCTAGTATATTTTACTTAATTGCCAAATACAACTGATTTGCCAACCAGTTCTCAGAAAGCACCCGATTGCTTATGGCTATAACTCAATCTATTACATACATCTGTCTACTTCATAGTTGCTTTATAGAATGTAGCTGTATATTCATATTATGTAGCGTACTTCAGAAATTATGTGCTCTTCTTCCTCTTGATATTTATACACTAAGCCAAAAGCAGACTGTTAAGTCAGCAGTGCAATGACCATACGCATGGCTTTCCCGGAACACCTGACACATGATTTTGCAGTTAATAGTGTTTAGCCAGTTTATCTTTGGATAAATTGGTTAACACCACAGCACAGTCCTCGTCCAACCCGTAATCCACAAAAAATTCTCCATCATGACAAATGCGCATGTGCCAGCAGTTAGGTGTGGGGACTGCCCCCGGAAAAGGGTAAAAAAAAAACAAAAAAAAAAACCCTCAGCATGAAGTCCGTGTCCTTCTTTCTGCATGAAAAAAACACTGTACGCTCAGTATAAAAACAACAGGATTGTTAGTATATTTATGTACGGAAAAATTCAATTTCTTCAATACATGTGTGCCAAATCCAGTATTTCATCGTATGACTGTCATCCATTTCAGCTGTTATTACCTCTGCTTATTTAAATGAAAGTACTTTATCCCAGAGGGAACCAGACTTGTTTCATGTAACCGCTGAAATATTTTGTAACAGATGACGTAAACAGGCATTTTATGCGGCAATGTTTGATTTGGAAGGTGTTACTTATGGCAAAATTCCCTTATGCCCTTGTCTGGTGCTAAAATAATGTTACCTGTTTATAAAAACCAGCATAAGTGTGTAAAAAGATCCTTAAAATTGGTTTATAGACACCAGTAAATGCACTCCAATTCTATTTCATTTTCAGACACGAGTAATTTCCAATATTAACATGACTTCAGGATAAAACTGCAGGTTGATTGAATATATTTGGAAAAACAATGTGGTTATATGAACAGTATAATTTTTATTTTTTTGGACTTCAAATGCAAAAAAGACAAGTTTATGTAGATTCAATTAATTTGTATGTAATGATTACATTTTCATTTATTGTAAACATTTTGACAAAGTTTAAAAGTATGACTTCAGTATGAAGAAAACCTCCATCTTATACAGCTCATTATTATTTTGTGTGGCTTTTACCCTCTGTGAGATCTGATCTAAATGTAAAAACTAGACATATAGATGTGTTTAAGCTTTTATTAAGGGATTTAACAACATTTTGGTCACTGAGGTTTACACATTTACTGTAACTGTATTTGTATTTAAAAGTAATGCATTAATCTGATATTGACACAAGGAGCATGGTAAACTTGGAATATTGACCTTTACTGCCCACCCCTCAGACGCAGGACAAGGTGGAGGGTGGATTCTTTCTGGATGTTGTAGTCAGAGAGGGTGCGGCCATCTTCAAGCTGCTTGCCAGCAAAGATCAGCCTCTGCTGGTCAGGGGGAATGCCTTCCTTGTCCTGGATCTTGGCCTTGACATTCTCAATGGTGTCACTGGGCTCAACCTCAAGGGTGATGGTTTTACCAGTGAGGGTTTTGACGAAGATCTGCATGCCTCCCCTCAGACGCAGGACAAGGTGGAGAGTGGACTCTTTCTGGATGTTGTAGTCAGAGAGGGTGCGACCATCTTCAAGCTGCTTGCCAGCAAAGATCAGCCTCTGCTGGTCAGGGGGAATGCCTTCCTTGTCCTGGATCTTGGCCTTCACATTCTCAATGGTGTCACTGGGCTCAACCTCAAGGGTGATGGTTTTACCAGTGAGGGTCTTGACGAAGATCTGCATGCCACCCCTCAGACGCAGGACAAGGTGGAGAGTGGACTCTTTCTGGATGTTGTAGTCAGAGAGGGTGCGGCCATCTTCAAGCTGCTTGCCAGCGAAGATCAGCCTCTGCTGGTCAGGGGGAATGCCTTCCTTGTCCTGGATCTTGGCCTTGACATTCTCAATAGTGTCACTGGGCTCAACCTCAAGGGTGATGGTTTTACCAGTGAGGGTCTTGACGAAGATCTGCATGCCTCCCCTCAGACGCAGGACAAGGTGGAGAGTGGACTCTTTCTGGATGTTGTAGTCAGAGAGGGTGCGGCCATCTTCAAGCTGCTTGCCAGCGAAGATCAGCCTCTGCTGGTCAGGGGGAATGCCTTCCTTGTCCTGGATTTTGGCCTTGACATTCTCAATGGTGTCACTGGGCTCAACCTCAAGGGTGATGGTTTTACCAGTGAGGGTCTTGACGAAGATCTGCATGCCACCCCTCAGACGCAGGACAAGGTGGAGAGTGGACTCTTTCTGGATGTTGTAGTCAGAGAGGGTGCGGCCATCTTCAAGCTGCTTGCCAGCAAAGATCAGCCTCTGCTGGTCAGGGGGAATGCCTTCCTTGTCCTGGATCTTGGCCTTGACATTCTCAATGGTGTCACTGGGCTCAACCTCAAGGGTGATGGTTTTACCAGTGAGTGTCTTGACGAAGATCTGCATGCCACCCCTCAGACGAAGGACAAGGTGGAGAGTGGACTCTTTCTGGATGTTGTAGTCAGAGAGGGTGCGGCCATCTTCAAGCTGCTTGCCAGCGAAGATCAGCCTCTGCTGGTCAGGGGGAATGCCTTCCTTGTCCTGGATCTTGGCCTTGACGTTCTCAATGGTGTCACTGGGCTCAACCTCAAGGGTGATGGTTTTACCAGTGAGTGTCTTGACGAAGATCTGCATGCCACCCCTCAGACGCAGGACAAGGTGGAGAGTGGATTCTTTCTGGATGTTGTAGTCAGAGAGGGTGCGGCCATCCTCAAGCTGCTTGCCAGCGAAGATCAGCCTCTGCTGGTCAGGGGGAATGCCTTCCTTGTCCTGGATCTTGGCCTTCACATTCTCAATGGTGTCACTGGGCTCAACCTCAAGGGTGATGGTTTTACCAGTGAGGGTCTTGACGAAGATCTGCATGTTTGTTTGTTTTATCTACAAGGTGCAAAGAAAAGGAAGCAAATAAAGTTAAAAAAAATAAAAACATAACAAAACTCCAAAACAAACAAACTCCAGTTTTGAAAAAAGTGCCGTAGAAATAATAGTCAGGAGAAAACTTATAGCTTAATAATTACAAGACAATATTAAATTGAAGCATGTAATACAACAATGTTCAAGTTAACATCCACATTTAACGGAGGCATAATCAATACTGAATTCTACGAAAACATGAGACTAAACTACCGGCAGCTCAGCAGCCATTACAGACCGAGCGCCATTTTGAGATCCAGTTGACCTTCCCTTTGTTCGTCAGCCTCTCCCGCTAATGGCCGATACCAGAAATGTCGAGTCATACATGTAACTTGACAATCGTTACATTGTATTTTACACATTTAACAACACGGCACAACACATTTAAGATCAAATTGTACGGTAACAATGTAAGATAAGATTAAAAACTACACGTTATAATTCAACAAACGTTTAACAAGGCTGTTCTAAAAAGTATAACACTTTTGTATGGAATAGAAGTTAGTCTAATACATATTACAGGCAAATTATAATAACATATCAGTTTATTTAGAATGTAAAATTTAACTTACGATTTATGACGCAGGAAAGCGATTCTTCTCTATTCGTCTCGTAAAAGAGTTGCGTTGTCGCTGAGCATCTGCGGGAAGAACGAGCCACAATGTATTATATAGCCAGTTCATACGTCATCTCTTGATATTAGTCCGCATCAAAAAGTAGTTCCTCACGTACAGAATTGTATACTTTAAATCGACACAATGGATTTTTACACAATAGTATCTTGTTTACTAATGGATTATTTATTTTTTAAACATACTCATATTA
The DNA here is from genome assembly GCF_017639745.1 of Melanotaenia boesemani. Lineage (NCBI taxonomy): Eukaryota > Metazoa > Chordata > Actinopteri > Atheriniformes > Melanotaeniidae > Melanotaenia > Melanotaenia boesemani. The sequence goes on from NC_055696.1 coordinate 3,602,517, forward strand.
TAGAAAATCGTATTCTTAGTATCAATATTGCACCTTCTTTTCCGCGGCGGAATAATATCTTACTACACAACGACTCACGCTCCAGAATCTGCCAGAAACCTCACAGCAACAGGGAAACGTCTCCAAGCTTCTGATTGGATGACACAGTTGTTTGTTTGACCAGCGATTGGTTTCTGAGTTACAGTAACTAATGGTGATGACTCAGTTATATTCATGACTATGAATACAGCACAGACTTATTTAAGAATTATATGTGACCTACATATAAGTTATCATCCGTATATATAGACAAAACTTCAATTGTGTAAGTTGTAATTCTTCTATAATTCAGGAAATAAAACCGTAATAACAGATCTTTGAATCAAGTCTGGATGACCTTGCACTTTTGTTCCTGGGAGCAAGAAAGATGGAGCATCAGCAATCTTGTTGATCTCAATCAGTCGTGTCTGAACAGTTGGAAACGTACTTGATTGACTTGCCATCAGCTGTTGTGAAAGCAGGGTATGTTTACTGAGGCAAACGGTGGCTTATTTTACAGAAGTTACAATTCCTAGGCAAGCGACAAAACTTTAACATGGTGTTAGATATAATTGTGAACAGTTTGTTTCCTAACAGGACAAATGATAAAATCTTGACTGACAGGCATATTGTTTTTGTTTTTTTTTCTTTTTAGCTTAAGTTGTGATAGTGAACTGTAGAGATATGCTCTTGAAGCAACTTAGCTGAGATAACAACATGAGCACCCATGTTATTTAATTGATTTACCGGAAATACTTCTTGTCTGTTTAGTTTCTGATTGTGACCAATGCTCACTTACAAGTTCTATTAGACATAACTGCGTGTTAAATCGAAGAGAAAAAGCTGACATGTGGGCCTGTAACCTACTTGGTTTCTATTTTTGGGACACAGATATGATACAGCTCTAAGAGGCCGAAGGTATGTATTTGGGTCACAGTATTTCCCACCCATCCAGCAGTCTGTCATATGACACCGAACCCGTGATGCACCGAGCCAGTGTTTTCCAGTACCGCTTTGGCTGAGCTAAACCTCTGAGGAATGTGTTTGTGCAAGTCAGATGTACTTTGCCTTGCCCCTTACTGAGAAGAATAATTGTCCATTACGAAGTAAGTGTTCCTGGAGAACCACTTATGAAACAGAAAACAGGTCTGGCAATGGTCTGTGTACAAGGTCTAAATAGTACTTTAGAAACTGACATGAGTATAACATAAACTGAAAATGTTTATGACTTGGAAAAAAAAACCTGTTGACTTTTAACTTGTAATATTCAGTGGACACGTCAGCAACTGTGATGCGTCAGTCATAGCTAGGTGAAAAGTTTTCAGTGTAAAGGTGACAGTTAATCTGTGATGAACTTTGATCAATCTTGTTTTCTTTGACAGGATGGTTGGGAAGTATTAGGTGTGACTTCCAGCTCCAGGCAAACAGGTTTCCCAACAAACACGTCACCCAGGTTTCAGCTGAACTTTGTTTGAATGTTGGGTAAGTAAAAACCAGATCTTTTACTTGATGTGACTGAAATAAATCTAAATATTTAAGAACTGAAATCTGAACATATGTATTCATCCTGATGTGTTTTAATTGTACATTTACAGAATGGAGCTTGTGAAACATTCAGGTGGATGCCACTGTGGGGCTGTTAGATTTGAAGTCTGGAGCTCTCCTGATCTCCATGTTTTTCATTGCAAGTATGGATAATTTTCACCAAGATATCAATATTAGGGCTGTCAAAAATAATGTGTTAACTTCTGATTTGATTAATCACATAGTGAAATGTTCTTCCTGGAGTAACACATGGCCAAAATGAACTTGTCAAATATGGAGGCACAGGATGAGACTTTATTTAGCCCCACTGACCTTTAAGTGGACAAGAGCACCGTCCTGTGTGAGTTCTGCAGTAAAGAAGCTTTAAAGGAAGTAACTCCCTAGAAAAATGGATAGCAATGAACTGCAGATCAATGTTGGTAGTAAAAGACAAGGAGTTAGCAGAGATTTTCCAGGTAGCAAAATATTCTAAAATTCAGTAGCTTTATTAAAACAAATTGAAATAAACTTTTTCTTTTTCCAGTTGCAGCATTTGCATAAAAAAGCAAAACCATCATTTCATTGTTCCCAAAAATCACTTTACACTATTACAGGTAAGAACTCCTGCTTCAAACTTATCCCTCTATTCAGTCTAATTTAAAGACAAAAAAACGTGATTTAATTATTTTTCTCCTCAGGGGTTTGATAATCTGACGACATACACTTTTAACACTCATGTTGCCCAACACACCTTCTGTAAAACCTGTGGAGTTCAAAGTTTCTACACACCACGCTCCAACCCTGACGGATATGGTATGACCCCTTCAGGGTACCGACACCAGACAAGTCACACTGATCTCATGTGTTGTAGATTTATTTCACAGTGTGGCTGTGTTTACTCCAAGCTAACAAGCCTGGTTTCCCTTTAATGCTCTGCTTCTATAGTATTTGTTGAAAACATGACATATTATGCACACAACAGGAGCTAAATGTTTGTGAGATCAGGAAACCACCCTGAAACTTTAATGCTTGACCTCACTCAGCCAGTAAAACCAGGCTGCCACTAAAATATGTGGAAGACAATTGGCTTTTCATTTGTTGTTGTTCAGATACAAATCAAAGAACTGGCTTTTATGTGACTGCTTCCTCCCCAGGTGTTGCTCCGCATTGTCTGGATCCAGGTACTGTGAGCAGTATCACAGTTGAGAAGTTTGGTGGGGAGAAGTGGGAGGAAAGCATGCAAGCTCACAAGAGCATCAGAGACATGTCTAAACCTGGAGAGACATACAGCAAAAATAACACCACAGGAATATAAGAATCAAACTTTATCAATTATCAAAAATAGTGTTCAACAATCTCAAAACTGCCAGTGCTGTTGTATACTGTGTTAAGACTTAACAGAATAAAGTTGTTTCTGTACTAAAAAGGCTTTGATGTCACTAAATAGAACTTTAAATGTTGTGAGCTTTGGTCATGGAAAGTGCACATAAAGCTCTTCAGACTGGTAAAGAGAATAAAGGACCAGAGAAGTCTGCTGAATCCTTTCCAGTGTGTTGAGAAGACTGAACGTTCAAAAACAGGACAAGACAAACTTTTAGAAGATCTTAAGATCTTTTGGTCCCTGTGGAATCACGTGGAACGTGTTCACAAACATGTATCGAGAGAATGCGATGTAGAGATACCGAAACCACAAAAGTTGAGTGCGATGACACAGCATGGCAGCCTGAAAAGAAAAACAGGTATTTAATGGCTAATATGAGTACAAATCTGAAAAGCTTGATAACTCTTAATTTCAGCCCTTGACGTCTCAATTTACCCTTAATTGGTTTTTACAAACTTTATCTCTTGCTTCTTCAGGACATATGCTGTATATAATCTTATTACGATGTGCTAGGAGCATGTGAGCTCTCTTAATAGCAGACAATGAGACGTCTCGCCAGCAAACTTGTCTGCTTGGAGGCTTACTTTGGCTTGCTTGTAGCCCTGTGAGCCAGTAATACAGAAAATATGTGAGGGCAGCAGCCAGCTGAGGGGAAGCTCCAGGACAGAGACGTACTTCCTGAGAAGGCCAACTGTCACCAGGGAGAGCAGCACACAGTCTGGGAGTAAAGACAGAGGCTTAGTCAGCTATTATGGTAGTTAAACATTCATGGTAGAAGCAGGAAGCCAATGGGGCCACTGCACAGGCATCAGTCTTCTTCATGTTCATGTAAAGAATGCAATATCACACAGCACAGACTTAATATGATACAGAAGGTTTCTTTTTCTATGAAATGTTTTCATGCAGCAGGACTAGGTGAAGCACATTAACTTTAAAGCTGTAAGTAATTAGGAGGGAGCCTTGTACGGCCAGGTCAGAAGGCTTAACACTGGGTCTGGAGCCAACAGCAGAACCACTCAAACAGGAGACATAGCAGCGCCTGGTAATAACAAATAAGATTAATAGTGTTCACAAACCCTAAAATGATCCATGAACACCGAAGTTGTACTCAACACAGCTAGTGTTTGCTGAGGCCTCAGGGCTGAGATTATACCTCCCTCCCATTAAACAGCAAAGTGCAACTGTTCAGATCTCATGTATTATTAACCAAATGTTTGTTTTTTATCCTACTGTCTACTGAAGCTTTAATGTTTAAATGTTTTAACCAAACCAGCAAAGAAATTAGCCTGTTGTAACGTGCTGCTTTCACTGTCCCCCTTTCTTTTCCAATTTGTTCAACAAATTCCCCATGAGTGTCATAGCAAGACCTAACAGAGGAAAATGAAAGTAAAAGAAAAAAAGACAAAAATCATCCTGGTTAGCCCAAGACGAAGACAGTCTGATTTAAACTTCTGCCAGTAACAAAAACTTCTAATTAATGAACATTTGAAACATCATATGTAGTTTCAAAGACGTTGTTGTTTTCATTTTTAACTAGCCTCAAGCTAGCATCAGCAGACCAAAGTACAGAGGACAGAGAAAAGTTATGTAAAATGTTTTAACAGAAGAGGGCGCCATACATTCACAAGACCCTGATCTGGTGTTTACAGAGCTGTTGAGGACTCTCAGTGAAAAAGCAGCTGTGCTGTGTTTGGGGAGAAAATAACAATTATAGAGTTCCTCAAGAATTTTTACTTTTGGAAGGCGAAAGTAAATCCAACCCACTTAAACATAACCCTCTTAAAAAAGTTTTCATTCTGTAAAACTTACCGTTAGGCACTTCTCCAGTGGAGGCAAGATGTCTGGGGGTAAACAAAATAAAAACAAGGTGTCACTCACTGAAAATGTCAAGTCTTAATGACAAGGATCCTGCTGAATAGTTGGAAATCGGCACAAAGTGTTTCAAGCTGCTGCTTAATATTTCTGTGGCTACAATTCATGTCATAGTACAGCAACTTTGTCATCTGCTGATTTCTGCACACTTCCATACAGATATTTGTTTATTATTTTATTTATTAAGTTTTTCCTCAGCGTGCACAACTTGACAAAGACCAAGAGCAAAACACTGAAATGCAGAGCGTTGTGTAACTAGCATGCAGCCCCTCTGGGCTCCAGCCTAATGGGAATCATGAGACGTGATTTGGAGAGCTCACATCTTATAAACAGATAAAACTCACAGATTGACTGAGAACCGCGCCAAAAAAAAAATGCGTTTATTTGCTTGGAAGACATTTAAGTGCAGTGTACTGTGACTGTGATGTGAACTTCACAGTGCAAAACACATTTCTTTAAACCAACAGTCTGATTTAACTTGCTGGGTCCGTCTCTCCAAACCAGAGCTGGCCTCCCTCCTCACCACTTCAGGGACAAAATTTACGGCCGCTCGGTCGGAGCAGAGCCCAACGCATCTGATGACTGTTTGGATGACCTCTCAGCTATGTAACAGATCATTTCTGAAAAACATGATGTGTACATGTGTGGTGTGTTACTGCTGTTGAGTCCAAGTGTTCTGCAATTTCCTAGAGAGTATTTTACGATAGTGTTTCAGCTGCACAAAACCCCAAAGGATGGTATCTTTAGGAAAAAAGTACTTTTTTTTCCAAAACCTTCAAGTCTAGTCTGTACCTGACCGCTTTATGGATGGCTATGTGATTGGCATGGCCGCTCACTCCGCTTCCATCGAAGGTCAGCACCTGAAACAACAAAATACCTCATTGTGTGGGTGAAAAACGAGAATCTTGATGCAAATGGAAATAAACCAAGGCAACAAAAACAAAATGATTTGGGGTTGGTTGATGAATGTGTGTGCGTGACTGTGGAGCAGCATGGCAAGTTGACAACCTGCTATTTCAGAGCATTTTTCTGTGTGCATGCTTGCACACCTGAGGAAAAAAGAATATGTCAAACCGAAAAAAGAGAGAGAGATCGTGACTGGTGCTTAGGTGTATTCCAGTCTTTGCTAAGTTTAAGCTTCCAGCCCTCATATATTATTTGTAACTTGTGAACTTTGAATTTTATATTTGTGGAAAAGCAAAAGAATCACAAAGAAGAAGAAACATGATTCAGTTTAAGAAAAGAAAACTGAACTTACTTTATGTTTTTCCCTGAGCGAATGTATTTTTCTGTGTTACTAACGGGACTCTCTAGCCTACTTTTGGATTAGGGGTATTTTTTGCAGCTGAGCTTGACAGGATGGGAGGAGACAGTGTGTTTGTTTGTCGTCTTTGATAACAAAGGGAGATCAGCAGCTTAAAGATGGAAGGACCTAAGTGTACTGCTCTACAATCTACCCTTTCTCTCTTTTTCTTTTTTTTTTTGCCATTTCTGCTGGGCTTCTTTTTGTAAGACTATTTTTGTCCTTGCTGAGATAGACCAGAAGAAAAGAAAGAAGAAAAAAAATCTAAATTTGCCACATTCCCATTAGCTAATAGCACGGAACTGCATCGGGGCTGATAAGCATCTCTGTGTAAACACCGAAATTGAATTTAAACTTTCTGCTGCAGCAGAGGCCATTTCCTCTGGTTTTCAAAAAGCTAAAAATGCTGTGTGGCTTCGAGTAAACAAGATGGTGGCTGAGAGGTATTATTACACAGACCATAGTCAAACTGGGATAATGAACTAGGAAGCAGTGGTGCCAAAAAACATATGGCCAAAACAAAACAATACACTAAGTTATTTACACAGAACAGCAGGAAAATTATGTGTTAACACCAAACAGGAAGTGACAGAAAAAGCCACTGCTTTGAAAAGGCAGAGCTGTACATACCATGTTGAAGGAGTGTGCTCTTATGTGCTTCATGATTAGAGAGGAGACCAAGGAAATGCTCCACTCGGCTTTGGGATCATCTGGAAGTTTTCTAGGGGGATAACAAAAACAAAAAAACCTCTGGTTATCCACTCAGTTTATATTTTTTATTGGTAATTTACTGTTTTTGCCATGTTTTTGCGCTGCTAAAATTCAACAAAGCTTTAGAAAACGGGGCTTTTGTTGGGTGCAAAGATAAAGAAGTGTAGGGAAGTACAAAGGTTAAGGGTCAAAAGGCCAGGAGCTTTGCTTTCATCTGAAACAACAGCCTAGAGGCAGCAAAAAACATACATCAAACATCACACTTGGCCAGCCTGCTCTCCTTGGCCTACTAAACATGCATACGCCCCCTGTTTTTGCTTCAGAAGTACAGTAATAAGTATGGCTTTCTATAGTTTTTTAACACCCTCTTAAACTCAAGAGTAACTACATAAACAGAGAAGTGTAAAAAAATAAAATAAAATACTCAGACTTAGATTTGAATATGGCTGACAAGGTTCACAGAAAACTCTGAGGGCTGCGTGAAGAACGGAGTGAATCCAGTGATCATTTCACTGCTTTATGTTGATGAAAACCTCAAAGGAAGCTGATATCTGTGCAAGAGAGTCTGAAGCTCTAAACTTCAAAAGAAACTAAGAGATAAGAGGGATCAGGGACTCTTGAGCAAGGCAAGCAAATGGGTTATACCGAACGTGTGATGGAGCATGAATGCATGCATTAATCTGATGTTTAACGCTTTAAAGTAAAATGTGAGATCTCAATGCTTTTTCTAATTTCTGGATTTGGCTTCAGCCTATAAAAAAGTGAAATGTTAGGCTGCACTGAAAGTCTGTTTCTCTCTGAAGTTTAAACAATTAACCAAGGAAATAATAAGCATATTCATTGTTAGTTGCATGAGTGCACAAAGTGTGTGTGTGTGTTTGTTGGGGGGGGGGGGGGGGGGGGCATTGCATCAGCAGTTGCCTCCCTCCCCTTTCACTGCTAACAATGAGCCAGGACAGTTGAGCTAGTTGAGGGAAGTGATGGATTAGATCACAAATCTACTGCCTGCCTGTGATGCGAGGGTCAGGCTTTGGGTGGAGGGATATGGAGGGTGGGGTTAGTTGGGTTGAGAATGTCACAGGGAGGGGGTGGGGGGTTCAGAGGTAGTTGAAAACTGTCTGTCTTGGAGTGAATGCACTGCTCTGACATTCTGATACCAGTGACCTACATATAATACGGGCTGTGCATGTGTGTGTGCGCTAGTGTCTGTGTGTGTTTGGAGATGTGTGCCACTTTTTAATTTATTTAAAACCCAAATAGGTTTGAATTAAATGTATAAATATATTAATAACATCATATCTTAGTTAATGTCACATTCCTTTTTCCAATGTCGAATTTATTCATTTCTCATTTTAGATGTTTTGCCTTGCAGCTTGACAACCGTAACTAAGCAGAAGCCTGCGTGAGGGAGGGAGGAAGGGGGTTTAAAAAAAAAAAAAGAAAAAGAAAAATGAACAAAAGATATAAGACACCTGACCTTTCTCGAGCTGGATGCAACTGAGTGTCAGCTTTGCCATGGCAACAGAGCAAAATGTCCTGAAGTAACCTCTCCAGCTCCTCTTTGTAGCTTTGCATGCACATATCTAATTGCTTGCAGGCATCTGTATGCCGTTGTTGAACTTTGGCCCAGTAAAAGGATTCTGTGAATGTGTGTGTGTGTTTGTGTGTGTGTGTGTTAGAGATGACTTGTTTAGTCTGGTCACATGGAACACAGGCCTGTGAAATTGTCAGATTTCTGTCCACACGGTCAGATCGTATGTCCTGCTGGGAAAGGGCTGAGATGCAACTACACGCTGACAACAATAACCTACTGTACTAGTAAGGCAGTAGAAACTTATAGCGGCATCGGACACATGGTTCATTATTTAACAAGGCATTTGTGGCTGCAGGTCTTGCCACAATTCACACATGTTGAGGTAATAAATGGAACAATGTTGTTAACCATGGAAATAATGGTGTTGTTTTGAAAGCAAGTTGTCCAGAAAAAAAACGTAATAATGTGACAAAATTACAGTCTGTTACTGGCTTGACGATTGAGTGAATGGAAAAGCAACTGTTTGGCTATGCAGAGGCCAGTGTGGCGCTGACAAATGTATCTAAACTGAAAGCACAGCCAGAGGTCAGCGACAGGGCTGGAACATCTCACCACAGTTTACTGCACCCTGCCATGTGAGTATAAATCAGCTTGGGCTATTTTTACCACTGATCAATGTATATTTAAACCTTGTGTGGGACTACAGTGTTACTGCTGCTTCTTTGTCCAAAAAATTATGTTCTGTGTTTACATTCCTGAAGAGATTTACACTAATCCAATATAAAACGAAAGTTTGCAAATTGTGATTTACTTGCAAAAGATGATTTTAGAGTAAATATAACGAATGCAAACAGGGCCTACTGAAAGAACAGAAGGAAACTTTGCTTCAGTGTGATGGATGATGCAATGAAGAAGTGGAATGGTTGGATTTGTGCAGTGAGCAGTTATAAATGAGCCCAGAGAGCAGACAGGGGCCAAACCCGAGCAAGTGGAGAGGCAGCAATGCGTGCTCAGATCGAGTTTGAACACAAAGGCTCCAACGTGCACTGGTGGCCCCAGATACTGTCAACACAGCTGTCCTATTCAGTGAGCATTTCAGGGAAAATCCGATTTTAAAAACAGAATTCACGTGCTATTCTTGCCATCTTGGAGAACAACCGTTCTACAGTATACCTGCATGAGTGAGATCTCATGCAGATCTATCATCATAAGATATAACCCGCACCGTGTGCTTTGGCATGATAAAACCCTGATCAACAAGACTTTCTGTAAAGACTGCATATTAACATTCTTTTTGACTGCATGGAAAGAGGCTGACTTTTCATGGCGCAGCATATGTTTGACTTAGTGTTTGCATGACAAACAGACAGTTACCTGCTTGGCAGCCAAGTTCAAGCCAAAATATTTTGAACTCACAAACTGAGCATCTGCTCCAGGTTTTGTCTTTTGATAGCATCCCACAGAAAAGCTCATCTCCCAAGCCAAGGCATTCAGCTTCACAGCAACAGTGTTTGTTTAAGGCTCAACATTATCTTTGATGACTTCACTGAAAGCCTCCTAAACACTGGAAATTTGGCAAGAGATCAGACCTCCCAGTCATTGTAGCCCAACCTGTTATCCATAAAACTCTGTGTTCAAACTCCTGGAGCTTACAGGAGCATTATTTCTGAGCTTCACACAGCTGAGCGCAGTATATGTTTAGAATGTGGACCCAAAACCCAGTACTTAAGATAAGCACAGCAGCTGTCAGTGAGAAAATATGGGATTTATAAGAGGTATGAAATTGTAAGAGTTAAACCAATCTGAGCTACCTTTAATGCAACATTATCAAAGGCCTTTAGAGCTATGGTGCACAGCATGGCTATTTAAATATAGTCCTGTTATTGCACCAGTAAGCATAAGTAATGGCTTGGAGTGGAACTGCAGTTCACTTAGTATGTGGCATTCCATGTTGGATTTATTAACATAACGTATTCTTTCATGCTTATTACACCTAAAACACAATTCTATCCACTTCAGAATGAAAATGAAACTAAATGCTACATCTCTCCTGTTTCTGTCTTTGTGGACAAAACAAGAATTTTAAGTATGAAAAATGACGGATAATCCTGAACAGACAAGGTTAAGACTAAAGCTGAAGCATAGTTGGCCATGTACAGACACACAAAGAGAAAAACAGTTTGGAATGACCTGCATTAGCAGTGCTTAGTGTTGCCAAAAACTATCCCACAGTCTTTGGCAGTTGGCTAAGCAGACGTGGACACGGGGAGGAGGTAGAGGGGTGGAAAATGGAGGGGAGAGAGAGAGCTTGGTTGTAAGTGTGTGGGCCCCTCAAAGTGCTGATTAGGTGTGTTGTGGGCAAACAAGAGAATACATAGAAAGGGAAAATGGGCTATACTCCAGTTCAGCAGAAGTGCAGACAGCTCTTGGATCAAAGTTCAGCTATATTCTATGTGTGCAGGATGATTAAAAAAAAAAAAAAAAGTCTCTGTGTGTGTGTTTAAACACATGCTCACAAGCAACAGTCTCTAGGGCAGACAGCCTGGGCAGGCAGCCAGCTTATTAATGTGAGTTCCAGGTTAGTGTCAGAGTTCATACAGCTCTACTGGTGAGCCAGCATGTTCACACTCACATGTAGGCAACCCCAAGTTTCTTAGAAATTCAGAACATTTTCAAGTGAAGCTGAAGGTTTGCTCACTTGGGAAATTTTACTTCTGTTATTTTAGATCTTTCATTTGCAGTCAAAAATCCTTTACAATGTTTTTGCTCACTGAGGTGTTTTATGAAACTCTTAAGATCTTTAAAAGCTTCATGCAATTATGTTCTTAAAAAAACAAAAACAAAACAAACAAAAATCATTCATTTTTCACATGAAAACTGCAGCTTGCAAAGAATAAAGTACTTTTTGTAAACTTTACTACTGACAGATAGATGTGCGCAAAGATTTTCCATCACAACAAACATATAAAAACTGAGTCACTTCAGAGTCTTGCCCAAAAATTGTAATATTAATCTTTAGCAACTGTGAACAACCTGGTAATGATGAATGATGACTGTATTTAGGTCATACCAGCTGATATATAAAAAAAATATTAAAATTTTATTTTAACTTGAAATGCTGGTTTTTCAAAGATACCAAAACAAAATAAATAAATAAATAATGTCTGTATAGTATAATTAATGAAAACACAGACTGTTATCAGTCTAGAATTCATTTATTCATTTTCTATTCATTGGCAGTAGGGGTCCGGAGTCAAGCCCAGTGGTCGGGTGAATAGCCAAGAACAACACTGGCAAACACCATGCATGCTCACACTCAAACCTATTGTTAATTTAGAATACTCTGAGATCTGAACCAAGAACCTAATGTTGTGAATTAACAGCACTGAGTTATAACCCTGTACCACCCCAGTCTGAAATCTGTAAGTCTATAATGCCCCACAGAGCAGACTTATCCCCACCTCTTCATTTGTTTTCTATGTGACACAGACATAATGCATTAGGTCAGGATAGATGCTGAAGAGAAAATGCAAGGATGTGATTTGTGTTCAGCTCTATTTGTTCTGACAGACAATGGATAGAGGGAAGGGGCCTGATTGTGTGCAAGTCTTGCTGAGTCCTGATTTCTAAACTAAAGGGATGTATATTTAGTTGTGTGATTTCTTTTAACATTTTTTAAGATTTTTGAAAAATGTATTGAGATATAAAGATATTCTGTAAACTCAACTTTAAGTTAAATGATTATCACACATTAGACAACAAATAAATGAGCATATTCAGCAAGACAAATCCTTACAGTCCAAGACAAAATCAGTACTTTTTAACATCCTAAAAGCAGTAGCGGGTATGTTGCATATTTAGTGCAGATGGTTCCTTACCTATGGTCCATTATGGTGATTCTTGAGGTTGGTATTCCCAACACAGCACAGCTTCTGTGAAGTTCTTCTCTACGCTGAGCTCCTTGGTTGTAGAAGTTTCCTTTATAATATTTTGAGTAAAAATTAGGCTGTAAAATTTCTTGACAATTACATCAATAAAACAGCCTAATAATGTTGTCTAGTATTTGATGAAGATAAAATATACATTAATTACATCATGTTTCCCCCCCCTTTGGTTAATAGCCCTACAATCCAGCTTCTGACTGCTGTCAGATAGTTACTTTTCTACTTTAATATTCTAATTACTAGTTTATAATCCAGGAAGGCATTTTGTTTATTTCAGATTATGCTCCATCAGCCCTTGCCCTATTACTTCCTGGGGAAGAAAATTTAACTGAGTCTTTCTCATTCCCCAAAGGAGGGAGCAAAATTGGACAAAGCAGAAAATTTACATATAAATTATATCACTTTATTGTATGAACACATAGTGTGTGATTCCAATATAAACTCAATATAATAAACATAATATTTTTAAAAGAGGGTGCAAAATATCAGTAAGAAAGTCTCTGACTGAAATATTCAACGTTGAACTGATGATGAAAATGAAATCATCATTGGTGAGTAAGGAAATAGCTTTCTTTGGCTAACTACGTCCTGTAACTAAAACTAGAACTTGATTATCTTCAACGCCAAGGGTTAGGGTTGCTTTCTACATAGCTTTACATTAGCCTACTGTTGTTATTAATACAACTGTTTTTGCCACTGTACCTTCAGATAAACACAACAGATGAACGCTGGCATTTAACTCAACGAGTCGTATAATCGTTGGCGCGAAGAACATACATTCATCATCCGGATGCGCAGTTACAATTACAGCTCGGATGTCGGTGCCGTTTCTGTTTTTTTCTGGTGTAGTATTCATTAAGTGTTTCAACGAATTCGCCAAAGTTCGTTGGTGTCGATAGTAGATGCATTTTATCCAGGTGAAATAGAAAAAAATTATGAAGACAAGCAAGTAAACACACATTATTTTGACCGTCCTCGTAAATAGTCCGTGTAGGGACAAAAATCTAACGTTCAAACAGTCCCACGTGTAAAAAGTATGCAGTTCGTTTTCCCTCACCAGAGGTACGCCGTTTAAAGAAATTCAACTTAAAACAAAACCACAATTAACAACATTTATCCCCGTCATTGTGTTTCCACCCCCATTTCCTCTATTAGTGCGACTTACTTTATTAAGTTTTAATGGATTTATCAGAAGAACAACGAGATCTCCACGACAATGAATTGTTTGTCTGGGGTATTTGTATATATAATGCCCGATTAAAAAAAAAAAAAACTATTATGCATAAATCGAGTTTAACTAGTGTTATTTGAAAAATTAAAATTATAAACACTAGGAAATTATCGTGTTTTAGGGGAAGGTTTAGTTGTCACACCGCAATATCCTTGCAGGTATATAAAAATCTTAATCAGCATTTTAAAACAATTAAAAAAAATAGACAAATGATCACCAATCTGTTTAATAAATCTAAAGAATAATTTTTTCTTAGAACAAAAATAATTAATGACCAACAGTATTACCATGGCTTTACTTGTAAAGGGACCCAAAATTTTTCACTGTTAGGACATCGACCGACAAATGCGGCGCAGCCTTTAGTCTGTTCAGTCGTTCACAGCTTACAACCCGCGGATTTACAATCCACAATTTACAGAGATTTCTGCCAAGGGATACCTTTCCCCACATATGTATATCCTTCAGAAATGCGGTGAGTACAAATTGCGTATGTGCAGTACTCCAGCACGTCTAATTAGCACGCTATTTAAACGACTTGGTCTACGCTGAAAATCTGCCTTGCAAGATGGCGACGTGGTTGAATTCAAAGGTGAAATACTGGCAGAGTTAGCCAGCTAGCGACAACAACATCCTTCACGCCGTGATACCACTTCATAATACTAATATAGCTCCAGCTTTTATGTTGGTGTATATTTATTTTGCATATTTCCAGACATGATATGTGTTGTAATAATAGTCCCCACCCCACCCCCCAAAATAAGCTTAAAATCCAATTGCGTTTATATGACAGTGTGGTGTTAAATGACAACAATAACGTCACACAGTAGCAGCAGTTAACAGTTTTCGCAGAACCTTCGTGGCTGGTTGAGGGCACGAGGGGCCAGTTGTTGCATGGATGTCGTCAAGGGGGCCAGTGTAAAAGCCGTACCTATCAACTACCACACACACACAAAACTTAACGGTGAGATGGCGAAAGCTTACACGATACATTCAGGATAAAAAACCAGACTGTGTACGTTTTTATATTCGGAATCAGCCTTGCTACTAAAAACTGCTGCAGGAGAAGAGCTTTTGCAAGGAAACACCCAGGGACGGCTGTACGTGTAGCTACGTTTTCTTTCATCTGCCCTCACGTTGTATTTCAAAAGAAATGGACGAGAGAGGAGACTGTACTTTCTAAATGTCTCTTACATTTTTATCTACATTAAGGGTTGCTCAGTGAGCTGCACAGCGGACTTAAAAATGAGTAACAGGTCATGGTCAGGTCACTTAACATCTCTGTACCAGCTGACTGTAATGGTGAGCATATTTCTAATATCCTGTTCGCATCGTTGCTTTAAATAATAAGGGGGAAATGTGATTAAGCGTCTTGCTCAGCTGGAAACATGCCGTAAAAATGAAGGAAACAAGTGGAAAAATAAATATTGCATTTAATAGAGTTGTACATGTTTTATGTCTTTTTTTTTCATTTCAACATTGCTATCAGCTTCAGTAGATTGACTATCTTTAGGAAAATCTAATCTAAAACTAAGCAGAGGCTAAAGAGTTGTTGGTGCACACGGAGAAAAATATGGTTGTAACAGAGTTTTAGGTTGGTATCAGCCCCCTGGTTGCTCTTTAAGTAGTTTTTTTTCTTATGTTAATTACTTTTCTTCAAATATTTAGTTTTTCTTCCTGCTTAGATTTTACAGATTGCTTTAAGCTGATTTGTTTTTCTGTAGTTTGACTCGACTCCAAAAGATGCTGCAGACAATCAAACTCTAAACACTTTAAGGTTGGTACATGGTATAAATCTTTCAGACCTAGAATGAAATTCAAAGAGACATTTGAAGAAAACCATATGACAAGTCTCTTGAAAGAATTACAAAACAGTATAGTAACATGTTATCAGTCAGGAGAGTAGATAAATGTCAAAAAAGGGTCTTGAGTAACAAACTGGGTCCTGGGTCCTCCTGTACTTTTTAACACTGCATCACAGATTAATGCTTGCATGATTTAAAGCAACATTTTAATGATCTACGTCCTTCTCAAATGTTTTGATTGAATATAATTTCACTATTAATTATAAACACCGGTGCTCTTCTCTTCTGTCAAATCAGCAACACAAATGGAAAATTAAAAATCTTGATTAACTGGTTTGTGTGACATGAATAGAGGTAAGACCTTTTGACAGAGCTTAATTAAAATCTGAGGAACATTACCAAAACAAGCCAGTCTCTCAACTTCACACCCTGACTGCTAACCCTTTTTAATTACCTAGAGAGGTTCTTGGAGAACACAATCTTATCCATAAGCTCTGTTTTTATGTAAAACAAAATGTATTTTTATGCATCTTTTCCAGTTCGTAGCAGAATTCAGCATATTATGTATATTTAGATTATTTGTTTGTGTTTATTTATTATTAAGTGATTATGGTAAAATCGCACACACACTTGATAAATTTTAGTTTGATTAAGGTTAAAGTCTGGCTGCCTGTGCATGTTGGCCCAGTGAATCCCTCCTGTATGCTGGCTTGTGAAGAAACTTAACTGAATTAATGAAATCATAACATAATCCGTCTTGTACTCCAAATGGTTCGTTTATGGCCAAAACACAGAAGTTTGTACCAATCTGCCTTCCATACTGGTAGATCTGGGGATGGGACTATGTGTGACAGCAATTATTTCTTTAAGCCCTTTTTTAACCAGGAGATTACAGTGACATGCAAACACAAAAAAGAGGATCTGATGATAATAGGTAATGATGGCTATTGTACCGTTACTGGTTCCATTTGGTTATCTGAACTGGTATAAGTTTGTCTGGTGACTTTTTAAAATCGTCCAATCACCTGCTAAGGATTTTATTTATTTGTTTTATTTCATAAATAGCCAGGCGTGATACCTAGTGGTATTTTAAGGTCACATGTACTTTTTTAAGGGAATCAAAAATATTAGATGGGTATTGTTGGAGGAATATAGATTGTAAAATTGATTTTTATAGCACATTTATACAGCCAAAGCCTCCAAAGTACTTTACACAAACCAATAAAATATGAGAACACCGGGACAACATACAGAGTTGTAGCACCAGTGGGTGGCACTAACTTTGAGTAAGGCTGTGTTTGTGTCGATTTGAGCTCCAGCTTTTTTACTGTCATAACCCAGTTGTCATAATTTGTAGCATATGAACATTCACGTTGGTGACCAGTTTTATGAGTGTGGAAATAAAAATGTCTCATGATCGCTTTTCTGTGAAACGTAACAGTTGTTAAGCTGTGACCATACATCTACTGGTGGAGCTTTGCAAACGCTGTTCAGTGCAGCTGTTTGTGCTTTTCTCCGGTGCCTACTTCATTTGTTGTTTTAGCATTTCATCATCATTATTATTATTAAATCGGTTGTTATTGGCCCTTCTTGGCTTTATCCTGCTCAAAGCTAACTTTAAATCACTCAGCATCATCTCTGGAGCCTATGTACTGTTAGCCTTTTGGAGGACTGCACATCTGTCTGTGTTGGGGAAAATGACCATCTGCAGGACCTGGCAGCTACTGACGCAGATTCAACTGTGATGGTTTAAAACAACCTCCAGTCTGTTTACGTGCCTCTTTGATAGCTTTTGTGTTTAAAAGTAGTACTTGGTCTTAGTAGGATTTGTTAGTGGCTTAGTAGGATTGTTTTAACCTACGCTCCTCTGGGCTTCACAGTGTGTGCGTGTCAAGACTAATTGTTTTCCAAACGTGAAGGTGATTTTGAAGTAAATATTTTGAAGATTGTTTGTAGTTAAGTAACTAATCAACAGTGAAGGTGATGTACGTAATTATTCATTTTCAGCCTTTGTCAAGGTTTAAATGAGCTGTTTTCCAGAGCTGCAGCACATGTAATGGTCTAACCTTCCCTCACTTCTCCTTCTGCAGCGGTTGTAAGATCTTCCCTCTGTTTTGGTTTAAAGGTTTTGGCTTAATTTAATGCAAGTGTGAGAGTTTAGTGGTTTATTTTGGGTTTAGTTCCAACCTCATTGTGTGTGTCAACAACTCTGGATATCAGCAGGCCGGTGCTTTATGCCTACACTCACCTGCTTGGAGAAATAAGAAGGTCCGAACAGATGACCTGTGTTCCTTTTTTGTTCAAATAAGTTGTTAATCAAACTACTATTATTAGTATTTGGTATTTATTGAAATGGATTCTCTCATTTTTCTTTTATCTAATATTTTAAGCTAGGGCTGCTCGATTTTGGGAAAAATGACAATCACGAATGTTTTGATTGAAATTGAGGTCTCGATTATTTAATACGATTAGAGAAAGAGTAAGAGGGGGTGGGCAGCGTGACATTTGAAACATGATCTGTCGTAATACAGACAAGTTTCCTTCCACCAGGTCCCACAATTGTTTGTCTCAGACCAGCAGCTATGTTCTGCCTGGTGTGAATGAGTCTGGAGACATTTTGTTTACACGTTGAAATCCGCATCATTTTCGGCTCTATGTGCGGTTTGACCACAAGTCCGTGGCGGTGGCCAAACATTGGACTGTAGCCACGTCCTTCACAACACCCTCACCACATCCATCATACAGGGCAGGAGAGACACTCCACTAACATGAAGACGAGAGTCATACCGTTTGTCCAACGTGTTGATGAGTTTCTTAAATCCCTGTGTTAACTGAGCGCTAGTCTTTGGCAAGAAAATGAATTATATTTTGTTTATAACGTTTGTTATCTCTCTTTGTCTCTGGGAGCTGCTGGATTATTTAGTCGCGACTCACAAAAATTTAACATTTTTCTGTTCTCTCGTGTTGCATCACAAACAAGCCCTCGTGTGCATGTCTACGTGAACGAGCGCAACGTTTCACACGCACAAATGTCGCCTGTCGCTTGGCTGGAGGAGGGCAGCGATTCTCGCCTCATCGTGCAAGTTCCATAGAAATTGATGGAGAAGGAGCGGCGTCGCCTCCATGTGTCCAGCCCATAACTTGAGAGGTGTTTGCAACTGGAGTTGAATAAAACCAAAGCGGCTGGGGCTGTGGGAGGAGTCTGCAGCAGAGCGCTGCAAGTGGCGCTCGATTTGCAGCTGAAAACAGCACAAGAGGAAACTGAGAAGGAGCAAAAAATCAGACCATCTTGTTTTTATGATCGTTGAAAACCCAGATCGTAATTGTAATTAAAATTTGATTAACCGCCCAGCCCTATTTTAAGCTCAATAGACAAAATATTTTTGTTATAATTTCAGTGATTTTCATTGAAGTGCCTGGATAAACTCAGGAACAACATTGTATTATCTCGGGTACTTGTTGTGTTTTATGAGTGATTGTGTTGAATCAGCACATAATGTTGTCTCATGTCATTCGCTGGCTCCTGAAATTAAAATAGTATCCTGGCAGAATTTGAATCTGTAAACATCAAATCATTATCCTCTGAATAGCTAAAATACTTCGCTGTAATCAAACTTGTGATTTGCAGCCGTAGGGAAATGCTCTAAATTGTGGAAGAATTTGCATTTTGTGATTATTTTTCATTTAGAAGGACTCTTAGGCTTTTACACAGATATCTTAAATATGACTTTTGAAATGTGAATCTCTGATTTCTGTCTGTGTGCAGGTGGTTCGTGACTCCAAAGATGGTCTAGCTGCATTTTCTGATCTGTGAAGCAGCAACAGCCCACTAGCCAGGATGTCCAGTAGCTCGGGCTACCCCCCTAGCCAGGGGAGCTTCAGCAGCGAGCAGAACCGATATCCACCACACTCTGTCCAGTACACCTTCACCGGCACACGCCACCAACAGGTAAAACCCTCCATCTGCGTTGTTGTTTTAGCTAACATCGTCTTTCTTTGTCGCAACATTCTACACACAGATTAAGAAAATAACACGTCAGAAACACGACTTGTTTTAAAGAGAGTGGGACAGGACCACAGTGCTATAGACGAATTGATTATTTGTTCAGTGAATAGAGATTTTTGATTTATGGAAGTTGGACATTCATCTTAAAGTCTGTTAATATACAAATACATATCAGTTAACATCATGCTTGAGCATGTTAGTGATTCTGATGTTAGATTTAGTGACTTTTCACGCTCTTTTAGCAGCTTTTTGCCCAGTAACATAAGTAATTTGGGTCTACACCAACGTGCACACTTCTTTTTTCCTCTGCTGCTTGCATTCAGCGGTGGTTGAGGACGAGTAGCAGCAGCTCCTCAGTGCTTTATCCTCATGTGCAGTGTTGTTATTGTAGTTAGTTACACAGCAAGGCAGTGTACTGTGCACAAGAAAAGTTAGATATTTTAACAAATTCTGAATGATCGGTTTACATTTGGATGATGCGTTTGAATTTGTTGTTGATCTGCATTTAATTGAGCCAGAAAAAATGGAACAAAATGTGACATGAACATCAAACAGCTATTTATGTAATCCTTTCAGCCACAATTCCTCCGATCTTTAAAGTTTTTATAGCTTTTAATTCCAGCACTCCTTACGGTTGTGCATTCATTTCCTGTTGTAAATATTAAATAATTACTGTTATTTCTTAGAAACTCACTTTCACAGAAAACTGTCAACAAAATAGTTCTGAGCATTTGCTTGTTTACTTTAAATTCAGGACAAAACAGGAATTTGGGAACATTTCCTGAAACTTGATGTGCTTGCTCACATTTGTTTGGCAGCCACACTGTACTGATAACATTTAAGTGTTCTTTACCCCATAAGGTTTTTGGCACAATTTTAAAGGTTTTAATCAGTTATCAATGACAGAATTATGTTTGATTTGTCAGATAGAAGCAGATCTGTTGGTCTCACAAGTTCCATTATTTTCCCCCTACTGTGTCCAGCTAGACAGCTTCTAGTCCTCCTTATTCGAGGCTGCATGGGCCTCTCCTCCTGCTTTTGCTGTTAATGTGTGAAGTGTTCTTTAAATGAAGCATAAAGATGCTGACATTGTAAGCATGTGTTGTGTTCATAGTTGCAATTGAACCATTGTGTTAATTTAAGAAAGTTGCTTTTATTGGATAGAGTACAGCTGGGAGCTTGCAGGAAATTGGTGGGTGGGGCTGGAGAAACTGTGGTAAAGGGGTGACGTTAAACAAAAGTCCTCAGCTATACTCATTCTGAGGATGCTGCAGTTAGGGAGGTGTGACCATCTGCCAGTTGGAAGGTTGGTGTTGTGATCCCTGCTCTCACAGAACACGTTGAAGTGTCTTTGAGCAGGATACTTAACCCCATGTTGCCTCTGATGTGTTCCTAAGTGTATGATGGGTAAATATAAGTACACTAGGACCTGCTGTATGAGTGCAGGCTTTAATCGGTCAGCAAGGCTAGATAAGTACAGTCCATGTACTAATCAACCTGACAGCACTCAAATGATAGACAAGTCTTGTTATTAGTTGAATGATCCTTGATGGTAGAAAATTATACTTAAAGAGCCAGTTGCAGGTTAGAGCCCCCCTCAAATCAGTGTTTAGAACGTGCTGCAAGGAGGTAGATGCCTACTGGGCCTCATTGAGTTAGCATCACCCCCAGGCTCGATGTGCAGCGCCTGACTCGACATCCTTAATAGCACCACCTCAGTAATAAATATAAAGTAGAATTAATAGCAGGGCTGTTGTATTAGATTGAATCAGATTGTCCATATCATGACTACCTGTGTCACTCTTTGATGCCATTAGGATAAAGGGTGTTACATACTTTACAAGAAGTGAGAACTTTTTTTCTTGTTCTCAAGGCCACAAGAACAAAATGATGTCATTTAGTTTTTGCGGACTTGTTTGGGGACTTCTTGCTGCTGGTTCTTGACACATCAGCCGAGCAGAACTTTCTTCTTGTGGGGCGCTGAGAAGTATAGTGTGATTGGCCTGACATTTGAAGTGGCCGTTGTTGACGCAGAAAGTTGTGGCTTCCCCATTTCCCCTGATGTGAGGCTGAATGGATAGTTTTAATTAACAGCTGAACAAGGTTGTTCATTGCACTTAAAACCACAGACTACCGGTGCAGGTGCAGAGGTCTAGACCATGCTGCACTCCTGTAGAATCTGTGGTGACCTAGAGTATTCCACTCAGACTCCATAAGGGCTGAAGCACATGCTGGGAAAAGGAAACAGATTTTTTGATCACACTCATTGCCAGTGTTGTTGATTTATGGATTGGCTTAATTATACTGAGGAACTGACTGGACCTGCTAACCGTATGATGGCTTTTCCTTGAAAGAACGGACTACTCAGCCATCGTTTCAAAACGTTCAGTAGAAATGCCTCCAATGAAAAAGTCTGATGCTGTGGGGACAACTGCTGAATGTCCTTTGGAATGGATGTGCACAGGTAGGAAACACAGGTGTGCCATGTTCGTGGATGTCCTGAACAACGTTGACCTTGCTTTTCCACTTGGCCTTCATCACATCTGGATCTCCATCAGGAGTGGAAGCAGCAGTGCAGTAAAGGTGGTTCAAGAGAGCTTGTGTCCACAGCTTTAGATCTTCATACTACCTCTCATTTGAAGCAGCTTTCAAAGCTTTACCAACACCTGTTTCAGACAGAAACGCAAAAAAATAATAATAAATAAAATGCGATTATAGACAATCCAAACAAAACAATACTTACTACATACTTCTGCCAATATGCCAGATGTTGAAGAAATGGCGAATTCCTCCCGCACCCACTTGGCAACCTAAAATAGGGGACACACAACACATTCATTTTAGGACGTTTCATTTAATTTTATCTTTGCACATGGTCAACATGTCTTTCCAGGTACTCCGGCTTCCTCCCATCGTCCAAAGACAGGCATGTTAGGTTAATTGATGACTCTAAATTCTCCCTAGGAGTGAGTGTGTGTGTGAATGGTTGTTTGTCCCCTATGTGTTGGCCCTGCGATGGACTGGTGACCTGTCCAGGGTGTACCCTGCCTCTCACCTGTTAATCCTGGGATAGGCTCCAGCTTACCCGTGACCTGTCATGGAATAAGCGGTACAGAAAATGAATGAATGAACATGATCAACAGCAAGATTTTTTGTGCACTTTTGTACATATATTGTTTGTTACCTGGCTTTCTGTCTGTGATGAGGCTGACACGTGGATATGTTGCTCGTTGAGAAACCTGTGCTTTAGATCCTCCACCTCACACCTGCTGCTACCTGGAACCCCTGAGCTCTGTTTAAAACATTTAGTGATGTCATTATCTTAAGTTACACAAGTGTTTTTTTTGTCTGATAATGTTATCTTACCTGAAAGTCGAAACTTCCTCATCAGATCAGTCATTTTTCGTTTCCTTCTCTGGGGTGCATGACATGTTAGCTTCATCCATGAAAACAGGATGATTTGTCATTGCTGTGCACAGGAATGGAAGTTGTTTGGTTCTCAAACTCTGTCCCACACTGACCATCTTGGGCTGTACCTGGACAGCTAGGATGAAGAGAAAATAAATGCATTATTTTAAAGCTTTATTATTTTGTGCAGATACAGTCTCG
Source organism: Melanotaenia boesemani (assembly GCF_017639745.1). Classification (NCBI taxonomy): domain Eukaryota; kingdom Metazoa; phylum Chordata; class Actinopteri; order Atheriniformes; family Melanotaeniidae; genus Melanotaenia; species Melanotaenia boesemani. Next base: position 3,625,452 of record NC_055696.1, read on the forward strand.
ATCGGTGTTCTCATAATGTTTGCTCATTGTGGTGAAAACAATAGAAAACTAAAAAAAACACTTCAACCACGAGAGTCTTTTTCTTCACAATACTTGAGATGAGATCAAGTAAACAATAGAACAAACAAACTAATCCTTAATTTAAAAAACATTTAAAAGATTAAAAAGCTTCTTAAATGTTTTTGTCTACAGGCAATAATATCTGACTGTAAGCCAGGGCATGATCAGCCAGTAGCAGCTTAAGTAATTCATTTTAAGGCTGGTTATGAAACACAGGTCTCCTTCTCTTCCTCCGTCATCTCCTGCTCTTCCTGCAGCTTGGAGCTGGGCTGCTGCTGCACGAGCCTCTGGATGGGGGAGGGGCCTGCGGTAGCACCCGCAACTCATTGAGAAGACTAAACAAGTGTTTTCATGTCAGTCAACACAACATCACTAACTTGAGCTAACAGTTAGCATCATGTAGTCATACTAGTACAGCTATTCAAAAGCTAGCTGTACTGTTCTTTGACAACCTACATATCACATGGCTTCTAATCTCTGAAATCATTATTTTAATGAAGTTGGTAACATTTGAAAACAAGACTTACCACGCACAGATCGAGTCTGCGTAAAGCTGAGTCTCTGACGGATTCATGCCTGTCTCCCACTGACTACAGGACCAGAACATGCTGTTGACAACTGTCTTAATGAAGAAGCTATGTGCACCGAGGGCACCGCACCTGGTTTGAGTCACACCTTATCTTTGCTTCAGCAACCCACTTTGAACTCCATCATATTGCTGATAATCCTCCAGTCTGAAGTGAGCGGCACAGACGACCGCATTTATTGTAGCTGAAGCTGAAGTGAGGTCCCGTCTTTTCAGCTGCACAAAAAGCACCCAGGCACAGAAGACAGTGACATTTTTTCCTGTTTGGAAACCTGTGGACTCGATGTCCTGACAGGCTGGAGTTTGTGCTGCCTCCACATACGCTACAATTTAATATGTTTATGATAAATGAATGCAGCCGAAAACTAGTGAAAACACACTGGCTCGAGATAATGCGACTGTTCTGCCTCATAACTATCGACTCTCCACACTGATCTAAGGCAGCGCCTAGCTTACAACTTCCTCTCGTTATGTCATATGACGCCATGTTGGAGAAAAAAAAAAAACATTTGAGAGGCTTTGCTCAAAAATGTCACCTTTCCCAGTTATATTTATGTCCTTATGTCTTGTGAAATATTTAAAATCGCCAATAGAATTTTCAAATAGTAATGTTTGGACAACATTTCATGTGGATTTTGTAAAACATTTAAGCTGCAATATGCTCTTTAAGGGTGGTTGAAGCTGCCAGGGCTAACAGATGATTAAAACTGAGTTGCATCTGTTGTGTCTCTGTTATATAATTGTGGAAATTTTTCTGCTTTTGCTGTGTGAACAGAGCAGTCAGTCGCTTCACATCAGATCTCTTTGTTACTGTGCTGACCTTCATCAGATTGTTTTATGAATCTGTTTGTGTTGTGATCTTCTTGCCTTTAGGATTTCCCCGTCCCAGACTATCGTACTCACATGCAGGACCCACAGGGTCGGAGAAGACTATCTTTACTGTCTGAATTCCACCCGGGGGCGGAAAGGTGGGTGCTCAAATTTTATTACCCTTTAACACATGTTTGTGTATATTTTCTGTTTTAATCAGATTAAAGGTTTTAATTTAGTTCTGTATTTAATTTAAGTCTCCTGTTGTAGAGAAGTACCATCTGCACTGTTGCTTGTTTTACATTTTGTGCCTGCTTTAATTTCTCAGGCCTCCAGAGAGACGCCATGGTTACGAACAGCAGTTTCACTCCATCACAACCCAGGCTGAGCATGAGGCCATGGAGGCTAAACGCCCTCGCATGGAGACTGTTGCTGAAGCCCATATCACACGTACACCTTCCACAGCAGGGGGTATAGTGTTGCCCATGCCTCACACTGTACAGGACAGTTTAAGAGCCACTGTAGATGTAAAAAAGGTAGGACCTAGTACTTTTCTCCCAGTATTGTGAACCAAGATGGTTCTGCCATTTTGGAACTGGCTTTGTATTTGTTCAGTTGTTTGTTTTTTTTATGGCGTGACTGAAATCATGGACTGAAGTTTTAAATGGTTTGACGTGAGACCACTTACAGTTGTTTGGCATGTATAGATTTATGCCAGGATTTGTACAAAAATGAATGAATTCGCTCTTTTCTGTCAGGAGTCTCAGTTCACTGTCAAAGTGGGGTCCCCATCCCCAGGAGGACCTACGCTACACATGGGTGAGGAACAGGACACTTCTCCTTCCAAACTCTCCAAGGAGGAACTGATCCAGAGTATGGACCGTGTGGACAGAGAGATTGCTAAAGTAGAGCAGCAGATTTTAAAGCTGAAGAAAAAGCAGGTTGGTTCTCCAGCCAGAAATTTATCAAACACAAAACAGCTTGTCAACGAAAAGTTTAATAAAATGATTTTGTGTCATTTCAAAAAGGAATAATAATAAAAAGACTGAGCTGACAATCATTTAGAAGATTATTAAGGAGTTATTAAGCTTCTGCTATGATAAACAATCAGATGTAAATGCCTTATTACTTTGTTTTAAACAAAAAACCCATCATTTGCTTATTACATTATTACATGAGTTGCTGTTCAAAACTATTTCTGTAGTTTTGGATCTATTTTTCGTCAGCCTGCCATCCAATCCAGATAAGCTTGTTTTTTTTAGTTCATTTTCTTTTGCCATCCGTTTTGGAATTCTGTCTCATTATACAGGAATGTAAGCTGATCTTTGCAGACACAGAATTCCTTGCAGTTTTTCACCGTACCCTCTTCCCTGATTTTCAGGGATTTAATCGTTTATTTGAGGTTTTCAGGAACTCTGCTTTTACCTTTTAACCTGGTAGTTTATATAACCTTTATCTTGCGAGCAGTGACGCACCAAACATTCAGCTTTGTTTGTCTGCTGCCATCAATGTGGACCCAGAAGTAGAAATCGCCATAAAAGTTATACTTGAACATGCTGCATAGATTGCTGTGATAAGACCTGTGTGGGGCTTAGATGGCTGGAAGATGTGTGTGTGTGTGCGTGTGTGTGTGTGTGTGTGTGTGTGTGTGTGTGTGTGGTTAGGTGGGCTCTGTTCAGATGGATCAGTGTTTTTTCACCAGTGTTAATCAAGACAGATACAGGCTGAATAGCATAGAAGAAATGGGACACATCTTTTCCAGTTCATCTTATTGAAATTTCATATTTTGATGTTGTCTCTTAGCAACAACTTGAGGAAGAAGCAGCAAAGCCAGTGGAGCCAGAAAAGCCGGTGACCCCTCCTCCAGTGGAGCACAAGCACCGCAGCATAGTCCAAATAATCTATGATGAAAACAGAGTAAGTTGATTACTCCAAGAATCCTCATTCTCTCTTTTTTTTTATAATCCCCTTGTATCCACAAAAATGACTTTGTTTTGTCTGTTAAAATGATTCAGCATCAAACTGATAGCACATGTTGTCCCTGGATTTTCATTGCTGCGCATAACCATGGTGACCACTGCAAATCAAATCTGGCCTTTTGTTAACTGACTTATCTGCAGTGTAGTCTCGCTGATGGTTTACAGCCATTTCAGAACTGTGTTAACTTACAGCTGGTAGTTATAATAAAAAAAACAAAAAACTTACAGCTGATAGAAAAGGAACATTTTATGCTGCTCTGCTCAAGAATCTCCACTGTTGTTTAAACAGGCTTGTGGCATGGCAATGTTGTAAAATACTCTTAAACATGCTAGATTGTCTTGTGGATTTTTGGACTGTTGATGTTATTAAAGACAGTAGTACAGGAAGTGAAAATGTTTTTGCAGAACAATTAAAAATAGTTTAAGAACAAGATTAAAGAAAAGTCTTACGCAGTTGTAAATGTCACCTAAACAGTATAAATCAATCCCTCACAGAAACACAGAGTCAGGGTGTGTTTGTGGAGGTCATGACAGTTCGTCACCGTCAGTGTTGTAGTCAGAGAGCTCAGACACGCTCTCCTCCTCAGTCAACCATTAACCCTTCAGGCTGTAAAGCTGCTCAAGCTTAGCGCACAACATTTTGTCTGCAGCTGTGTTTGTTTTTGCAGATCAGGGCTTTTAAAATATAAGTTAGTCAATATGCCTTACTATATTAAATGAGCTTTCATTCTGCACTGATCCAAGAAAAAATATTTACCAGCTCCTGTGATTATTTTTTGTTTCATGTATTTTTCTTATTAAAGCACATGCATACAGACACATAACTCCAAAGCAAATGGGGGAAGTTTACAGTTTACAAACATGCGGTTTGATTGTTTTTCAGTCCCTCTTTTGTTTCCATTATCATATTTGTTAACCATCAGCGTTGGTTATGCAGTTTCATAACAATGGCTATGAAACACTGCTGATGTATTTTTGGATGCATATCTTTAATTTTTAAAATATTCAGCCCTCAATTTCTCTGTCATTTTTTTTTCAAGTGTTAACTTATTATTTTTTTGTCTTTAGAAAAAAGCTGAGGAGGCCCATAAAATACTGGAAGGCCTTGGTCCCAAAGTTGAGCTGGTATGCTTTTTTTATGGTTATTTATATGTTTTTGGGGGGCTTTTGAGAAAAGCAAGCAATTTCCAGCTTTTATTTCAAAGGCTTGCTGATGAATTATTGACCTATTTCAATTTATTTTTTTTCCCCTCAACATAGCCATTGTACAACCAGCCATCAGACACAAAGGTGTACCACGACAACATCAAGACGTGAGTACAGATATGCGTTTCATGAATTTATTTTACGTAGATCTATGTATCTTGCTGCAGACACGATGCTCACCATACTATCATGACAAGAGCAAAGTGCTAGAGGCAACTCTGACCTCAGTCCTCATAAACCCAGTTGATAATCCTGCCTAATCTGATCGCTGAGTCACCTGACTAAGCTGCCCTACTGACACTAAGGAGAGTGATTGAGAAAGGAAGTGAGAACATGTGTGTGTGTGTGTTTGGAGTTGGTTGTGTTTGGGGGGTGGGGGTGGGTTGGGGGTTGAAGGCCATGCTGTCTGGGACAAAACCCTTATCAGCGTGTACCACGAGAACAGCCCATCTGGCTCAGTCTTTTATCGGGACAGAGACCACATTTGTGTGAACCTGCTGTACAGGTCACAGTCTCAGGGTCAGCGCTCTCACTCTTTTCTCCCCTCGGTCACCATCATGTGTAAACAAAAGAGTTCCCAGTATTTTCTACTGGTTGCCAATAGTCAGGGTGCATGCTTCAAATATTCAAAATAATTAAAAGCTAAACACAAATTTTTCTTCTGAAATAATAAAGTATTAGATTTTGCTACATATGTTTTTTTGTTTTTGTTTTTTTCTGATTAAAAATAATAATGACATAAAGATTTCAGCAATTCAGTAAATAATTTTGCTCTCTTTCAGAAACCAAGTCATGAGGAAGAAGCTGATACTGTTTTTTAAAAGGAGGAACCATGCACGTAAACAGAGGGTAAGTGTCCCAACTGTTAAAAAAATACACCTTGGACTTTCATGTATGTATTTGTGCTGAAGTTACAAACACAACAGGAACAGCCTTTTCCCCAAATCAGTGCAACAGTCATATATTACTGCTGCTATATTACTGACCCCTGCTCACAACGTTGAAGCTTACATACCTGATCCTTTTTGTCTCCTATAATTGCACATAGAAGCTGTACTGATGTCTGACACTAATTAAACAAGCAGCTTTTTATCTGGTTTTAAGCTATAACATGAGGAGTGTTAAATGTTTGATCCCAAATAACTTTTCTTATTGTTTTAAAATAAGAAACCTGTTCTAAAGAAATTTAAGTCTATTGCCAGACTAGCAGCTTTTTGCCAGCATCTTACCGAAGTGGTCGACCTGCAGCTATTATGCTGGTCATCTCTTTGTTACACTGCAACCAGGACTTACCAAGGTTATAAAAAAGGAAAATAAAACTCAAAAGACTTTCCTAACAGAGAAATCAGTTGACAGTAGTTACCTAAGATTGTGGAAGTTGTAAAATTATACAAGTGATTTATTCACAGAACAGGAAGTGCCTTTGTTTCCCCTGTTTGTACTGATGTGTGAGCCAATAACTTTTTTATGCAATAGAAAAGTAAATATTGTTGCAATAAACAACAGTTCTGAGAAATTTCTGTCCAACCACTGCCTTTCTTATCAGTTACTTAAATATTGAATCACTTCATGTTGAAACACTGCTATTTTTTTGTATTGCTTTGGCTTAGTAAGTCTGACCTCTCTCAGAGTCAGACAGACCTTTTGGACTCTGAACAATGGTAGAGAGACATGGCCTCATTCCAAGAGGAAGGTGAATTGTTTGTCTCTTGCTGCAGAGAGTGGAAATAAGGCTGTAATGTCCTGTCAGCTCTGAGTCTTTCCATATCTTCACTTAACATTTAAACTCTTTCACCTTTCAGCATTAGCTGTTTATTTCTTTTTCTTTATTTATGCTTTAAAGATAAACATCATCCATGTGCTGATTAAAAAGTTGTCGGTACATAAATGTCCCTTTTGCTCTGTAATGGAATTGCAATGACCTTTAAAAGTTATGTGTATACAAAATGGTTGAATAAATTGTTAGTGGGTCATTAGACGGCGTTTAAAAGAGCCAAACCAACAGCAACAAATACAGCCTGTTCCTCCCGAGCAACGTGTTTGCAACACACCTCTTCCTGCTTCAACCAGTCAGCTTACGTAAAGAGAAGCGTTGTGGTTGCTGTTGCTAGGTGGTATGATAGTTAAATTTCATTACTTACATTCTCTTAATTAACACTTTAATACAGCTTTCTGTTCTGTCAAACTGAACTTTATTTATTGTTTAATTTGAGAGTTGCATGTAAGCACCACCTAAATTAATTATTTCTCTGTAACCTTTACATTATGTATACTGGGGTGTTATAACAGAGTACTAGTTACATAATCTTAAAATAATCATTTTATTTAATCTGTCATTTGTTTTATTTGGTTTTAAATACAACTGAGAAATATTATGAGTAATTAAAATTTCAACTCCCTCATGATTTCCACAACCATTCCGAGCTGATCTTCTGGCTCATTGTGATGCAGAGTGGTTCCTTTGGCTCGTATTGATGGACAGCTACTCTGTTTTGTGTAAACAGGAACAGAAGATCTGTCAGCGCTATGACCAGCTGATGGAGGCGTGGGAGAAGAAGGTGGAGCGCATGGAGAACAACCCCAGACGCAAAGCCAAGGAGAGCAGAACACGGGAATACTATGAAAGGCAATTTCCGGAGATCCGCAAACAGAGAGAGCAGCAAGAGCGCTTCCAGAGGTAAAGCTGTTTACCAGTGATGGGTCAAAGTCGAGGCCCAGTGATACACCTGCATGGAAAGAAATTAGACTGTAATGGTTATGAATGTGTAAATAATTTTGCCAATAACTTTGGTTACTTGCGAATGCGTCTTTACACATGCAAATATTAAGAAATTTTGGAAACAAAATAACACATGAAGACAAAACATTCATATTTTGTACTAAGGTTTGAAATTTGAAATTTATTTAATGGAAAAACCTTTGAGATGCAACATCTCATTTTCAGGGGGGTCCAAATTTGATCCAAATCCAAATTCATACCCTCACAGACAGGAAGTTCCTGTGCATAGAAATCATTAAATGCATGTGCACGCGTTGCCTGATGCACACTGGTCAGATTAAATGTGAACAGCTTGTGTGTTCATCTGGGATGTTGACTGTTTTCACGCATCCAGACTCCTCAGCTCCACTAATATGTGGTGCGTTTAAGTGCTGGTGGAAAGGTGGGTCATCTGGCTTTTAATCAGATTCGAGTGTTATTTTCTTTTGTTGTTATTTCAAAGTGGGAATGATTCTTTCTATAACAGAACAGCTGATCACCCCTTGATTATAACATATATCCAAATCCTACGTGGACATGCAAGCCGATCTGTTGGCTAAGTAACCCTGCTGGAAAGTTGTAAATAAGAAATAATAATTGTGGCGAACGCTTAATTATAAGATTGTCTATACTATTCTCAAGTATAAAATACAATTAGACAACATTGGGCTGCAGGATGACGGCAAAAACTATAATTAGGCTAATTTTTGGTCATTATCATGCTGACACCTTTTTAACATAACAATCATATGGCTTTGAAAATAGTCTGTTTATTGACCTTGTTTTAAAGAATCTGCATAAAGTAGCTCTGGCATTGAGTCATTTTATTAAGCTTTATTAAAATAATCTCAGGACAAAACTGAGAATGTGCTTCATGCTTGGGCTTTGTATGGTCGTCTCTGTCAGCACATGTGAATAACGAAGCTGCAAGAATGTTGATCAAAATGGGAGTTAGCCCAATTGTGCTCGTCTGGCTTTGACATTAAAGTTAGTTTGCTTTGGCATTTAAGGATGAGTACATGCACTGGTACCATAACGTGCCAGTTTACTTTAACTAAGCTGATTTTATAATTGAGGTCAGTAGCAATCTTGTGTTTGTATTATGGCTCAATTACTTGGTCAAAACACATTCAATTGGCAAAAGTTATGGTAATTGTTCTCATGTTTTGAGCAGAAATAAATACTTGTGGCTTCTTTTCAGAATTAGTTTAGTAGCTCTATAATTTTAAAGGTCCCAGATTATAACATTGTTTTTAAAGTGTATTGCCCCAAATTCAGCCTTGGTCCTTAATTTCAGCCATTCCAAATGTGGCTCTAGTAAAGTCTTATGATAACGGGCTGTTTCTGTGTTTGACCCTCTAAATGTTCACGACTGGTGCCTGTCCACGCCCCTATCTGGGAGAGGATCTGGCTTTCTTAGGCTCAGCTAGACGGAGGGTCAATGACAGTATCCACTACCAGGGATGGTAGTTATTTCCCTTCGTGAGGTCACAAAGGGAAAGATCTCAGACTCACCTGTTTGAACATACATTCACTAAAAAGTGGAGCAAGAAAGTGAGAGAGGACAGAATTTTCTCGTTTTTAGACCTCATACACAGACTATGAGGACACATGTGACTGTTAGAAAACCTTTAGAAAGTGAATTTTGCATAATATGGGACCTTTAAATCCACTGTAAGTTGGATGGAAGCACCGTGGGACCAAAGTTGACAACTTTCCCTTTCTTTTTCTTTGATGCATTAATAATGGTGACCCAAACTGGGCATACTGAGGCATAAAAATGGTTCCTTTCCATTTTTAAGATGTCTGTTCAGCTATCACTAAATGGGGGACGCTAGGTGCTGTGTGATGGCCTACTTTTGAGCAGAGACAGACTCGCTGGGTGCCTGTGGGAACGCTGGGAAATAGGGTCAGGGTCCAGTTTCTAGTTGTTCTTTGCACTGGTGTTTTGTGTTCTCATTGAAATATTCAAGGAAGTGTTTTCATGTCTGTGCTGTTTATGCAGACTGCTGGACAGTTAATACATCATTCATTGATTATGACAGGAAGCTTTTATTAACAGACCTTTGAAAGAGCCACCCAGAAAATTGTAATAAGTCATGAATACTTTATAGGTGAAATCTTTGCACCCTATGCAAATGTAATTCAGCTAAATTTCTATTGTTATGTACCCCTGCTTTTCGCAGAGTTGGACAAAGAGGAACCGGTCTGTCTGCAACCATTGCAAGAAGCGAGCATGAGATTTCTGAAATCATAGACGGCCTCTCTGAGCAGGAGGTAGGTACTAACTACACTGCATTTTAAAAGTATCACAGGGCCGAGCTGTGCCTTGAACAGCTGTAATCACGCTGTTTCCACTGCGCTGTACAGAAAAGGTAAAGTATGTAATTACTTGGTAAATGGTGCAGATCTTTTATAACTTCTTCCAATAAACCCTGTTGGTTGGTGAACAGAAAACTCTTACAGAGAGGGTAAAAGTCAGAAAGGCTACGTGTGCTGTAGCAGTAACTTTACAAACTCTGACCCGCACCAAGAAATCAACAGCTGGTAAAACGAAAACTCGACAAACCAGAGAGAATCAGGTAGAATTCACAGAAGTACAGAGATTAACACGAAAAGTCATTACAGACATTTCTTTCTGATCTGCAGCACATTCAACCCACAGAGGATTAAAGCAGCTGTTAGTCTTTCGTTCAGGTGGCAAACTTGGACAAATGCAGCAACTAAATTATATTAGTCTGAATCGAGGTTTCACAGGTCATATTTACTTATTATTCTTCTTCTCTTTGAAAAGAAAGACCTATAGATGTTAAAACTACGTTACAAATGCTGTGGGAAGATTTTGATTAGCATTAAGATGGCGTGTCAATATTTGACCAACACTTTCTCTGTCTGTCCACAGAACAACGAGAAACAGATGAGGCAGCTGTCAGTCATCCCTCCCATGATGTATGACTCCGAGCAGAGGAGAGTGAAGTTTATCAACATGAACGGCCTAATGGATGACCCCATGAAGGTGTACAAAGCCCGGCAGTTTATGAATGTTTGGACCGAGCACGAAAGGGAGATTTTTAAGGAGAAGTGAGTTTTTATTGGTTTGTTTCTACATTGCAGAGATTGTTACTGGACCCTGACGTTAGCACCATGCTCACAGCTGGTGTATTTTTGGTCTGCATGAATAATGACTGAATTCTATTTGCAGGTTCATACAGCATCCCAAGAATTTTGGCTTGATAGCCTCCTATCTAGAGAGAAAGGTAAACCAATTTTTTCCATTTTCAAGCTTCGTTATTTAAGACTCTGTTTTTGTGGAGTTTGAATAGTCGTCATGAAGTATTTAGCTGTTCTTATTTAAGCACCTGTCATCAGACTCTTTCTTTCAGTGCAAATAACAGCTCCAAATTATTTAGCTTCATAATATTCAGTCAGAAGAAACAAGAAAAAGCTTAGACATGTTATGATTTACTCGTTTCAGAGTGTTGCTGACTGTGTCCTGTTCTACTACTTGACCAAAAAGAACCAAAACTACAAGACATTAGTGAGACGAAACTATGGAAGACGGAGAGGAAGGAACCAGGTAAACACAGTTTTCGTAGCAGTGTCTTTAACATCATGAAAATGTTTTTGATGAGGATGTCGAGTCTCTTATTGAACAAAACAGCATTAATGCACCAAATATGAACAAACCGAGTTACAGTTTTTATGAAATAAGAGCGGTGCTTCATCAGTGTGCTTGACACCCGGGAAGTGGTCAAACTATAAAGCAGTGTGGTGTACAGGGAGGCTTTAAGGAAGACCAGCGGATCAGTGAGGTTTGCAGCAGGGTTTGTTTAATCAAGCTGACGCTATATTTTGTGTGTCTGGAAAAAAAACTTGGCATTTGATATTTGCACAAATAGTTTGGAATCAAGTCTTCCAGTGTAGAGGTCAGCCTGGCAGAAACCTGACAGTTTGAGATGTCCTGAGGACAAAGAAGGCAGCAAAGCAAAGTGATTACCTAGAAGCGAATGTCTGGACCTTTTTTCTGTCGCACAGTTGTGGAGGTCAGGATGGTATCATGGCCTCTGTTGTGACCATTCTCAGCATTGCTCAGTGCAATTTTGAATATTTTTAAATTAGAAGAAAAAACATTAATAGATTGCAGGTAACTGATTGATCAAACGATTTTTTTTTTACCTTTTATGTGCGGCTTAGATTAATATTTGTGTTGTATGACTGCTAAGACAAATAAACTGAAGAATTTGAGGTAGCTAATCACGTGTTTCAGCTGTCTCTGGAATTTGTTTTCCAAAAGAAAATGATGCAATAAAGAACTTGTAAGTTGAGATTCCAGATTTCAGAATGGCTGCCCCCCTCCCACCTGTAATCCTTTGTTGTTTTTATTCATTTTCTTTTTTCATATATATTTCGGGTCCATTATGTTTCTCGTGTAAAAAGCACCAAGTTGTTGTTATCCGTAATTACGTTGTCAAGGTGGGGTTGTTCGTTAAATGTTGTGTCAATATGTGTTGTTTATTAATTGGCAGCTGTTCTCATGCTGCACATTTTTAAAGGGTTTGTCAGTCTGTTTTTGTTTAAACAGCATAATTGTAGAACCTCACAAGTTAGCTGTTTGGTGGGTGTCTTTTGTTCTGACTGGGTGCAGGCGGTGCACCGCTGCTGTCACAGGTTCAAGCCTCGGCTGGGGGGTTTGAACAGGAGCCTTTCTGTGTTGAGCCTCCCGTGTATATGCGTTTTTCCGAGTACTCTGGGACCATTTAAAGACTTTTTGCTTCTGTTTTCTGCTGAATGGGGCTGCTGTCCCAATATCAAGCACGGACACAACCCCTCCTTTTTCTCAAAAGCTTCAGTCTGCAATCGCCGTCAAGTCTGGATCGTGAACTTGTAGACAGCAAAGCGAAAACAGATTGCTTTCCGTTGTTCTGTATAATTATTGTCTTTGCTAACTGTTCTGTTGGCTAGTCTGCCTCATGCAAAAAATTTAATAGATTGGCTGCTTATTTCAAGGCGAGTGGCATTTTGCACCCCCTTGTGCTTTCTGCTTGTTACTGTTTTCAAAACTTTTAACTTGTGGAAATAACCTATATGCTGAAAATGTTGAGTTTTGACAGTAATTTTGATTGTACCCTATGGCAAGCATGTGCAGTTCTTTTTGTCAGTGCTTGCAAAGACCTACAGAGAACATGTATGCAGCCACAATGTTTATTTTTTCCCCTTCTTTTCCCCGAACTAAAAAGGATTTGGGTTTAGCCAAACCAGGATCCATCACTAACACAGCGCTGTGCAGATGATCCTGGCTATGTGACCCTCTTTGCTAAAAGACCATAAGTAATTATTTTAGTATTCCTTCTGGATTTTTTTCCATCCTCTCTGGGGTTTCCTCCCGTTACTGATGCTACAGTCCTTGTACAGAACGTTCTGTCCAGCTCTTCTGCTGTGCAACACAACAGTTTGGTTGTAGTTTTATACGAAGGAGGAGGTGGAAGGCACAAGAGTGTATGACTACATCTTGAACTAATAAATTTTCCTTATTTAAGTGATTGCTATTTTTGTTTAGTTTCCTGTGACTCAGAAGAAAGTGCAAAGAAATGCCTTGTTTGTTTTTGTTTGATAGCTCCTTGGTGGTTATTTGACATTTTGGATAATGTCAAACTTTGGGATTTATTGTGTTGTTTGCATGCAGAACTGGTTTAATATTTAACTTTCTTTTTTTTTTCTTCTTCTTTTTTTGTTTTTTTTTGTTTTTTTTTGTTTTGCAATGCTCAGAAGCAGTTTTTTTTGTTGTCGTTTGGAGAAATGCATATAAGTATGTTGTGGATTGCCAAGTTTGTGTTGTGCTTTAACAACAGCAGTTTGCGTGAGCAAAGTGAGTCATTAGAGTGGGAAGGAAAAGGACAGAGTGAGCAACAGCAAGAGGAGAGGAATGTAGGGCAAGTGAGTGAAACTGAGTGAAAAAAAAGCCCTGAGTGAGACAGAGTCAGCGCTGGCAGCTTATCCGCTGAGTGTGTGCTGTTTCTTTTCTTTTCTTTTTTTTTCGTTTTCCATTTCCTCTTTCTTCTGTTCCTCAGAACGTGGGGAGACAGAGAGAAAGAGAGAGAAATTCACCCCTCTGTAAAAAGCTGTGTTGGTACAGCCCAGCCATCTGACAGGCCCAAAAAACTGTGCTGCTGTGAGTGCCAATCAAAGAGGAGTGCTCAGCGGGGATTACCTTGAGTGACCCTGCATAGATTAGTGTGCATGTGAGATGGACAATTCTTTGGGCGGCTTAAGCGGCCTGATGACACGCTTTCCTGGAATATGTGCGACGGTGCCGTGGCCCGGCAGCCCTTCTAAGGAGCTCTGCTATGGTGCTGTCCTGCCCCTCCACTGCTACTGTTGCCAGCGCAATGGAGGCACTGGAGGGTAAATTCACACTTGCAACACGAGTAAGCTTTGGCGCACAACAGGGGAAAGAGGTTTTTATGACGAGCAAATGAGCGTGCAGGTATGTCTCTAACTTTGAAACTAGACTGTTTACGTCCATACTTGCACCGTTTAATTTCTTCTCCTTTTACTTCTTGTTTTAGTCCGTGTTACTCCCTTTGTTCTGATGTTGCTTGGGCAGTTTGTTTCTTAGCCTACATGTTTATTTTAGGAGTGTAGGCAGTCAAACATGGCTATTTTAGGGTAGGTTTTCTAGGACATGTGCAGACAGGTTTTTTATTTAGAACCCAAGTCAATTCTCTTTGGTCATGTACATGTGTTTATGCTGCAGACGAGGTATCATTCCCAGCTGTGAGATGAGAAAATATGGGAATCAACTTTCATGCCATGCTGTTGTAACTTTTCTTGGACAAATTTGTCATCCGTGACAGCGTAACCATAATGACTGAATATGTATTTTAGCTTGATTTGTGAATACACAAAAAGGACAGCAATAGCCATCAGTTTTGTACTTGTCATTTTATTTGTTCTTTTAGATTTTGCTACGCAGCTTTGATAATGTTTGTGTCTGTGCTTGTATAGTTTAGTTATTTCTCATTCATTTTCTTGGTCTTAATTGTCCATACAGTGCAGATGAATATTGATTTAAAAACAAACTAAAAAAAAAAGCGTATACACACCATTCTGTTTCTGTGCACATCTTCTGATTGCAGGGCATATAAACTGAGACTTTTGGAATAAATAAACCTTCAGCTAAAAGTAATTTAATGTGGTCTAACGTGATTAACACCTGGTTAAAAAACAACAGACTAAAATAAATGATTTATTCCAAGAGTTAAAGATTAATTGCTGTCCAGACTATCTTGAAATAATCTGCCAATGTTTGACTTCTAAAATAGTCAGCTAAGTTTAAATGATACACTCACAAAGATGCAAATTAACTGCAAGATGTGAGAATTAAATCTGAAGCCATCAGAAGTCTCTTATTCTGGTGTGCCACCATATTCCAGACCTGCCATCTCTCTGACGTGTCCAGAGGCGCAAGCTGTTAATCAGGATGGGGCATTGGGAACAAACTGTAATCAATAAATGAGCTAGTTGGACCTTTCAGGTAGTGGATTGACCAGACATCAACTCCCAGATGTTGTACCAGTTTCTGGAACATCCTTTCTGCAATAGGTAGTACTCTCTGAAGTCTGCATCATTTCATAAGGTCATGATGTTCATGCAGGACAATGCTCCATCACATCCTCCGTTGTTTGGCTTGTCAACAAAAGCTTCAAAGATGACTGAATAATGACCCTCCTCACCTGATTTAAATCCTACTGAGGAATTTCAGGACCTCTTCAAACAGGATTTGAGACTAATACAGACTGTGGTTGCTGATTCAGGGAAATTTGATCATGAATAGATTTTATGCAGCCAGCAGACGCCTCAGATGGAAGGCTCAAGGCCATCACTGAAAAAACAAAACGTAGGGGTACTTTTAGCTCACAGAATGTGTGTAGAAAATATCATTCTTATGGTTTTCCCCTAAGGTTACTGTAACATTGAAAGAAAATTCCTTCCAGAAACTGGCGAGAGCTTTTGGTATCGTTTTTGTTAGTGTTGAGTCCATTTATCAGACCTGTCAACCGTATAGAGCTTTTGAATTTATTTAATTATGTTTACAATAATTGCTCTTATGTTAATTGAGTAAAAGCTTTTGAAACGCAGCAGATGGAAATACTCCCACAGAAAACTACTGTAGAATCTAATTAGTTTTTTATTTTTTATTTATAGTCTGTATTAAGTTTTTTGTCATCGTAAGTCCATATATAGAAGCAGACATTGTGAGTAGATGTGTGTCACGATTTGAATGCGTTGGTTTTTGTTTTTAATGAGATTAATTAAAGGCAGAATAAAATTTGAGAGCCTCATTTTGCCTGGCATAACCGGTTTATAGTTTCCTGTGCAGAGCTCCCAGCTGCCATGGCAACGGTGGGTAATGCTTCATATTCCTTTTTAGTAATTTTTTTCTTTTTTCATTTTTTTATTTATTTTCTCTCATTTTTGTTCTTTTATTTGAAGGATTTGTAGCTATCAGAACTTTTAAAGAGGAGTGCGTTCTAAGTCATTGCATCATTTTATGATGGCAAATTAATGTCAAAGACAGAAGCAATAGTAGTGACAAAGACTTTTTTTCCATCTCCTACTCCTGAAGTCAAATTCCTTGTAGCAAAATTTAGATTCCACTGGTGACCTTAGTTATGGGGTAGGAAATGGAAGATTGACTTGTGGCTCTCTCATTTCCCAAATCAAATAGGACTTGTGAATCAGCAGAAGAAGGCAGAAATTAAAACGCTTAAAATATTTAAGGCAGGTCTGGAAAGAAACCGTTTTAGCAACACTGAAGAACCATAGGGCCTCATTCGTTTTTGGAGAACATCTGTTTAGGCTTTTTACTCCATGTGGGAGAAGAGGCAGGAATGCCACTGCTGTGTGACCAGCTCCAAAGCAAACATGAGTACTCCTTCACCCAATCAGAACAGCATCTCAATGAAGAACATGTATGGAGGGATAGAATATTTGCAGAAACTGATTGCCCACTCCTGGGAGAAAGGTGGAGGGGAACTGAATTCCAGCACACCAAAAACAGTGCTTAGCTGCCTACAACAGGAAAGCATTGATGATCGGGAGAAAAATCAATCATGTAACAACCAGAAAGTCGACAAATCAATTCCTGGCTTCTCCAGACTAAATGTAGGTAATTGAAGAAGACGGTGAACCTCACATTGCCTCTGATGTATCAGAGTACGATTGTGTGGGTATTACAGATAAAAAGTACTAAGTGTTGTATGAGTGGGTGTGTGATTGGGTGAAATTGGTCAAGTAAGACTAGAAAAGTGCTCTACAAGGACAGTCCATTTAATGTCGAAATTTAAGACGGGAACAGTCCTCTACAGCCGTCAACATGCAGTAAAAAATTGAAAACTATAGTGCATGGTTGCATAATCACAATATGCTGTAGAAGGTATCATACTGTCATTTTACTAGCTATCATACCCTCCGTTTGATGGGTATTTCTGTGGTGTTCTAGCACAATGAAAATATCTATTTATCCCAAACTGCATGAGAAAGTAGGAAACAAATTTGATATTTATCTTATAGCAACGGCAGTAACCACGATGAAATGTTATGTACAACTAACTGATTGGAGGAAAAGTTGCTAACTTAGCTGGCTGTAGATTTGATGTGCAGATCCTTTCCAATGCAAAATCCCTCAGATTATTGCCTGTCTTTAATTAGGGCTGGCAAGAGGAGCTGCTCATTCTGCAAGTCAGAGACACTGCAGACCCAACTGCAAGCGGAGGCAGCCAGACTCCTCTTGTGCAATCATGTTGTCGTAAATGAGACGGCCACATCCCGGTTTTTGTTTTCTTCATAAGTTGTACCCCTTTTTATCTTTTCTTCAGTCCATATCTTTTTGCCTTTGCTGATGAGAGAAGCACATTCCACAGCCCCTTCTGGTATGCTACCAGCATGAGATGTTTGGCTTGGCATAGCCAGACTTGTTCCAGAGCAGGGCTTTATGCAACAGTCAGGAAGAAGCTTTCTGTGGTGTACCTCACCAGCAGTGCTGATAAAGAATGTCGCTATGTCCTTAATCATTCTGTTGGCCCTGGTTTTTAAATTCAGCATAGCTTGTTGTTATTATATATTTAATATTAAGTTTATCAGTGTCAGGCCCCTTTCCATCTTTAAGGCCTATAATGAGACAAATATTCCAGTAAGTAACAGGCTGGGGGTTTTCATTTTGGGTTTATGTGTATAAACAAATCAGAAATTAATGAAAACAGTCAAGTTGAGTATTAAGGCCCATTTATGCTCTCTTACGTGTGTAAATAGCAACGTCCGTTTCAAACGTTGTCATACGTGGCTGTCCTCATACTTCCATGCATCTTTTACGTTGCCATGGTCAAGTCAGTTCTTCTCTAAAGGTCAGTGCTGAGTTCAGAGTTCACTCCCGCGAGCCAACGTCAGTTTCAGACACTGTTTGGCAGCGGTAACGCGTCGCTATAAAGTTGTTTCCAGCCACTCAACACGCACTAAACACTCGCATACATTCTTTATTCAAAAGCCTGCACAATTTTTACAGTTGTTGTCAATGTCTTCATTCTTCTGCTTTTTTGTTCCGTTCCTGATCCTCTTCTTCTGTGGTTTGTTTCTTTAGCAGGTCGCATGTCAGCACTTCTACCTACGATTTCCGGTGGTAACGCTCCGTTTTCTGCGTCAAGAGACGGATAGCTAGGCTCCCTGAAAATGGACCAAATTACTCGCGTAACAATGCAGAAGACGGATGAAACTGTTCGTCTGTCTGCGTTTCTGTCTTCTGTGTCGAGCATAAATAGGCCTTTAAAGTCCATTTTGTTAGAACAGGTTTTAGATGGTTGTTCTCATCAGACTAGATGAGTGTCAGTTGTGTAGAGGTGTCCCATGCATGTAATTGGTCTGCAGTATTCTGCATTGAGTATTGAGTATTTGGCATGTCATGCATCTTTGTAAAAGGCCATCAGGCATGTAGAGGATACATTAGCGACACAAACAAAAGCCCCCAAAAATGACCGTGGCACTTGTCTAGAATAGTTGTATTCTAATTAAAAGGTGATTATTTTAGAACTGGGTTTAAGGATTGTTGAGGTGTAAGCAGAAAGCATTCTCTACTTTTTTTTATGTATACTGACTTCAAACAACCAAAATTCTTCTTTCCTAATTTTTCCCACTTAATTTCCCAATGTGTCTTATCTGCAGCAAATAACACGCCCTGCACAAGAAGAAAAGTCAGAAGACAAAAACGAAGAGGACAAATCAGAGAAATTGGAGAAAAAAGAGGACGAAGAAAAGAAGGACGAGGAAGAGAAAGATGAAAAGGAGGATTCTAGGTGGGTGGTTGTGTAGCTGTTTGGCCAGTGTCATTCTCGTACCAGGCAACCTCCATTTCAGCTTCATGTCAGTGTTTGATACGTTCAGCTGTTATTACCTGCACATTATGCATTACTGGGCCCAAGAAAAAAAATATGCCCACTTGGTTTTGATTTGGTACGTAATTTTAGCTGCTTCAGCAACGTTATGAGCCCAATAAATGAGGTGAGTTGACTGCGTAGATATGATATACACTACCAATCAAAAGTTCGGACACACTTTTGTCTTAAATCCAATAGAAAGTGTGTCCAGACTTTTGGGTAGTAGTGTGCTTCATGACTAGATTTCGTTTTCTTACCTGATGAAACTCACATATTCCAAGATGACAATGCCAGTGTTCATCTGGCTCAAACAGTGAAAGAGTCATTCAGAGAGCATGAGACCTCATTTTCACACATGGATTGACCAGAGCTCAACCCCACTGAGAAATAGACATTATATTTCAGAGCGTTTAGTTATTGTAGTCATTATTGTTCGCTGGAGTAGAAACGTTTGACACCTGTGTAACTGCATGTGTGTGCACCAACAATACTGTCAATCAACGCCAAAGAGACGATGATTTGAGCTTGCATTTTAAACCTTTCAGTCACTCATTTTTGTCTAGCATTGAGAATCAGTTTCCTTAACTTAAAAGGGACTTGTCGACAGCTTTCACACCAGCCAGTTTAAATTCTATTAAACGAGAGAAAGGATCTGTGTTCTGTTAAAGCCTCACTTCTGAACTTAACGTTTGATAAATCCAGATTTTTTTGTACTTACGAACATTCTAAATATCATTTGTATGAAGAAATTAAGGACAGTTTCTACGAATGGTTGATAAATAAGGGTCCAGAAATGTGCATAATGAATGTCGGTGAGCCATCCAAATGCGTCAGACTTTTTGTAGTGTTGTTGGTATTTACAAAAATACCTAATAAAACCTGATAAACAAAACATATATGACAACTCGCACTATTTTGTGCACATCTATTTTTTCCCCACAGTATTTCACCTGATGTTTATTTTTTATTCATAACTTTATTTAATTCTTTCACCAAACAAAACAACCAATAGAAACATAAATTCTGAAACACTTGGATGGAGAAAAAAAAATCTCACACAAATTATTAATTAACCAAATATGTAGTAAATGTTGGAAGGCTGGTGATAGTTTGTTTAATCTGTTAGATACCACATGCGTAGCTAGATGGCTTTGTTGGTCAGTTAGATACTTCTCTAGTTATTTTCAAGGTCACAGTGTTAGAATTGGGTTCATGTGAAGCATCAGTCTAGTGTGTTATTGATCCCTAATCAATCCGATAGTTAGAACTCAGAATTTAGTTCTACATAATTTAGTCCTTTTCCATGTTTTCAGGAGTTTTCTTCTAAAATGCCTGAGCAAACAACCAAATGTCCAGTTAGCATTACAGAGACACAGACTCAGAGTGAAAGAGCAAACATGCTTGCATATTAAACATCAGAAATGTGGCAGTAGAGGTCACATTTCCTCAAGTGATTGTAATGATTCATGCTTTAGAGAAGACTTGGGAATCGTATCCAACTTGCTGACTTGTTGAAATGTCTAGCTCGAGTACAAATAATTTCTAATTTGCTGTTAAGCCTGTGGGAAGAAAAAAAAAAAAAATGAAGAGGGTGATATTGCTGCGTCAACAGGGAATAGATATTTGCTGTACCAGAACCTAAAAGCTGTGTTCCCCTGTCCAAAACCACAGGGACATTGGCAAGGACAAAGACAAGTGTGACGGTGGGGAGGACGAGGACGGAAAGGAGCAAAACACGCCGCGTGGCAGGAAGACTGCCAACAGCCAGGGCCGCCGTAAGGGAAGGATCACCACACGCTCCATGGCCAATGAGGCTGCATCTGTTGCAGCCGAGGAAGCGCCTCCCTCTGCTTCTGAGCCTGCGCTGCCAGATCCTCCACAGCTCCCTAAATCTGATACAGCACAAAAAGGCATGAAGGAGCCTGCAAAAGCCCTGACTCCAGTGGCAGATACTAATAAAGGTGATTCTTCTCACTTTGTTGGAAAAATCCTTAAAAAAAAATATAATTTCTTTTAATTTCAGAATGAAGGGAAAAGAGGTTTGACCTCATTTACTCAGTGTCTTATCTCAATAGCAATATGAGCAGGAGGGCCTTAGCGTGGTGGTTCAAATGTTGCATTAACTCGGGGGTGCAACCCTCAGTTTTTGCTCTGCAAGCAAAACATGGACAAATTTGTGAAAGTACAAATGGGCGAACAATGATGAATTAACAACAGAGATTTCACCAAGTTCAAAAGCCACTTGGGGACTTCTCATCCTAAACACAAAAATAAGCCTGTTGATTACCTCAGAATCTTGACATTATTGTTGTCGACGAAAAGCGGGTCCTGCAGAAAAAGTTTGGGAACCACTGACGCATTACCCGACGCATTATTTGTTATTTTTTTATTTTTGTGAGAGATCAGTGGCCCAGCCACTTACTACCATGTGCATTGAATGCTATTATGAAGCTGTTTGCACGCTAGCTATCGCTGAAGGAATGCACCGCTCTGTTAGAGCTGTCGTTTTTCAGGTGGTCCACGCCTCTGCTTTTGGCCATTTGTGTTAAACATTATTATTATTTAAATCGTTGGTATGTGTCTTCTCTGCCAGTTCAGAATTCTGGTGTATGTTATGTACCCTATATTAATGTCATTAATTAACAAACATCTGTATGTCCATTCTTAAATATTCTGGACAAATCCTGGTTGAAATGGGAGTGAAGGAACTGGATTATCTCTTCTGCAACATTTTAGATATGTGGAACTGTTTGTTTGCTGTGTTGTAATCTATGCTGCTTCTTAGAAGTGGGCTTGGTGCTGAGGGGTAACTATGGGTCAGTCTTGCCCAGTTGAAATGGTGCCAGGTGAGTTAAGAAAGGCACTGATTCATTGAGAGGTAAATATGTAAGTGAATAGAGGATAGTGTTTGTTTATGGCACAAAAAAAAGCCATATTGTAGGGGGCTTGTTTTCACATCGTACACACCAGCATAACCATCTAGTAATCATCTAGTAATATAAATTCTGCCATTGAAGAAGGAAACCTAGTCTTGTTGTAGACATTTGTTAAACCTAATGTAACAGACTTTGTAGCTGGTGGGGACCTTTGTTAGAGGCAGTCTAAACAAGACAGATTGATTTCGTCATCTTCAAGGTGGGTGGGTGGTGGGGGTAAGATACCTCCTCCTAATGTCAAGGGTACATCTGTGGCTATATTAGTCCAAATGTTTACACACTGTCAGTGGATGCCATGGAAGAGAGTGGGATAGAGTTCATTCGTCCAACTCCCCGCCAACCGTGCACTTCTGTGAATTTTGTTTGTGTGGGTGGGTGAGTGGGGGGGCAGGCAAGAAGCATTGTGTTTCTATGTGCAGTGTCAGATGTGCAGTGTCACCATAAAAGTGGTGGGAGGGTTTTGGGCTGGCTGCTCTATCTGCCTATTTGTTTGCATCCAAGGCCGTTTCCCAAAGAGGGAGGCACGCCTCTCCAATCCTCTGCTGTCTGGCACTGCATCAGCTGACCAAAGCCCTCCCCTTACGGATTAGAGAGGAGGAGGGCTTGCTCTGGGGCTGTGGGGAAGGGGGGAGAGAGAGATGGGAAAAGAATGAGAGAGTGAGAGAAGGCGAGTGAGCTAGAGTGAGAGTGTAAGTGAGGGAGCAGGTTTCAGCAGCCCTGAATGTAAACAGATTATTAGATTAGTGGCCATGAGAAGAAGACGGCTGAAGAAAGGATTGCAGCTTCTCTCTCTCTCACTCTCTCTATCTGTCTCCCTCCTTCCTCCACTTTCTGCGGTTTTCCTTCTTTCTTTCTGCCAGTGCTGATGGGGCTGTATCTCCTCTCTTTGTGATTTAGCTGGTGCTGGTGAAACCGGAGAAACTTCTCGCTGGACCGAGGAGGAGATGGAGGTCGCCAAAAAAGGTAGTGTTTTGATTCTTTTCTCCTTTTCCCTATCACTCTTTTTTTCATGTCTGTTTTTCTTCAGCTGAGGCTCCTCTGCCTTTTATGAAGTTTTTTTTCTTAATCCTCTCTGATGTTTCTCAGTTTTCTCTGATGAGCTGATATTGCTTCGCCCATTTCTTTCATGCACATTGGAATGAAAGTGCGCATGCATTTACACCAGCGTAGCACAAATGCTGGTGTTTTGCCGGAAGCTGTTAGAAATCCATGAAATCTCTTAGCTTCACTGCTATGCTGGCTTCTCAGAAGTGATCAATTAGTGCTTTCCAAGAGACTACAGAGCATGATGTTTTTATTTTGTGCATTTGATAAAGGTTTTACAGTTGTTTTCATTGTTTAAATTCCTCAAAATATTAATAAATTACCCTGGTTGGTAACACTGCATCCATTTGTGAGGTCACATGCCATTCAAATGTGCGCCCTGTTTTACGTTTTGCATAACGTTGTTGTGTAGCCTCTTAGGCTGTGTTACTGAGTCACACACTGGGGGGAATAAAGACTTTAATGTAGATTAAGTAAGACTCATAAGTAGAAAGACTCCTCTACTCTGTTAAGTAGACGAAAATGCAAGCTGCTATTACCTTCTCAGGCATTGAGACCTGTATGGCACATGTGTGTGTGGATTAGTGTAGCTGGAAGAGGGCAGTCATTTGAAGAACCTGGTTCAAAAATCACTTTTATTCTGCCACACATGGCTGGTCATGCAAGGAAGCACAGTAGACCATTTTAGAACTTGTTGATCTAAAGCTAAAACACAAATCACATTTGTAAAGAGCAACCTCTTATCTTATGTGTGTATATTTTTCACATATTTTCTTTTCTACCAGCCGATTATTAGATACTTGAAAGTTAATCAGAAATGTAACAGATAGTCAGACATTTCTTGCAAGGCAGGCTTGTTACAAAAAAGGATCTTCTCGTACCAGATTTCAGCTTTAATTTGCATAAACTAATTATAACTAATTAATTATAATAGGAGTTTTTCCCTGTTTGTCCACATGCATTCACTGAAGATGCTTCAAACAGTATAAACAAAAAGTCTACAAAAGACTTTAGAAATTAATAAACTCTTCTTTAACGCACATTAAAAAATGCACAAAGGTTTTTTTTTCTGCTAATGTGTAACTATTCCCCACGATATTCACAATATGCGTCGTGCCATGTGTCAAGGATATGAAATAAAGATGATGGCATATCAGCTCTTCCAAAAGTACTCTAACAACAGAGCATGTTGTTAGAGTCCGAAGCGTAGACTGTTGCCATGGTTAGAGAAATTAATCTGGCTATGGCAGTTTTCAGCTTAGTTAAGAAACTTTGTGAATGTGACTGCGTTAGATGTTTTCATTTATATATAGTTCAGTGTTTCCAAAAATGAAATCACTCTCGCAGTTTACAAAAGATCATCATGTTGGACATTTGTGGAGGTTGATTCTCCTGATGCCCTCATTCCTTTGTTAAACTAGAACAGTGATGGGGGTTTTGATTTAGCTTTGTAGTGATTTATTAAGCTGCCAGCATCCGTCTTAGCAGGGCTGGGAGGGAGAAGCCACTGAGGTTACAGGATTTCAAGAGATGTAAATGTCAAAGGTAAATGGCCGTCGTCCAAGTCAGAGTGGTTTGTGTTTACTGAGCTCTTCAAAGCTGATGGCAAACTCAACATGGTGTTAATTGGAGTGGGGAAGTCCAACCAGTTACATGGATGCTATAATAAGGGAATTTTGCAGTTTTTCTTTAACTGTAAAAACAACTTGTTTTTAGAGAAAGACCATGAATAATTTAGATCATCCTCTGGTAACTTAGCTGTTGTACTGATTTAGCTTGATGCAAAAGTTTTTAACCTATGTCCATTTCAAGTCTGACTTTGAAAGCTTAGTTATATCACTTTGCCCTTTACATATTATCAGATGAATTTAATTAAATATAATGAGCTGAATTAATCTATATACACTTCTAAGATCGTTTAAAGGGGCAAAAAGTGAACTAGTTTGCTGTTGTGCACTGCGTGTAGACCAAAACAACGTGCCATGAGCCACACCTCCTTCCACCCCCCACCGCCAACTCACATCGTTTGTGAACGAATGTGCGAAGTGCAAACACACTGAGCAAAACGATATCGTTATGTGGAACATGTCAAAGTAACTTATAATGTTTATGTTGTTACCGACTGTCCAGGACAAGAAAACGAGCACCGAGTCAAATTGTAGCCGTGCGCTCCACTTTGTTAATCTGGGTTATGTCCTTTTTTTCCCCCAAAAGTTCTTCGCCAACAATCATGTTTTTTTGTTTTTTTTGTGAGGTTATGTCAGATCATCAACAGGGCTGGAGATAAGCACAGAGAGACGGTGTGTGACGTCCTCTCTAGTTCTTCACACAGCAATTTTATAATTCTATCAATCTAGAAATGATGAATTTCTGCTTATTGCCCCTTTAACATCTAAGGCACATGTGTCAAACTCAAGGCCCGCAGGCCACATCTGGACCGTGAATGAATTGTTTTTGGCCCACATGATCATATCTAATGGCTATTAGAGCTGGCCCGCTGACAGCACACCCACCTTTATATTACTACAAGTCCCAGAATGGACTTCCAGTGCGTTGGTGCATCAATCATGACCCCCAAGTGCATACTTCTATAGTTCTCTAGCAGCCTGACGGAGCTTCTCATATTTGTCAACAACCTCTCTCCCCCACAAAATGGCTAAAGGAAAAGTGGACCTGGAAAGCAGAGAATATGTTTGCGGAAGTAAAGGACAAAGCTGTGTCTTCTGTTCGGAGACGGTGAGACTGTAATGAAAGAAAACAGCGTAAGAAGACACACGAAGCATCACAACAGATACGAGCATCTGGACAGGAAACAAAGACTTCAAAAGTTATTAACCTTTTAGGCGCCAGAGTTTTTTTTTTAAGTTTTTAAGGGAAACTGTAAGGGAGAAAAAATGTTGAACCAAATTTTATGATGGCAGTAAAATTCCTCATTTAAGTTCATATTGTGGCTTCACAGGTTGGCAGTCGTATTAGATTCTATACTTCCATAACTTTCACTATGAACTATAACATATATGATATATATAAAATCTGTAGAAAACTGACCTTCAATGCAGTTAAATTTTTTGGAATTAATGTATTTGAGTTTGACACCCTGTTCCACATGTCCGAGGACTGCAGGTGGAAAACGACAGCGTTGCTAAAGCTTGGTACAAATGTATTGTGAGTTTAGTTAAAAGTAAATAAAGAGAATCAGCAATTAAGTTTTATGCCTCTAATATTTGGGAGAAACTACCAGAAAACCTGAAGTCTGATCCAAACCTTAGTTCTTTTAAATCAGGTCTAAAAACTTTTTTATTTGCCTCTGAGTTTTTCATTTTGAATATATTTTCTTGCATATTCACATTAACAATATGTACCTCAAAGTATGTTTTCTGTTTCAATCTATTTGAGCTCATTCTGTTTCTATTTAATCTCTTTTATTCTTTTTAGTTTGTTTTAATTCTTCTTTTAATGTTTCTTTTGCACCCTGCTGTAATGCTTTTAATGTTTTATGTAAAGCAGTTTGTCTTTTACCTGAAATGTACAATACAAATATACCTGCCTTTCCTTATGTGCACTAGTCTTAAATTGTCTTCCCTCATCCTGCACCAGGGCTTGTTGAACATGGCCGGAATTGGACAGCTATTGCCAAAATGGTGGGCACCAAAAGCGAGGCGCAGTGCAAGAACTTCTATTTCAATTACAAGAGACGTCACAACTTGGACAACCTGCTCCAGCAGCATAAACAAGTAAAAACATTTTTCTAGCTGGTTTCTGTGAAGGTCTGCCATTCAGCTGTTGGAGCCATAATGTGGGAATACAAGGTGATGATTTTTATCCTTTTTGTTTCCCAGGACACTCGGAGGGCTCGTGCTGATAGGTCTCAAGAAGAAGGACAAGCAACAGCATCACCTGATGATGACGAGGACAACGCAGATTATAGCGAAGGTCAGAGAGATGGATGATAAGAAGCGTGTATTCTTTAGTTTAACACATTCCCAAGCGCTCGTGGTCTTATTTGGGGCTGTAAGTCCAAGGGCAGCGAGGATAAAGGCTGAGCATCTGCACACTTCTCGTTTGGTGTTAAAGTTTTGTCCTTGCTAACATTTTTTACAGCTTTAGGCTCAGTCTTAAGAAAAGTTAAGCGAAGAGGATAAGAAGAAAGAGAATTTGTTGAAAAGTGCAGTGGGAACTAGGGAGCTCGGTCTTTGTATCTCTACACTGACTGTAGTGATAAAGAGGGGAGGAAAAAAATGAGGCAGTATTTTCTGCAATATTTATCTGACTTTCTGTTCATCTTGTTAAGTTAGAGGTGCTGATTTCTATCTCCAGCCTGCAGATTTCAGATCATGTACTGACACACATGAAGCTGCATGAAACATTGGTACAACTCTTTAATGGTACGCTCACAACACGCAGTTTAATGTTGAGTAAAGGTGTACCTCTGGTTTTGTTTTTACACATTTCATGCATCTGCAAATGTAGTTTCTGTATACTATCTGGGCTGCCATTGCCATGGCAACAGCTGCAGCAGTGGAAAACAAGCAAACTAACCGAGACAGGCAGATATTTTGAACTAGCTTGAGACTTTCTGCTTTTGGGTTTTTTTTTCTTTTCAGATTTGGCTTATGCTGTTGGTAGCAAAGGTACCTGAACTTAAGTATGAAACGAATAAAAATTCTATTTTTGTTTGCTGTTTGCCATAGCAGAGGCCATCATTAGTGAATTCAATTAACAGAATAGGGAATAGATAAGGCAGTACAAGTCTGAGAGTACAATGCACCTAAACAAAAGACTGTGAATGTATTCCACATGGATAGTTATGAAATGTGTAAAGAAATAAAGTGAAGGTTAAGACGGTTCCAGCATCAGTTAAATATAGATTTTATGTCTTAGCAATATTTTGAGTGATGGCAGTAAGAGGTGTAAGAGGTGCAGGTCTATTAATGTATTATTAAATTAAATAACTTTTTATTAAAGATCTTGAGTTGTTGCTGATCTTATTATTCTCAGTTCTTCTACTATTAAACTACCATATATAGCTATGTTTTCATTTACTAATACAAGCAGGTAGAATTCCTTTTTAGTTATTTAAAATAACCATTTTCTTTTATTATAAAAAAATAGTACATTTAGAGCCAGTTTGAGTGACCCACCTCATTTCTGTACCATATGTTAAATATGAGTCAGTTGTCAACAAACCCCCAAACAGAACATGTATTGGCTACCATGTTTTTTTTCCTACATAACTCAACCATTATGTTTCACAGTGCAGATTTTATTTAGCTACAGCTATACATGTATTTTTATTATTAGATTTATTTGAGATTTGTCTTTCACAGCCACATCTTGACTCGCACCAATTTGTCTTTCTCCTGCTTCTTCAGGTGGTGACAACAGCTCTGACACAGAGAGTGCCCCATCCCCCTCTCAGGCTGACTCTTCAAAATCTGGTGACTCTAAGAGGGCCGACAGCTCCACGGGTGATGCTCAGTGCACAGACCAGGATGAAGGTCAGGCCAACAATGGAAGGGCCCCAGAGCCTTCTTACGGGCAACTTCGAGTCAAGGAAGAGAAAAGCCCGGAAAGTGAGACTGGATCTCAGGAGGAAAAAGTCAGGGTGGCTACCTTTTCTGGCCCAGTGCATCCCAAAACTGAACCTCAAGATATGGATATGAAGACTGGGGAAGTTCAGGTCAAGATGGAGCCTGAAATCAGGGAAAAGGGGGAAAAGGGAGATCATTGCGAAAGGCAGAGGGACCTTAATTCAGATAATGACTCCAGCGCCACCTGCAGTGCTGATGAGGATGTGGAAGCAGAGCCTGATCGACAGAGGTGAGTTCCCATAATTCCCCTTCTTGTGTGTGAACATAATTGCATTTTAGAAGAACAGTGTCATATTTGTGGCTTTGAGGATGACTTTTAACATTTTGCCTACTCTGCAGAATATACCCCATGGAGAAACCATCATTGCTCAGCCCTCCAGGCACGGTGCTCGTGTCCTCACCCAAGCAAGCCCAACTCAACATCCAGCAGCTGCAGCAGCGGGCAGCTGCCATCCCTCCCATGGTTAGTGTCAGGATGCCACAGAGAAATGCGGCAGGTTGAAGTCACTGTGAGCAGTAATGCAATGGAAACCGGTCAACACTCAAAAGATGTCAATGGAATAAAAAGCCTGTAGGAGAAAATTTCAGTGTTTATTTAGTACCTACATTTCAACATATACAGGATTCTACATTTTTATTTGATTTAAGATTTGAACTTCCATGGTCAGTATTTTTATACAGTGTTTCAGTACTCAAAGTGACTGTTAGTTAATTTAGTTCATATTTGCCATATAAAACCAATTTGAGCAATTTTCCCCTTCTTGATTATCTAGGTGCCTGTTCCTTATGGCCCCGGTGCAGTGCCCATCAGTGGGTTAACCATGTTTCAACACCAGATCAAGGCAGTACATGATTCGGCTCACCAGGAGGAGAAGCAGAGGCAGGATCAGGGAGACCTGGAGCGCAGACCACACTTCAACACTCGAAGCCCCACCATAATGGACAGAGATGGTAGGAGTAGAACTAATTACTTTACTGTGTATCCTATTAGCTCCTTTTTGCTGTCCATGGCTCCACACACAATGCTTAGTGGCCTTTTTTGTAGCTAATTCACTTTTAAGCATCTGTTTTAGTTTTGTGCCACTTTTTAAAAATTGATTTGGAGTATTTTCTTCATTCTCATAAAATAACTCTGAACTGAGCCAAGACAAAAAGTTTGGCTTAAGTCTGCATTGATGCTCCTCTTGATCTGCCTCTGGTTGAAGATGGAGACTTCCATGTTTGTTTGGGTTTTTTTGGGACTTGTATGACTTATGTGCATCAGGACTGGATGCTCGGTGCTTCTGGCTGTCAGACATAGTTCAGCTATTTAGAAGTGGGAGAGCAGTGAAGTAACAGCTGGATTTTTTAAAAGCTTTTAGCACCTTTTAGTCAAAGTCGTGTGAAGAGTGAAGCAGCTGCCAGTATGTCGCTGTGCTTTGACACCAACATAGTATTTGCGTTTTAGCAGGTGCGTGTCCAGGTGGTGGTGTTTTTGCACAGGTCTATCTATTCTGGGTCAGCTCAATGCTCACTGGCTTTGGGCTTTTCTTTAATAGTGGCTATCTTCCCTTTGTCCTTATGCCTGTGTACTGCAGGTAAGCCCTTACCCTACATGCCTTATGACATGATGCTGGCTCTGGACCAGGAGGGTCTCTCCGGTCAGCCAGGCTCTCCCTACAGACTCTCCCCAAGGGAGCTGAGCAAGACCTCACCTCAGCCTGACCCCAACGCCCCCAATGCCTCCTGCTACAGTGTGCCACCAGGTAAAAGCACACATCCTCACCTCCTCCTCCACCCCACCCGTCTTGGCTCTTGCTTTCCGTTGCTGATCCAACCTAGCCTGTCTTTTTGATTTGACATTGGAGGCTTTGTATAAACTCACCTGGGAGCAGTATGTCAGAGAGACTCAAATGCTACATATATGTTTTAGGCATTGACATTTTGCTCTCTTTTAAGCAATTCTGAATGCAGCTATTCCTTTTTAATATGTGAAGATGTCATTGTTTGAGTAGTCTGTTGGAAATTAGCAGAGTGCAGAGAGGACGGCTGTGACGACACTTGTAATCCTGTTGTAAGTTTGGGTTTGGCCTTTTTTTTCCAGCACATTTGGATCAGGAGTGAGGATAAGCTACATACAACAAGCAAGATGTACTTAAAATTGTTTTTCCCCCATGAGGAGACTTTTGAATACCTTAGCAAGTAATGATAAAGCTTTTCCTGATGGTTGCATTCTGAAAATGTTTTTTCTTTTTTCTTTTTTGATGTGTCTGTGAGGTTCCGGTGAATTATCACTTTTCTTGCATATTGAAAGCCTGGTGTTTGGGTGAACTTGTACATGCAAACATAAGCACTAAAATACCTGTGACAGTTTTAAAATCACCATCTGAGACCTGCAAGAGTTGGCTTATGTTGATTTCACCACTGGCACGTTTCTTCGGCGGCTACACAGTTCTCATCTCTTCTTGTGTCTGTAATTTCCACCAAGTTCAGGTTTTCGTTTCACTTTTATGAATCAAATAGTATAATGAAAAAAAAGTGTTTTCGTTCCAAATCTGCTTATAAGCGTGACTAATATCACCAGTGAAAGCAGGTTTTTGCCAATATTGTGGCCATGGCGTTTTAACGTGAGTGAAATGTGATGGAGTATTTGGTGGCACATCAATATAATTTGGAAGTTGTTGGAAAAAGTAGAAATGCACAATTAAATTCCAAATTAAGGTGAATATTAAGATTATAGTAAATCCAAATAAATGGCAGGACAAAACAATATTGTTGCTATCAGATAGATTTGGATAGACTTTCTTTCTGTCATATTGAGCTTTATGCACATGGGTCATGTAGTTAGTAAGCGGTACAGCACAAACACTGCTCTATTATTTGCTACAGGGCATCAAATAAAAGTGTTACTGTTTATTTTCCTTTATTTGTCTGTCGTAAGGATAAACTGATAGATTGCTGTAAGTTACAAATTAAGATGCACTTCATGCACGGTTAGAATAAACAGGATTTATTCATTTTTGAGACTGTAAAAGGGTGGCAGCTGTTTTCTAGACAATTTTCCTTCAACCACAAATGCCGAGTACAAGAATGTGCACATGTGACATACCACTGGAAAGCTGAACTTGTAATTAGTGTATTTTACAATACAGTGACCAGAGGAGGTACAAAGAAAATTGGTATATATCCAACTAAAGAATCAGCGAGCCACTTTTAGCCCCCAAAAAATAATTTTGTCAATTTACTCCAAGAGATTGATGTTGTCTTAGTTTTCACTTAATTCTCTCTTGTAAGTGTAAATATAAACGTGGTTTATAAGGGAATTTCAGGATACAGCCAGTTTTGTTTGCTTGGATACTATTGCATAAATCTGTAGGAGCAGATGTTGTATGTTCAGAGTTCGGTTCAGACTTTGATAGCCATCAAAACTCTTTTGAGAGCAGCTGGATTTTTGTGCTACTGTTGTCAAACTTGGACTATGAATAGGTAAAACCGGTTTGATTGTGTCTAACTAATAGGTAACAACAACAGACATAAGACCATAAAGACAACAATACAAATTATATCCTCAATTTGTTCTTTAACTCAGCCTCAATAAGACTCGGGTCATTCAGACCGCTTTGTTGGAAATTAAATAAATAAAAAGGTCATAATATCCTCGTTAAAACTTAGTTACTTGCTTTGGGTTTACCATTTTAGGCACATTTCTCAGAATGGGAAGGAGTTCTTATCTTTTTTATTTTAAAATTGAATTTAACTTTATCAGTTGTGCCAGGAAAAACAGAAACTCATTCGGCGTCTGTGGATGAATGATTATTACATTAATTTTCATAGAATAGAATAATTTTCATGTTCTTTCCCCTGCTCAGATACAGGTGAGGTAATAATCCTGGATTAAGGATATGTAGGACAACTTTCAGACTTTGGCAAGATGCTTTTTTTAATTAAGAAATGAATGAGAGAGGAATAAGGACAGCTGTCCTGGAGTTTTTTTCCTGTATTCGTTTATATCTGGGCTGCCAAAATTAACCAGTTAATGCAGAGAGAGTAATTTATAGAATTGTAGAATTTTTTTAATGCATCTTAAAAGATCCACCAAGTTGTTGCATCTGACATTCTGGTCCACACTCGTTGCCATTTAGTGTCAGGAATGCACCAAATTGTTGCCTTTCAACTGTCAGCAAAACAAGATAATTTATTGCAACTACGTCAGGGGTTTCCAGCTCCGGTCCTCAAGGGCCACAGTCCTGCAGGGTTTAGATGTCTCCCTGCTCCAATTCAGATTTAATGGCTCTTCTCAACAGCTTGTTGACAAGTGCTACTCAAAGATTTTTACTCATTTATCTGATTCTGGTGTGCAACAGCAGATAATATTCAAAACATGCAGGACAGTGGCCCCTGAGGACCAACTTTGATCACCCCTGTCCTACGTAATGACAGATTGACCCCAGAGCAAGCTGGAAGAATACGAAAAACCTGCAGACCTTTTACACAGGATTAAAATAACAACAACTGAACAGTTAATGAAAATGCTGTCATTAGTAGATGGTGGAGAAGTAAGTTTTCATTTTGTTTATATGTGTGCACTCTGTACAGTAATGCAAAGCTTTCCCCTTGACCATCACACACTGAAGAGTACATTTGGATCAATGTGGAGAGTAAAGTATATTGCACAAAGACTGTTTTACACATGTAGGAGCGGTTGGAGGACGATCTCTGTATCTGCTGATCCATGCCCACCGTGTAATATATAATGTGTGTCATTTGGCACAAACATATCTGTCATGTCCTCACCAGTTCTGTTTGTGTCCCTGTTGCTGAACTGCTGATTGAATGTTAATGCTTGACACACAGTCTCCCTGCAACAGGGATTTATAAATTTGTCATGGAGTGGCTTGTTTTCCCGTCAGTCCCTTTTATGAGGCAGCAGCGCGATGACGTCCGTGCCCGCTGGAGGAACTCTGATGGCCATTTGCATTTCTAATTTTGTAGAGCCAAGAGCACGAGGTGCTCTCCCTGCAGAGAGGTTACTCCTGGTCTGCGTGGGTGTTTAATTGTGGTGTGCTATGATCCTTTTTGTCTACTCAGCTTTCACAGGGGACATTAAATTAGACAGCAGGTATTGTCCACAATTACTGGGAAGAGAATATTAGAAGAGGATTTTCGTAATTTACCCTTTAATAAATTATCAGATTGAGACTGAATATTTTATCAATCTTGATGAAAAATTAAGCATAATACCCATGATGGTTTGAAGTTCAGGTTTTTCAATGTTTTTGATATTTTCTGTACAGGTGAATATTAAAGCCAAAATGTTTCTAATTAGTTTTTTTTTTTTCCATATCCCTACCAGTCCTCCACCCTGCCCCTAACCAGCTGGTCCAGGGCATGAATGATGGAGTCCGTGTGACGTTCAGCAGGCCCAGCAGACCCCCCAACATTCCCTCTCCTCCTCCACTCATTCCAACCACCAAGCCCACAGATAAACCCTCCTTCATCCACGGAGGCTCCATCTCCCAGGTAAGATACTTGGATTCTTCTCCTATGAGCCAGTGTAGCTAGACTTTTTTTTCCTCTCTCACCACTGATATGCAAACAAATAATTGTTAACAAATCTAATTCCAAAACAGTTTTCACATAGGCTCTTAAAATGATCGAATCCAGACTTCTTTTCTCCAAGATGGCTCAATGAACAAAGTCAAACTTGATGTTATTCATGTCTTTTTACATTATTTTCCGTTTATAATATTCTCAAACCATACATGTAAAACATATTTTCGTGGTTAATTTAACACATGATGTAGTTTATAATGTCATGTTTGTGTTACAGGTTCTGAGCTGTAATATTTTAAAGATGATCAGCATCACTTGACACCACAATATTGTTCACATGAACACAGTGACCTGAACATGAGATGAGCTCTTTGTCCTGATTATTTATTTATTTATTTTTGTTTTGTTTTTTTTTTTGTTGTGTTTTTTTTGCAGGGAACTCCTGGAACATATCTGCCATCTCATGCTGTCTATGGCCCAGAAGGTTCTAAAAGTTCAGTGGGTTCCATCTCTTTAGGTCTTCCTCGCCAGCTGGATCCCACCAAGCCTGGTGAGATGACGGATTGTCACATGACTAAATTATTTATTTTTAAATCAGTGCAAAGTGTCACATAGACACTGTAGATAGGTATTGATTTCACTCGCTCCCAGTTAAAGACACTTCTGAGGTATTAGATTTTTGAGGCTGTAAGATTTTATGTCTCTGCATTATTAAAATGTTATTGCTTTATTAATATTTTGCAAGTCATAGTGGAAACTCATTAGTAGCTTATTTGAAATTTGTTGTTTTTTTTCTTTTTTTTTTCTTTTTAGCTATTGTTGGGATTAAAGAAAATTAATTGTAGAAATTAAACAGACCCCTATGATGAGTCAAATCAATGTATCCAGCTTTCCCTTGCCTGGACATGGGTCACTGGGGCCTCTCTCTGGAGCCATGTCGGGAGGTGGAGAGCGGAGGTGAGCGCCCGGTGGCTGGGCCTTTGCCCATGGGGCCTGGTCGGGCTCAGCCTGAAAGGGTGACATGGGCTCCCGCCTCCTGTGGACTCACCAATAGGGTTAGGGTTTAACTCCCTTCTCCGGTAGAGCTTCAACCATGTCCTGGGTGAGGCGGGGGTAATTGAGTCCGAGTGAGCTGTGTTCCATGCTTCCATTGTTGAGGCAAGTGGAAAGCCGCTTTGACAGTCGCTGATGCAAAAACCCGGGCATGGTAGGACTTTGGAGAGGCCATGGAGAAAGACTTCAGGACGGCTTTAAGGAGATTCTGGTCCACCATCCGGCTGCTCAGGAGGGGAAAGCAGTACTCCATCAACACTGTGTACTGCTGACCTCAACTTGGGGCATTGTGGGTCAGTGGAAGGAATACTTCAAAGACCTCCTCAATCCTAGCAACACTTCTTCCAACGAGGAAGCAAAGTCGGGGGACCCTGGTGTTGGCTCTCCTATCTCTGTGACTGAGGTTGTTGAAGTGGTTAAAAAACTTCTCAGTGGCAGGGCCCCGGGGGTGGATGAGATCCTCCCAGAGTTTATTAAGGCTCTGGATGCTGAGGGCTGTCTTGGTTGACACGCCTCTGCAGTATCGCGTGGACAGTTCCCCTGGACTGGCGGACTTGGGTGGTGGTCCCCCTCTTCAAAAAGGGGAATCGGAGGGTGTGCTCAAACTATCACACTCCTCAGCCTCCCTGGTAAGGTTTATTCAGGGGTCCTGGAGAGGAGGGTCCATCAGATAGTCAAACCTCGGATTGAGGAGGCAACGTGTGGTTTTTGTCCCAGTCATGGAACAGTGGACTAGCTCTACACCCACTTCAGGGTCTTGGAGTCTACATGTGCTTTGTGGACTTGGAGAAGGCATTCGACCGTGTCCCCCGGGGGCTGCTGTGGGGGTACTCCAGGAGTATGGAGTGCCAGACCCTCTTGCACAAACTGTCCGGTGCCTGTATGACCAGTGCCAGAGCTTGGTCCGCATTTCGGGCAGTAAATCAGACTCCTTTCCAGTGAGGGTTGGACTCCACCACAAGGCTGCCCTTTGTCACCGATTGTGTTCATAACTTTTATGGACAGAATTTCTAGGAGCAGCCGAGGCATTGAGGAGATCCAGTTTGGTGGCCTCAGGATTGGGTCTCTGCTCTTTGCAGATGATGTGGTTCTGTTGGCTTAATGGGGCTGTGATCTTCAGCTCTCACTGGAGCGATTCGCAGCTGAGTGTGAAGTGGCTGGAATGAGAATCATCACCTCCAAATCCGAGACCATGGTCCTCAGCTGGAAAAGAGTGGAGTTCTTTCTCCAGGTCGGGAATGAGGTCCTGCCCCAAGTGGAGGAGTTTAAATATTAGGTAGTGACCGAAAGAATGAGATTGCGAATACAAGCAGGGTGGCTGGGCTCTCCCTTAGATATAGGATGAGAAGCTTGGTGATCTGGGAGGGGCTCAGAGTAGAGTAGCTTCTCCTCCACATTGAGAGGAGCCAGATGAGGTGGCTCGTGCAGGTCCCCCAGGGAGTAGACCACAGGGAAGACCCAGGACACGCTGGAGGGACTACATCTCTCGGCTGGCTTGGGAACGCCTTGGAACGCCTCTGGACGAGCTAGCAAATGTGGTCGGGGAGAGGGAAGTCTGGGCTTCCCTGCTTTGGCAGCTGCCCCTGTGATCCGACCCCGGATAAGCGGTAGAAAATGGATGGATGGATAATTGTAAAAATGAATCTATACATGAAAAAATGCAGAAAGGGGTATTTAGACTAGCATTTATTTTTGAAATCACATTAACATAGTCAACTATTCATAATGTGCTGTTAGTGAAAATAATGCAACTATACCTTTTTGTGATTTGGGTACCTCCTTTGCTTGTAAATCCACGATATATCTATATTAGACAGTTTTTTATATAAAGCCCAAACTTTTATGTGGTTTTTCCATTGCATAGTGTGGTGCTGTACGGTTCATCTAGACTGGACTTTTGATTGCATGTTGTAAGCCCTCGATGTAGGCGTAATCAGCTGTTTATCATCTCTATGGTGATGTAGATGTAACACAAAGACAAATTAGCTGTTAGCAGATGATTTTATTATAAGTGACTCTCAATTGAAGAAAATAGTGTTTATTAGAGTGAAGGAGTTTTAGTACAAAAGGGTATGCATATCTCTTGGGAGTGATCATAACTAAAAGCTGCAGGGCTCAACTCCAGTCAGTGGAGGAAAAGGAGATATAAATGTAAATCCATACTCACAGTTTATAAACATCTCCATGTATTTGTCATGGGCACAATATGCATTATGCACAGATTCTATTTCCTTGATTAATGTTATAAGTCATGTGTCAGACTTTCAAGTATTTTCATAGAACAAAGAAGTGTTTTGTTTTGTGTGTGTGCTGCTGCAGAGATGCTGTTGTGTACGCCCACAATCAGTCTTCTGCAGTGTTTCCACATCACTGCATAGTAATGGCTTGGCTAGTGCAAAAAAACCAAACTTATCAGTTGCTATTAGTTACGTGGTACTACCTACATCAAGAAACTAAAAGCAAGCTATGCCATGCTTTACCTTGCCATATCTAATAATTTTGTTTTTCTCTTTGCAACTCTCCAGGGGCTGCAGTGTCATCCATACAGGATGGCAGAGGCAACCCATCAAAAGTTGGTGAAGGTCTGGCTTTCAGAGGGTCAATCACTCAGGTAATGAGTAGTTCAGTTGAGACGTTTTTTTCCACATGCAGCGTTAATCTTACGCGAAGTTTTGATGCTATTCACATTACATTCTATTCTTTTCCACTGAAATAGGGCACTCCAGCCCTGCCCCAGTCTAGCATTGCTGCTGACCTTTTGAAGGGCACGATTACAAAGCTGGCCACAGAGGACCCGAGCAGCCCAGACAAGGCCAGAGGGGAGCAACTGACTAAAGGTCATGTTATCTACGAAGGCAAGATTGGTCATATTCTCACCTACGATGGTAAGTATTTTTTATATCCCCAATATCTGCATTTATTCAGCATGCACACAAACACGATCTTATATTTTTATGTTTGGTAGCTATAAAGAACCCCAGGGAAAACACCCGAAGCCCTCGAACAGGCCTTGAGCTAAAACGCACCCATGACATGATGGAGGGACCCATGGGCAGAGGGCACTCGGGTAGAGAGCGAGCTCCACTTGAGGGTACTGTTTACATGTCACTATGTGGACTTAATGTGTCCTGGTTGTTGTATTCCATTTCAAGGGGTGATGATGCCCTTTTCTTCTCCCTCAGGGTTAATTAGTAGAGCAATGCCCAGAGAAAGCCACCATGGAGACTCCAAGGAAAGACCTTTGATCACTGGATCCATTATGCAAGGTAGGAAAAGGCTAAAAACAAATAGAAAAAAATCCACATTACTGTAACCCACTAGTGGAGTTAAACAATAAGGCTGAGATATGTTTAAAATTTTTTCAGGAACACCAAGAACTGCTGCTGATGCTTACGAAGATGCCATGAAATATGGTAAACAGATAAAAAGAGAGAGCCCACCTATCCGCTCGTTTGACGGGGCTATCGGCAAGGGGAAGCCTTATGAAGGTGTCAATACTATCAAAGAGTTGGGTCGTTCCATTCATGAAATCCCACGACAGGATCAGTCTGGACAGGAAATGTGTAAGACGCCTGACCTGCCAGACAGGAGAGTAATGGAGGGCTCCATATCTCAGGTTAGACTCTCAGAGTTTTAATGGGTTGCTTTGTATATGTTTACAACAAAGCGAACTTGGGCATTGAGGGTCATAATGAGTTTGACTGATGTCTTATTTACCATCTCTTTTTCCCTTAAACAGATTCACCCTCTGAGCCAGCCTACCATCAAACACAACGTCAAATCCCTAATCACCAGTCCCAGCAAGCTTTCCCACAGCATGCCCCAACTCGAAGCAATTGAACGAGCCAAATATGAGGAAAGCAAGGCTGTACGCCACACTTCTGTGGTTAACTCCACCACCTCTGTCCTGCGCTCCACACACCAGGAAGCTGGCAAATCCCAGCACAGTCCGGGCATGTATGAGGATGCCAATGCCCGCAGGACCCCGGTGAACTACAGCACCAATCTGGTTTCCAGAGGATCACCCATGCTGGGACGTGCTTCAGAAGGTATAGTCAGTAACAGTTTCATTCACAAACTGTTGAACTTAAAGTCCTCAACCGTATTACTAGTTTAACGCTGTAATGACTACAATTACAAGGTTAGACTAAATTAAATTAGACATTTTGCTAAACCAGATAATTTTATTTCTGAGAATAAGAATGTTAGGGGTAATACATAATGTGCACCCCGTGCTGAGAGCAGTGGATGACCTTTTATCCCTGATTTAGTTTGCTGTGGCAGAGGTAATGACTTGATATTAAATAGTTGCATCAACTGATAATTTAAACCATTTCTGTTCCTTTCTTTAAAGGTGGTATGAGCTCTGCAAAATCTGCTGCACATGACAGAAAGAGTTCCATGACTCCAACACAGAGGGACAGTGTCCCGGCCAAGTCCCCAGTGTCAGGCACCGACCCCGTATCCTCTCATAGCCCCTTTGACCCCCACCACCGACCTGTTGTTCCTGGAGAAGTGTACAGAGCCCACTTGCCACCACATCTTGACCCTGCCTTGGCCTTCCACAGAGTGTTGGATCCTGGTACAGTTTAAACCTTCCCCACTCTTCTAGTTTAGTGATGAATAGAGAAGTAATCATGTTGATTCAGAGCAAATTGACGAAAGCAGCTCAGGTCCTCTAATTCATAGGCATTGAAAGTTCAGGATCTTTTTCAGCTGTTGACGTCAGCAGAGGCGATCAGTATCTGTGAACCTTCTGTTCGTGTTTTAATTTTTTTTCTTGTTTTC
Source organism: Melanotaenia boesemani (assembly GCF_017639745.1). NCBI lineage: Eukaryota > Metazoa > Chordata > Actinopteri > Atheriniformes > Melanotaeniidae > Melanotaenia > Melanotaenia boesemani. Next base: position 3,665,221 of record NC_055696.1, read on the forward strand.
TTCTTGTCCGCAGCTACAGCATTCATGTTCCCCAGGCAGCCTTCCCCAACAGGCTACCATAACACCTACCAGTTGTACACCATGGAAAACACGCGGCAGACCATTCTGAACGATTATATCACTTCCCAACAGATGCAAGTCATCCCTCGGCCTGACATGGCTAGAGGGTTGTCACCACGGGAACAACCTGTTGCTATCCCTTATCCAAGTGGCACTCGAGGTATGGCCCTCAACTTGCTGACTCTCCCATCTGCCACAACAGGCAGGGGAGAGGCCGTGGGCAGGCGGGATGTAGTATGCAGACTGTGTGCTTGTGAAGTAGTGGCTACCTTTTCCAGACGCCCAGAAGCAAATGACCTTAACAAATTCAGCTGATTTGCTCTTTTGTTATTGGGGCTGCAACTTATTCGGCTATTACTCATTTTATCAATTGGGTATGGTCATCCAAATCTCCATTTGCTGAGTGGTTGCCTCTAACAAGTTGACCACTATTCCACTTTGTTTGCAGCCCTGTTGCTTACTGATCAATCTGTATTTGGGAGCACTAACAGATGATGGTGATGGGTTACAGCTCAGTGTATACGGTGTTCATACATTCAGAAATTGATGGATTGGTTTTTGTTGTTCACCGTTGGCCCTTTGCTTCTGTCTGTAAAAGGGATTATTGATCTAGCCCAGATGCCTCCAACTATCCTGTTGCCTCACCCTGGGGGAACAGGTACTCCCACTTTGGAACGCAACATCTACCTCACTGGAGCTCAGCCCCCTTTCCCTCCTAGGGCTTTCAACCCAACTTCTATATCGCCAGGTGAGGACCCCTCCCTTCCCCATCCCTACTTCCCTTATCTTCCTTGCCAGACTCTCCGTGTTCCCTCACACTCAGTGTGTGGCCCTGCACTGGCCTGAGGTGTCAAAGGTCAGTTTTGCCTGTCACAGAAAGTGTTACTGCAGTCATAGTGGGACCAGCCTCCTTCAGAAATGTGTTGTTGCATGGCAGTAGTTTAATTTACTGGTTTTATTTTTAGGGGCATACAAAGTGTAAGAATGAATGGAAATTAATGGCAGCTGTGTAGAACCCTGCTGTATGTAGCTTTTTGTCTGAAAATGGTTGTATTTATCTGAATATGACCGTATTTGCTGTGGTAGATCGAGAACTTAAGTGCAATGAAGTTTAATCCCTCATGCTGAGACCACAAGAGTATTATGTTGAGGAGTTTTCTGTGTGTGGTGTTTATGTTTTCCTCAGGCCACCCAGCCCACCTTGCCAATGTGGAGCGAGAACGGGAGAGGGAGCAGCAGGAGAAAGAACGGGAAAAGGAAAGGGAGCAGCGGGAGAGGGAACGTGAGCGGGAGATGAGAGAACGAGAGCTGGATCGATCCAATGAATACATGCGTGGAGGTGAGTGTTTTTCTGTTTTGAAAGCTGCTGTAGAATTTTACATTTTTGTTACAGATAATTGTTTAATACAGAAAGTCATGCTTTTGTACCCCTTTTATTTGAAACCATTTTTTTGTGTTTGATGTTTTGTGTCCCCCTCCCCACACCTTTTTAAGGTGGACCAGAGCAGCCGGTTCGGCCTGGGAGTCGAGGTTATCTGCATTCTCCTTCTCCCTCACTCCGCACACAGGATGTGGTGGTTCAGCAGCGGCCAAGCATCTTCCAGGGAAAGAGTGTCATCACCTCTCTGATGTAAGCTTTAATTTTTCAAGTTTTACATCACTGAACCGTTCCTCAGAGATAGGTAAATATCCTAGTCTAGGTTCTTAAAAATGGTGTTTAGGTTGGTTGTCAAAGCAACATAATTCATAAGGTGAAATATTCTCAAGACCAGAATTATTTATTATAAACACTCTTAAATGTCAGGCCTCAACAAGATAACCAAGCTATGAATGGCTTTGTCACATGGTGTGATTTGTGAGGTGAAATTTTAGAAATTGGTTGGGAGAAAAAGCCTTTATAACTTTTTAAAGAACTAATTTGAATTCAGCCTGTTCTTGCAGTCACTTAATCACTTAATATATTAATGTGTGAGCTCCATGTATTGTCTTATTTTTCTACCTCTTTCCTGCTTTCATTCTTCTTTATTGGTGCTTTGTTAAGAGTCCACAGTTTAATATTACATAAAACATGCAACATTTTTGTTTTACTGAAGCCTAAAAATCTCTTAATAGCGCTTGCATAAAGGCCCATTTATGCAACGTCCGTTTCAAACGTTGTCCTCATTCTTCCATTCGTCTTTTTTTGCCATGGTTGTTAATTCTTTAACTAGTGGGCAACGCTGATTTCAGAGTTCACTCCGCATCTTTCTTCAAAAGCTTGCGTAATTTCTACAGTTGTTGTGCTCGTGTTCATCCTTCTTCTCTATATTTAATAATATAGAGGGGAAACAATGTTTTATCCTTTATTGTGCACCGGGTTAATTTTTTGGCAGGATTGCTGTGTGACAGCACTGTAAGTCAGAAGTCTTGTCATTTCAATATAAAGCTCACAAACCTGAGTGGAATAACGTTGTGCTTTACCTACAGTCCTTTAGGAGCTCATTCTGATGTCTTTATCTCTTATATATTTATTTTAAGGCCTCATCCACCAGCAGCAACTTCAGCTCCACAGAGTAGCTCCCGTTACAGTACTGCAGCTGATGCTCTGGCTGCTTTGGTGGACGCTGCAGTCTCTGTTCCACACATGGATGTTTCCAAGGTGAAGGAGAACAAACATGATCGGGATGATGACATGTCTTCATCAGCTGCAGCGCGGCGGGTACCCAGCCTGTCTGAACAGCAGCAGCAGCAGGAGGCGGAAAGGCGGTCCCTGCCTTCACCGTATGGTGGCATGCCGCTGCCAGGCGGTAAGCCCCATCAAGCTTACTCTGAGGGTGTTGGAGCTAAGGATAAGGGTCCTCAAACAAAGTCTCGCATCGAAGAGGAGCTTCGGACTCATGGGAAGACAACTATCACAGCAGCTAGCTTCATTGATGTCATCATTACACGTCAGATAGCTTCAGACAAAGACGCTCGTGAACGAGGCTCTCAGAGTTCTGACTCCTCAAGCAGCTGTGAGTGTTTTAGATTGGCATAATTATTTAAACCTCATCTTAAGTCCTCTGTGACAACATTAGCAGTTAGCTGAACCGACATAAATATGATTAAAAATGAGTTAAAAAAAAAGTTTTTCCTATTATGTGTTGGCCTGCCAAGGGACTAAAGATGGAAAATAGCCTTGCTATACGTTTATTAATATGCATTGTCCCGTTTTAAAAATAAACTCAAAATACAACTTTTGGAGACCTCATCTTCATGCCTTGTTCTCATATCAGCAAAAAAATTAAAACCATTTCTCCATATTTGTCTTGTAGTGTCATCCAGTCGATATGACAACACTGCTGGAGGAGCAATTGAGGTGATAAGCCCTGCTAGTTCTCCAGTCCAGCTACAACAGGACAAACCAGAAGACGGCCAGCAACAAGCAGCAGGTATGATCATTGTAAATTTAGTGATCTTTCAATTAATTTTAACACTTAAAAACTGTTTGAGTTTATTGTCAAAATTGGTTTGTAATATTAGTAGTGCAGCTTCAGCAAGGAAGGCTAAATTTAACTGTGTGAGTAAATAAGTTGAGTATGCATACCATAAATTGGAGGACTTGACCCACTGACATTTGAGACTATCAGACAGCATTCTTTGCACCAGTCTGGTCACCAGACTGCAAGAGAAGTTATTCTTGTCATCAGCAAGCAGACGTAAAGCAGTTTCTTTTGGCATAGAGCCTGTTGAGCTCTCTGTGTCTTAATTTCTGACTTCAATCTGAATAATGAAACAGTGATGTCCCCTGTCAACCTTTCAGGTGGCATGCGGCCTTACGAGATGAGTCGCTACCGGCCATCAGGAGAGCCACCTCAGCCTCCTTCCTCCCAGGCAGACAGCTACTCTCAGGTCCCCAAAACTCACAGAGTCATGACTTTGGCAGACCACATTTCGGTAAGAAATCAGGAACAGTAGAGCATTATTTTGCTGAATTACCATGTGAACCAGTCCTTTGTGTCTAACTAAGTTTTGTGTCTTTCGTTACAATGCAGCATATAATCACCCAAGACTTTGCCAGGAATCAGGACCCTCCTGTCTCTTCTTCAGTTTCTGCCACATTCCAGAGCACAGTGCCATCAGTGTCCTCTTCGGGCCGAGTCAAGGTGCCCAGTCGCTACAGTCCTGAGAACCAAGTCCAAGCCCCGCACCACCAGAGACCCTCCAGCAGGGTTTCTCCAGAAAACGTCCCAGACAAGTCCAGAGCCAGGTACATGTAAGCTGAAATAATTAGAAAGAGCACAATTTATGACAGCAGTATCCATCTAGACATTTTCTTACCGGTACTCTTTGTCCTTTTTCAGGCCTGGTAAGTCTCCAGACCGAGGAGGCAGACCAATGGAAAACTATGAACCCATCTCTCCCCCACAAGGTTACCAAGGCATGGACAAACAAGAGGCTGGTGGGCCTCCATCCCAGAGAAGAGAAGCTGACAATTCTGAGATCAGGTACATGTTTTATTTGCTTCAAGCATTGAAGCTGGCAGTGCAACAAGTTCTTAAAAATACTAGAACAAAAGCTCTCATAATCACAGTAATTATAAGAAGAACTGAGACTTTTTCCCCCTTGTACTGTTTGCACATGCGGATTAAAGTAATTTATATTGTAAATATTCATTTACTAGTTTTTAAACAATTGATCACACAATCAAAGTTGGTATCTAATTTGCTGTTTTGCACCTTAAAAAAATCTCCGACTACTAGCTGCAATAAACCTCGTTTGATAAACACTGGCTTCAGCTGTAAAAAAATTAATATTATAAATATTCAACTCTCTTTAGATTTTAAGAATTTTGAACAATTAATTTTACTTGTATGCCGCCATTGTTGTTTACGTTCCATATGTTCTAAATATGATCTGTAGTTATAAATATGATCTGTAGTTATAAATATGATCTGTAGTTATAAAAATGATCTGTAGTTATAAATATGATCCGTAGTTATAAAAACGATCCATAGTTATCAGGTAACAGACATTTGCTGCTGCTTTACTGCTGCATCTGATGGACTGTCATCTGTTTGAGTTGTGGCATCGGTCGTAGTTGAAGAAACACTGGAAATTTCCAGATTGCAGGACTAAATGAAGCGGTGGTTTGTCAGGTTCCTCTGTGTCCAGGGTTGGGTTGATGGTTCAGAGGCTGACAGCAAGACATCCAGCGTCTCTGATGTTTCTCTCTGTGTTTTTCGCCACCAGCCTGAACTGTGGACTGTGGTCTGACGTCTTGTTGTTGTTCTGCTGTTGGTTTCAGTCTTTGTTTTTACCCACCAGCCCCGTTAGCATCTGTGGCCAATAATTTGACTCAAAGGAGGGGAGAAGTGTGGAGAACATAAATGTGGGTCTTTGGGAAGTTGTGCTCTGTCCACAGACTTTATTCCAGCTCAGTGCAGCACTGTTGCAGTGTTTATGTGGATCTGCAGTTTAAGAAGATAAACTTGACACATGTGACATTTGCTTTCACCTCCATGTGTTCTAGAGTGCAACCCTCATAAATAATCTCCCAGAAGGCATTGTGCAAGTAAAATAATGGCAACCTCCGTACATCAGAAACGTAATAAATATATACGATTTTTAAAGTAATTAGGAATTTTCTTGTGTCAGTAACAATTTATTTTTAGTAAAGAAGGGCAATAACTACATGTTCAAGCCAAAATGTGCTTATTGCCGGGGTTCCTTTTAACATTTAATTCCTAAATGCATTGGGCTGTAAATCAATTTCTTGTTTGCATTCCTGCATTCGATATGTTCCCCCATCAGAAGCTGTTTGACATAAATCGGTGGGGTTGAATCTGTAGTCTTATCAAGAGTTTGACTTAGTTACCCTCTTGACACTCTGCACTTTGTGGTTCAAGGAGTGACTCGCGATCCCCAGGGAGTGTCGGCTACCTTCCTTCCTTTTTCACCAAGCTGGAGAGTACCTCGCCGATGGTGAAATCCAAGAAGCAGGAGATTTTTCGTAAGTTGAACTCCACCTCTGGTGTCGGTGATTCTGATGTTGGTAAGTGGGTCTTCTCTTATCTTTTGTGTTTAACCCATAAATTCCCACTAATTCTTTTCACTCATACATGTGATAACATTTTAACCGTGTCTCTAGGAGATCTGTTTCCTGTCAGATATTTTAAAAACTAAAAATTGTATTACAGGTAATGCACAGCCAGGCACAGAGATTTTCAACTTGCCTGCTGTTACCAGCTCCAGTAAGTAGAAGGGAAATATGTCAGACCCTTAGAGTTTTTATTTTAGCTGATATTCTCCATCTCATTGTGGATTTTGTTGTGTGTGATTTTTAGGCAGCATCAACCCAAGGAATCAGTCTTTTAATGACCCAGCCAGTAACCTGGGCCTGGAGGACATCATCCGTAAAGCCTTGATGGGCAACTTGGAGGAGAGACAGGAGGAACACCAGGGAGGAGGAGGGGCTGTTGCCATGAACAACACATCCGGAATAGGAGGTGACACCCGGCAGGAAGCCAGCCCATCACCCAGTATGGGTACGCCAAAAACATGAAGAAATTAAGGCAGCTAATATTATATATCAGGGATTGCCAGTCCTAGTCCTCCAGGGCCAGAGTCCTGTAAGTTTTAGTGTTTCCCTGTTATAACACTCCTCATTCAAAATAAATGGATCTCCAACAGCTTGATGTCCAGCTCTCTGCGAGTATGTTAATGAGCCATTAAGCTGCATTCATACACGCACGGCGTCCACGTTATGGCAGGTTAGGGTAATGGCATTGTGTTGCAATTTCTCTTCCATGGTTACCACACAAATTCAGCAAGAAGCTCCCGAAATCCAAAAACACGTAATCACAAACCGACTAATTATAAGGGAGTACTTCCACATAACTGCTGTAAGCAGGGGTGCATGTCAGGTCTGGAAGAGGTGTGTGTCGAGCGCAAGTATAAAACCACCTTTAGTCCGAGTCAGGTGTGTTGAAGCAGGGAAACATCTAAAACCTGCAGGACACCAATCCTTGAGGACTAAGATTGGGGATCCCTGTTTATATATGTTAAGAGGAAGTAAACATGCTGCCTGTTTTGAATCTGCAGGAAAACAGAAACAGGGCAAAGCAAACAATCGGAAAACGAAGTCGCCTAATTTGGGTCAGGCCTATGCTGGAGGGGAGCGTCCCTCATCAGTGTCCTCCGTCCACTCTGAGGGCGATTATCACAGACCAACCCAACCCCAGTGGAGCTGGGACGACCGACCCTCATCCACAGGTGAACTTCCCATCCTCTACTGTCACTATCTGGTAATGTCGGCACCTGGTAAAATCAGACATTGTTTTCACTCTCGTTCTCCCCTTTCTCCTCTAAGGTCCCATGCAGTTTCCTTACAACCCACTGACCATGCGCATGCTGAGCAACACGCCACCCACCTCCATGGCCTCACCCACAATACACAGCCAGCAACAGCAGCAGCCACCTCCAGCCGGAGCACCGGTGGCGCAGCAGCGAGTGTGGCAGTCTCTGCTGTCAGAACAATACGAGACCCTGTCTGATAGTGATGACTGAACCCTGACTGCTACAGCCCCACTCACCAAAAGAAAGGCCTACCCTGAGGCTGGTCTGTTCACGCCCATCTCCTGGAACTAACCTCGCTTACTGGCGAGTGTAACAAGTAGATTGGGTGGCGTCTTTATTTTTTAAGTTTTCTTTCTGGTGCTATGGCGCCCCCTGGCTGTTGGCTACCCATAGAAGCAGCAGCATGTGACAGGCAAGGCTCTCCTGAACAAGACCTGCTCTTGCTCCGGAGGCTCTCACCCAGCCTGTCAGAGAGTTAAACAAAGGTCGACCAAGGGGATGACATCGGCTACGGTCAAGCTGAAGAACTAAAACTGTAAAAGATTTCTGATTTTTGTCTGATTTCTGTAAAGATATTCCCTGTCTTTAAGAAAATCATTGTATGTAAATAGAGTAACCTTTTGCAGTGTTTTTTCTTAACTTGATTATTTCTTATTTTAATGTTGCTTTTAAATTGATCCACTTTAAATGGCAAGAGCAAATGGTGTAATCTTTAATATTGCAGTTGCTCTCCTAGTCAACTCCCAGCCCTCGTCACCCAGCACCCACACAAATATTTTTATCACTGCAACGCTAAGAGAGACCGGACCTGTGGTTTGTACTTGACCGTGAGGGGATCACACAGATTGTGCCACCCTGCGTGCCATCCCCCAAGCACCACCAGAACCTGAACGTTGTGGACATAAGAGGACAAAAATGAAACTCAAAACATGTTAAACAGCGTTGACATCTGATGCCCGTCTGGGTCACACAGTGGAGATGATGCATGGATTGTAACTGTCAGGTGGTAGAGATATCTTCTAACCCCGATATAGCAGAAACGTCAAAACAAGTTGAGAACACTGGTGTCATAGCAGAAAGGTGAAATGTCTGATATAAGCTTGCCAGAAATTACATACTTATGACTACTTCTGGACCCCTTCTGAATATTGAAAGTGAGCCAATGTTTTTTCTGTTTTCTTTTTGTTTGTTTCTCTTTTGTCCTTTCAACAGAGCTGATTAACGTTTCACATCTCTGCAATTTTAGCTTCCAGCCTGTTAAGAATGGCTTTGTTGTTAAAAAAAAAATCAAAAAGAAATAAGTATGTCAGGAAGTTTTGTTTCCATTTTTTGGGGAGGGAGACTTTTGCCACGCCTTGTGACTTGAGAGAGAAGGCAGCTTTAACTAATTTTCTCAGAGATATATGTTGGTGTCTGATGTTTGTATTTGTTTCTATAGTCCTTTTTTTATGTCCTGACAAACATCTGAACTCTGTAAATTGTCTTTCCATCAGACAAAAAGAAAAGATTAACCAAACTTAAAGAATGGTCTGCACCATTGTTGCACTTTTTTTGCTTGGTGGCTTTTGACAACAGAAAGCATTCTACCTGCTGTGTAACTTATTCAACATCCAGCCCAGTACTATACTAAAGTGGAGCTTCCCCCCACCACTCACAGAAATCTGGATGTTTTAATTTGCTGTCTTTTCTTGTAACTGGTACATTATATTTCTAGTGTTACACCTGCATCAGTTACAATGTAAAGTGCATGGTACCGTTAAATGAATTTGCTGTCATGGTGATTCAGCACCATGACCACTTAATCTGTTTTCTTCATGTCAAGCAGCAGACAAGCTTTGAGTAGAACTTCTATTAGGTCAGTGTCAAGCAGAGCGGTAGCATTGCTCCCTGAGTCTTCTTTAAGATATGTGAAAATGATGCAATGTTTTGGTTTTCGCTTTTCTCATTTAACAAATCCCTTCTGCTCTAAACCTGTGATTTCCTCGCAATTTGATTTTGACTTTTAAAACGTTTGTTGTAGCACATGCACAGATTTTTATTTACTGTCATTTTCTTTTCATTCATCCTGTTTAGGTGGGATGCTATGTGTTTACAGACGCAGTGACAAAAACAAAAAAGTTTACAAACTTGAATCTTAGAGGAATCCGACATGAAGCAGAAAAACTGAATTGGAGCATCTTTTCAGCTCATTATTAAACACACAGTGGTGACTTTCTTTCTCTCTTTTTTCTTTTTAAAATTGAGACTTGAAACCCCATGTATCCTATTATGTTAAAAATGCAATGTTTGTATCGCACAATGTCTCTTAGTAGGCTATTACAAAAGTTCAGACCAATCAAATAAAGTGGATCAGTTCTTTGCCACAGAAACTTTTGAAGGTTCATAGGTGTGCCATCTTTTTTTTAAATGCATTTTTTTCTTTAATCCTTTTTGACTGCACACTGTCGTAATGCTTGGTCACTGAGGTATACTGCAACTGTTCACTTTCATTTGTATTGGTGAATTTATGCAATATAAAATGAAAATCTGTCAGGATTTGCAATATAATAAATAGTATGTAAATTATGTAATTAGTCTATTTATTATAATAGACTGTGCTCCCATCATTGCAAATTATTTTCCCACTCTTTTTTTTTTTGGCATCAGACACATTTTTCTTTTACTAAATGTGATTTTGCTACCTTTAAGTGTTGCAGCACACTTGATAACAAGACTCTGTAAAGACTAAATTTGAGTGTAAATGAGAAATAATTTGGATGATGTTTGTCACAGCTTCATTTTAGTCTTGTTAGATCCCAGTGAAAAACCTTCTATTACTAAATCTTAGAAATTGAGCACAAAAAGGAAGGAAATTTGTCGCGTTAGAGTATAAATCCGCTTTAAAAACACTGAACCATACTGGACGCCGTCGTTGTTTTAAAACAGAAACTACGTACCAAAACTGAAGTGAACCATCAAAATAACTTCGACTTGGTGAGTTTACCGGTCTAAACACCCCTGCTACCACCTTCAGATTTGGAGGAGAAACTGCAGCACGACTCTAAACCGACGCGAACCCCCTACGGGATTTTACACCACCACCAAACAGTAAGTAAGCCAGAACTGCTGGGTGGAGAAGCCATTGATTCCCCTACTATCACATCAAGCGCCATATAAGGTGCCCCAAATCAATTTACGTACGTATTTATGGACCTTTTTGAACATGTTGCAAACATTTCGACTTGGTGACCCAGATAAAATGTTTTATTTGTCATGTCTCTAATAGTAAATTGGCTCCCCTGATAAAGTCTTGCCCCCCTCTGGCCACCCCATGTAAAGTCTAGCTCTACCACTGATCCCAACAATTTTCCTTAGAAAAGTGACACAAAAAAGGGAAATAAAAACACTTTCCGACAGTATAAGATTGATTGAAAAGAGGCATTGTTACAGCAAAATAATCTGATCCCAAATTTCATTACATTTTGTGAGAAGTTTTCGTTAAATATATTAAATGTTAAAGAACTTTGAGTTTGAAAGGAGACCAAAACGCCGGAAATTGTAATATTATGGTTGCATCTGATTGGCTAGAGAAGTCCAGGACTTCCGGAAACAACTATGTGAAAATGCGGTCGTTTTTACCAGCAGTGGCAGAACAACTTTTTAGAGATATTCAGAAAACCTATCAGGAAACATCTAAAAGTAAGATGAGAGTTGGACAGACAGATTCATGTCGCTTGAAGGCATCTAACATATTTATTAATCCTAATGTAAACGTATAGCATTTTTGCTAACAACCATTAAACTCAAAGTACTCTTATCAGACTTTTCGTAATCTTATCCTCTTTCACTAAAGTCTTGTCCACACTTTCGTCTTTTGGTTGAAATACAAATGCTTTCACTTTGTGTGCCTTTAAATGAACATTAATTTACCATTTATACTGGGAAAGTAACGTTTTTCATCCTTGTTACGTTGGTGTAGTTTTACGTGTGGGCTCTAGGGGGTACTGTTGCAACAGAATTGAAGCAATCTCTGCTTTGTGGGATTCATGGTACCCAGATGGTTTTCACAGGAGTTTCTAAAATGTGATCCTAGCTGCCACTAATAATAGCAACGTTAGCTATTTGCTATTCATGCTTCCCGAAAAGCAGGAAAAGAGCCAGCTAAATTCATTTAAATCATCTTAGCTTTTTTATCTGTCCCATTTAACTAAAATGACTACCCGGGTACCTTTAATAACTATAATTAAAATAAATATTCTTTGTTACTTTAAATGCTGAAAAAAATTATGTTTTTTTTTTTTGTTTTTTTTTTGTACATTTTATGATTGACATCCCACATAGTACGATTCCAAAACATGTGGTACATGATGTACACATATCAAACCTGTCCCTGATCAGTTTTTATCTAAAATGTAAATGTTGTGCTTTTATGGACTCACAATCATGTTTTGTCTTTATTGTCAACAGTGAAGATTTTATCCACCAAACCATTTTTCCAGCATTTGCTTGATAATAAGTAAACTGAAGCCCAGAGTTTCCATTCCGGTTAGAAAGTTGACAGCTACAGGCGGAAACATTGTGAGATCAGGTTAATCACAACAGCGGTTTCTAAGCATGTAATCTCTTAAACAAATTACGTAATTGTCTTTTTACCAGTAAAGTATTTTTCTTTCTCTTTGCAGTTCCCGATGACCTGCTAATTGCGTAAGTATATATTTATTTTTAATAAGTTACACATTAGCTTTCATCACAGTCATTTCCAGCATTACTTCATTTTTAATCATACTAATAAAGTATCATACTCTAAGATAGTCATCCAATGTGGTCTGAGGTATGATGTAAGAAAGTCTGAGTTTAAGTGAAGCAGAGAAACCACACGGAGGGTGAAAAGTTATTTTTACTAACTGGATTTGCCCAACTGATGTAGGAGACATTTCCTGGCATAGTAATTTGAATTTATTGCAAGTGAAGAAATGCTCCCTGTCTGGGTCAACAAAATCACATCCTGTTTGTTCATCAGGAAGCTCCTGGTTTAGGGGCTCACGTCATTTATGTACTCCCACAAGCGGACCAACACTCCTCTGTGTATTTTACCTCCTGGATTAGCCAGTAAAGAAAAAAACATGGATTGTACTTTCCACAAATTTAAAGGCAAAATAAGTAGCATTGACACCTAGAGTTTCAAAATAGAACTGCAGTTAAAAGAGAAAAACATAGAGAGCCCCCCCCCCCTCGGACAGGGGTTTCGCATAGGTTGCTGGTTTGTGAGAGGACGGTTCTTTTATATACAGTCTATGAAGGACGTAAGGCTTCACTGAAAATCTGTCAGACAAACACTGTTCTGGTGTGGAGGGAGGGCTAAGTCTGCTGCTAACTATGGAAAAAAAAATCCAGATTTTCATAAAAATAAAGCTCCAGGAATAGAAAATTCGATTTATCGATTAATTGCCCAGCCCTAAAAGGACGGAAAACATAGCGCCCTTAGTCTCACTTAATAAATTAATTTGATAGTAATTTCATAAGTTTATAAGGACAAACACAGTATTCACTCGGCCCAAGCATCATTACATTTGTTGTTGTAAACTAACAGCCACCAATTTACTCCACTAATACATCAATACAGTCAGACAAATTAATTTAATGAGTGGCAAGAAATAAATTAGACTAAAATCTTTGTAAATCAAAATGAACTTTTCGGTTAATTTAAGCAAAATTCTGGTGTTTATCTGTCAAGGAAAAACTTTGCCAGCTCAGATTTCTCCACCTTGCAAAAGATTCTCCAATATTGATCCTCGTTTTATTCCGTTATTGGTCGTTTGCTTTTTTAGCAGGATGCTGAGGCTTTTTAGGTTTTTCTGAAACTATTTCTGGTCTGCTTCTTTTCTAGCTTCCATACCTGCCGCTGCTGCTCTTTTGCCCACATAAAATACCAAACGCTGCCTTCTTGTTGTTAGGCAACCGTGGGGAGCATATGATTGGATAAGGAACCAGGAAGTAGGAAAGAGCAACACGGTGCACCCAAGTTATTCCGGCACTGAACTCTTATTTTGAAGGAGAAAAACTTGTCAAAGACATTGTTGATGTAGGAGACAGATTGTTTATAGGGACGCTTCCTTTTATCCCTCGCAGCAAATGAGAACATTTTAAATTATTTTTAATGAAAAAATCCTAATTATTCAGCCTTTAATATTGTCCACAATGCTAACTGCAAGATCAATCTAATATTAAAACTAATCAATGTAAAGATTTATTTTAAAGATCACTGTTTATTTCTCTAAACATCAGCATGATTTACTTGTATAGTACTTTGCTTGCTTTTCTTCTGTTCAGTGTAAAGTAATTTAGTTATATATGTTTTTGTAAGGGGTAGCAAGTTGTTATATGTGGTCAAGTTTCGTTATTAGGTTTTAGTTTTGTTCAAAAATTCAAGAGTAAGGAATGGCACTGCTCAAAGGAACATCTACAAATTTTAGGGCTTAAAACCCATCAAACTGTTTCTAGTTTTTATACCAGTTTTTTATGTTCTTATACGTTGTTTTTATGTCTTTCTCCTGATTCATGTTTCCATCCTCGTGTTCTACAGGCTGAAGTTTGTCTTTGGCTCTTGCGCATTACAAGCGTTGGACCTGGTTGATCAACGCTCCGTCACCTGTCTGTCATCTCCAAGTGGACGCAAGGCCTTCCAGGTAAGTTGAGCGTCAACACATTTTACATTTACAAACAGTGGTCCCACATTCTACAGCAAAACAGTGTGAGTGTTGATTAGCTGCATGGTTATTGAGCACAGGATTATTTCTATTCTTACAAATTAAATTATTACAGGAAATATTGGGTTTAGATCACTGTGTTTGACAGCAATATGAAGGGATGCCTACAGACACAGACTTTTTCATTTATGCTTTCCTTCTGCAGAGTTTGATCAGTCCTGACTGATTGTTTTCATAATAATCGCCTCACACACAGAGGAACTGCAGGCATTAATTTATTTCCAAATGCTGAGGTTTAATACACAAGTAATCAAGTATTATAATGGAGAATTTGAATTGTTGGCAAGGAGCAGTGCACACACAGTGACATTAACCTCCTTTTTGTAGCACAAGTAGCCAGATTCTCAACGTATTGCAGTCATCCGGTGGTAGTCTATGAAAGTATTGTGAAGCGTGAAATGACAATTTGTTGCTACAAAGTGAAAAATGGCACATATTAACCACTGATCAGACTTACCTTCACTTTCTATTGCTACTCTGTAATAAAACAGAACCCTTCCAAAGACAGCTGCCTCTGTTCCCCCTCTGCTGTAGACTTGTTTCCTTCCAGGAACAACTCACCTTTTATTATGGAGCAAAACTTCTTCATTGAATATTTAGTTGAGATCCCGTCCATAATGCCGTGAGACACATGTAAAAGCAATACAAGCCAGATGCATATGCAGTCTTTCTCATCTGGTAGCAGATGTTATAGGGGTATGTAAAAAAAAAGACTACTTTCTTTCACTTTGAAGACGTATCAGGGCGTAATTAAAACCTGTACAACAGTGTCTCATATTAGCTAAATGCAACTTCACTTAACAAATTCCACTTTGTCATCAACTGTTTAACACAAACTAAGTCCATCTATACTGCTTCAACAGAAATTAAGAGTTTAAGTATCAGCCACTGATTTTAAGTGTGAGTGCCTCCATCAGAGCTGAAGTTTTGTTATTTTTATGGTCTTGCTCATTCAGGTGTGTGTCAGCACAGTCACGGAAAGGACTCAGTTAGCATGTTAAATGTTAAAGTTCATGACATTTACAATAGGAAAATGACTGAATCCTGGAATTTTTCTTTGGGCGGTGGTTCTGGCCAGTAACTTTTAAAGATAAGTTGCAATCACAAATTACTTTACACACTCAAATAATATTAAACATGTAAATGATGAATGATTAGAATAAATTACGTAATGAAACACAAGACTGAGATGATAAGTTAGAAGTTGTACTCGAGGAATTCACCAGATGTTAAAGGGAAACTAGAGCAAGCGAGAACTAATAAATTATTCCAAATACCGTTCCTAAAACCTAAAGAGCTGAGCTGGTTGAGGGCTCAAATTCAGTTTTTCAGGAACATTTCTTACACAAATAATATGGTCTGTTATTTGCAAACAAACTCATACAAAAGAGCAAATGCTATCTCTCCATACTGAGTCATGCTGTCCTTTAAAGTTAACCTCAATGGATGTAGCATTACTTGTGGTTGGAGGAAAACAGTCCACAGAGGTTGTGGTCATTGTGCCCCAGATTTCCTGTAAACTCCTTCAGGCTTCTGTAAAAATAGTTTTATAAAAGGAGCCATAAATGACAATGCAGCTAAACAGGGACGTGAGTTTTTTTCTGTTGGGACACTTTCACCTCAGCTGTTGATTCATAATTGTTTCATGATGTTCCCGAAGGTCGTTGGGCGTTTCCTGTCCAGCAGCACCCTGCACGTAATTAATACAATGCCCTATTATTCATTTTTATTAGCTTAAATGTTTACTTACTTAATGTTAAGTAACTTTTATTCTTATTAGATAAGCTAATGTTTTTTGTGATTATTAAAGATGATGATAATAAGAAGAATTTTGATTTCTTATTCTTTTTAGAGGTATTTATTACAACCTTAATTCCACAAAAGTTATAATGTTGTGTAACATTTCATTAACGATGGAACATAGAAAATGTATTAAATGTTTATCAGTAGTATCAAATGTTAGACATTTATCTATGAAAAATAAAAACCTCATCTTGAATTTGAGTGTTGGGTCAGTGCCATGTTTTCCATTGTGCAGCTGTCTGGAAACATCTGGAACTGGAGACCAGTTGCTGAACCGTTTGGGGGAGAAACATGCCAGTTCTGTGTGTTATAGGATTTTAGCTGCTCAACAACTCTTAGTCTTTTCTTTTTTTTCTTTGATACTTTGTGTTTCATGATGCATCAAATATGTTTTATTCTGTTCTACAGTCATTTTGCAGACGCCTTTCTCCAAAGCGACTCACATCTAAGAGTAAGAACAACACAAGCAAGAATTCAAACAGGATGGGACGTCATCATTAAGTGGTAGTCGGACTGCTGTGAGTCCAGTTGGACCCTGGTGCTGTCATGTGGTGCTAGAAGAAGTGCCTTTTTTTCTATAGTAGTCCTTTGTTTAAATACAAGATCACAATTTGATCACACAACATCATCTTGGGCGTAAGTGCACGCAGCTTCTTCAGTGCTGAGTCAAATATGTCCTGTTGATGAAAGATTTGGACTGCAGACACGTGAGTCCAGTATCTGGACTCTTCTGTTGTGAAGCCATGCTTCTGTAACAGATGCAGATGAATAGGGTTGATGTTCTTCTCTTTTTTAGTCTGAAGGATAGAGCATCCATAATTTCCTGAAAGAATATCAAATCTTGAGTATTCTGAGTTTTTCTCTTTGCTTCAGTCCAAGGCAGCAGCCTTTCTGGATGTTCTTCTTTGCTTGGTAGAGCTTTAACCTGCATCTGTGGATGGCTGGAAATGTCCCCGAGTCCATGCAGTAATTTCCATGTTGTTGTTGATGCAGCATTACCAAAGATCATAGATAATACTGATTCTGATGTCCATCCCATTAATGATTCCAGATTTTTCTTCCGAGTCTTTAGTTAGTATTGATGTAGTCGATGATGGAATATTCAAATTCCTAAAAAAAAGAACCTCTTTCAGTCTACCATTTTTTTTTTTGTCATTTCCTGTTAATGTAGATTTTCTATTAGCCATAGTCAAGGTTCTCATATTATATTTATTTCCTCTCCTCGTGTGGCAGGTTGAATAAATGACTCATGGGAACTTGGTAATTTACTGCTGGGATATTTCCAGCTCACCTTATCCCATTCGTGATGTTCACTGACCTTTTACATAAGAAATGGTTCGTTGTTGCCTGTTGGGGAAACAGGAGTCTGAAAAGCAGTATTGTATTTTCACTTTTAAACAAATCAAAAGAATCTTAAAAACAGAGATACTGCTACTCAGAAAGTTTTAGCCCTACTAGCAAAACATGGACAAATTTGCCAAAGTATCAAAGAAATTTCAGCTAACAAAAATAAATAAATAAAAATGATGAGGAATACCAAAATATGGTAATGGTGGATAATGAAGCAAGACCGTAGTGTTGTATATCTCAAAACATCAGCATGTGACAGTATGAAGCCACTTGGGAACGTCTCATCCTGAACAAAAAAAAAAAGCCTGTTGATGTCTTTAGAAATAAACTTATCGACCATCATATAGCAGAGTTGTTTTACTAAAGCAGCATCCGTCTCACTGAAAGCTCATCTCACCTGAAGTAGGTAGTGTCGGGCGGGGGAGGGTTTGACATTGTTGTCGATGAAAAAGCTCATGCAGAAAAAAGTTTGGGAACCACGGCTTTAACAGCACTTGGCCTAATGCTGTATGTCCTGGCAAGAAAAATCTGACTTTAATCTTTAAATTCCTCACAATTTTACATTTAAGAACATTTTTCTAACTTTGCTCCATAATTTAAAGAGTTTTCTGTATCTCCCATCTTTACTTTTAAGAGTCTCTGCAAGTCTCTGTAAGGTGCTCCTTTATACCCAGTCATGATACTGACTTGTTATCATTTAATTTAATTACTTGCAACATGTTCCTCCAGCTGTTTTTGTTTTTTACCATGTACTTGTCTAACCTTTTGTTGGCCCTGTGGGGCAGATATCTCCCACTGCTTTGCTTATGCCTTCACTGTTACCTTCAGGCAGGTAATTGATCAGTTAACAACATTTCAAACAGGACAAGTTTTGCTCCAGCATTGGGGAGTGTAATAAGAAAGTATGTCAAACTGTGGCTTATGCTGTGAGTTCTGCAGACAGCATTATTTCTTGAGAGTACTGCACACATTTTTACTGGAAGCTTCCACAAGTAAACGGTGTCAGGGCTGTTCTAAGTCTTAACACTTAGCGAGTCATTAAGAGGGATCACATTGCTCATCGAAATGATGTCTAACAGTGATAAAACTTAAACATATTTGATTCTTGTAACTGAAGTTTGGTGCTCTGGTTTAGGTATTGGAAATGTAAATATATGACACACACTGTCATTTGGGGAGTGAAGATAAGTGGACCCTTAAAGGATCTGAGATCAAGTCATGACAGCTGCCATCTTTCATATTGGTCTGCAGGATGCACATTTAGGTCTGGGTAGACCTTCTACAGGCAATATGAGACAGGGCTGTGAGTCAGCAGAGCGTCACTAAACCTCCAGCAAATAATGGAAGTGGGGACATTTTAAGGGAGCTTTGGCTCATCTTTAAAATGAAGTTAGTCATCAGCAACCAAGTGCAGATATAAATATGTACGATGGGAAGTGGAGGAGAGAGCAGACCTTTTCCCGGGTTAGGGGATTGTGTGTACTGGAAATACAGGAAAGTAGAGGCTGATAAATTAACCACCATATCTGGCATATTTAGTCATTTCCAGTTAATGCATCATTTCTATTAGACAAAGTCAACTTTCACCTGTAATTATTTCCTCTCCTTATTTAGCAAGTGGAACAGATAACTCGTGAGAACTTGGTAATTCACTTCTGGGATATTTCACTTTATCTTATTCCTGAGGTTCACTGACCTTTACATAAAAAATGACTCGCTGTTGCCTGTTCGGAAAAAGGACTCTGAGTGAACAGAAGTAATTTATTCTTTGCTTTATAAATAAATTAAATAAAACTTTTTAAGTTTTCTGTGTTGTAGTATTTTCCCAAACTGGGTTAGTTTAGCACACAACTTACTGCCACATCGTGCTTAAAAAAGGAATTGGTACCAAATGTCTTGAGGCTGAAATGTAGACATGTGAAATTTAAGTATTTTGGAATAAATTTACCAGACAATATTTCTAATGCGTTTTAGTGAAAGCTCTCAAGCTATTCACTGTATACTCTTGCATACACTCATATGGTAATAAGGTGCATCAAGGGTTATTGAGTGGTGCAGGGTGTCTCTGATAAATGCTCTCATTATCTGCTTTTGTGCAGCATTACAGTTTATGCTCCTCGTCATGGTCTCCTGCTTTAATTGGTGCAGATGTGGAAAGTTTGGTAAAAACTGGGGTTTGAAACATCTGCCAAGAGCTAGATAGTATATACCCATATGACATTTTTTTAGTTTCAATACACAGTTTTCAATACCTTGTACAGACATTTGTAAAATAATTTTGCATTTTAGCTCTTCATAATTACAACTAATAATTACATAACAACCTGGTGGCGGTTGTAGCTCCGGAGGAGGAGCAGTTGTCTTCCAACCCGAAGGGAAGGTGGATCAATTCCAGGCTTTCGCTGACATGCCGAAGTGTCCTTGGGCAAGAGACTTAACCCCACGTTGCCTCCCGATGTGCCTGTCGGGGTGTGAATGGATGAATGTGATATGTAGTATAAAGCACTATATAAGTACAAGTCCATTTACCATCACTCGTACATCATGGTGTGAAAATGCCGGCTTATAAAATGGTCATGATGGATGTTGTTCATGCTCTAGCTGTTATGGTTATATATGGGTACCAGGATTTCACCATAGAAAGGAAATTCAGGAATTATGGGAAAAAAAAGAGAAAAGAGTTTGAGATTGCTGGATAAATTAAGTCCATTCTGCATAAAAATACAAAAATACACATATCCCTCTTTTCTTTTAAACCTTTGATCCTGTATGGTGATAAATTTCATAGAGTATTTAAATTTTAAACATTTTGTAATTTAAATAGTTATTACCTTTTGTAAAAGTGTAAAAATCAAAG
Organism: Melanotaenia boesemani; assembly: GCF_017639745.1. Classification (NCBI taxonomy): domain Eukaryota; kingdom Metazoa; phylum Chordata; class Actinopteri; order Atheriniformes; family Melanotaeniidae; genus Melanotaenia; species Melanotaenia boesemani. The sequence goes on from NC_055696.1 coordinate 3,685,354, forward strand.
CATGTAACATATGTTCCCATCCTAAAAAACATGTTTTTTTTACCATTTCATTTTTTTTAATTACTCCGTATTCATCAGACATCTTAGTTACAAGTACAGAAATTAGCAGCTCACTTTTTTCTGTCTCTCAGATCATGTTCGACATCACTGATTAGATATTGTTTGCTGTTTGTTGCTGATTGGTTGCGAATGTCCTCCTACGATGCTGAAAGGGGCTTCTGATGTAATGATGCTGTTATGTAAGGAGAGGCAGCCAAGGAGCTCAAATTTATTGAATCCTTTCTCAAGTGGTGTAAGCTTCCCAAACCGTTCTCATGATTTAAATTTCAAACGAAGTCTAGTTGGCATTAAGCAGAAGCCTTTTAAGCACTTAAACTGCACACATGACGCACGCAGTGGATCTGGAAGAGTTCATAAGTCAAAATAAATACACTCAGTTGGTCCAAATTTACAGTAAGATGGTGTCATTTGGAGGAATTCTGTATGCATGAGTTTTAGATTTTTGTCTCATTTGTCTCATTTGTGGTGTGAAACCAGTGAACAGAGAACCATCCCAGTTCCTGGTCCTCTGACTTATGATGACTTCCTGAGAAGTTTTCCCACTAGATCGAGAACTCTTCATCCCTCACGGTTCCACTGCAGTGACTACATGACATACGCTGATATATAGTGTTCATTGCAGAAACCTGGATCTCTGCCTGCTGTTGACTGTCTTTTGATGATATTATTTGCCAGCTTTGCCGTGTGAGCTGCAGCAGAGCCATATTATCTGCTGCCAGCACCAAAACAAAAAGGGACCAAGTGTGAGCTGGTTTTCAATAAACCTGGCTCTTTAGAAAGCGTTTCATGGCTTACTTTGGTCACCACTGTGTCACTTCATCATGATGTGCCTTATTCATATTTACTGAGCTTCTTTAAGTCCATGTAATTGTCTGTTTTGTGCTTTTTTTTATAATGAAGTGTCACACTGAACAAATGAGGTGTTTTTACTTTTGTAGGTCATGGGGAAAGGTAATTTAGTGAAACCCTGGAGAATAATGGAGCCGGCTCTGGGAGGCATTAGTTATTGTGAAGCGTCGCTGTAATCCACCAATGTAATGCCCTGTGTGTCATGTGCATTAGGGTGATGCTTAATTCACTCCCTGTAGCTAAGAATGAATGCCGGCATCACGGAGAGGAGCCTCCGTCAGCAAAGACCATTAGATACCCCATACAAGTTGTTAAAATATGCATCATTTCTACATCATCTGTGAATAACTCTTAGAAAATGATGAGTTTGGTGGAAGCAAGAGTCCCAACAAAAACACTTAAAACAGTATAACCTGGTTAGAGGCCTGAAACCAGGGCACCACACAGTTCTGACAGTGTCAGGCTCTGGATTTTGATACTTTACAGCCAGTCGTGTTTTTTACTGGACACTTTACAGCTATGAATTAGACCTCATGTCTTCATCCTTGTGAAATACCACGTCTTCATTGTCAGTGTGTGAACAGTTTGATGTCACTCATGAATCTGCTGCAGGGCTTCTCTACACATGACATTATGGGTTTAAACAATTCATATTATAAGTCCCATTTTATGCAAAATTCACTTTCTAAAGGTTTTCTAACAGTCATATGTGTCCTCGTAGCCTGTGTATGAGGCCCAAAAAAGAGAAAATTCTGTCTCCTCTCTCACTTGCTTGCTCCACTTTTTAGCGAATGTGTGCTCAAACAGGTGAGTCTGAGATCTTTCTCTTTGTGACCTCATGAAGGGAAATAACCACTGCCCCTGGTAGTCGATACTGCCCCCCAGCTAGCTGAGCCTGCCCTCTAAAATCACCGAGCGGGCATCAGCGGAAGCCGGATCCTCTCCCAGAGAGGCGGGTGGACAGGCACCATTCATGAACATTTAAAGGTTGAGACACAGAAACATCTTGTTCTCATTAGACGGCTGAAATTAAGGATCAAGGTTGAATATGGGGTAATACACTTTAAAAACAATGTTGTTGGACCTCTGACACCCTATGAAATTGTTGAAAAAATGTATAATATGCGACCTTTAGGTACTGAGCAGAAGAAATTGTATAGAAATTAAGACAGTTTGGCTTTGCTGTAAGTTGACATCATAACAGTGTTATGCTGTTTTTTTTGTTTTTTGTTAAGCTTTTAGAAAGAGATGGATGAGACTGAGATAAAAATAAGAGAAGTCTGATTTTGGAAACAAGTTCATGACTTCTGCTCTGACTCAGAGCTTTGCCAGTTATCTGTGGACTTGTTAAGAGACACTGAAGGGGTGCACTGAAGAGATTTTTTCCCTTTACGACTTTTTGTGCCTTTTACTGTCTTTGCTGCTGATACAAACCAAACTGTTATTGTACATGACTGGAGGACCCGCTCACTCATACAGAAGCAAACAAAGTATTTAATACTCTGTACAAGCTTTCAGATAAGATGAAGAACCCATGAATTCATATTTAAATACAAATGTTTTACAGGTAACGGGAGGCTCGGGACGCTTGTATGTTTGCTTCTTGTCCTGTCACTACTGCCCATGTCCAGCTTTTGCCTACACGGTGCTGCGAAGAAATGAAGGCCTCCTGGTGAGTCTTGCTGCCTGCATTTGGCTCACTTGTAGGTGGTTTTAAATAAGAGAACAATTTAAGTTTCTGCAAAGAAATGTGTTAATGCTGCTGCTACGTTTTAGCTTAATTAAAATTTGAACTGAATTAAATACTTTATATTCAAATTTCTACTTAAATTAGTTTGTAGGTTCATGACCACACATGCAAAGAGGTGCTTTAAAGTTTGTGAACCCATTAGAAATGTTCTGAATTTACTCATAAAGAGCCCTTAAAATAGATCCAGATATTGATATTAAACAAGAAAAAAATGATTTTCTTGGATATTTATCTATGAGGAAAAATGTGTTTAGTACTAAATGTATGTGTAAAGGTGTGTAGGGTTTTCACATCTTAAGAAAACGTGGACCTGTCATAATTGACACTCATAATTCTTAATTTTAAGTACCTCTAACTTATCTTAACGTCCATAATAACAAGTAATGTCCAGTCTGGACGTTGCTGCAGCCTTATAAGAAAGGAAGCTGTTGACAGACGCTTTCTGACATCTCTTTGAATCCAGTGGAGGGAGTTATGTTCGAACCAGGATTGGATCCAGAATAAAAAGGTGAACAACGCGATAAACTGTTATAATTAAGAGTTGCAGAACAAAAGTATTGAGAGCAAAAGTTTGAGACTGAACTAAATCACATAAAGTTCTTTTTGAGATTTGGGTTATATGTGTGTTAAAGGTCTCAGTGCAGCTTCAGCTCTGAGATATTACTGATTGAGTTAAAGTACGTCCTTTTTTTTATAGATAGTCAGGAGGATTTAGATCATTTGAAATGTTCAGTCTGTTTTTCCTGCTTGGTAAACCAAATTGCTGTATAGTCCACTTTGATTGATAGAAAGAAGGTAATTTAATTTCTTTTTTCTTACATTAGGCCATGCATACACACGTTCTTACATCTACATTCATTTACTACATTTAATACTTTAGAATTTACAATTATAATTCAAGGTTTGTTGTTTTATCCATGATGTCAAGGAGTTCCGGCTCGGAAGAAGCCGTGCAGCCCCAAACCATAATATCTGTGAAACCACCAACATGTTTCACAGATCAGATAACTGGATAAATTCAACTGGTTTCCAGTATTTTCCTTGATCCAAATACAACACCTCTCATCTAAAGAAAACATTTTCCAAGACTCCTGTAGCTTTTGCATGTGATCCTTACAAACTGCAGATGGACAGAAATGTTATTTTAGGTGCAGCAGCTTTCTCCTCGCAGCTCTGCTAAACTCACCACCGTGGTTCAGTTTCTTGAACATTAGGCCATTATGAGAGTTGGGTTACACTCAGTCTTTGTGATCCCCAGACCAAAGTCTGAATCTTTGAAAGGTGATTTTTGTGACCTTTTCAACACTGATATTGCACATTGCATGTTTTCCTAATATTGCGAAACTCTACTGACGAGCATTGACTCACTTTCTGTGCCCCTCATGAATATCCTTCATTTAAACCACGATACACTTCATCCATCCATCCATCCATCCATTGTCTGCCACTTATCTGGAGTCGGGTCGCAGGGGCAGCCGCCTAAGCAGGGAAACCCAGACTTCCTTCTCCCCGGCCACATTCACCAGCTCATCCGGGGGGATCCGAGGCGTTCCCAGGCCAGCCGAGAGATGTAGTTCGTCCAAGATGTCCTGGGTCTTCCCCGGGGCCTCTTTCCGGTGGGACGTGCCCGGAACACCTCACCAGGGAGGCGTCCAGGAGGCATCCTAACCAGATGCCCGAGCCACCTCATCTGGCTCCTCTAGATGCGGAGGAGCAGCGACTCTACTCTGAGAGCCCGGCTACCCTGCGGAGAAAACTCATTTTGGCCGCTTGTATTCGCGATCTTGTTCTTTCGGTCATTACCCACAGCTCGTGACCATAGGTGAGGGTGGGAACGTAGATCAACCGGGAAATCGAGAGCTTTGCCTTTTGGCTCAGCTCCTTCTTCACCACAACAGACTGATGCAGAGTCTGTATCACTGCAGACGCCGCAGCGATCCACCTGTCAATCTCCAGCTCCATCCTTCCCTCACTTGTGAACAAGACCCGGAGATACATGAACTCCTCCACTTAGGGCACGACTTCATTGCCGACCTGGAGAGAGCACTCCACCCTGTTCCGGCTGAGGACCATGGTCTCGGACTTGGAGGTGCTGATTCTCATCCCAGCCGCTTTACACTCGGCTGCAAATCGCTCCAGTGAGAGCTGAAGATCACGGCCCCATTAAGCCAACAGAAACACACCATCGGCAAAGAGCAGAGACCCAATCCTGAGGCCACCTAACCGGATCCCCTCAACACCTCGGCTGCACCTAGAAATTCTGTCCATAAAAGTTGTGAACAGAATCAGTGACAAAGGGCAGCCTTGGCGGAGTCCAACCCGCACTGGAAACTATTCTGATTTACTGCCGGCGATGTGGACCAAGCTCTGACACCGTTTGTACAGGGACCGGACAGCTCGTACAAGCAGGTCCTGCACTCCATACTCCCGGAGTACCCCCACAAGAGTCCCTGGGGGACACGGTCGAACGCCTTCTCCAAGTCCACAAAGCATATGTAGACTGGTTGAGCGAACTCCCATGCCCCCTCCAAGACCCTGAAGAGAGTGTAGAGCTGGTCCACTGTTCCACGACCGGGACGAAAACCACACTGCTCCGCCTGGCTCCAGAGGGGGCCCCAGTCACCTACATCCAGGCAAGGGAAACCTGGGTCCATGGTTTGTCGTCATCAAAGGGGTGTCTTGAGCCACACTTCGTCTGGTCCCTCCCCTAGACACCTGTTTGCCATGGGTGACCCTACCAGGGGCTTTATGCCCCTGACAACATAGCCACTAGGATTGTCAGGACACGCAAACTCCATGTCCATGATACACTTCCACAAACATTATGAAGCTCTTTATAAAATGTGTCTGCTTTTAAATAAAACGGTGCACCCTCTCCCATCTGCCTGAAAAACACTGACTCCAGTTTTACTCTCAATTGTGAATTCAATAAGTTATTTTACTTTTTCCTCTCAGATACATAAATACTCGTTTGTTTTCTTCACTGTCAAGATCACAATTTTTTCATATCTATATAATTAAGCTCTGTGAACTTCAGATTTTATGCCATATTCATACAGAAATAAATGTTTCAGGCTTAGCATGACAGTGTGGAACTCATTGTATATAGAAGTATATTTACAGACTGACATGAACTTGGTTTCAGTGAAGTGTACATCCTTTGAAAACATTTTTCCTGTGAAGTGAGACAAAACACACATCGAAATATGTGTATAGATGTATTGTGGTCAGCTCATGTTTTTGTATAGTCAATGATGGTTGTCTCCCTCCAGTTGCTCCCTAAATATGTTGAGGCAAACAACCTCTGCTCTGTCTTTATCAGGAAGATTTGTTTCCCTGGAGGATGTTGCTAAAATCAGTGTGAGAAAGAGAGAACTGCAGCAGACCATGGAGATTACCCACAAGCACATGAGCAGCACTGATTCCATTCCCCATGAAAACATGCAGAAACATAAAACTTAAACAAACACATTTTATAGCCAGTTAGATCAAGCTAAATGATAGTGGATCAAATTTCAAATTCAACCATCAGAGTTCCCTCTGACTGGAGCCATTTTGTCTTTAAAGGGTTACTGCAAATTCCAGTTGTCTGGGTAAGGCCTGTTCCATCCATTCTGCTCCTACAAGTAGGTCAGAGGAGAGGTAGCCAAAGTCTCCCTCTAACATTCACAGTATCTGTTACTTCCTCTTGCCAACAGCAGCGAGACATTTGCCAATTAACATTCAGCTGGAGAAGCCAAGAAACTAACTTCTTCATCTTTGTCCTTTTAAATTTGGACTGTTTGAGGGTTAACATGTTAATACAGATAATAATGAAGAATCAGTAATTGTGTGCTGTGAAGAGGCCTTTTTATCCAACAAACATCAGACTACTGATCTGGAAAACGATACTCACTCATAACACTCGTTATCATGTTCCTTTGATTTATATAAATGCTTCAAACGTGATATAAATATTGGAAATTGCTCAGGCTTTTACTCTGTGAAGATTTCTCATAAGAATCCAGCGGACACGTTTTTTTAATGAGATCTTCGAGTTGGGAGTTATTGGCCTGTCATTACAGCTTCATATCCGTATCATTTATCATATCGGTTCTGGTGTTGGTGTGATGAATCAGTGTCTGCAATCTTTTCTCCCAGTGCAAACACATCCTGGCTGTGTATCTGTGTCAGGCGATGGCCGTGACTCAGCAGGAGAGTGTTTCTGATCAGCAGATGTCCACGCTGCTCAGCGGGACCACGGCCCTGTGACACCCGCCTCCCCTGCACAGCGACATGGAGCCTCCTGCACAAGAGATGCTGCTTTTTTTTTATTATTTTAGCTTACTACAAAGGAGCCAAAGTATGGGAACATCATCATACTTCCTGCTGTTCTTCCAACATTTCTGTCATTTATTCAAATGTAAATGGTCAATTTATTTCAACTGAACATCTTTGGAATAATAAAACAATCTTTAACAATATAAGCATTGCCTTTATTAACAAAATAATTCACCATACATACAGATTGCATCATGTTTAATAGCAATATCAGTTGTAGTTTTGTTGAACTAAAGAAATGCCTCTGTAAAGTAGAACATCAGCTTGCCCACAGTAGATGTTTTTCCTGATTAGTAACAAGATATCACACCGACAGACGGCTACTTCGGAATGACAGGCAGGAATGTTGAATCAGACCAACTTGTTATTTTCTGTCTCACCATAAAAACTGTAAAATAAGGCAACAGTTAGACATCAATCGATAGCTTGCAGACAGCTGGACACTTACAGTACTTTTTTTACAGTCAACAAAGACGATAATACAACGTTACAGTGCAGTTACAGTATAGATGTCTCCATTGGAATGTACTAAAAGGTTGGCACACTCCTGTGTTTTAGCCCTTGAAGTTGGTCAGAGTTGGCACATAGGACAACAGGAAACACAGGGAGATGAAGCTTGTTGAACACCAGCAGCACTAAACAGGAAAATAAAATCAATGCAATCTGTTGGTTTTCTTTAGATTGGCTGTTATTTTTCATGAATTGACTTGTATGAACACCGTTATTACAAACTGGACCAAAGAAGATTTGTTTTAATTGGATCACGATGACTTGGTTTAAATTAAATATGTCTGTAAAAATGCCTTGAGATGACTTTGATGTGAATCGACACTGTACAAATAAAACAAATTTGAACTGAATTAAAATACCAGTGCGACATTCGTTTATGTAGTGATGTTGAGCAGAGGCTGTGACTTTGCAGAAAAACCTTTATATGAAATTCAAAACCTTTACCCTTGCCCCAACGAAAACACACAATTTGCTTATCGTCACATTCCCAGTAACGCATGAGCAAGATTTGCTCCTGCTGCCTCAAACTGATGCTGCCCTTGTGAGTTAAATGAAATGCAAACAGTTTGCCTTTATGACAATATTTGCTTAGCATTAACTGCTTCACTTTTTTATTTTTGTCTTTTCCCAGTTGGACTTAATCATCTGTGTGCTAGCACAGAGGAGATTGGTAAGTTATATCAAAGCTCCTCAATGCAAGATATTTTTCATGTTTTCTGAATGAAACTGCCTTTTTTTAGTAGGGATAAGGAGAGTGATCTAGACTTCTAAAGCAAATGATTAAAAAAATAGAGCTTTAATTATTAAATGCACGTGTGCCCGAAGATTAGATAATAAGGACTTAATGTAAATGACTGATTTGAAGTGTCAATTTACAGCACATTTACATCACCTGGCTCAGTGTAAAGCAGCTTAAAATGCTTTGTGCAGATGCCTTATTTCTATAAGGGGTACAATCACTTCCTTCCTGAGCTTATATCGCTTCATTTAGTAGTGCCATTTCATTTCTAAGAAAAGTGGAAATGACACGTAGCATCACTGCAGGTGTGGTTTTAACTGTGGTTTATACCTGCAAGACTGAATCTAATCCAGTTCCTCTCAAACACAGCCACAGGAATCACAGCATGGTTTTGTGACCCCTGTCATTGAGAAGGAAAGTCTTTTTTTTTCTTAAATTTTTTTTTAATTTAGCGACTAAATTTAGCCCCCCGTAGCCCTCTTACTGCAGCCACTGACTCTTGCTTGAGTAACTATTTTGCTTAGCTTTTCTCATCTCTCATTTTTTGTAATATTGATATGAAAAATTTCCACCTTTATAGCCTCCTCTTAAATAAATTAATAAATAAATAAAGTTGTTTTATCAGTATGTTGAGGCAGTGATGAGTTTGAATTAATTTTAAAGGTTCACAAGCCAAAACTAACCACACTGGAAGGTCACTGCTACTGTACCTTTTCAGGTTCACAAGTACAGATCTAATCATACAAAGTTATTTTGATCTTTACATTCTCAAAGACAAGTTTTTGTAATAAATAAATTATCCAACACTGGCACTTGATGTTAACTATATAAAATAGCAGGGCAAGAAAGAGGAGCGTTTGTAGTTGTAACATGTGGACTCAGATCGATAAATAGCATCTGCAGTTCGGATCCTCTTCACAGTCCTACTAATCCAGTTAGCTTCAACAGATGGTTTTGAATCAAACTGCATGAAAGTTATGTATAAGACTTGCTGCTCAGCTTTTCAATGCCCCCTTCCATCTCAGGATTTATAAATAAATCTCCACATTCAAGGCATGATCAACATCGGTTCTTCTACTTATGTAAACATTAGAAACCTCAGTGAAAAGAAAACTAATTCCACCGTGCAGCTCTATAGCAGAGGGTCGATGGTCATGTGGATCTGGTCTCTGTTGCGCCTGCTGCCATTGGAGCGGAGGTAAAGCTCCTCTTTGTGGCACAGAAAGTGCTGGGCCAGGATCTTGCGGAAAGTGTTTCTGAAGTCCTTGATGCGGTAAGCGTAGATGATGGGATTGACCGCAGAGTTGGCATGAGACAGAATGATGGCCACGTACATGACCACATCAGGCCTCTGCAGCTTGCTGTAAAACAGTGTGAGGCAGTTGAGGATGTGGACGGGCAGCCAGCAGATGGCAAACAGTCCTACGATGATGGAAAGGGACTTTGCAGCCCGGATCTCCTTCTGCAGCAGGCCGTGGTTTTGGCTGTCCCCGTTGCCTACACACTTGAGCTCAATCTGTCTCAGCTGTCTCCTGGCCACAGTGAAGATATTTATGTAGATGCCCAGCATGATGAGCAGTGGCAGCAGCACGCAGACAAAGAAGTTGAAGTAGACCATGTAATTCATGTCTACGACCCTTTCAAATAAGCATGAGACCTTGCAGCTATGTAGTAATTGTCCTCTGCCCCCCAACCCCTCTGTGATGCCAGCGTTCGTAGTGTTGTCCTCTCCAGAGGTGCTGTTGTCACATTTCTTCAAGTTCCATCCAAAGAATGGGACGAGGCCAATAACAAAAGATAGGATCCATAAAATTGCAATGATCTCTCTTGCGGTCTTTCCCGTCATCAACTCTTTGTACCTGGAGGGGGGAAAAAACAACACAGGTTCTTAATTTGAGAAACACATTTTTGGAGGTTACTACAGATATACCAAGGTCAGCCTCACTGTGGCATCTTCTGGTCATTATGCATCATTTTGCAAAAAGCCAACAAAGTGAACTGCTGCTGGCACACAGAGAAAAACATCTGAACCAGCAGCCCAAGCACATCAAATCAGGAATGAAGAGCGATCAGCTTCTACAGTTGAACAGATTGTAACAGCAGTTTTTTGTCTCTGTAAACTAAGAAGTAGTAGAATTCTGCATGAAAAGAAAGTTGAAAAAATATACTTGAAACAGAAAAAGTGTAATTATCCATCTAGTCTCAGAATTGCCTCTGTTCTGTTGCATAATTAAAGTTTATGCTAGTGAATTACAGAGTAAGATGGAGCTTATTTAATCTACTTGTTAAAGTTGTACATATTCTGTATATAAAATTTTGATTTTTAAAAAAAATACTAGGACAATACTTCCCTTTGAAATGTAGTACAGTAAAAGTATATTGACAGAAAAGGTAGATGGAGCTATGTAGTTTATCTGTAGTACTACTGTGAATATATTGCATCATTAGCTTGAAATTAACATTAAACATCCTGATAAAGATCTGTATCTACATCCTGCCATCCTCTTTTCTCATCATTCATGCACACTATGCAAGAAAAGATATATAAATAGCTTAGTGGAGTCACATGACGTCGCTTGCCTTTTCATTTACCTGCTCCTTAGATCTGTAATATTGCAGCATTGCCAACGCACATGTTCATGTTCCTCATGAGCCCAGTATAGGTTACAAAAAGAAAGTAACAAGTCTGCTGTTAACAGGATGATCAACAGCTTCTTGCATCCTGTCTTGTTTCATACATTATAATGAGGTGTGAGGCTGGCCTGGTTCAAATCAAGTGTTAGTTTGCAGACACTAAGCTGAGGTTCACCGGCTTGTGGAAATGAAACAGCACTATAATTTCTCTGAAGCAGAGATGTCCAGTGTTGGTCCTTGAGGGTTGCAGCTCTGCAGGTTTATATGTTTCCCTGCTCTAATGCACCTGATTCAAATGAAATGATCCTCTCAACAGCTTGTTTTCTAGTTTTGCCCGAGTCTGTTAATGTCCCTTCCAAGGATGGAAACATGTAAAACCTGCAGGGCAGAGTCTGTCTGTCCACCAGAAGTGGACATCCCTGCTTTAAAGTAACAAATGAAGAAAAAACAGTAACAGAAAACACCTTTTATGTCTAAAAAATATCTCAGCCAGTGAGCTCTTTAGATTTCCAGGGCGCTGTCGCCTCACAGAGATCAGGGTAGAAATATGCAGCCTCCCCATCTGTCTGCACCCAACTTCAACTTCTTTTCTTTTAAAGTTTTTTACCATGGCTATAACAGAGTTCCTGAAACAGGACACTCGTTTTAAAGCAGGATCTTAAACTCCGGTCCTTGAGGGCCACTGTCCTGCAAGTTTTAGATGTTTCCCAGCTTCAACACACCAGATTCAGATTAATGGGTCATTCTGCAGAACTTAATGACAAGCTGTTGAATCCATTTTATTTTAATCAGTTGGGTTGGAACATCAAAAACCTGCAAAACACTGGCCTTTGAGGACCAGAGTTTGAGATCCCTGATCTAAAAACTGTAAAAAGAAACAAACAAAAAAAGAAAGAAATAAAACAGATCCCGTGTTGCATTCACAAAAACAAGCTATTGCCTCAAAATAGTTTTCCTGTACTTAAACATTGTTTTCATGCAGAACAAAACACTGCAGAGCATTCATCACATACATGAAAAAATGTAATCTAGCATAAAAAACACAACTTAGACATTGAACCATTGTAAACAGCAATTCAGTATTGAATGTCTGAAACACACACATAGTAAGCAGAACTACAGCATGTAAGTTATGAAATGATTCAGTCTGTGTTGTGATCAGAGGGTATTCTGCTGTTTCATTCTAACTTGGTTGCATTGGAGGAAAAGGCCAATTGTTAAAAGCCTGGCGCTGTTTATTCCTTCAAAATGTGTATTGTCTTCAAGAAGCTGTTGCTGCATTTTAAGCCCAGTAATGGCACTAATTTTAAGGATTCAAGTTTCCAACCATTAGGAGAAAATGGAAATCCTTCCAGCCACATGTGACAGCAAAAGCACTCAAAAACATAAACACAACACCACCTTTAAAATCACTGACACTATCAGCTTAAAATGAGTCGTAAATTCTGCAGGAAGTAATGCTGCTCATCGTTCAGTCTGATAAAAAAAAATGTTAACTGTTTTAACATGAAGTACTCCAGGGAAACTTTTCAATACACTGTTAATTATGAATGTGATACATAAAATGTGAATATGCTAAACAAAATGAATAATTCTGCTGCAGCATCCCATCTGTGGTTTGAGTCTCGTCACATTGGCTTTGCCTTTCTTCCACCTCCACCTTTGTCCTCACCTGCTTCCTTTGCATATTTCTGGATGAATTGTTCCAAAGTTACCTTTATTTCTCTCATTGAAGGCTCTGAGTAGTGTGTGAACCATTGTTTCCACGTGGATAATCGTGCACTAGGTGAATCAAACGAGCACCTGGTGCAGGTTTCATATGTGACTAGTTTTGTCTGCAGAGTTTTGCACCAACATCTGACTAAGTACAGTAGAGCAGTGATTATAGTTTAGAGACCTGGGTGTGTATTTTTGGTAGATGGCATTACGGTTGTGGATATTTAGCTCATAAGCCTAAAATAGTGTATAAATAAAAACTATAAAAGGCCAAATCCTATGTTGAACCGCCTGTTCAGTCTCCTCTCCTGATTATGGTGACCACAGAGAATCTGCTGAGGCTATGCTGTACGTTTTGTCCATCTCAGTTCAGAGATACTATCAGATGTTGGTATAATTGTAAATTTTATGATGATTTTTTTTTAAAGCAGCCTATCAAACAACAAACACCCTGGGGAACATGAATAAAACCGTGTAGTTTCATGACTAAAACAGCATCTATGCAGGAAAGTAGAAACATGCAAATGTATTATTTTTTTATGTAGATTTTCAAATCTCTGCCCGTTATTGGTTCTTATATTGTGATATACACATGTGCACAAAGCTGATTCTACGCCTCTTGTTTGCCACAAACACTTCCCTGTTATTGTTGTTATTTCCATATCCATGCAAGGTTGATATCACAACTAAACAGGCACAAAACTGAAATCAACAACAAAGGAGCAGCTCAGTTTGACTGAATATAAAGCATAGACAGCCATTAGTAAAGTGGAGAAAACACACTCAGCTTTATTTGTTTATTTTAGTTCTGTGATAACAAATAGAACAAAAATGGCTGTATTAAAAAAGTAAAAATGATTGGAAATAGATTATAAATGTGCATCAGTGTGCATAAGGGCAGCGTTTGGATAAGCCTGTACAGTACAGCCACAGGCTTTCAGATGTGCTGATGGATAAGGGTATTTATCCCTGAACAGAAAACAGAAAACATCATAAACACAGCAGGGAATGAGACACTTTAAGGATCTCTTAAACTTTTTTTTTTTTTTTTTTTAGAGGAGCCTTCAGCAGTCACCTTAACAGCTACTCGATTAATGAAAATAAAAGCTGGGAAACTAAAACAAGAACAAAATATATCACTGTTCTTCTGTAAATTATCCTGCCTCAGGTTCCATTTTCATCTTGTATCAGGGTTACAATGCCATAAAGTATTCTCACCACATATTTTTCTTCTTTTCCTTCACTTCACAGGCCACCACTTCTGCATCCACTTCTCTTTACCTACATCCATAAATCTCCTCTTTAGTCCTCTTCAAGGTTTCCTGCATGGAAGTTCCAACCTCAGCATCCTTCTGCTGACATGTCCACTATCCCTCCTCTGTACATGTCCAAACCGTCTTAGTCTAGCCTTTCTGTGCTGTCCCTCTGATCTACTCATTCCTGATCCGTCCATCCTTGTCACTCCCAAAGAGAACCTCAACACCTGAATCTCTGCTACCTCCAGTTCAGCCTCCTGTCTTTTCCTCAGGACTAGTGTCTTCAAACCTTGCATCACTGGTCTCACCGTGTTCATGGTTCCTTTATAAATTCCAGTTTGTGTGGATTAGAAGGTGTATGCAGATTTTTTGTGTTAGCATTATTTATACACCTGTAATAAGAAGCAGTCCGCACAGTTACATTTACACTAGAAAAGAAAAAAAAGTGCTAGTTTGAGTTAAAATCTTGTCAACATGTTATTCCAAATATAATTATACAAAATCAGAGCTTTTAAACCCCAAATATTTGTTGTAGGTCTAATGTATGCGTATGCGCTTTGCAAGACTGTAATGGCTCTTAGGGCTCTGCACATCCTTCAATATTTAATATTTTTTCATATATAAAAACATAGTAAAGGATGAGTCTATATTAATGCAACCAAATTTTCAGTAATTCTGCTCTCATTTGCATATTCTTGTTTCTTTAATCAGACGGCTAAGCTGTCAGAAATCTGACTAAAAAGCAGCTGATTAATCAAGAGCATGTGTCAACTTGCCGTCACGTGGAGACTTTTTAAAGTGTTGTTGTGCTCTAACAAAGTCCTGATTTTATAACCACAGATTCATCTGATGAAATCACCGATAACTTAAAGACAACATTAGTGCAGCGATTTCAGCTACTCTATATTACCATGTACAATGATCTCCCACAGAGAAAGTTAGAAGCTGCAGAGCAACTTGAACAATTTCATACACAATCTTCAGACATAACTAACTCCATAACCCATTATTGTACACTGGAATAATTATGTGAACATGCTGGCCTCTAATAAAGAGAACTGCCTTGAAAAGAGATTTAGAAGGGCATTTAACCTCAGACTGAATTATATGTCAATATTTTGCACTACAAGACTGGTCCCACTTCTCATTAACTAAAATGCAGCCAATTATGATTGCATTTAAAACTTATGCTGTTTATCTTGGCCCTTCTTATCCAATTCCTCCTCATAAAGCCCTTCTTATATGCTTTTTTCTCTTCTTCTCAGATTATTTCCACTGATTCTTGGTCTATTGCCTCAATAACCTGTCCACTCTGAACTGACTGCTGCATTCATCACACCATCTGCAACAAAACTGACGCATTTAGAGTTTTGTGTGTATGCTGTGACATTTGTGCTCTAAATGTGTTTTACTTCTGCAACCTGTGGTCACTGTCATACATGAAAATTTCATCCTCACGTAAAATCTGCTGTTCAGAAAACTGAATTATGCATTTTATCAAAAAATCTTCCACAACAACGTCTCATCAGCAGATAAACATCACTTAAACAAAGCCAATAATACTCCGACCAGAACTTTTAGGAATGTTTTATATCCCGACATAAAAATCCAACTTTTTTTGTGATTTATTTGATTTCTTCGATAGTCACGTTAACAGTTACTTTATCAGAATGACCAAATTACCAACTGTAATTGAAGGCACCATCACTAGGCAACAGAGCATCCACCATTACATAAAGCCACATTTAGAGATGCATCATCTTGCATTAATTTAAACATGTGAACTAAACATGTTGATGTCATGTGGAAATGACCTTCCCAGTGCTTTTGCTTTATATTTTTGACCCACATGTATGTATTGTTTTCAGTCCAGCACGATGTTTTTACCCACATGAATCATTTGCAGCACCAAGCCATTTGAATGGGGATTTAAATCTGTTTAAACCTTCTGAATGCAGCTGAACTGTAGCTGGAGCTTCTGGCCTCTGGCCTTCTATCTGTATTTTTAACTGCTCTCTTCAGCTGCTGTTTTGTTTAACTTAACTCTCTGTGCCTTTTAGCTCAATAGGACTTTTTAAGAATAAACTACATGTTAAGAGAAAACTGTAACTTTAAAAGGATTTCAGGGTTTTGTGTGTTGCTGCAACTTCTCATCTAACAAGTACTGGAGACAGAGCCCTCTGTGACGTAAAAGATCCAGTTTTACTTGATTTGATAACAAATAAGCTCTTACTGTTAAAGAATACAATTTTATACCTTCCATGTGAAAAACTGCATGCTCCCTGCATTCATTTCAAGAGCATGTCTGACGTGAGTCTGAGCAAGAATAAAGCAAGATTTATTAAAATTGTCATTTCTGTTATTCCAAAATATTCCAAAGTATTTTGTATTTCATTCATTAATAGAGGAGTGAATGACTGGATGTTGTTGCTTAAGCAGACTAATGAAGCTGATCATCACGTTACTCATTCATCTCTGAAAATGGCTGAACAACCGTGAACTGTAGCTCACGTAAACAGCAGTTTAGTGTTAGCTCTGTTATATTAGGCAAATCAGAGGGATGGAGGGACGCCCGGGCCCAACATTCATTATGCTGATATGAATAGCGGCGGTATGACTGGTCTATTAATCACTACCTGGCTGTTTGGTTACTTTATGGTTCCAGTCTGTAGTGGGTGTTTTCCCAACATAGGCCAGTCCAACACATGATTGTACCTAAAAGAGGAATCTGCACAAGCTGTATTTGGCTGAACTGTAGACAAGGGAAATGTTAGATGAATAAACAATTTGGTGTCTGCTTCAGTAAATACTGAGTGTAATTTGTGTGAAAATGTGTATTTGCATGCTGTAAAAAGCTGTATTTCTTATCTCAGAAAAGGCACAGTCAGATGTAAGATGGGAGTGGAGTCGAGCGGCTCTCCACCTCCCAAATCTGACTGAGTTTAACCAAACTGTTGGAGACATGATGGAGAGAAGCGCAGTGGTATTTTGACTAAAACATGTCACATAATTGATCAATACTTAAGAAAATTCTGTCAATCAATTTATTAAATTTTAATGCTGAAAGTACAAAAATGCTGTTTAATAAGCTTTGTCTCACGTTTTCCAATGCTCATGATGAAACAGCTGAATATTTAATTAGCAAACACGCGGACTCAGCTTGTTGTTAACAAAGCCACGTCCTTTCTGAAACATGAAATCATTAACAGAGTTTACACATCAAGAAATGCTGAGTCACTCTAGCGTTGTCCTGACTGTCCCCATCATGTGAACAGCGCTACAAGCGAGACACACTGTTTCCACAAAGTGATTCGGGCGAGCAGCCACAGAGTAATGACTCATACACATGCTGACAGGCGCACACTTATGCACACACCAAAGTCAGTCTGAGCTGGAGGTGTCACAAGCCATCTGAGCTCAGCCGCTGCACAGAGCATCACTCAGTAAACAAGAAAGCAGCTCGTTTCACCACCAACACCACATCTTGACTTTTCACATTTGTATTAATGACTCGTAAATGTGGCAAATGATGAAAAACTTTCATTTTTTTACTCACTCCATTTCCTACGCAATCACTGATAAATTAAAGTCTGTATATCATTAAATATGATAATGGATATTTCTAGAAATAATTTTGCACTATTAAAATTTAACTTCCAAATGAAAACCACTGGGAAACATTTTTAATTATAGCTTTTAAATTTCAAGTTAACCCTTTGTATTCAGCGGCCATGAAGAAACGACTCCATAGTGCTGCTCTGAACTGAGACATGCAGCACAAAGTCAGCAGCTCCAGCTCTTTGCAAAGCGAAAAGCAGCTCAAACTGTAGTAACTGAGACAGGTACCTACAGAAGAAACGGCTGCAGTGACCATAAAATCTGTTTTCAGAGCGAATAGGAGTTGAAAATGTCAAAATAACTAAAAAACATGGTTCTTATACTGCAATACTGATTCTGGTCAAGTATCAGTCCTGGTTCTGTTGGATCTCAATGCTGTGTTTGATACTGTAGATCACAGAATCCTGTTGCACAGGCTGGAAAACTGGGTTGGACTTTCTGGAGCGGTTCTTAACTGGTCAGGTCCTATTTAGAAGGCTGGAGTTATTTTGTTACGATCGGCAGCTATAAATCGGAACGAGTGGCCATGACTTGTGGAGTCCCCCAGGGGTCAGTCCTTGGACCTCTTCTGTTTAACTTGTATATGCTCCCTTTGGGTAAAATATTACAGAACTATAACATTAATTATCAAAGTTATGCTGATGATACACAACTTTATGTGTCTCTGTCACCAGATGACTGCAGTCCAATAGACTTATTCTGTCAGTGTCTGGAGCAAATAAACACCTGGATGAAGGAGAATTTCCTACAATTAAATGAAGACAAAACTGAGATTATTCTGTTTGGTAGCAAAGAGAAGAGGGTCAGCATTGGTAAACACCTAGAGACCCGGCCCTTAAAATCACCGACCAAGTTAGTAACCTGGGAGTGTTGATAGACTCAGATCTGACTTTCAGCAGCCACATCAAAGCTTCACTAAGAAGCTTTTTAGCAGCTCAGAAACATCAACAGAATTAAAAGTCTAGTCTCCCAGAAAGACCAAGAGAAACTCATCCATGCATTCATCTCCAGTAGACTGGATTACTGTAATGGTCTTTTAACAGGACTTCCTAAAAAGAGCATTAAACATCTGCAGCTCATCCAGAACGCTGCTGCTAGAGTTTTAACCAGGACTAAGAGATCTGAACACATCACACCAGTTTTGAAATCTTTACACTGGCTTCCAGTCAGTCACAGAATAGATTTTAAAACCCTTCTGCTTGTTTACAAATCCCAGAATGGTTTAGGCCCAGAATACATCTGTGATATGTTCAGAGAATATAAACCTAGCAGAGCTCTTAGATCCGAAGACTCTGGTCAACTAGTCCAGACCAGAGTCCAGACTAAACATGGAGAAGCAGCATTTAGCTGTTATGCTGCAAACAAATGGAACAAACTGCCAGTGGAGATTAAACTTTCACCAAATGTAGACATTTTTAAATCCAGGTTAAAAACATTTCTTTTCTCATGTGTATGTGCATGAAATCTGCACGGTAACTTTTTTTAACTTATCTTGCTTTTAATCATTTTAATGTAATTTATTATTTTATTGTGATTATGTGTTGATGTCTTTTACTATTTCTAAATATCTGTAATGTCTTTGTTTTATGTAAAGCACTTTGAATTGTCCTGTACATGAAATGTGCTGTACAAATAAACTGCCTTGCCTTGCCTTGCAACCTTTATCAGTTGTTGTCTTGGTAAACAACAGAATATGCTTAGAGTGTCAATTTACTGAATACCATCCAGCATCAGCAGGACAAGCAGGGGTGGAGCCACGTGGTGGAGAGGGGTGGCCATGGCTGCAATGTGCATGGGCACCCCTCTGCCATGGGTACATGCTTAAAGAGTTAAAGCTTCATCTGAAAACTCCTGTTTTGTCAATCAATCAGATTATTTCTGCAGCACTTGTTTTTTTCCCTCAAAAATGTGGGGCATTTTCCCTTCCCTAGCTCAAACCCACCCGAGTGACTATGACTAATGTTCTGGATTTAAAAACATTCAATCTAAATTATTAAATTCCAAAAATCCTAAGAGAGTGCCTGACCATAGATATAAATACGTCATGCAGAAAAACCATTAATAATACATCAGTTTCTGTGTATCACACCAGTGATGAGTCATGGTCTTAGCCTGACCACCCCTTTAAAAATGATCTGCCTCTGCCACTTAAGTTGTGCATCGACTTATCTGATTTGTTTCACTGTCCCTGTATGTCGTTAGTCTCTTGCTTCCTTTAAGAAAACGCTGATAAGAACTTGACATTTTCTGAGTAACCAGTGAAGGAAAAAGCTCTGCAGAT
Source organism: Melanotaenia boesemani (assembly GCF_017639745.1). Taxonomy (NCBI): domain Eukaryota; kingdom Metazoa; phylum Chordata; class Actinopteri; order Atheriniformes; family Melanotaeniidae; genus Melanotaenia; species Melanotaenia boesemani. The sequence continues at coordinate 3,705,087 of NC_055696.1, forward strand.
TCAAACAAATGCAAACTACACATCCTAACAGGCAGCTGCACCAAGCTGAGAGTTTGTGATACTGTGCTGATGTAGAGAAAGAAATTAGGGATCATAAGAGAAGAAAATGTCACCCAGTCTAACACTGATATCTTTATTTTTTATATAATTCTGAATATGAGCAATATGAATCTGTTGCAACTGAGGCAGTCTGTCTGGTTCTGGTCTCTTTATGAGATTTATAGAATAACAGAAATAAAATAACACTGCTTCATCCTGTAGAGGCTGCACAGATGAGAGCGATGAGGAAGTGGGTCTAACCTGACTGTAATGACGGGAAGTCAGAGCCATTAAAGTTCTGTTCTCTCAGAATTTGCTAGTAAAATGAAAGTCCGGTTACCATAACAACACAGCTTCATTTTAATCATAAGCCCAGTCTACCTCTGTGTTGTAATAATTCTACCGGTTTTTCCCCAATGGTGTGCGAGCCCCTCCTTGATCTTGCGACCCCTGCAGGGAGGCTGGTGGGTCCCCACGGGGGCCATAAATTATACAGATTGCTGCCCAAAGATGCAGGCGAAGAAAGCTTGCATGTCTCTTTCCACAAGTTCCTGCTGTTTTCCTCCATCAGCTACTCCTTCTATCTTTTAATCACAAAGTACAACAGCACACACAGGATCCATTTCCCAGAGGGCCCATCTCCTGCACATCACTCCCAACTCTCCCTTTTTATCCGTGGAGACAGGGAGCGAGCACCCGGCTGAATGGATTAGCTCTGGCATGACGACAGCACGCTGGCATCTATCTTTGTTCTGTTTTCTTCCCCAGCTTCATTCCCCATACACCCCTTCTCGCTGTTGCTGAGCTTCCGCCCTGGGGCAACTGACCTATGCCAGGCCACACACACACACACACACACACACACAGTCTCGCAACATCCGCATCGATGTCCGGCTGTGTCCATGGCCAAGCTTCAAAAACAATCTAACAGGTGGCTGCTCACACTGACAACACAGTAAGTTCATACACTTTACACAGCTTGTTGCTGCGTATGCAAACAGAGCTGAAGAGTTTATGCATCATAAACTGTATTCAAAGTGTTTCTCTAAACCACATGGTAAAAATAAACACAGATTGAAATTTGAAAAGCAGAGGAAGGAGAGCAAATCATACAATCTTGATGAGCATTTTCATAAGATAAAGTTAGCTGTTGCCGTCGTCTGAATCTCCAACACCATGCTGATTACATCATTACAGCGAAGAGCAAATATAACCTATATCAAACATTTTTCCTCACGAAAAATAAAAAAAGCTGAATTTTGCTCATGTAAAAGCTCATAGCTCTATGTTTGGGCATCTGCGTAACTGTACAACTTTTCTTTCCAGGATGCTGCAATCAGCTGAGTTTCACTTTCCGGCTCAGCGTCACACGCTAGCAACTGGATATCAACACTCTGGCCATTTTGAACGTGCAGCATGGCTGATTGAGCAAAGAAACACAAGTGGATATTAATGGAGGAATTGAGGAAAAGAAAGAGTGAAAAGGACAGAGCAAAAGATAAGACTAGTCAACCTCGGACTTTTACTTGTTGGAGAAACCTCAGAGAAGAGACAGATTACAAGACAGTTGTCGAAGCAGCCGTTGTTAGGTGGTGCAAAAATCTGCCAAAGTTCAGTAATGTGGCTTTAAAGCTTCCCTCCTTAAGGTCAAGTCTGCTCTGATTGATCAGCTGATTAACTAAACATGATGACATGTGAACCAGCTAAAGATTCCGTATTTGAAATGTACCAAACTAACCATGAGTCTCACATTTAATTTCAACTTACATAATATAGTTGCATATATAGGTTTTGTGGAAATGTTTGCTTCAAAATCTATTTAATGAAAAAGATGAGGCAAATATAGAAAGGTAGAGGAAATGGTAGCTATTCTGGGCAGCATGCTAACGCTTTGTTTTTCCACCAAAGGATCATGCTCCACAACACACAGGAATGGTCTCTACTCTGCTTTGGGGCAACAGTGGTGAGTTTTTGAAGCGCTGATGAAGGTAAATGCTCTTCTTTTACATTCTTCATCAGCATGGAGTGACGAGAGCATGCTTCACAAACACTTCTGTGCCAAAAAAATTAGGTTCTCAGTTAAATGCAGACAGATAATTTATCTGCATATTCGACAGATATCCAGATGGGGTGATCAGTAAGAGAAAACGGCCTATTCTGTGCCACCACTTATGATTTGAGGCAGTCTCCAAGGACACGGTTTACTAGGCCAGGACAGACAGGAAGGAAGTGGTGAGAATTCAAGCCTGACAGAAGCAGGGGCTGCACACATCTTGTTATTTTTTCATTTCTCTCTTGGTTTACCTTTCCTTTTCTGCTTCAACATTTTTGCCATGGTAAAACGTAGGATTACTTTATTATGCAAAGTGTTAATATGGCTAATAACCATCAGCAGAGCCAGAAATACTTGTAACAGTGGCCAGGCTCTGGCCTTTATTATTATTTAGATTGCACAGAAACTGATGTCTCATTATTGTTTTTCCTGCATGGCATGTTGCTGTAAAGTTTAATTTTTGGGTCATTCATATTTACACCATGTCAAAGTACCAGTTGTTTATGTAAATTATTTATTTATTCAGTTTTCTTATATATATTTGGCACAAAAAGTAAAGATATTTGTCCTTTATAGATTATTTCCCCCCTTATATAACACCAATTGGGGTCGTATTATACTGTACATCACTGGAAAACCCGATTAGACACCTTTACAACATGGTATAACTTGTAAGGAGTTCCTGTGGAATGAGCAGCACAGCTAAACGTGAGAGTAGGAAAATATTTCAGGGGATTTTGGCACATTTTTTGGGGGCTCTACCCACATGTTTATCTGTGATGATAATTCCATCAAAGCACCTCATCATAAAGGTGACTAATCATGCTTTCCAGCTATGTATAATACAACAAAAATCTGTAATATTAAATGTGAGAAATAATTGACTAAACATTTTTCCTTTTGCTTTTGTGCTAAGTTTACATAAGCAGGCATGACTGCCATGTAGATTCATTTGTCGAACCTTTGATCTACCAGATGAGATCAGGAGCGGTTTCTAAGGTTGAGCTTTTTGAATCGCCACAAAAAATCTACAGAAATTTTTATTTAAAGGATATAAGAAGACTGCAGATATGCATCACTCAGCAGCATGGATCATTTTTCTCCTAAGCTTTTCAGAGTTTTAGTTTTCCTGCAGCCTTTGGAGTTTGTACAGGAGCTTCAATAAATGCACAGTTAAACCTGCCCAGTCTACAGCCAGCGGTCACTGACACAGACCCCCACAACCCATAGATAATGCAGCCACCTAACATCCAGTAAACCAAAGAAGATAATGATGGGTAAGTTAATCTAAAGATGATGTCAGTGATTTTATAAAAGAAAAAAGGTTTTCGCATGAAAACATGTTCAGTATATGAAAGCTCTCAGTATTGGAAATATAAGTCTTATCTTTCTAATAAACCAAATTGCTCAAATGCCTCAGTCAAAAATTCATAAAGTCCATCTGGTTTTAGTTACAAATTACATCTCATGTCTTAACAGAGACACCATCAGTACAGAGTGACACACAAGATTTGGCTGTGATTTATTTAGAGGGGAAAATGTTTGGTTCCAACTTTAAAGTGGTTTACTTTGTCACAGTGAAGTGAAAAAGAAATCCTGTTTTTCTGCTTCTAGTCAAGTAACTTTTAAAAACCAAGATTGTCCAAAGTGTAAAAACAACATTAAAAAACATGAGTAAAATTTGCATGGAAGATAAATTTGCTCCACTAGAAAGGAAGGCCTAGAAAAAGAGATAAGCTGCTTACTTTTTGTGTTTTGTCTGGTTCTGGGCACATTAATGGATTGGTTGCTTGACCACAGGTCTCTAGTAGGCTATGAACATACAAGAGCTCAGCAAAGTAAGGTGGAGTCCTTTAACACGTTTAATTTTAAAAAGATAACAATGAACATTTAAAATTAATCCTCTGCTGAACAAAGAACCAGTGGAGGGAATGTAAGTTGCTTCTGTAATTTGCATCACTACACTTCAAATTCATCAGATTTATTTTTAAGAAAAAACAATCAAATTAATGTTTTATGTTTCATGTGCAGAGCTCTGACACTGAAATGCTTACTGTCGTGTATTTAAAGAAATTTTTTCAATGAATTTTGCTTAATGTTCCCACACTTTATGTCACTGAAGTCATTGACCTGAAGACTGCAATTAATGCAGATGTGTTTCATGGTGAAGTCACCACATAAAGGAGGGAAAACCCGGACTATCAATGAGGAGCAACGTGGGCGTTATTTTTAGGCTGACTTTACACTTTTACAAGCAAAGGTTATTGAACATACTGAAGAATAGAAAATAAAACCCAAAAAGTATTCCCTTTTTTAAACAAATAAATATTCAAGAAGCATCTTAACAATATTTTATTTCCCTAACTGTGAACTAAGTATAGCTAAAGCCGTGGACTACAATTACTACTTATGTTACCGTACAAAATGTTGTTTTTACCATATTTAGCTCGCAAACTAGAGAATGATGTCAACCATAAGTGTATAAAATGTTTGACAAAGGATAAAAAGTTAGCATTTATTATCTAAGCAAGCAAATCCCTTGTTTATCATAAATCACACCACACTGACACACAGTCCTCAATCCTAAACCTTACTGGCAAAATCTATACACTCAGTGTCTTACATAACATTGCACTTCATTGTTTTCTTCTGTATTCTCCACATCTGATCCCAGGTGGTTTCAGGACTCATTGAATCACACGTTTGCTGCTGAGAATGATGCATCTCTCAGTGGATGTCTGTACCTTCAAGCAGCCATTTGCCATCATTGTCAGTGTGAGAAATCCATGAAAATGGATCAGTTGTTTGAAGTCCAGCCACCAACAGAGCCTGTGCTCATTTCTTTTAACCTTTGTTTTATTTCTTTTTTCATACATTATTCATTTTAAGAAAAACACTCCCACTGCATCACTACAAAAGACAGAGAGTCCATTATAATAATGAAGCTGATATCTGTTCAAATCTGCAGCCTGAGGCTAAATGAGGTGTCTGACTACAAAGAGGCAGCCCTGCTGATGCAGGTGGAGACAATCCTCCGGGATCTATGATGTGCTTAAGTTTATCTCAGAGCACCAACAGGACAGAGGGACAAAATAGCTTGAGGGTCTTTTTTCTGAGAAAATAAGGACAGTGAAGCTGAAGGTTTGAGGAGAGCTTTGAGTGGGTGTGTGGCTCGGTTATCTCGTGGGGCTTAAAACATCTGGCCTTTCTCTTTTACTAAAACCATCTGCTAAACACTTTTATCTGAGACAGAATCATGGACCCACAGGCCTGTGGACCGGCCAAACTCACACACAAAAGCCTGTGGACATGTAATTTGACCTCAACATACACACTGATCAGATTATCACACAGACAGTACGTGTTATTCGGATGGGAGCAGGGCTTTCGGTACAAACTAGTTATGTTAATGTATATCACTGTGAGAACTTTACTGCAGAATGTTTTATGTTGTTGATAAAAAAAAGACTGTTATAGTTGGTGTTAATGTAAAATGAGAAGTGTTAATGGTTGGTTTCCTTCCAAGGGACAAAAACAGAATCACAAACAGGGACTTTACAAGCCAGTTGGTTAGTGATGGGAAACTTTTATCCCAGACTAGTGTCAAACTGTCCTTTATTGCCAACGTTTGAGTGTAATGGAAATGACAGCACATCTCAGCCGAACTGCCTCGCAGCACAAACAGCCCACACAAACCCCACAACCACATGCAGTACCAGAGTGTTGCTTTAAAAAAAAACACTGACAGCTCTCTAATGTGGTGCCGGTCTAAAAACAATACCACCTGCAGACAGATGTTTCCCATCTGAAAATAAATTCAGGGAAATATCAAACAGCACAGTTCGGTCCCTGCTGGACACCTGCCTGTTTTTGTTTCCTCAAACGGACGACAAACACAGTCACTCCCGCTCAGCGGAGCTTTACCATTAGGTCCAGTTGAAGTGACACACTGTGGCAGGTATTGATCTCCTGCCTTTGCCTTTTGTGTGCGATTACACAACCCTGTTCAGACAAAAGTCGGGACATTGTGTAAAATATAAAAAAAACTAAATGATTTGCAAACTATGTAAATGTTTTAAATGAAAATAGCATATTTAATGCTTTTTCTCATATATTATTTGAAAAAACAAAGAAGCGACAACAGACCTAATGAAACATCTTTAATTCTCATCTAATTAGGTTCACATTGAAGATAAGTGTGTATGTCAGCGAGATGCCTTCATGTGCAATGATGGGGAGATGTTTGACTTAGACTGCTTTATCCATAAAAAATGAAAGGAATAAGATGATTTCATTCTCAAGAGCACAAAATATGAAATAATCTGGAAAAATCTATGTTCTATACACTAAAAACCATTACTGGATAGGCTCATAAGCAGCCCTGTGTTAAAAAAGCGCCACATCTGCAGTGGAAATCACTGAAATAATTCAGGAACTCTGATAAAAAAAACTGTTTTTATAATGCACATACATTTCAGTACCTAGTTTGCATTCTACCTTCTTCTATCAACACCACTGGGTTTAGGATTATTCTATATATTCTTAATTCAGTCATTTCAATGGACATTTGACTCTTTCCTGTGTTTTCATCAGTCCCGTGTAGAGCAATTTAAATTAGATTACTTTAACACAGAAAGTGCTGTAAAAATTAAGTTGACTGTGAGGTTGAGTGTGAATTAATTGCTGCATCCATAAGTGTAAGTTAAACCTCCAACTTGTTGCTCCCTCCTCTGGGACTGAGCTCCGACACAAAGCACAAAACAAACAAAAAAAAAAAAAACCCCGTAGTTTGTTTATAAAATCTAAGACGTTTCATCTTCCAAGTAAAAAAAGAAAGAAAACATAAGCCATTAGTATTAGTGCGCATGGATGCTGCCGTCCAGATTACATATTTTTCTGGGAAGGTCTTGCTTATATTTTAAAACACCATGGTAACAAAGTTCAGCTGCTAAACACATCAGCCTGTAATGAGGACCTACAACACAAAATAAAAAGTAAAAATAGATTAAGTAGGCTCGGAGATTCAAAGAAGCTGAAAACCTTTATCAGGGTAGAATGAAAAACTAAGTTTAGTAGCAAATTTAAGGTGAACTGACACTGACCAAAATCAAATTTAGCACTTTCAGCATTTAATGTTTTTTCTAAAAATGTTTTTTATTTATTTAATACATAATTTAAATGAACTCTGTTTTTATTTACATTTTGAGCGTGACTGTATGTTTGATGGCAGATCTGAACAGTTTTACATAAATCACAGGAAGCATTAGATAGAATGCATGCAGCATGCGTAGGTGCTGGGAGGAATTTCCAGCGCTCAGATGTAGATCTGCTGGGCTCCTGTGCTTGTTTCAGAAACATTTTACACCAAATCTATGAAGAGGCCATATTAACTAGATGATAAACCAAGGTTATAAAACAGCCTCTTCAAAGACTGACTCTAAGACCAGATTTTAATAAAGTTAAGTGAGGTTTCACCTTATCATTATTCCAAGTTTGGATATTAAACGTGCCATTTTTGCATGATGCAATAAGCTTTGCAGGAAACATTCATAAGCTCACAGAGCTGATTCTGATCTTTGCTCCCTCTGGTCTGCTGGGGATATTTGACAGTACCTGAAGAGTGAGAAATTATTCAGCTCATATATGAAGAGAGGATGAAGGGAAGTCAGTGTTTTATCACTCTTTATTAAACAGCTCGGCTGCTCTCATTTTAAGATGCAGTGCTGTTGATAGATGAGCCTCTTAGAGACACTAAATCAAGTTGATGTAATTAATTAGAACAGAGCTTGATGAGATCAAGTTAAAGCTTGACTTTTCTTGTCTGAGGTCTCACTGTCTTCACCCTTATCTTCACGACTAGCACTGATTTTGACAAATGGGCACTCAAGGAGAGGGGGAAAGAATGTTGGAAATAAAAATCACTTAAATGACGCTCACCTCAGTGGGATCTTGACGGCCAGGTATCTATCAATCGCAATGGCAAGAAGACTAAAGATGGAGCTCTGAGTGAGTACCAAGACAAAACAGGCGAGGAAGAGGCATCCATAAAAGTCCATATTAGTGCCGATGCTGATGGTAATGGCAAAGGGAATGGCGAGGCAACCGACCAGAATATCAGCCACAGCTAGAGACACTAGAAAATAGTTGGTGGCGTTTTTCAAAGTGGTGTTGATCGCGACAGCCCAGCACACCAGGACGTTGCCGGATATGGAGAGAACAGCAATTATTACTTCAATTACGATGTAGAACATATTCATCTCAGCAAAAAAGTGTAGTTCAGGGCTAAAAACCTGTCGGCTGGTCACAGAGATGACAGTCATCCACAACACTTCTAGTTCCAGAGGAGTAAACAAGTCTCTCTGCTGTAATCCAGGAATACTCCACAAGTGGCTGCAGATTCTGCCATCTGTTGAACAGAAAGATCAAGATCACTTGTCTTTATCACGAGAGGAAGAAGCCCCAACTTTGTTTCTCCAATGCAAAGTTGACACAGCTTAAATATCCGTTTAATGAGGCGTTAATCCCCCTGACTCACCTTAACGAACCTGCAGGTCGCCTCTGGATGTTTTCACACCTACAGCGACCGATCTGAGGAGCGCTGAAGTGGCATCTGTGGCGCTGGCTGTGTCACACAACTCCCCCCGACAGCAGTTTTGAAGTAGAGGAGGAAATGCAAGAGGGGACCGGGGTGCGCGAGGGTGTAGGGTGCTTTACTTTCGCAGAAAATGCCACGCCCCGAAACACACGCACACGCACGCGGTTGCATGCACAGCGAGGAGGGTGAAATTCCAAGTGAGCGTCACCGGTCCGTCATGCGTAATTACGCGCCAATAAATGTATTCAACTACGGGTCCATGACACGTGCTTCCCACTGCAATGTCCAGTGTGTACAAAAGACGCACGCGCCTCACAGCCGTTACATCTGGTTTCGATCAGGCAGACTCTGGGGAGGCAAACCTCGATTTCCTCACGTCTTTAGTGTTTCCAGAGTATTGTTTACCTTCCGCCTCTGACGCAAAACTAACCATAAAATGAGTCTGAAACATTTGTTTATACTGTAAAATTATTTTTAGTAGGAGAAACAAGAATTACGTGGTATTGAGTGTTTGATCAAAATCCACATTATCACAAGCAGTCATTTATGTTTTATCAGTTATTCATCCATTACTCATCACAGATTCCAATCCTAATTCCATTTGCTCTCTCTTGAGGCCCATGCACTGTATTTATGTCTAATTGCTTCATGGGATGCTGCATTCTTAGAAATGTATTAGAGTAAAAGGTGTGCAGCTCAGCTATGTGTTCCCACAGTCTCAGATGCTTCCAGCCCAGGCGCAGATCTTTAATAGGCACAGTGGGGAAGAAATTCAGCCTCCATGGAGCAACACAGGAAGACAATAAAGCACACAGAGAGGCTGAAACATTCACACACATCTCTTTGTCAAATCATACTCAGTAACATTGCTTTAAATGAATCCATGACAATACTTTATTAATAACCATCCAGTGAGCCTTCATATTTGATATGTGTGAATTATAAACATTGTTTCTGTGAACTCAATATGTACGTCTTGTAAATAAATAACACTTTTATTTCATCTTTAAAATAGACAGGCATCTGCAATAGAAACTGTGTCCTCAACTGTTACATGTAAAACTTGTTCCCACCTTCATAATTCACTACTGCATGCCAATTACAGACCCATACAGCTTCCAAAGCAGCTTCAGTACCACAGTTCTTCAGAGAATCTATGTTAAATGTGGAGAAACAGCACTTCATGACGTTTGAATTCGCTGAGTTTATGCTGCAAACTCAACCCAAACATGGAGATCAGTCCATTTTCATAAAAATATTTCTACAAAACTACTTAGCAACTTCAAAAGTGTTAGATTATATTCATTGTGACATCACAGATGGCAGAAAAGGTTTGTCTGAGATCAGCTTTCAATAGACAAGCTGGATTACAATATGATTAGACTTCGGTTTATCTTAAATCAGTCGTTTTTAACATCCTCTGCTCTGCAAAAAAAAAAACAAAAAAGAAAAACCTCCAGCTAAAGTTGAGTGATGATTGAAAGGGACATCACACATAAATCATGCATAGTATTGTAAAAGTTGTTTTTTGGCAGAAAATTTGGCACATTTTCTTTTAAAAATGCTCAATGCTGATATTTGGATGGAACTTTTATAAAATAAATTGATAGCACAGAGATGAGAGGGTGAGTTCAGAAAGTTCCAAGAACTTTGCTACATAAAGACCCTTGGAGACAAAAGTTCTTGTGTGGTTTTGTGGAGGGGAAAAAATAAATAAAGAACCAGGTCTCAACTCTTTCAGTTGTGCTGTTAGCTGCTACAAAACGTCTACATGAATTTGCACCAGAATCAGTTTGTCTGTAGTTGCAGAGTAGTGTTAAAAAAAACGCTCCTTGGTCGCTGCTTCAGTGTCAGATTTGAGAGGCGTTAGCTTGGCAGCTTTCAGCCAGTTTCAGAGAAGAACGTGTCGCAGACAGAGTGACAGAAGACTGATGTGGTACCACTGATCCTCATCTTCATCTTCCTCACAAGTCAGGTTTCGAAGTACTTGTAGATCTGTGAGACATAGTGCATGACGCTCTGCCAGTCCGGCCTGTCTGTCTTCATCAGCTCCTCCATGTCCTGTTTGGAACAAAAAGAACAGCATCTTACAGGTTAGACCTCGCTGGACTGGGTCTAGTGATTTATACCCTGAATCATCTGGGAAATCCTCCATTAAAAAAAGAAAAAAAACATGCGGAAAATAATAATAATAATAATAAATCAATAAAACTTCTTTTCTTTGCTGGATGAATTTTGCAACCTGTGATCATAAAAGTCTAAACATAAACGATGAGAGCTTTTGGTGTCTTCATAAAAGCATCTGCCAACATCCATGAAGCTGCATACCTTCAGACCAGTCAACTGAAACACATCCTCACTTTGTCTTAACTGCTCTGGAGCAAAAGTAAGTTTTTCCCTCTGCATGTTGCGTATTTTGTTGTGTCTCTGACTTATTTTTCCATCAGGTGGAGATGACTCCACAGACTTGTGAGACAGGTTTGTGTTAAGACAGAAATCTGAGGAACGATGCTGCAAAAACAAAACACAGCAGCTTCTATTATTACAAAACAGAAGCAGATTGAAGCAGCCAACACATTTCTTAAATGCTGCTGCCTAGATAATCTGGATAATCAGGGAAGGCGGCCCTTGGTCAGACAGATCAAGAACCCAATGATCTTTATAAATAAGATTCAGACTTGTAGAAATAGAAGATGTTTACAGAAGGACAACCATCATTGAAACGCTGTATCAATGACCTTTGTGTGGCGGAGTGATCGAACAGATGCCATTCCTCCCCAAAAGGTACCAAACAGACATCTGGATATTTGCAAAAACAAATCCAAATGGTTTTCAGGCCATAATAAACACAATCTCTGATCTGATGGAGCAAAATTTTAACTATTTGACCAGAATTCCTAAAAGTGTGTTGCAGAAATCAGGCACAGAATATCATCCTTACAGTTAAACACAGTCAGCATCTGTAGCACCTTCCAGCCAGGACAGATGGAGCGAAAGGTGTAGAAAAACACACACTATGTCCTGAATGAAACCTTTCTCCAGAGTTCTCAGGATTTCAAGCTACGGTGAATGTTTACATTTCAACAAAACCACGATCTGAACAAACACAGGAGTGGCGTCAGGAAAACTGTAATCGTCCTTATCGTAATTCTGCGAAACATCTCTGGAAGGGGGTGAAACTGGTTATACACGATGATCCGCCATGCCTTATGGAGTATTGTGTTTACAAAGAAATGAGCTGGATAAGTCTGAAACACAAGGAGGAAAACTCTAAATGACCAGAAGGTTTTCTGAGTGGTGTTTTAGAGTCTGTGGGAAAAAGATTAAACTGACATTATTATGAATCTCTAGTAAACTGCGCAGCTGCAGTCAGCTGTGTGGTGACGGTACTGATAGTCACACAGGGAACTGCAGGCTTCTACATGACTCTCATCTCTTACGTTAATCCAGATTTCTTAGAGGAGTCTCTTCTGGAAGGATCTACTTTCTGGGATGTGTCTCAGTTTTTTTTTTCTTTTAATAAAATGGACAAAACAGAGCTGAACAGTATAAAAGTTTGCAAGTACTAACCCAAGAGAGTCAGTAACAGATGTGCCAGGAATGTTTTTAGAAAGAATTGTTTAAAGTGTTTTATTTCTGCCCTGTTCAATCTTGTAACCACAAGCAGAATTATTAATTAGATCAAATGTTTTTGTTTTAGTGCAACATTTAAGCCAAAGTCCTTGCAATGCTGCAGTCAAGCTTCCAGTTCATGAGTTATTAAGAGCCACATATATTTAAAGCTGCATTTATGGAAAATATTTTGGTTGGACTTTCAGAATTCACTTCCAGTCATCTGCTGCTACTATCATATCCCTTAAATCATAAAGCAGCCATCAGAGGTAAACATGCTTAAAAGAAGGAGACATGATGTGGAAGCTTACAATCGTTTAAAACCACGTTTCAGATATTTGTTTGTGGATGTGGATTAACCAACCAAGAGGTTCTGGAGAACTTAACTCTGCATTTTAAGTTTGTTTAGTGAGGAGTTCTCCTGATGTGGTCAACTCAAAACTGATAATTGTCCATACACTTACTGTGATGTGTTTTTTATTTCTTTCCCCCAGAAATAGCAGACTTGGAGGCCAAAATGGCCAATGAGTGCATCATTTCACCATCACGTTGAAAAACCGAACAGCTGTTGACCTCCTGGTCTGAAAAACTAAGCTAATCTTAACTGTAATCCTTGGTTCTACTGAACAGCCAGTTGGGGGCGAGTCAAGTAGCTGCAGGGAGAAAACTTTGATCTATGTATAAACAAGTTACTTCTCACACAATTTTTTTTCCCTTTAACCTCCCGTAACAGTCACAAGAGTTTTAAACCTTGAAGTGGTCATGATGCTGATTTGTAAACTTTGAATAAACCAGTGTGGCCACCCTGTAATGGTGGTCCATCACAATATGAACGTGAATTTTCCTGTTTTTCAGTCAGCTCCTCCTCTTGTGGAGGCTTCCAAACAGCTCAAAAGCTTTTTTTTTTTACATTTACTTTCCAAAATTATTATTACAGATATGATAGTGAGTTTGGCAAGTCATGATTACATGGTGATCGGTCATACATCTTCATTACAACAGACTGCTCAAAATACCAGATGTATGAGTAATTCAGTTTTAGACAGTCAAATTAATAGTCACAGAAATCCCAAACTTCATTATGATAAGACCAAACTGCTGCGTGTTGAGTTACTGAAGCTTTCCACATGATAGAGGCTCAGCCAGACAGTTTATTCTACATTTGTTGCTATCAGATTGGTGCACAGCTTCACTGGAAACAAATATAAAACTGTTTATGCAGTGGAAAAACATTAAGAGATGCTGATGTGCTCAGTATGTAAATATCACGATGCAGCTGTTTGTTACTCACATTTCCTATAACAGCTGCAGACGTTATTACTAATCAGCAAATTAGTCAAAGCCAAACTAAATCTGAACTATTTATACGTAAAGATGTTTAGAGTTTCTTTTAAAGCAGTTACCAAAGTGCAGAAGTGAAACATTTTACTGAGTCATGAGCAAAAACTGATGAGAAAAATTTGTTCAGGACCATCGTTGTTCTAAAGCTTCAAACCCTGAAATTTTCACTAAATAAAACGTGTAATTTCAAATTAGTCTAATCAAGGGGTTTGTGCCATCTTGTGTGTGTGTGTGTGTGTGTGTGAGAGGCAGCTCTGCTCACCAGTGAGGGTTTGATCCCGATGCTCTCTGCGGCTTGGAAAGCTAGGGTCAGATTCCGGACCTAAACAAAAACAAACCATGCAGCGTTGAGAAAATCTAAAAGCTTCTGCACCCCGTCATCCTGCAGCACCCCACACAGAGGTTCACGCAACAACAATAAGCTCAGCAAATTCATCAATAAACATTACAAACTGCCCAGAAACTACTCAAAACCTATAAATCCTTTGCTTGTTTACATAAGTATCTTAAATCAAATAAACATCCACGTGAGCTGTACTCCTGATGATTTAGGTATAATCTTAGTTTTTTATATAGTTACTTCTTTACACAAAGGAAGTAATCAATCACAGTTTAAGAAGTAAGCACTGCTCTGAACTCACGTTATCTTGTTCTTCTCTTAATCCGGTTCCACGTGTTTTTTTTCCTGCCTTTGAATCATACATATTCCCCCACATGGAATCTGAATGAAATCCCTAACACAGTTCACTTGAATTTTAAGCAAACCTATAGTTTTGTTTTTTTTTAAAAACCATCTATGACAAAGGGCGAAGGAGGATAGTAATGGGATTATCGAAAGGACAGATTATACTGGAAGGAGGTTTGGTGTTTAGGCCTCAGGGAAAGTCACTCAGCAAGAGTTATTAAAGCCAACACACGTCTATTGAATTATTCAGAGAGATGTGCCGCACAGTGTCTCCGTCATCAGCTTGATGTTACACATTCACACTGACACAAGAGCGTGCACCCATGCCCACATGAGTAATTTATCACGTAGGATGTGTCAGGCCTGGTCGAAGGTGTTTATCTTTTGTTGTAATGTTGGAGGAAGGTGAAGGACCTGTGGTCCCCAGAAAGAAAACATATTGTTTGCTGCATCACTTTATACCAACTACTTGTCCACATTACAGACCTGTCATCAAGCTCATGATCACAGGGCTACACAAATGCTTCTTCATGTCACCGTGTGGACAATATGGAAGACTTATGAAATGCATGGAACTACATACAGGACGTCTGAAATGGCCTCACAGCAATAAAGGGTTTTTATTTCCCTCTCGGCAAACGTTCATAACTCATATGTACACTGTATAAGCAGAGTATTTCACCCTTACATTTTCCACAAATAACTTTACGAGCAGTGTTTTCAGGAGACGCAGTTCTGCAAGTGTGAGCAGGGGGAGGACGACAAGAAGCTGCACATGCACTCGGGTTTTTCTGCTCCTTTGTAAGAGACATTTTCACTACCATTTTGAAAGAGTGGGGCAAAATTGAAAGGATGAAAAGGAGCTAATTGAGCAAATTAGTTTAATTGAAAATGCAAATGACTCCTCTGAATTTTAGCATAAATTCAGAGGAGAGGAATTTCTCAGTAGAAAGCATATGGTGGGCGGTACGCTGCATGTGAGAAACCCAAAATTACTGATGCAAACTGACATGAAAGCAAAGAAATGCTTGCATATGGATATATAGACTTATGTGAATCATAACGCTGCAAGTCTAACACCTGTGCCACACACAGTCTGATTAAAAATACTTTCCAATTTTAGTTATAATTAAGCATTATCATATAATAACAGCCAAAAACAAAAGGATTTTTCTCACACATAACAGAGTCTATACCATGAGATTAACATGCTAATGTAACTGTAGAGAATGAGATAATATATGTAAGGATGTAAAAGGACAGGATGGTTGCATTAAACGTGCTGAATGATTTCCAATCAGTTTAGGTTGATTAGTTGGCCCTGATTACATGCTGATGAAACACTGACCTACTTGTTAAGTAGATCACTACTACAAAATACAACCCTGTCTCCAAACAAGCTGGGACACTGTGTAAAATGAAGGTGAGAAAACAAAAAGAGAGCACTGATTTTCACAGCTTAAAACCCTATATTAATGGAAACACATACAAAAGATAAAAAATTTAATGTCATCTTTTTTTCTAGCAAAGTTGGGATGGGGAGATGATACAGCATCTTCTCTTTTAACAACATTCTTCATAATTCAAGGTCTCTTATATTGCATTTCTTATTTTCCATTACATAAAATGTTTTAGTTGTTGACACATCTAGAGCGCAGGCAGACCAGAGTTATGTTTTTTTCTGTGTTTTTGGAAACAGAGCTCGTCTTCACAGTGTGAACGTGTATTCAGTCTTCCTGTAGTTTTTACCTTATCTTGACTGATGAGTTCTTGGTAAGGGATGTGGGCAGGCAGATATGTGTGCAACAGGGCACAGAAAGCCAGGCCATCACTCCAGCTGCTGCTGAAGTTGGTCACATCAATATTCTGTAGACAGAGGGGGAGAAAACCCATAAACAGCATGAAGGCACCATCAACACGAAGTAAAAATCTCACACAGTAATGAGAATGAGCTTATAGTGTCCACAAGTGAGAGAGAGAGAGCAAACAGCCTCTTGCTAATGTGAACAGAACATGGAAAAAAAGCCATTAAGTCATGGAACCACAGAAAACAACATAAAAAATTTAATTTAATGCTATTATATCCTGCTCAGACCATTTATGCCTGCTCATGTTTCCATCAGTGGATGCTAAGAGGATCTTCTTCCCAGATTCCCTTTAAGCCTCTGGTTTCCCCTCTGGGTGAAGAATGTGCACAGCAGCACGTCCAGTTTCTTGTGTTTTTGTTTGTGGGATTTGCAGAGAATTGTCACCTTGTGCACGGCGTTTACAGTGTATTCTGGGTCTGAAAAGAGTTGAGAAGTTTGGAGGAAAGACTTCCTGCAGGCCATTGTTTGAGTTTGCACACTCCCCGTTGGACAGATAAGTTATTTACGGGGTCTTCCTGTTTCATCCCTCTCATGAGGTTTGGGAACTGGTCTCAAAGCCAAGGAGGTTATCCTCCTTAAATTCCCGAGGCTGGTTCACTGGTATTGACCGGTTTACTGACAATATTCATATTACAAGTGTTTTCATGTACCATTTATCTCAAACTACAGCTGAGGATTGCAGAAATGTCACGAGTATGCAGGCATCTGCTTAAAAACATTAAATATTGTCTGTTTTTTTCCTAGTGTTTGGGATAAAGCACCACATTAAATATCTTTGGGTACATCTGCTTGTCTGTACACAAAGTATTAGCTCTAGTGGGATGCTAAAGACGTGACATGCTGCTGTGTATTTGTTTACTGTTGCTCTAAGCCAGTAGTCTTCAGTCCTGGGCCCGAGGACAAGAACGCTGCTGATTTTCATTCTGAAAATCTAATCAGTGACTGATCCATATATGTGACACCAGGTGAATGCAATTAACTGCCTGATAGGAAAGAAAAAGAGCACAACTCTGGGTCCTAAAGACAAAAATTTAAAATCACTAAGCCACTGCAATAATGAATAACCCCTGAGCTTCTTCAAATTGACAAACGTGTTATTTCTGCTCGCTTTCACTTGTCTGGATGTCTGCCGTCTTAACTTAAAACCACATGCAGTTTCAGGCTGAGAAGCTTTGCTGGTTTGTTGTGATGTTGACAATGATATGTGTGACTGATATGGTTACTCCTGATCGCTGGGATGAAAATGCATATTTATTCATCTACAAAGTAAAAAAAAGTTATTAATATGTGCCACACAGAAAAATACAAAAAAGTCTCTCCAACCTTATGGGACAACCAAATCTATACCTATATGCATGCATAATGAATTGCAGGATACCCCACTATCTTTCCTTATGCAGGTTCCAGTCTCCTCTGTGCAGGAAGCCACTTTCTATAACATCTTACAGTCATCTCAGGACACTTTATAGATAGTTTAATGGTAAATACTCAGTTCTGCACGCCCCGTTTTAAGTGTTGTGTAATGGCCAGTTGCATAATATTCACAGCATTATTAAATTAGTGTTTCTTTCAACATTTTGACTCTAAGTGAAGAAACTAATCCAGAAATCTTTAGCTTGGAATAATGTGATCTGTGTAGCTGAATAGCAGATGCAAACGTGTTGATGTGGCCATAAAGTCACTATTGTTATTATTTTTCTTGTCTAAATATGTACGTACGTTTTATGTCAGGGCTGCCCAAGTCCGGTCCTCGAGATCTACCATCCTGCAACTTTTAGATGCAACCCTTCTCCAACACACCTGAATCAAATGACTGGCTCGTTACCAGGCCTCTGCAGAGCTGAATGACATGCAGATAACATCTGATTCAAGTGTGTTGGAGAAGGGTTGCTTCTAAAAGTTGCAGGATGGTAGATCTCGAGGACCGGACTTGGGCACCCCTGTTTTATGTAGTATGATGGGTGTTTGGAAACTCCCACTTAGAAAGATTTATGGTGTCACACCCGGTCAGGGGGATTGTTTTTGGTGGCATATGTTGGGTGGTATAGCGGGTGGTTTAATACAGTATTTTGACCACTTTCCATCTTCAGTTTCATTTAGTTTATTAGTTTATATATGACATTGCTGATTCTTTTTGGTTATTCTTTTTTTAAGAAAATAAATGAAATATATTTTGTTTAAACAAGGAAGTGGCCGTGTGTGCATCACAGCCACTTGTTCATGCTGTCCACAGCCTTAATTTTAATCAACGTGGAGGCCGGAATACGTGCATTCAAAGTTCTTTTTGCATGTAAAAGACATTTTTTATACTGGTAGGAGGAAAAGAGGGATCTGCTGATCCTGGCAGTGGGGAAGACATTGTTTTGATTTTGACATGTTTTGATAGACGCTTCCTGAACTTTATTGTGTTGCATTTTATGGGCTCAATTTTACGCTGCAACATGTTTTGCTGTGTGGAAGTAAAGATAAAATGACTACCTACAGAATACCACACGCATTCCTTCTATCTTCAGCCATCTACAAAGCAAAGCCATATTGAGATTCAAAGGAATGCTTAACTGATGCCCAGACAAAAGATACTGTTTAAAATTAGTAAGTCAAAATCCCCTGATGATGAATGTCATCTGTTTTATATCAGGGGTGGGTGTTCACAGAGTATATCACAAGTATGTGTTAATGTCTTTTTTTGGTACTATTACCATGCAGTAAGTAGATAAAGTCTTATCAAAATGTACTATTCATTAACAACTATATTTAAACATGCTGAGCTTAGATGCTGAAGCCTTTTCTCCAGCTGTCACTGCCTTTTTATTGTATGTGAAGGGCAGACCTGTGCAGTCATGTCAGTCCCACATTCTTCACATAACTCCCGCTTCCCTCTCACAGCTAGCTCAGCAGCTCTGAGTGTGTGTTGTGTAAGTGTAGACTGACACACACACACATGTAGAGAGAGCAACAGGGGGTCAGTCATACTCCACCACTATGACAGACACTTACAAATAAGCTGACTATCGAGGGCTGCAGAGGGCAGTTTATGTGTGTCTGTGAGAGCGTGTCGAGGTGTCGGAGGTTCTGAGGACAAACAATCCTAATGAGGGAACAGGGTTGGTGGATTTGTTTGAATTCGGGGGGGGTGTGGGCAGAGGGAAGAGTGTTGGAGTTTGATCAGTGTGGGGAGAGAGAGAGAGAGAGGGAGAGGCATGAATGCTAAAACAGCAGAGGACAACAACAGCTCTCTGGGAGCCGGCTCAGAAAAGCAAACACAGCATCAAGCGGCAGGAAGCGTCTCGCCCAGCACAAAAAGCAGAGCCGTCGCTTTTAGCGGCTCAGGGGAAAGAGTGTATGAAAGAGAAGCAGGAGTTGGTACATTAGAAGAGCTGAACACAGAAAAAAGATGGAACAGTGAAGCAGCCAGCACTAACGTTTCATGAAAAGTTGGGAGTTGATTATCAGAGTCTGTCACTGAATTTAAGCAACTAATTAAAATAAAAATAAGAAAAGATAAGAGATGTTCTATTAGTGTGTTGAAGAGCATTTACTTTTTACTTTCCTCAGGCCATTTTAAGTGAGTGAAAGCCAAGAGAGAACATGGTGGAAATTTCATTATTATAAAAAAAATAATAGTTCCACTATCTGCCCATGCAGTCTTTCACAAAGCAGTGACCCCATCTCTCCATCTTTTAAAGGTCCTCAGTTTTCACCTAATTAGTGGTGAGATGTTTCTCTTGTTATCTGTTTACGATGTTTGGATGCAGTTCATACTGAGTCAGTACCAGTCAAAAGTTTGGACACACTTTCCCATTTAGATTTAATGAATATCTGTGTTCAAACTCTTGACTGGTACTGTATATATAAAAAAACTAAATTTACTGTCCAAAAAAACATCAACCTCAATGGAGTCTGAAAAATCTTGTAATCTTGTAGAGAGTAGCGCACCTACTTTAGTGGCAGGCAAAAAAAAAAAAAAAAAATGTTTGTCAAAGAAACAGAATAAATCAAACTTGTGTCATCTGCAGTGAAGAACTGCACAACCCTGACCCTAACCCAACAATGGTTGGTTTCCTCTAATTCTGGAAAGCTAGCCATTACTCAGATAAATATTCTTTATTGTAAAAAAAAAAAAAAAGAAAAAAAAGGCATAAAACATCCTTCATAGGTTTTTTTTTTCTTTTTTTTTTTTAAAGCAGAAGGGAGTACTAAACATTATCATCTATCATGCTACTGCAAGTGAATTTTGGTAATTTGTTCTTGAATTAAAATAGCAAGATTATCAATTATTAAAATGAGGGATAATTATTTCTCAATCAAAAATTAATTAATCAAATAATCATTTCTAGTTACGATAGTTACAGTAGATATTTACAGGCCAACAACATGTCTCATCCAGCCTGGGCTGAATCTTCTTTCTGCTTCAGATCATTCAGAAGTGGAATTTACAGATGAGCTGAAACGAGTCAGACGCCAGTCTGAAGTTCAACACTTCAACACGCAGAAGGTGAGTGTGTGGTCGCTGCATGTTAATGCCACTGCACTCATGTCAAACCCAGTAACTGCTGCAGACACTTGGATGTCAACAAATTCCCTTTTCAACCCTGAGCTCTTACTAAAAACGAAAGGATAGATGTTCTTTCTGTCAGTCTAACATGGTGAAAGCAGGAAACATCAACACTGCGTGACTGATGAGGTGGTCTCAATAAATTTGCCGTCTTTAAACCCTTCTTTCACACCTTAAATAAACAAACAGGGGAAACAAACAACCAGGCTATAAGTGACATGATGTCAGAAAGACGCATCAATCAAATGAAAGGAGGTGAACACAGACACTGCAGGACAGCAAACCAAAAATGAGGAAAAGAAGTTTGAACGGAAAGACAAAGAGAAGACAGAGAGAGGAGAGAGCATCGTGAAATGGATTATTCATGAGCAACGAAGGGCTGAAAGCCAAAGCAAGTCGGATCAGAAAATAAAACCTGGGTAATAGGTGAGGCTGTGGAGTGGGTGCAAAGATGGATCCTGTTTTCATGAAGCGTAGGGTCACAGGGGACCAGAGCATCCATCCTTTACTTCTACTCCATGTCTCAAGAAATCATTTAAAGTTTTAAAGAGCTCTGCACAGTTTTTCCTGCTTAATTTACTTTTTTCTGAGTAACATGCTGGACTTTCTCTGACCTCATTAAACTCTTCTTATCTGCAAGAAAAAGAAAGGAAAAAAGAACATATCCTCAAAATGCTACAGTGCTCCTTAAATCAGACATCCTAACACTTCTTTCTATTGTTATAGAATATATCTGGCTGTACCTCTCAGGCAAGTCAAATCCACCAAATAACCACTATACACAACCACTTATTAAAAGATGCTCAGTATATCTCTCAGACTTTTCATTCTGACCAAAATTAGACCAGGACCATCAATGAACTTATGGTTACTGGTGATTTGATATGATTTGATAATAAATAAATAAATGCTCTGACAAGGTTACAGTATTTTTTTAAAACTCTAATGATGGCAACTATAAATAAATTTTATAGAACCAGCTTCTGAGTTGTAAAAATAGGGATGTTAAGAGTATGAAGGCAATGATTAATTTTAGCCCTGCTGTTAATCCTTCATTATTAGAACTTTGTAATGTCTACTTTTTGAACTCCTCTTCCCGTCCTCGATGTCTGACCTCTATTCCACTCTCTCTTGGGGGTCCATTCCTGTTCTTCAATGGCTTTGTGTGCGGGTGTGCGAGTTTCCCAGATGAGGCCGGATAAGCTGTGCTCTTTCAGGCTCAGCTGAGCCTAATGTTCAGAGCCTTTGCTCATTGTTCCCATCTTGAGCAAACAGAACATTTATTTTTGTTTGGCTTCTATGTTTAATTGAGAAAAACAAATGTAAAAAAGTGTCCGGTGCTGTCCTAAATTAAGACATCAAACAGCTTGATAAATATACAGTTCCAAGTAAGACTGTTTTTCCAACAGACCAGATGCTCAAGAAAGACTTTGGAATTACTGAATTTGAGCAACTTTTTTTAAAACTCTTAAAACTTAAAAAAAGCTTTGCCCTCTTTTTCAACAGCAATCAATTACAAAGACACTGACAGATTTTAGTTATTGTAGTTGTTAACAGATTATAATGAAGGCCAAGACCAACTTTAAATGCCTGTTCTGCATTGTTTTGATTTTTTAAGGATTTTCAGGCTATAGCAGCCTTTATTAAACACATAGGAAAAGGGCCAGAGAGGGTGGAAATGACATGCAGCAAGGACTTAAACCTTGGCCGGCTGCAACAAAGAGCAGAGTCCTCTGTACATGAGTCCTCTGTACATGAGTCTTCTGTACATGAGTCCTCTGTACATGAGTCTTCTGTACATAAGTCCTCTGTACATGAGTCTTCTGTACATGAGTCCTCTGTACATGAGTCTTCTGTACATAAGTCCTCTGTACATGAGTCCTCTGTACATGAGTCTTCTGTACATAAGTCCTCTGTACATGAGTCTTCTGTACATGAGTCCTCTGTACATGAGTCTTCTGTACATGAGTCCTCTGTACATGAGTCTTCTGTACATGAGTCCTCTGTACATGAGTCTTCTGTACATGAGTCCTCTGTACATGAGTCTTCTGTACATGAGTCCTCTGTACATGAGTCTTCTGTACATGAGTCCTCTGTACATGGGGTGCACGATCAACCAGTTGAGCTACGTACTGCCTGTTATGTTTTGAATGCATTTGTAATTCCCCACGTAAAAGGTCTTTTTCCATAAAATAAATATTTTTATATTGATTTGGAGGACTGTAGTGGGAACTAAAGTACTTTTAAGTACATTGGCAGATGTTTATGTGTGTGGTACAAGATACAAAAGCAGCTAAACTTTTCCACTCTGGAGCTGAGATCAGCCCTCATAACTAGATTTATAACTATATTTGTAAAGCTCTCACACCGACTTGCAAGATTTTTCAGCTTGAGGAGACTCTTAGGAACACTGACAAAGGGGGAATCACCACTCAAAAAAAATGCTTTCCGACTGGTGCAAGCCTGGCCCAGATTGCTGCACTATAGCTTCTTGTATGTAATTATGGTCCAAGCAGAACGGTTCCCACACCGCAAATTGTGCCACAGAGTCAGATACAATTAGAAACAAGATGTGTTTAAAACTTGTGTAAGAGAAGTTATATAAAAGCTGTCTCGTGTTTCACGTGTGCTTGTCCAATGGAAAGCTGACGTACATGGGATCCCTCGTGAATACTAATTTCCTGTCAGGGGCCCCTCAGTCTCTCCCATCGGGCAGAGTCAATCAGAGCCTGCTTTTACGGTCTGCACTGATCGATCTGAGCTTCCTAGAATCTGACAGTTAGGTGACGGAGCCTGTCTGGTCTCACATCTCATCCTCCCCTGAGAGTTTAGCACAGGTCAGGCGTTCAGCTGCTCGCAGAAGCTCTGCGTTCCTGGGGTATGGATGCAGCTGGTGAATAAATACACCACTTCACACATCAGTTCCTTCCTCAAGGGTTCAGAGGATCTTCTTCATGGTGATGACATGCCCATTGTACTTGCGTACTTGTGTGATTTCCTTGTATTTTCTTCAAGCTGTATCAACAGTCACAATACGAACAGAGACACCAGCCACATGTTAAACACATGTTGATACCAAATCACCAACACAAGCAGCAATGCACAGATGTGTACACACACCTGAGCCTTAATTTTAGGATGCACACACTACAGTGCAGACGCGTGATAATTGACTCTACCCCACTATGATGATTAAAAATGTATGTATTTGTCATTGTTTGTCATCTCACTTGTTTTAACACATCATACATCGACTCTTGATGACTACAAGTGTTCATTCCTGTGATTTATTCACTGATTACAGTAAAGAGGCAAAGAATGACATCAGGCTTTTTCCAACTACAATCACACATATTTATAGTGCCCTCAGCTGCTATAAAACATCAAATTATCTCCTACAACGCTTACAATAGCACCCGGGTGCTGTTTCACTTTAATTAGGCTGCTGTTTGACCACAAGATCTGCCAACAAAAGGACTGTAATAACTGGCACAGGCCTGACCCTCCCATCAGCTTTGTCTCCACCTCACACGGCAGCTTTTCTGGCTCTGCGTTGACAGATGAGTATGATATAAGAGCTTGTTTCCTGACTCCATCTGTGTGAAGCCGAGAAAGGATAGAAAGTGAACAGTGATGGTCAAAGCTGTCTTTTTCAAAGTGACCATTAATTATGTGGCCTGTAGAACCCAAGCACAAATTATAACTCGCTGACTCTACGAAAAAGCTGATTAGTATCGAGTTATTACCTCTCTGACCTTAGAATGTAGCAAAGAAGAGAGGGACTGCAAAGTG
Organism: Melanotaenia boesemani; assembly: GCF_017639745.1. Lineage (NCBI taxonomy): Eukaryota > Metazoa > Chordata > Actinopteri > Atheriniformes > Melanotaeniidae > Melanotaenia > Melanotaenia boesemani. The sequence goes on from NC_055696.1 coordinate 3,729,627, forward strand.
CAGGTGAATGTATTAATAAAACTAAACCACACTAACCTTTATCAGAGTTGAAAACAAGCATGACAGAGGGACAAAAGAGAAAGCCAGAAACCTTCATGTGGTGTATTTTCTGGCAATCGCTTCGGTCGCTGAGCCACGCTGTCCTGGAGCTACAGGCAGTGTGACATATCAGCCAGTCTCTCTGGACATTCGGACTGTAATTAGTGGCTTCCACATGAACAAGAGCCTTGTCCCACTGAAGCAGCCTAACCTTTCACCAGACATATGAAGCTCAACACTTCCTCTGAAAGTAACCTTTTCTCATAGACTGCTATCAGATTCAGGCCGGGGCTTGTAGTCACATGTCCTGATGCAGTGCACTCAACAGGGATCCGCATACTGTAACTGCTGCACAAACATTGTCACGTGCATACAGTACACATCCATACATCCTTACAATGGAAATCCCCCTGGAAGATGTTGGATTCACAGAAATGGAAAAAAAAGGTCAAGAGGCAAATAACAGCAGTTCTTGGAAATCTCTGTGGATTTCTTTGCATAAAGAAGTTCAGCATCAAATCCTTAAAAAAATTAGGAAATCCTTCTAAGTCTGAGTTTTAAAACCTTTTGCTCAGTGTAACATCACGGAAGTCTTAAATCATAAAGAGGTCTTAAGCTCACCTGCTTGTCGTGATCGCCTTTGTTTGATATAATAACAGAGAGCGTGTTGTGTCTCACATTATATGGCTTATATTGTGGAAAAACTGCAACAAATTCACTGGAAATGAACAGATCACAAATTTATTATAAAGTTAACACGCCCAACAGTGTGTTGATAAATCCAAATGCAGGCCAAGTACATGCTGTACATGGAGGAAACACACAAAGGATCACAGACCAAATCAAGACCACTTACTCCAGGAGGGAACTGATTATGCTACAGGCTGAAACACTCCTAGTAGCCAAATCTTCTTACTGCATTCCTTATACTTGTTGCTTAGCCCTTTGTGAGAAGGAATAATAACCTCCATAGTTAAATCACAGCTGTCCTGAAGTGAACCAGCATGTTCAGTTATATTTGTTCACTATTCCACAAAAGCCTAAACTAAAAGCCAAAGAGTCTAAAAGTCTAAATCAAATTTGAGTACCAATAAAACGTAAATTGAGCAGTTTTTTTTAATTAAACTATACCTAATAAGATATAAAATGTTAATGTGTTACCCAACCCCTGTTCAGTAAAAAGCAGGGTGAAAAGGACGACATCAGACCAATGGGCATAGTTTAGTCTCTTAATCACTTTCTTTCGCAGCACATTACATTGAGGATTATCGATTAAAAACTATTATTAATGGTCATCTAGTCGCTGCTTTAAGGAATATAAAAAACCAGCAACCTCCCATTACAAGCTAACATCAAATAAAATAGAAAAGTTCCTGCAGGAAAAACAAACTTCTTATCAGACAGGTCATCAGTTTTCTCTCTTCTGATCCGCATTTTCACCACAGAGGATCAGCTGTGTGTTTTCACCAATGCACCATCTGACCATCCAGCACCAACCTCACGAGAAGGGAGGGTGACTCAAAGTTCACTGAATGTACTGCTTGAGAAATAGGAACTATTGATTTAACAGCTCATTCAATAATTTAATTTGTAACTGCAAACGCAGAGTCTATTTTTAGCAAATATCATTACCTGTACCTTTTCATACTTGATATATGCTAAAAACAGGACTAACAGAATTTAATTATCACTGACTATAATTAATTCTCTTTAATAATACCATGAGAGTTGAAATGCCTTTTTCTTTGTAAAAAGACTCTGCAGGCTCTCTGCGTGCATGTAAAAGTTGCTGGTTGGCATGCTGGCATGCAAACATGATGATTACACAGGCAAATCTGTAATCCCACTGGGCTTAATGGGCTCCTTAAACTGGATATTGGGGAACAACTAAGCTAGGTAATTGTCAGAACTTGGCTCCATGAACCAAGGAAACACAGTAACAATATTTAGAGAAATGGGCATGCTTATAAACCAGGAGGGTTAAAACTAATATAAGTGTATAAATGTTTGTGTGCTTTCCTCCATTGTTTCCATCACTGCTGTGAGTTGACAGTTTGGTGAATGGGTGAGTCTGCAAGCATATGGAGCTCGTCTTGTGTTTAAGAGAGGTCTCCAGCCTATGACCCCTACCGGATAGCCTTCTGTTTTCTTCTGGCACCACTTCAGTAGAGCATTTCTCTTAGATCCTCCATACTCCCGCGCCAGTGCAGCCAAGGGGTCCTTTCTTTCCACACTGTCACCAGGGAAACACAAACTGCCGTCAGTGGAGGGGAGAGAGAGAGAGACCGTCGCAGTATCTGGGGTACAATATGTGCAATGTTTGGCTCTGTGTAAAACATTACAATCACAACACAAACTTTGGTGGAGTAAAATTTATGAATATCACAGTGAGTCTAACAACTATGGTCAATGAAGACTAACCTTTTTGCAAATGTCTAGAAAAGTAAAACAAGACATTTCTTCACTAGAAAAGATGCACAGTTGCTTAATTATGCTCTAATAACTAGGAGTTAATATAAATTTAAGCTTTAACTGACAGACATAGTTTCAGGATGGGCTGCATAAGCAAGTCTTTGATTCTCATTCGCTCTTTTATTTCTTATTTATTCCCCTGCTGAATTCTAGGGTTTTTGGCACCAAGGAGAACTGTATTATCTAAACTAATTTTATGATTAGAAGACTGAGATCCTTTGGAGAACAACTTTGTAGTTTAGTTTGTTTACCTCAGATTTCAGAGTTGGCTCTCTGGAGAGCAGCCGAGGGCGTACAGTGTCTAGTCTGATTTTAAGTGTTGGAAGCAAAGTTAAACACAATCTGTTTTTGGCATCTCTTCACTTTTTGGGGGTTTTTAACTTGAATTTTTTAAAACTGAATGAACAATAATAATAATAATAATAATAAATTCATATTACCCTTTTCAACAACCCTCAGGTGACCAAAGTGCTTTACAAAAGATTAAACATCATTAAAGCAATTACACTAAAAAGTCAGAAATATAACTGAGTAATAAAAAGAAAGGATTAAAGGTTAACCCATAAAGGCCCGACCCATGAAAAAATGGTAAGAAAAGTCACATTTTTAAATATGAGGTCTTTATTGAGATATCTGCCATTTATTACCATGTGATAGTTAAAAAATATTCTAATGTGGTTTTCAGCTTCTGGGTATCTATTAGGGGACAGAAGACGAGTATCAGATTGTGTTCAACAGGATTTTAAGCAAAGTTTACACCATAAATTGAAGCAAAATGTCTCAGAAACTGTATGTGACAAATAAGTCACGTCGGGTTCTTATGGGTTAAAAAAAAAACAGAAGAACAGAATATAACAAGATAAAAGTGTCACCACATTACAGAGTATTGGAATCATAAATAAAAACGTTTTAAGTTGTTGTGACAGAAAAGAAATAAATTAAAACTTATGTGTTAAAAGCCTGTCTGCAGTATTATTCGGAGGGTTTACTCCTGGGGGTTTTTAATGTAGTTGGGGCCATGGGAAGACCATGAGACACGGTCGTTGCTCTGAGCATGGTAAACATTTCACACGTCACCGCAGCTCTGCTGTTGAATTCATTATTTCTAATGTTCAAGCCGCTGTAATGCCGTTACTACAAGGTCCTTTCCAATAAAAATATTCCAATGGAGGGGTGTATTTCCATTTATCATCAAATGACTATATCATAACCCTAAAAATTCCAAACATGGTAACAGACGGCTGCTGATCTCTCTTTAGGGAAGCCCGTAATGCAGTTGCACACATTTACAGCAGTGGCATGATTGTCTGTGGCAGGAATGATCCTGTAAATACAGACGGTGAGGAGCAGGGAGCTGCATCATGATACCAGGAGAAGACGAGGCTAAGCTGGATAGACACGTTTTTCAGTGTCTGATGCTGGAGTTTATAATGTCAGCCATGTGTTGAAGTGTTGTCCAGACTGCAGATTTGGTTGCTTTACCTCACCGTGAAAGCATATTAAGTTTAAACTCATCTGCTTCACATATAACCTGCTGCGACTGTAATAGAACGTCACAGCTAATCACGGCGTGGACAGACAGAAGTGGTGAGAAGTTGGAAATAAGAAGAAGAATTAATGCTAAAAATCAGAGGGATAAAAGCATGTTTGTTCAACATCTGTTTCTCTTCCTTTTCTGATAACACTCCACCTACTTTACAAAACCTTTTACAGATCAGAAGTGGTGGTAATTAAATGTTTGCTGCTCTGAAGTCTCTCAGATGAAACTTAAATATTCAATAATGAACATTAATGTGATGTATCGGTACTTTAAATCCCACTAATGGATGAAGAGACATCATTTGCCAAATATGTTAACAGTACACCTCCTAAACTCCCAGTGAATTATAGGACAGGTGAGTTTTGGACAGCTCACCTGAGCTTACTGTTGCTTCGATTGTAGCTGAAGGATGCAGTGCAGCTGCTGAGGGAAGCAGGGCTTTTGATTACAGACTCGAGAGAAGGGCTCTTCCTCATGAGGCTGTTAGGTTTTAGGTCTTCCCCAAAGCTTGGCAGCTTTTCTGTTGTAATCAAAGGATGGAAAAACATTGGACAATGTGAGAAAAAGGTCAGAAGACACTGTGTGTCCTGGAAATGTTTGCTTCCATTCCGGAAATCCCAAGAGTTTGAATAAAGAAAACTAAACATTTCTTCCTGTTTCTTTGCTTCTTCAGAACTAAAAATGAAAGGCGAAACACTTTCAAGAACCAAGAAAAAGGTGTCTAGTTGTCTTTATTCAAGTTCTGAGGATTACAGTGAACTGGACGACTGAGAATCTCCACCATTTTTTTAGGAAAGACCATTTGTAATATAATTTGTCAGGGAGTTTCTCAAACAAGTCCCCAGTTAAATATGTGAGTATTTCAAGAGTTGGGTAACAAATTTACAATATTTGCTTTTCAAAGCAAGCATAAAACTTAAAACAACATAAAACAGAAGCTGGACATTTGCATATCATTGTTCCTATTTATTTATCTTGTGACGTGGATATGAACACACAGTACTGTGACCCTAAACGGATCATTTGTTCAAGCATGACGGCTAATAAAATATGGATATATATGTAAATTGATATGGAGCCATGGTGGTGCAGGATCTAGGTCATTTGCAGGGTAAAACCAGTACAGCTGATGGATGGTTATTAATTTAGCACTCTGGCATCAAATCAAAAAACCATCTGGGTGTTACATACCATGATGATGAGAGAATTCTCCATAGTTAATTCTTTTTTCCAGTGTCTTTGATAGTGGCTTTATGTACGAGTGCCTCTAAGAGAAAACAAAGCAGAGGAAGGAACTCGTCAGAGTCAAAAACAACTGAACGTCTAAAAGACTCAAAGACTTGACTCATACCTGTATGGGGGAGACAGCAGCAGCAGGGGCAGTGCGTACAGGTATGCCACTCAGCGGGCTCCTTTGTGAGGAAGGCATTTGAATTGTGTGGCTTAATCCATCTGCAAAATCCAGTATCAAACTAACTGATTACTGCTTCAAAAAATCTTTTAGTATTATATCCAGTACTAATAAATTAACATACCATTAAATCTGTGACTCCAGTGTTTACATCGTTTAAAGTAAATGTGTGTAAGCACTTAGACTGCTAATATATTCCAGATGAGAATTACACTATTAGTTTTTGAACTTTAAATCACATTTTACTCACAAAAAGGTGTCTAACATGAGTAAATGTGATGATCATGAACATCCATCTCCACAGTTGCAGCATGTTAAGCTCCAAAAAATGAATGCATCACAGATATGTCCAACATGTCCCTTCACTGGTGTCAAATAATTTCATGGACAAACATCAGAACTCCTCAAACCTGCCTGCGGTCAACTCCGCAGGCAGAAAAATGGCAAACATTCATGCAGCTGCTCTGCTCTGCAGCGACAGTGCTGTAGACGTACGTCATCAGTTGTGTCTGTGTGTTGATGTGCTTGGTGCTCACTTTGTCCAACAGTATCAAAGGACTTAATGAGGGATTTGACAGTAGCTTCGGGCTCTGAGTTGGCATCTCCGCTGGCGTCGCCGGGTGCTGTGGGGATCATGGAGATGCCGCACCAATGACTGTTGTTATCAGAGTCGGACACTCTCCCCTCTTCACCTGGAGACCTGGCAGACACAATGAACAGGGTTGCTGTATAGACACAAAACATGAAGATGATGGCGGTGGGGGCGCTGTCAAGATAACATGTGACCCAGTGATTAGACCTTCAAACCCTCACTTTGGAGCTTATCTTCTGAGACGACCTGCTGATCAGTTAGAATACGTGTTCTAAAACAAAGAGTTTGCTCAGTTTATTGATATATGATATTAGCTTAAACTGAAGAACTTCCGATAACTGATAACCAATCAGAGACAAATTTGGAAACCAAATCTCAGCGATCTTCTCATCACATTTCCCCCCAGCTGGTGGTTGTAGACATGGGTCTTCTAAGGGATTGAGGGCCTTTTTGTTAATGAAAGATTAAGAATGAATGACAAAAAAATCCTTAACTCACCTCTGTGGAGCAGAATGACAGATACACATATGCATTTGGGCTGGTGTCACTTCATTTATTCATTTGCCACAGAAGTCAAACAAAAGTCAACACTTGTGTATTCACTCACAGGCACAAAAGCCGCCAGGTCAGAATAAATTAAAAGAACATACTACGTATTGTTCACCAAAACATTATTTATCACACACATTTTAAGCGTATCCAAATACAAAAAAAAGAAAAGAATTTTGACATCAGTACCTTGCCTGGATAATATGGCTTTTAAAGTCTGGGTAATAAGTAGAACCGGTTACCTATAACCATAAACCGTTTTACTACCACAGTATGCAATGTTTTGTGAGTGTTTGGCTCAAAGATGATTAAACAAATCATCCATTTGATGTGTGACATCTATAAATCTGTCTCATACACAAAAAGGAAATACAGTATCTAAATCAGTGAAGCACTGATTCAAAACATGTTTACAAGGAATAATTATCAAAGCTTTATATGACCTCAGAGGTTCAGACAGGTTTGTGTGACTGATTCAGTGTTACTTTATGTTGTTAAAAACTGGAATTAGAAATAAACTCAGCATTTGATTGTGGTCCTTTAGGGAAAAAGAAAATCAGTGACACAGTCTTCTTGGTCTACAACTTAAATGGGCCATCAACATTTTGGTTTACTTTTACTAAAAGCCCTGAGGTATGCTGTTTGTGTCTGTAGCAGTTTTAACCTCTTATATTGTAAATTAGAAAAAAATATTTAAAAATCATTACAAAAATAGATGAACAGAATCAGAAGAAATAACACCTGCAGGTTGACAGATATTTAGGCAGTTCATAGTTAAATGCGTGTTCCATAGCGCCATCTAATGGTCAAAAAATGAAACTGCACTATATATTGACAGGTTGAAGCAAAGTCTTAATATGAAACAAAGCGTTGTGTTTGCATAAATGTCAAGTTTTAAGGTAAACAAACAAAGGTTAAAGTGAGTAAATTCACTCATACAGCAACAGTAAGAAAGACGTAATAGGGATGGCACAAAACCAGAGCCACCTACATTATGAATAAAACCAGACTTTCAATTTTGTTGTGTTGCTCTTGCCTGGACCTGCAGATTTTCTAATGTTATAACTTCACCATGACTGTAGCAGAATGCTGAGAATCCCTTAGCTTTGCTAATGGCTGTACATTCTTCAGTATTTCTGACATTTCTAACTCATACTTGTTGGGACAGTTCCTGTTTTTATCTTGTCAACTTTCTGAAAGGCACAAAGCAGCTTCACACATTTTAAAAACAAGTCTTTCAAACTTCTACTGACTCCGCAACACAAGAGAATTACAGTACAAACATAAAGAATACATTCACAGACAAATAAAAATACAGTTTTCTTGTTAAAAGAGGCTCCAAATTTTAACATGTAGGGAAATGGAAACCAGTGAGTCACAATGGAACTGGTTTGCCACATTGAATTCTGAATAATAAAACAAGTGCAACAAATAACACTGTCTGCAGGTGACGCTGAGGTGAGGGTATTTCTCTAGTGCCCTTCGACTGCTGTCTTGGTATCAAAAGTGGTCCCAGTGTTTAATCTGAAAAGAAAAGGAGAGAAGCTGAATTACAGATAACGACAACATAAAATCTACTTTAAATGAGACCTAATATTTGTACTTAATATTGTTATTTTTTCAAGCCAGGCCTCTGGGGACTACACTTTGTTCCATGCATACCTCATGGGATTAATAGTCAGTCATACTGTAATGTCAAGTTTCACCAAATCACCCAGTGATGGAGACGCTGGAAATGTATCTGAATTATATGACACAAAGCATGAGGTCAATCCAGTCATGCCTGTGCAGCCCTTCCTTCTTTCGACTAAAAAAGTAGGAGGGTTATTCATCCAAAGAACAGCAGGTGGCACCAGATACATCTACTTGGACTACAGGTTTTAGGAGCCAGGAAAAGCAAACCAAAAATATATGACAGTCCTAAAGGTGTAGTCAGCCAGCATATGGAAAAAAAACAGAGTCAGACAGACTGAAGCAGCAGCATGAAGCCAAACACAGAAAGGAAGGTCAGTGAGCATCAGCAGCACACAGGGCAGGGAGAGGCAGGCTGACTGGGGACTCACCTGGACTTTACAAAGGGAGGCTTGTCAGAGGGACATCTTTGACATCACAGGGAGCTGATGGAGGTGGGGAGTGGATGCAGCATAACAGCTAATCTTGGGGAAAGTTGTTGATTTAGACATGGTCTAAGACCCGTACTGGAACTAAATACACAAATACTGCTGGTAGTCTGAAAATAAGTTTTTGAACCAAATATTATTATTTCTTGAAACTGCTCCTACGAGCTCTGAGTTGATAGATGTCTGAATTATTTAGCGATGTACTTGCTTAAAGGTTATACTAAGGCTGGCCACACAGAAAACTAAAGTGCTGTGTAGCAAAGTCTGAACAGATTTTGCACCCAAATTATCTTACCTAATACGACAGGAAAATCAAACAAAACTATGAAAAAAATGAAGGCATTTGCATGTTTAACACACTTATATACTCACACGGAAACCAATGCAATGCTCTTTATAAAGGTGTGAAACACAACATGGCCACGGTCCAGCACTGTATGACATCTTACACTGCATGACACATTTGTGTGGAATTTTAGGTCAAAGTGGCATCTGTGATTAGTGCAGATCTGCCACCAAGTCTGCTTTCTCCTAAAATATCATCTCAAAACAATTTGTTATAGTTTCGTGTGCCTGAGACTGTCAATGGTACATGTTGAAGAAGGAAACGAAGAGGGAAGCAGCTTAAAGAGTAGAATACACAGAGGGAAATACAGCAGAAGACTGCTGATTGACCAGCAGAGTCTGCCAAATCCCAGACACCTGAATTTTTAAACTCAGTGGATTTAATCTTGTGAAATGTCAAGGAATGAATGAAATTATATCTACACACACAAAAAACCCAAATATTTTTGGGTCCTCTTCAGTAAGACTCTCTTGGAGGTTACAAAACATGCCACTGATAAGAGATATGGCAAGACTCTGGCAGGTATCTCATATCCTATGTTTAGAGAGGAAGAAACTGCAGCCTGGTGCTTAACAAAGGGAGCTGGAGAAAGTGGGAGGGTGGGTGGAGATAAAAAAAAAAGACTAAAGACTAGGGACTAAAAAAGAGGAGTCATGATGGAGATGGTACCTTACTCCCTGCAGGGCCTCAAGGTCTTCAGAAAGCTTTGCATTACGGTCCTGCTCTTCTTGCAGCTGCCTCCTCAGTGCACGCAGCTCCTGCTGAGCTTCCACCTTGATGTCGTTGGCCACCACCACTGCTGTCTGGAGGTCTGCCTGAAAACGACGCCATTCCTCCTTTTCATCCTAAATGCATAAACACACGGTGAATGCACACAAAGTCTTAAAACAGACATCAAATAAAATGTTTTATTCTCACTGGAGATGCTAAGAAGACATTTACATGATCAGCATTTCCATTTGAAAACAAATTAAACTGTAAATGATGACTGTCCTGCTATAAATGACATTTTACACCAAATTTATTTATGTCACATTGCGTAAAGAAATATGCTTCACTGTGACGTAATCCTACTATTTGTACAGAAAAGCATGAAATGATTCAGCCATTCCTTTGATTCTATGGCTTTAGGTAACAAATTTCATAAGGTCCATGTTCTATTATCACGGCTGGCTCGATCACAGCTGCAGGAATTATTTTGAGACACTAAATCTCAACATAAACAGGATGGTTGAGACTACATCTGAGGACTCCATGCTAAGCTGATTAAAAGGCATCATAGACATCATCATATTTCTCTGTAGGCTTTTATACTTTCATACAAAAGATTGATTGAGATCCTGGATTTTGGCCAAGAGTCTTAAATAACTGCAATGCCTTTCTTTTGGTGTTGTACTCTGAATGTCCAGCTTACAGAGGAGTAGTTTTTCTGCTTGTTCAATAATTCGTATTCCACTTTACTTTTGCAATTTTATGCAGCTAAGCCTGCAGTGTATGTCCGAGAATCCAGAATCCTGAGGTAGGTTTTCTATCTTTATAAACGTTTACCACTCCCTCCCCTCAATCTAAAAAAAGAACAAACAATAAAGAACAACCTAAAAAACGTGTAATTCAAATACTAAAAATGACCAGTAAAAAAAACATATCTAAGTTAAAAAGAAGTTAAAAAGAAAAAAAAGGAAGAGAAAAATCCTTTTTTAAACTCGACTACAGAAGCCAGACAGGTGTTTTTTGATGAGCAGCAGGTAACAAACACCAGACCGCATCCTTTGACTCAAGGTAAAATAACATGTAGTTACTTATTTCACAACTTTAAAACAAAAATAAAACACTTCAGTTTAAGGAAGCTTTTTTTATCCTTTTAAAAAGGAATTAAAAGTTGTCTTTTCAGTGTTTTTTTCTTTTTTTTAAATATTTTGTCTTCCATCAATCTGCAGTCCGACTGAACCACTGAGGAGCGGTGCAGGTAGTCATCACTGTCTCATTCTCTACAATCATTATTTGTTCTTATTTTGCATATTCATTTTATTTTTTTTATTTGGTCGAAAATATAGACTATAATTATGATTTTTTTTTTAGGTTTGGATTCATAAAGTATCATAAAGTAATTACGTTTTTTTTTTTAAGGGGTTAGTTAGGTGAAGTTACAGGGACTATGTGACAAATACATGAATGAGTGAGAAGATGCTTTGCACCAGATTTAGTTAATAGCTAGTTTCCATCTGCAGTCCCTGGGTGACCTGCAGAGTTAAATGCCATTACCCGTCAAAGAATCTCACTTATTATAAGTTACTTATCAAAAGCAATGAAAGACACTTTACACAATATTTAATTTTAATTACTTTATTTTCTTATCATGCCTTCGACTGAGAAAAATAGTCCCTCTAGCAAACGGAGCTTGAAAGTTGCAGGTGTTGTGTAGCAACAAGTTGGATATAAATTATCAAGAATTTCTGACGATAAATGAACTATCTACTTGGGGAATGATATGAAGGGTGTGAATAAGGAGCATTACTAACAAAAAAGTAAAAAGCATCCACAACTAAATCTACTAAATCTACTACTGGCACTTGATAACGTTTATTCCCCAGAAAGCCAACAGACAGAAGTGATGTTCATGGAAGAATACCACGGAGAAAAATCAGTGCTTGCCAAAACACACAAAGCTGCCAGTGTTAAGAGTCCACCAGCATGTTCCATGATGCTATTTGAACAATGCTCAGTGGAAGGAAGAATGAGAGGTCATTTTGGCAAGGACAAAGGGAAAAAGTGAGGTCTGGGACATCACCCTGACCTTAAAGTTATACCACACCCAGAATCGTTCTTTTGAATACTAGCTCACCAGAGATCTGTTTAAATGTCATTTAGTGCATGTTATCTGTTACACTAAAAACAAAAAGAACGTTTCTTCCTGTAATGTAGTTACCTAATTCTGCATACCTCAGAGATGCCTAAAAACACATTTCCTAAAGAAAGGAAAACTCACTTTTACTTGATTATACAGACGGGTTTAAGGTTCAGTAACATTATAAACAAAAACAAAAAATTACCACATGAATTAATACATTTGAATTATAAATTTATTCCTGATTAATGAAATTTCCCTCTAAACTATGCATGCAGTATACCCTGATAAGCTGAAAAGTGTCATAATTACATGAATATGTGTAGCCCAAGTAACAGATTTACTCAGATTTTAACTTTGTTAATGAAATGAAAGCTTCATAGGTCTGCATACACACGGTTTCTTACCTTCATTTGTCTATTCAAAACTTTCAGTTGTCTGTCTGCTTCTGCTTTCTGCTCCTCCATCTTTTTGACAAGATCTGCAACGGCATATATGAGGTCTTTGAGAGAAGCTTACAAAACTCTATGTTATAAAAACAACATTAAGCAATTTACAGTGAAAATTATCTAGACTTAAGAGTAGATCCATGCAGCATGTACAATTTAACAGCTTCACTCAGAGCAAATCAAAGGAAGATGTTTAACAGTATTCAGTTTTTTGCATAAACTTTGCAAATAATTTTATTAATAGTCTTTTAGTTTATACTGTAACTTTTAGCTGAAGCCAGCAAAGAAATGCTTATTTGTATGTTAAAATATTCAGGTCTAATTAGAAAACCTTTTTTTCCGACATAATGGTCACTTTAAAAATGTTTTCAATATTTTGCTACCCTTAATTGGAATGGACACATATTATTAAACACTGATCAATGTCTCCTAATTACATTTAAGACTGAAAATTAAGAGTCTACACAGTAAGTGATAACTAAGCAGGCAGTAATCTGTACATACTCTCCATGTCCAGAACGGCTTGGTTGGTATGGCAGTTGACAGCTCTCTGCTGCTCCACCTGGTCCTCCAGCTCAAAGATGGTCTCCTTGAGCTCCTTCACCTGGTTTTCTGTCTGGATCCCAGCTTCCTCCAGGGACGTCACTCGGTTACTTAGCTCCTGCTCTCTTTTTTCAGCTCGCTCTTGAACCTGCTGGCATTTGACCTCCAGCTGTGAATGAAAACATGTATAGAAGTTTGATGATGTTTTACAGATATCAGTAAAATATATTAGCAGATACACACCAATCTATGTGGTAGTGATTTCTGGTTGTCAATGGGTTAAAATGAACAGGATTTTAAGTTACTCCTGGTACTTCTGGGAGGCTGGTTTTACTGCATGTATGGTGCATTTCTCTGTATTACTTTTCGCCTTTCACATAAGTTAAACAGGTACACGTGAATAAAACAAAAACCAAACAAAAAATCTGTGTCTTGTTTACTCCTGCTGTTGCAGCTGAAGTCAGAGTACCATGATGATTGCTGCTCAGAAAGGCAGACCTCTGTGAGGATAATACTAAAACAAGTAAATGATGTAGTTAATCAGGACATTTTCCAGCTGACGTCATGTGGCTGTAATAGATTATACTGTTGATGAGTGAAGCTATGGAGTGGCCTCACTCTCACATTCATGTGGCAGAGGACAGAAGTATGACTCAGAAGTTCACACACTGGTGAACCACCCTACTGTTGGCACGTCAGTCACTGCCCAACGACGTTACTAAGCCGATGGACACACCTCATTCTGAAGCAATAATTACTGACAACCCACGCTGCTGCCGCCTCTCTGCTGCTGTGGTGTTATAGGGGAAGCCCAAAGTAACGACTGAGAAACATATGAAAACAATCTGAGCAAACATGAGTTCATGTTCTGAGGTGTGTTTCCTCATCCTCATTAAACTGACTGAGCTAAGCTGTGATTGAGTTGAGATATTAAAATGTCACAGTCACCCTCTGACTTGAATTTTATTATTAAAGAACTTGGATTTGGCTATTTCTGGATACATATCTGTAGTATTCTGCCAGCAGTGCTTGATTAGCCCAGTTTATTTATTTTTTACATTAATGTGTACAGAATTTTCCTTTAGAAATCGATAAAGCCAAACTTGACACAATCAATGAGTTACTAAAAAGATTTGAACACAGTGACTCATTTCTTGTTTAGACCACTTAGTGAACAAAGTGGTGTGAGTGAGTGTCCTGTCATAAACAAACTAATGCAGAGGCAGAGGCGTTGCTGTTGTGATGTGTGTGGAGGAACTAATTATATAAACTATATGTGCCAAATGTAAACCTGCATCCATCCTACCTTTGACATTGTGGCTTGCACATTCTCAGTCTCAGCCTGGGCCTGGAGCAGTTCCTGTCTCAGCTCTGTCAGCTTCACCTCCAGCTTGTCTCTCTCAGCATGAGCTGCCTTCAACAAATTCTGCAACTCAGTGTTGTCACTGGCACTTTGCATGGCCTTCAGCTCACCCACCTTTTGCCTCTCAATGTCCACCTGTGCCTTCAGCCTACTATTTTCCAGTCTGAGGGAGTCTGCTGCCGCCTTCTGTTCCTCTGCAGCTTGTGATGCTTGACCTCTGCTTTCTACTTCCCTGTCCAGCTGGGCCTGTAACCTGTCCATCTCCTCCTTGAGGCAGCGTACCTGACCCTGGGCCTCCTGGTGCTCCTCCTCCAGTGCCCGTAGACTGCCTGTCAGCTGCTGCTGGATGTCCACCAGCTTCTCACGTTCAAAGCGAGAGCTCTCTACCAGCTCACCATACCTCTGCTCCAGCTCTGACAGCCGAGGACCTTGGGTACCCAACTCTTCCTCCCTCTGGGCATGAGCCTGAGCTTGCTCTTGAAGTCTGAGGGCGAGCGTGTCATTCTTTTGAGCCAACACTTCCAGACGCTCCCTCTGCTGTTGAAGCGAGGCCTGCAGGAGGCGCTTTTCCTCAGCCAAACGCTCATTCTCAGCTGTTAGCTCCTGCACAACTTGCTGCTGGTCAGCCAGCTCCTGCAGTGTTGCCTGTAGTTCTTCTGCTGTGCTGTGATGGTTCTCCTCCATTTTGTGAATTTGCTCTGTTAGGCTCTGCACTGACACACCCTGACCTCCCCCATTGTTTACTGCTCCTACAGTAACAGCTTCTGTACTGACACAACTGCTCCCCGACTCTGAGCGTGATGGGATCTTCTCAAACTCAGAGGAGTCAGGTGATGGTGACTCTTTGGTAATATCAGAACTTGAGCTAGAGGAAACAGAGGTTTTAAGTGGGCTGGCAGTAGATAGTAGACTATCCTGCTGGGTAGAGGAGGAGTCTGAGGGCAGGCCGTTCACCAAAGCCTTTGAAGGTGAGCTTGTGTTTGTGCTAGAGAGGGGAGAAGACTCCAAGCAAAGCAGCTTTTCCTTCAGCATCTGGTTTTCCTCCCTCAGAGCTGCCAACTCTCTCTGAAATTTCCTGTTCTTCTCCCTGAGCTCCCCAACCAGCACAAGGGCCTCGGCCACTTGTCCCTGCTCGCTGTCAGCTGCAGGCTCTTGGTGTGAAACAGAGTTGGGTGACGGTAAAGAAGGAGCAGTGGAGATTTTACCCTTACAGCGCTGTAACTCCATTCTGAGATTGCTGATCTCCAAGTCTTTAGCTTTGGCCTCAGCCAGAAGCTCTTTCACCTGGCTCTCCAGAAGACCCCTTTCCTGGCCCTCTGCTTCTGCACGGGACTTAGTTGAACTACGCGTCTGTTTTGCCAGGGTAGAGAGGCTGGAAGTACTGGCGCTGGAAACCATTCTTTTAGTGGAAGAGCTCCTCAGTTGATCTCGGAAAGAGATGCGGTCTCTTGTTACAGCAGAAGGGATTTCTCTAGGAGCTGGGATTCCAGACTTCTTGGGTGCTTGTACACCTGCAACACAAAAACAAACATGTGGATTAAAAGAGAGTTTAAGTGACTAAACATTTAAATGAGCATTTGTTGTAGCCTATCCAGGGCTGTCTCATAACTTCTTTTGTTTGCAAAATCATGAATTCTTCTTAAATACCTTTGAAATAATCTCTTTAAATTAAAAATCTTTAAATGTTAAAATGTCAGATGTAGTGACATATGCAGTACCAGTCAAGTTTGAACACACGTCCATTAAATCTGTGTTGGGTTAGAAACACATTTAAAACATGTACAGCAGTGGGTCCTGAGGACCTGGAATGAGAAGCACTGCTTTAAAGCAATAATCTTTCCAACCTTAAAACTCTGCTTCTGACTAGTTTTGAAGGCACACTGATATTCATTATGTACATGTGTGGATTGCCCTGGTGCATCCTGAGGCTGAGAAACCACACAACAGTTTTTCCCGACCTGGAGAGACACGTGACAGCTACGTAAACAGAGTTTTACTGGCTGGAGAGAGCTCAGAGAAGAAATGGGATGAAAGACGGATGCTGAATTAGCCGTCACCAGCACGGCTTTAAAAGAGAAACAAGCTGCATTCATTGTCTCTGGTTACTTAATATGGATTTATTTGTATAAATGCAAACTAAAAAAAAAAATTTAAATAAAATGTTTACATCATTTTAAACAGCTATAAACTGTAAATTGTAAACATTTAATTGTAGCTTTTAGCCGACATAATCTGTTCCCAGCGGTAACTGAGGACAGATCTGTGTCTCTGAATTAGCGTCTTGTGTTTTGAAAATAAGTTTGTTGTCAGTAAAATCAACATAGAGCAGGCATGAAACTGAAAATAGAGGACTAATGGAATCAGCATACAGCTGCACTGAACCCCTGGATTTGTAGACATCATGTAATGACACTAATTGAACTGACAGTGTGTCACATTTATACTTGTATTATTCAGCACTATGGTCACTGTACCCCATTCACATATTGTTCTCTGTTTGGACAACAGCGGATCTGCCTGGCACTATCTGTCTGTGGCCATTCATGGCGGCTGCAGGGCTTAACTTTGTCATTTCTAAAGGCATCAATGTAGCCCGCTGGCACAAGCCTTTTCCAGACCTCTCTCAAAAATGAAGAGTATTTACTGATGCCCGGCATGAGCTGGGTGCTGCCTGAAAACGTTGTATTGTTTGTTTTCAGATCATCAGCAAACAGTGATGCAGACACAAGAGAGCTGCTTGTTTCATAGGATGACAAAGGCCTCTGTGCACGTGGAGCATTCAGGCACAAAGCAGCTTAAGCAGTGCACAGACAAAGACAGTCCTGTTTCTCAAATGCATGCATCATCATCAAACCCACAGAGCAATGGCTAGACAGACAGCCTGTGTTAAAGGGTGTGCGGTAAAGAGTGCATCACCGTGATCAACACAGTAAAAAACACACACAAACACACACAGGCAAATGGCCCAGTTTGGAATGGATATCCTGTGGGTATGATGGCCACTTTACACAGACTATCCCCTTATTGGGTAAGCTCACAGCTGTGGCAGTAGCTTCCAACACTGGCACAATTTCTAGGTATAAAGCTGCTTAACATTCCTTCAGTGAGAAGCTGTGGCTGAAAAAGTGAGGGGCCTCAAATAGATAAGTGAAGCCAAATCAACTGCTTAAATCCAAAATCACATAGGCTTTTTTTCATGAAAAAAGCATCCCTTTATATATTATTTTTAATGAATTATCTTTATTATATAATGAAAGAAAATCAGGAGGGATAACAACAAACCATGGGTTCTGTCAGTTTTGAATTCATTCAGATGAATTTGCTGCTGGATCGGCCCAGACTTCATAAAGATCCAAAGAAAACCATTAAACATCGACACACGCTTCAGTCTGTAATTCACAGGGGGAGAATCCATGACTGACAGAATGAGGACAGTATGTACTCCTAAATTATGCACCACTTCCTGAAAGATGCTAAAGCTAAATCAGCACAGTGTTAGAAATTACTATTTACTGTGGCATTATGCGAAGCAGAAAACAAAATACACACACTGTACAGCTCTTTTTTACAGCCACCTTTTATGGTTGGTAATAAAGAGAAGATAAAATAAGTTCTCAATTTACAGACTCCAATTATGATCAGTCTATTCTGCTGAGAGTGATCCCAAGAGTGGACAGTATTCATTTGCTGTTTGTTTGTACTCCTTTTTCCTCTTGGTTTTAGTGAATAAAGCCCAGATGGAGCACATGAACTCACTCATCTTTAAAACAGCAACCTTGGTAACCATGACATCACCACAGCTGATTTAAATGAACAGAGAAATGTCACCAGTCTAGATGCCAGAAGCCAGCACAAACAAGATGGCAGAAGAGCAACTGGGATTTGTTCTCAAAAATAATTACAGAACCTCAAATATGGACATCAAGGTCTTCTAAAAGGTCTTCTAACGTCTAAGTCCTTGTGGCCTCAATTATTACACATTTAAACCAAAACCACTTTGTATCCTGGTGTATTTTTAACTACTAATGGAAATAAAAATACCAAAAATGATGCCATTCTAAGACCCAATCAGGTGAATTAGCTACAAAGATTTTCACAATTCTGAAGCTCAATGTAAAAAATATACAAGATAAATTTAACACGATAAAAAACATATAAGGATATTTAAATGTCAATTCCATTTAAGATCAACATTTTAAATGATGTAAAGCATATCAAATATAAAAGTGATATTTGCAGCTGTGAATAGTATATCCACAGATCTTAGACACAGAAAAATACCACCTCAGCTATAAGGCTTATTTTTAAAACATCAGCTTCTCTGAATGTTCATTTAGTTTTTTACATCCTTAAATGGTAATGTCCGTAACTTTGCCAGACATTAAACAACTGAGATTAATTTAAACTAAAGGAAAAAAGGACATAAAAAAGCAAAGTGTTGGATTACAAGTAAAGAAAGAGGAATTGTGTGAAGCTTTTAATCCAGTTAAAACTGAGAAGGCCATGAAAGAGACAATTAAACTCAAACTGCACCAGTGGAGCTGCTCCATGGTCACCGGTAAAAGACTCCCAGGAGAAATGTGGCAGTCCACTGCTTAAAATTACCTGCTTTTTTCTAATTTATTTATTTTAATTAATCTACATATTGTATTGATTTATAATGACACTTATACTGGGGCCCAACTAATTTCAGTAAATAAATAGTGGAGCAAAGAAAGTAAATGAGAAAACCATTCCACCATCACTAAATCCTGATTACATTACAACAATCTGACTGTTTGTGTGAATATCTTGTATATAATTCAGACATTGTGGTTACAATCAGAACATTTCTTCAGGTACAGTGAATCATACAAAGCTAATAAAACTATAATTCTGCGTGTTCTTCAATGAAAAATGTTCATATTCTGTATAACATTTAATATATCAAAGCTAAACTATCCAAGACCGAGGCAGTTCACTATAAATTTCATCTTGATATGGTGCTGTCTTCGATGTAGGCCAGCTCAGGTCCAGGACCATTTATGGCTACTTATAAAAAGCACTAAATCTGTGAAAATGGGAGAATGAGCAGTTAAACGGCTCACACAGGAGTACTCCTCCTTTAGTTAGGAATAAATCAATGTGTCTGAGGAGACCAGCTCTTATGGATACCACCGCGCAAATACAGTGAACACCAGCTTTGAAGGTATAGAGAGAAGGATTTACCAATGAAAGAGAACATTGTCCCAAAAAAAAAAAAGTCAAAGAAAGCTGTCGTAGACCTTTCCAAACCATGGCTTGTATCATACATTTAAGAAGACTGTGTTAATAACTGCAGATATAAAATTTCTAATGTAAAGTTCTTTACTGAAATGCTTAAACGGTAACTACAGAAACAGACTTTATGTCCCTAACGAGACTGAGCAGATGCAGTGACTGTGCTGCACACCTTAAGTAATTAGCTAAATGAAATACACAGACCAGGTTCCTGTCATCCAAAGGGAATCATTTATTTCATGGGAAGTTTCAGTAATGCACTGTGCAGTCTTATTTCTAGTTAATGAAGATAAGCTTTTAAATCACAGCAGGAGCCATGTGGCTGGACAGAGTCCAGCACCAGCCGAATAACTGCAGCCAGCGTGCCAGCAAGGCAAAAGGTGACCGAGTGCATTGTGAGTAAAGTGCACTGAGACTTCAATTTACAGAGCTGGAGAGTAATGGGTGAGGAGTCATGATGAATTAATGACCACAGGTGGTCAAGTGTCACAGAGTTGGCATCTGAAATGACGCACTTTATCGTCACCATAACAGGACAAGCTTATTAAGGGAACCTCTCCCTGCTACTCCTCTGTCTTCCTTTCTGAGTTCCAGGAAATGTGATGTGCAGCTTTTTCAATCAGGTGGGAGTGAAAGGGAGAAACAGAAAACATGGTCTGTGTTTCTGCACTTCCTGTTGTCAGACTGAAACAGGCGCCAATCAGTCAGATACTGGGACTCACAGGCATTCCTTTCCTCTTACAGCAAGGAAGGGAAGATAGACGGAGCCGAGGCTCCATGACTGCAACAGCGACTGAACACGGATGATCAGCTGTGTTAAAAAAGCTCTGATGTGCCACTCGCAACTATTAAACTATCATTTCATTTTGAGGAATGAAACTGCTCTCTCCTTGCATGTAACTTTAAAATTGTGAAACACAAATTACTTATTTAGAAAGAAAAGTAAGATTTAATGTTGGGTAAGTAGTGTGTATACACTTGGCAGTACTCAGCTGTGTACACTAAATGTACACAGCTGAGTACTGCTATGTGTGATTTTGCTTCAGAGATTGTTTTCATGACAACTATCAAGAGTCTAGACACTGACTACAAAGAGATTTTCAAATGTCAGAAGTTTAGAAAGGAAATAAAAACCAACCTTGAGCTTAATGTTTTAGATTCATTGGAAGAAGAAATGTCTGCTGATGGCAAATTTCCAAGAGAGATAGGATGCTGTTAAAATCCAAGTATGAGAAGATGCACTGATCTGTATATCGTTTAAATCTATTCTAAATATAACTAAAAATACTAGGAAGACAACATATTGTGATAGCCCACCGTTTCCTTGTGCTTTTGTTATCTTGGAAAAATTAGCTGTGATGCTGAATGTGCGGCACCTGGTTAAGCTAAAAAGACAACAAAAGACAACAGTTGTATTCATTTACTATGGTATATGATACAGTTATTACAAGATACAGAGAATTCAAAGAGAAAGACAAGACCAAAAAAACAAAACAATATTACTGAATGTCTGTGATCTTTGGACCATCAAGCAACACAATAACAGGCATGATTTTATTACCACTGCATGGGCTACACTTGAAAAATCACAGCCAGTTAAGACATTTCTGTCCTAGATCCATAAATGCAACTAAAAACTCTGCTATGCAAAGAAAAAAAAGCACGTAGCAAAAGACCCAGAACATTATCTCCTACTCTGGAACTGAGTTCAATTAAGGTGGATTGATGTGAAGTGGATTCTCTGAGCTTAACAAAAAGAAAAAAGAACATACTGTACATCAAGAAGATATATTTTCCCAAAAAGGCCTTTCATGTTTTAGCAATAAAGGCAAAGCCAAACCACAGTTTGCACATACTTCTACAAAACTCATTGATGGTAAGAAAGTCCAGGTGCTTAACTGGCCTGTCCAACAGGTCACTCATAGAAACCACTGGAAGCCAAAAACAATCTAGATGAAGCCATGAACTGTTAAGGAGCTGACATGAAGAAAGACTTGGAAAACAATGTTGCTTTCCAATTCAAAATATTTTACAAGCCAGTCAATGCTCCACTTTTAACCTAAGGCCATTGGCGAGAGTTCAGCCAGAACGTGGCATGTTAATCAATCAAGTCAAAAGCTGGAAAACGCAACCTTATCTACTGTGCTTTTCAATAACTCGTACAGTATTCAGGATTAAAGCTGACATACACAGTAAGCAGCTCCTTGCTGTGTTGTTTGCAACAGAAAGCTACTCGTCTTTACATTGCTGGTGGAGCCAATATCCTATAGAGGGATTCTCTAGCACAGGTCATGAGCCAACCAACCGAGAGAGTGGACTTCTTTATGCTCGAAACAAAGAACTCAAAGTCCTTTGCTCATGCCTTCTCCATAATTTCAAATTTATAGGATCAGCACGAGTGATGAGGAACATCTAGTAAATTACTAAACTTAGATTTAGGCTTCTAATGGATCCAATAGTAGCTTCATATCTTTAAAAAATGTTGCAAATCTTAGGACTTACTAAGCATTTGTGATTGTGCTTTCTGAGGGCGATCACAAGAAGAAATAGATTAAAAAACATAATCTGTAGAAGGATTAACATCAAAATCATCCTATAATCCCAGAATACACTCATTTACTGTGACTCTTCTAACCACAGTTTAGGACATAGACAACCTATTCTGTATGATTAAAAAACTGATTTCAGTGTGAAAACTTCCACTAGAGTTACATTCATACATTAATTTTATGGACAGTTCACCTTTGGCTTCAACTTTAAATCTTCACATGAAATTCTTCCTGACACAGCTCCACTTGGCAGTGCTCCCCTGAGGGAAATTATAAATGATGTTTCAGAACTGACTGATCATGCTTTGGCTTGTGTTGTGCTCAGTAGCGTGGTTGCTGTTAGAGGAAAGAATGGATTCAGCTAAACAGAAAATGATTCTAAAGGAACGCATTGTGCTGTCGGTGAAAAGCTGAAGATGAAACGAGGATGACTTATAAAGCATAAATGTAACCCTAAATACAACTTAATGCATCAAGAGAAACATGTTGAGAGTTTAGCTGTGGTTGTCTTCCAACCAGAATATCACATTTTTGCTAAACATGCATTGCTGCTGGTCACAAATGAGTTACTACAAAAGAAACCAAACTTATGCTTTGGTCTAAATCCCTTTACGAATTCCTGTTATCTTTAAATCATAAAACATGGTCCCCGTTCGTCCCTGTTTGTTTCAGTCTGAAACAAACAGGGACAAAACTGA
Organism: Melanotaenia boesemani; assembly: GCF_017639745.1. Classification (NCBI taxonomy): domain Eukaryota; kingdom Metazoa; phylum Chordata; class Actinopteri; order Atheriniformes; family Melanotaeniidae; genus Melanotaenia; species Melanotaenia boesemani. The sequence goes on from NC_055696.1 coordinate 3,752,402, forward strand.
CTGCGAGATCCAACAAAGACCCCTTCAATTAGGTTTTATTAAGGTAAAAAACAAACAAAAAAAAAGTATATTTAACCTTTACAGTACTTATGAAATGTGTTATCTTTAGAGGTTTGCCTTTTGGTAACCAATATTTTTTATTTTTACTTTTGGGGCTATTCTTAGAAAAATCTTGTCCAATGTCCAGAGTGCACACACTTTGCATGCCACTGTACAACCAGTAAGTCATTTCTAAGTAGTCACAAGCTTACCAGTAAGAATAATTTGTAAAGTAGTTTAGCTGTACCATTATCTTATACCATGACTGACACACATAACTATATCATTACAGTATATGAAGGTTTACTCTGAGAAAGTGATAGCTGTCTGGTCCTGCTCTGGACTTATGCTCATGATAAAACCAGTCCTGGATAACAAACATTCTGGATCATTCACATGCCCAAACTGAGGGTGAACCACAGTCAGCTGCTGACAGATACACAAACTACATCAGAGCAATCCACAATCACAGGCTTAAGATCTCCACGTATAATGACAGGTTTTTCTTAGGCGTGAGGGCTATAATGTCTCAACTTTGATGTCCAGGCAATAGCCTTCATTAAACAAAGCAGGACATTTAGACAGCAAACACCTCCCTCTGCAAACACAAAGCGCTGTAAAAAGGCTGGCGTATTTACCCTGACAACTGCTCGGTGACATGGAAAGGATGTAACCTCTACACTGTGCCTCAGCTATCAGACATCGTACACATGCCTGCTCTAGGTCGGCTTCTTCTAAAAAGCTGTAGATATTCCACGGCCAATCAAGCTACCAGCTACAGAGGAGAAATAAGTAAACTAGACTGCTTTTGGGAGTTTCTCTTTGCTCTCTCTAACAATGTCAATAAGAAGAACATTATTTGTGGGAATGATGAAGTCAGATGCCACTGTATGTCTGTGGAGAGGCCAAGCTGAGGGCGGATCATGTGTGAAGCCTGAAAAAAACCTTATTAAAATGTATATACCAAAATGAAGATATGTAAAACTTAATCCTACCACAGACTTTTAAAGAACAAGTTCCTTAATTTACTCAATTAAAAAAATCTATCCATTTATCATCTTATGTGATATTCAATGTAAATATAAAGGCATGTTTAAGGTAGAAAGAAAATTTCTTGGATGCCATGGAATTTAGCTTTCTTCCTAAAATCATCAACATTAACACACTCATTGTTGCTGTGCTACTGATAAATTGAGCGTGGACAGAAAAAATAATGTTTTTATAATGACAACACACTAAACTCTTTCCTTTACTTTTATAGGTTTTGAAAGCATCCTGAAACATTGCAGCTACATCCAAGAATCCCAATGAAACATTCCCACTTTTGACCATGTGAAAATCACCACAATCTTCTTATCATAAGGCAAATATAAATATTTGAGCTTTTATTTAATCCTGTACCCAAAAGGTTAAGATTGACTGAGTTATAGCTCTGAAAATAAACCCACTGTTATTGGACTATATTTTATGGACGATTCATCAGAAGCTAACAACTTGCTGACCACAGGCTCGGATCTTGGCTGCTTTCCTGGAGAACCAATGCAGAGACTCTGTGTAGTAGCTGTCAATGAAGCTTCATTCACATAATGACCTGCTTATCATTGCTGCAGACAGCTTGTTCCTTAGGCTTCCACTTCAGAGATAACACCATCAGTCAAATCAAAACTGGTTCTTGTTCCCACGTTTCTCCTCCTACTTCTAGAAGCAGGGCTTTTATTCTGCTTTCCAAGGCCAAGGATCTGAAAAATCCTGTCTCAACATTTCACAGTTTGGGTAAATTGGAAGCTGATGGAGAGGGTAAAACATTTCCAACAATATATTGGTGTTAATCAGATGATAAAGCTAAAAAGTCAGTGTGGCTATCTATAGATTACTCTAAGTACTTTAGCATGTGCTTGGCCTCAGAGCTCTTGTATCTATATATTATTGCCATAAGTGGACATAATAAAAAATCTAGCTATTTGAAAATCAATTCTCTTTTACTACTGGCTCATTAGAGACAACAACAAGATGGATTTATGGAATTAAACGGGTCAATCAATTGATGATGTTACAGACAATTTCATATAATAAGACTGACTGGACAAGTAGAGTTTAAATATCTTCATAGGTTACAGGACATGATACAATTTTGATCTCTAAGCACATGTTTCACGTACTAACTTTAAGTTAAAAAATTATGCTATATCATGAAAAGCATCAAATTTTGCATCACAATCAGAATATTAAATGTGATCTATTAAGGCAGTGGTTCTCAAGCTTTTCCTGCAGGGCTCCCTTTTCAGTGACAACAACAATGTCAAGTGAATCAACAATCTTTTGTTGATTCATCAGCGTTTGCCCTTTGGTGCTTTCACAAATTTGTCCATGTTTTGCTAGCAGTGTAAAACTATACGTTTTATTTAGCCTTGATGTATTAAGTGCACACTGTGTGCTGTGAGCGTGTGTGCACCCACAGAACAAGCTGGAAGTTAATCTTATTGAGCATGCAACAGCTTGCAACCACTGCCTTCCATCCTGATCCTACTGTGCTATATCTTTGAGGAACACACCACTGGCATGAAATGATACAGCGTTATACACAACACTGATAAAAGGCTGTCTCTGTGCTTGTTGCCCTAGCAAACACACTGTCTCTGGTCTATTTAAGTGTTTTGATTCGAATGAAAACATCAGTATGATCATATATTATATGTATGATGAGACTCTTCAAAAGGTACACAAATATTACATCCATGATATGAATTATCTTGGTATGACAGGAATTCCAAAAGGTTAAAAAGATGTGGAGGAGCTCGGATATTCCTTGATTAGCATGAAACTGCTGCTGAGTGCAGTTCAGAGGCACTTTGAAATGGAAATCTCAGTGAGCTCGAAGCAGTGGAAGGATGTGAGTGTGGGACTGATGATACCATCTCTTCTGGCACCTTCCCCTGTGCTTTCTGTCAGGCAAATCCCACTCAGCACTTTCTCCTGCCAGACTACCATTAACTTCACACAAGTGCAAACATGGAAACATGTGCAGACCAGTACTGACTGGATGTAGAAACAACATACCAGATGCATAAAGACACACATAAAAATGTGTGGACATGCTCAGAAAAGTCAAGGCAGAATCATGGAAGAACAGACAAGTAACTTCAAACCCACTTAAACATCTTCTACAACTCCAGGGCATAGTCAGAAACCATTAATCAGGACTTGTTCTCAGAGATGTACTCAGAAATGACATGTTAGGAGATTAGCTCATATCTGTTGCATTTTGCAAATGTCTGTCTTTGTTCTTTACATGAACAGAGAAAGATGGACAGAGAGAGAGATAAGAGATGCTGAGCCAAATCACATTACAAGATCCAGACCTGACTCCGTTTCCTCCTGTCTCCCTGCCTGGTTCCCCATGTTGCTCCGCTCTGCGAGTCCCACGCTTTACACCAGAGCAGACTAATCCAAGAATCCGTGACTGCAGGGCAGAAGTCTGTGTGTTCGTGTCAGGATTATTGTTTCTGCTCGGCACCCACGGTCACCACTGGTCAGGAGAAGCCATAAAAGATGTAAATTTCTTCTATTCTTCGCTCCCTCTGGTCCTCATTTCTCCTCTCCACGTCTACCAAGGATTGTGTAAGTGTGTGTGGGCATGTGTGAGACAGGCTGTGTGTCCTGTCAGTGAGTGAATGGGAATGTGTGTGTGAATGTGTTTGTCCTCCAGGATGGTGACAGTATGTCACACTGGCAAGCGGCCGGCCAGGCAGCTCTGTGTGCACTTCATTATTGCTGTGATGACTGGAATCGGCTCAGAGGAGGAGTGGTTTTCTGTGCCACGCACAACATTAACATATCCTCCTCCCACTGCTGTCAGCCAGTTTACTCTCACCAATACCAGTTAAACAATGTTCAGATGATCCACCCCTCTCTCTATGTTACTAAAAGGAGAAGTATTAGAGAGAAGACAGACGGGAAGGAAGCAGACGGTGACAGTCCAGCTCATACCCTTTGTTTTCAAGTGAGCTTGTAGCCACCCTCCTCCCCCCAACCCCTGATACAACAGACCTGTGATGTCCCAGCAGAAGTCCTCATAAATAAAGAGATGTCGGTCTGTGGGATAAGAGCCCACCCCAGTACTAATATTTTCCCAACAGCGCAACCGGCAGGGAACAGCAGCATGAGTGCATCTGTGGGCCCCCTTACATGTGTGTAAAGATGGAGGGTGGTTTAGGACATTTGGTGGAATTCTGAGATACTAGTAAGATATAGGCTTGTTTTTCTCTTTTCTCCTTCACAATGTATGCATTCTTTAAATATTCATAACAGCTGGAGGTGCATGGACGAGCACATTTGGAATGACATGTCTTACAGTTTAATTAATCTATGTGTAACTTTTTCAAGAAACTTGCCATAAAAGTGTCCCCATAACCAAAACACACAATGCTAACATTATTTTAAATATATTTCAATTAGCTGTAATCCAATCACATTTTTTTTCACAAATCTGAGGAGAACTCTTAAACAAGTTTAGACTTCAGCCGTGTATTTGTGAAAGTTTGCCTTGATTTGATGGTTGAAAAAAACAATTCCTGACAAAAAGTACAATATGTATGAAACTGATAATAAATTAAAGTTCATCTTAACTGCATCATCATTTTTAAGGCCATATGTGAGATAGATGAGCCCTAAATAGGATGAGCATCTCTGGTGGAAAAGCTAAGGGTTTTCAGTTTATCTCCTCCATGTTCACAGCTGCAGCAAGTCATGAAAATTAAATGGTTGGGGGAATAATAATGCAAAGGGTTTTAACATTATTGAAGTGTTTTTTTACATCCATTTGTTTAAACAAAAAAACTTTAAGCTCTGGCCACAAAAGCCTTTTAAAAACCTTTATAGTTGCAAGGAAAGTCTAGTTTTCTACAGAATTCTGCTCACAACAGACTGAATATGAATCCCTTTTTATACAATATTGCACATGGCTTTTTTCTGGCCTTTTATAAATCTTATGGCTGACAAGTTGTGGGGCAGGTACTGCTTCCTCTCTCAGAATTCTCCTCTCTTCTTGTCTTGGAACAGAGCACTTGGTAAACAAACATACCTCTAATCCATCTAAGAATGTTCTCTTCACCACAGGACATCCATCTCTGCGGGCCCAACTGACCCATTTCAAGATCTGCCAAGACAATTCCTCTCTGTCTTGTATCTTCCAGGGACCAGCTGGGGTCACAAACTCTTCAACTTCATGCCAAAACTCCAGTCAGAAAAGGGCCAGGTGTGTTGTATGAGCTGATTTCAGCGGCAGTGAAAAAATGTTAATTCCTAAATTTGAAGAAAACCCCTTGCATGTTTTATTATGAGTAGGAGGCAAGTTATTCCCTTTTTACACTGGTTAAAATATTATTATAAATGGGAATCGCTATAAACAGAGGGTATTATAAATCATACTATAAATTCTATTAATTAAAAAAATGAGATACATGTTGTTTTCTTGTCCATCTACATCTGCAAGCTTTTATGTCTTTTTACTTCCTGGTTAAAAGAAGTGGAGGTTGGGTCTTTGCAGGTTTAGCACTTATAAACGCTGAGGTGTCTCAGTGGACTGATTGATATTTGATTCATTTATTTGACAGATTTGAGGATCTCTCGTTCTGCCTCTCTCACACTGACAAACAAAGACAGACAGATGCCCCACTGGGACCACATGGTACTATCTGTTGGATGGGCTGTCCATAGTAAAATGCCCATTTTTAAGGTAATATAATATTTGAAGCACCCTTCAGACGCCCTGCTTTGCACATTTTTAACCAAGACCATACAGACGTCTTCCCCTTCTGACAGTATATTGATGCTATGAGGAAATGATACAAGCTTTAGCTCATCAGTAGGGATGAGAAGGCCAAAGTCCATCCAGGATGGAGAGCAACTGTTATATCTGGCAGACAATATAAAAAGACCTCTACTTCATCACTTGCTGATAGAGCAGGGGTTGGAAGCATATTAAAAGAATGTCCTGTGCTTGACTCATGGGTATTCAAGAAATAAAAGAGAAAAAATAAATCTAGTTTACTGTCATTTATCAGCTTTTTGATCAGACAAGCGTATGACAGAAAATAATCCAGAACACCACTAAGCATCTTTCACTAGTGGAAATCATGAAATCAAAACTTTATTATTATTTTACTACAGTATGTAACAACGTAGGAAGTGCTACATGGCTCTTCCTACCAGGTTAAAACAAGATTGTTTTATCCTAGCAAATATAACTTTACTTCAACTTTACTACAACATGAATATGAAATACAGTATAATGAAATGTTAGAGAGCATCAAGGCTTTGCTGGTTCTAATAAACTTTTAGATCACTGGTGCATCTAAAAACTCTGCAGTGTTTTATGACTGACAGAATATTGAAGTTTTAGTAGAGGTGGATGCAAGCTGAAGCAGTGCTATCTGAATATGAGCTACTGTATGACTCTGGTTAACTAGAACTAACATCCAAATAATTCACTGAGGTACTCCTTTGTTTAACTCCAATCCCACAAGCATCACTGATCAGTAAAAACACAAAAGGTGAAGCACTCATCAATGGAGAACCAATTTATAGAGTTACACCCTGGAGTCATCTTCACCAGCTTGTTATTTATAGAACAGGGAACTTAATTTCCTTCTGTCTTTTATCCTTGCATGTTTCACAGGACCTCCTCCCTGAGTGAAAGCTTTACTGAATAATTGATGAAGTGTTTTAAATAAGTCATCAAGTTGGGGCTGCGTTTTAACCCATTGTCTGACAGAATGGTAGAGTTGGTAACGTGCCAGCTGAGATATGAACAATGCACCATTAGCAAAAATAACAATTTAGACTCATTAATACGGCATGCTGTGAGGAGAAGCAAGGGTGGGGTCAGAAGCAAGGGTGGGGTCAGAGTGTACGTCAAAGGAGCATTTTCATCCAAAAGAGCCAAGAAAGTCTTGGCAGCATTTTGTCAGTGTCTACTGCTTCTAATGCTATATATACGCTGGAATATGTTTGAATCCAACCTGACATTTCCGATATGATCAAAGAAAGCCACCACAATTTCACATTTTTATCCTTTTTTATAAAATTTCTACGTTTTCTTTTTAACTGAAAGTAAATAATTTTTAGACAGATGTTTTTCTGCCCTTTAACAATAAATGACAGAAAACACTGAAGACATTTCAAACTGTTTATATCCCAAAGCGTCCAAAATACCAAAGAGCAGCACCTCGATTTATATTCTAATCGTAGCATTTCCCCTGTGTGAATATTTCTGACTCCCTGACTTGGTATTTAAAACACATGGTTCACACATGGCTAACCATCGCCACTCTTTCAGGTGTCAGATTTGATTTTCCACTAAATTTTTAGCTTCCTTTTGAGACCTGCTTGACATATCCACTCACTGTCGGACTTCATATGTCTCGATGTGCACTTGGTGCCCAAACCCAGGTGCATGACGACACAGTTGGCCTGAGGGGAATTACAAAGCAAAAAGCATCCACCCTCTTTATAACTGTCAGAAAATTGTTCCAGAGGTTAGAATATGCCAGTGAATTCTGTATTTATTACACTGATTCCTTAAGAACTGTGTATTTGTAAATATTAAGTGATTGACTGTAAACTGAGTTAAACTGTAAATTTCTGGCCACAGTAGAAAAAATAAAGCCATCTAGTTTCTGCAAGCTAATAAGCAGGGAAGAGAATGCATTTTTCTTTGGAAAGATTGTTTTTTTATTGCATTGATGCTATACTGCAAACTCCAAGCAAAATGCATTATTATTTTAAGGATTTTTCTTTTCTTTTCTGGCCTTAACTTCGGTTGGCTACTAGAGGTTTCTTTGCAAAACTAAGCCAGACAGAAAATGTGAAAAATAATTAATTTATCATGAATTGCACAAAGCGGGAATTCATTCTTGTCCTTGGGTGTGAAAACCAAACCTTGGTTAATTAGAGCCTAATCTAGCAAAAGCTGATGATAGCCTAATTGTTGTTGAAAGAACCAAGAGCCTAACTTGGCCGCGATTTCTCAGCTATTCTGGTTTCTTTTCCTTGTCATGGAGAATTAAATTATCTCCGCTTCAACACAAGAACTCTTTGAAGAGGAAAATCACCAGAGCAAGAGCTTCTGCACACAGGGTGGATCAGTCACCAAAGCAAAGAGCTATTTCCCACACCGAGAACTGTTTGACAGTGTGCTGTAAACAGCATTAATTACTACAAACAAATCCCTGTCATTACCAGCTGCCATATTTATCGTTCGTGTTTCACGTTTTGTTATCAGGTGTATTTGTTACTGCCCTTCTTTATCATTTAGAAAGTATTTTACTAACCAGAAAAGCTGTTCAAATTAAATAAGTGGTCCAGTAAAAGGAGGTAACACAACTAGTGTTAATGAATTAATGACCCAAATTAGCATATAAATGAATAATGAAGACAAGCTTTCATTAAAAAACCCACTGATTTACTATTAATCATGTCCACACTCATATTTGTTAAACGGCATGACAGCCGTCATGTTTTCAGTGAAGCAGGTTATGGTAAATTTTACTCTTTGTCACAGTCCTTCAAAGCTTTCAGCTGACTTCATCATTAAATTAATTATGTCTAAATTCAAAAGAACACAGTGTGCATTTATACACTCACACACAAACACATTAGACTGCCACCTTTGTGAATTAAAAAAGAAATCTTCATCCCTTAACCATCAGCACCATAAACAAACAAAAGACATAGAAACAGGGAGAAAACTAATAAATGGAAGAATTTCACCAGACTTCAGTCACTATCAGCACCTGTGAGCTCTAAGCAGAAACCTTCATGGTGCACTGGGGCCATCTAGTGGCTGCACATGGTTAGTTCAACAACTAACAAAATATGGACCACATCCATGGTTTGGATTTGTTTTAAATAAATAAATGATTAATAAACTAAATATTTTAGCTGAAACTATCTGTAAAGGGCAGTAGTCCCCTACCTGACAGGGTTCGACTGCGGGCCTCTGTGAGATCTGAAATGGCTCCAGTAGTTACAGTCTTCTTCATCCGGGAGCCAGAGGCAGCAGCTCCCAGTACGGGCTTTGTCAAGGCATCATCACTGCTGGCTCTTTTCAGCTGGAAGCATATCAACTCTTAGTACCAGCAACTAAGATCTGATTATATTCTAACAACCTTTGAAGGATTTTAATATTTATTCAGGGTGAAAGTTTTCACCATGTTGGTAAACTGATTGCAGTGGGCTTGTAATTTACCTTGCTGAGGCGCTGCTCTGACCCTAACATGCTGGATGATCTGGTGGTCTTCATGACTGTGGAAGTGGAGGAAGGGGAAGCCAAGGAGGTCTGCCGTGCCCGCTCCTGGAGCCCCGGCTTGGCCAGCCCTACCTTGGTGGCTCCCGCTTTAAGCATGATTGCGTGTCAGCAAACCTAAGAAAAGCACAGAGTGGAGAAGAACTTGTTAAATAAAGTTATTCACTTTTGTAACATTATTTTCTCTTGAAATAAAAGCATTTATATTTGTCTGTGTCTAAACTACAGTAGGCAGATTTTCCCATATCAGTGTTCAGAACTCTACTTAAGTTCTTTAGCTGATATATTTACACCTAAAGTCTCCAGTTAGATCTAATCACATGATTTTAAATGAGCTTCATAAAACATTCTGAACAACAGGGACATTAAAAAAATAAATAAATAAATAAAAAAGCAGATGGTATGGCTTTTGATATATCAATGCATGCATTGTCTAACTTTATATTTAGCCTCATCTACTATAAACAAAACTACAAATAATAATGCAATAACATTTTCAGAAGCTATAGATAAAGAAACATTAAATTCCCACCTGTGTACCACAGCTGTATAAAACCTAAAAAAGTAAAAACTTGAAGCAGATTTGCTTCCGGTTAATAAGAAAGCTGTATTGTATTAGTACCATTTGGTGGTATTTATTATTGTTCCAAAATACACAAGACAGGAGCCGCAGTAAGGTCCGCTTAGGTTATTCCAGTAGCAACACCATTTAACCACTTCCTGTAAAAGGAAAGAAAAAAGAAAAAAGTCTCTTATCTAATTTACTCAACCTAGTGGCAGTGAACAAAACTCAACCCAATCTCCACACATCTAGTAGGAGGTATGTACAGGGCTACAGCTATAACTGCCATTTCTGTATAGGAAATATTGTTAAAAAGCAGCACAATAGAGGGTTTGTTTTTCCAGCTCAAACAGGAGGTGGCCAGTGTGACTGTTAAGAGCTTGCATTTGATGTCCAGAGGGAAAAGCACTCATCTGAGCAAAAACCAGCTAAATGAAACAAAGGGAGGTAGGAGTGTGCTTAAGCCCGAAGTATCTACTGGTGAAGAGCTCTGTAGCTCTCTGGGGAGAAGCCAAGCTATTGATCCTGGCTGAGACAACACAATCTCCTCTGCTTCTGAGACATACTGGATTGTTAATGAGGATTTCCTCTAGTCTCTGCTCACATGAACATAAGTTATACTAAGGCAGGCCAGTTAGGAAGCTGACCATAGAAGATGATAGAACTGAAGCAAAATATATTTTGTAACAAACACCTTGAAGCTATTGATGGTACTGCACTTAGATTCCCTTCACTAATGGCACTGGATGGCAGCTTTCCATCTTTTATATACAGCATACGGGAATAAGAGAGGGTTGAACGTGTGCTCTAATCACTGTTCCAACAACCAGAAGCTATTTTTATTGCCTTCCCTTCTCTAACATTTAAAATGTTAAATGCAGTGATTGTTGCTCTGATGACTGAGCAGGATAAATAATGCTGCATAAGCAGACCTACAGGTTATCTTATGATGAATAATTTTAGCACTGTGGGCATTAACAGAGGCGAGGGGATCCACATCAATAACATGTTGCAACCAGAGGTCATTGTAGTTCACATTACACTTCAGTGTTATTAAAGAAGGTTTGTGGGTGCTTAGGGACTTATCTGATTTTTAACATATTAGACGCACTTTCCTCTTTGCTTGTGTGAGAGCATGTGTTGCCCTTCTGGTCCATCATATGATACTTAAGGTCTCTCCAGGCAATATCCTGTGACTAACTCCTGCCTGGCCTTGGACTCACTTCTCAGCTGTGATGTCTTACCTCAGATCAGTTTACATTGCTGTGGCACAAGTTACTGCAAAGCAAAACATTGACCTGGTTTGCAACCTGCTTTGATTTCAACATATTGAGGATGTCCCAAATTAGACTTGTTTAATTTAGTTATTTATATGTTTATTTATTAAAAACAGGAACTTAAAAGAAAAAAAAACTGAATGTGCGAAAATTTGGGCTCGTAAAATGCAAGTAGCTAATACACTTTGGTTTCACCTTCCACAGCCACTGCAGAACTTAATTCTGCAAGTACGACCTTGCTGTATTCCTCTGCAGAGATATGATTCTCAGGAGCTAAAACCATGTCCTACTTAGTTAAAATGGCCTAGATGTGAAACCCGAATGTCTTTGAGAGACAGACATTGGGACTGTATCTTAAACTTGAACAAGCCCATAAAAACAGTTCCACTTGCAAAGATGACAGAAATGCATTGACCTTGACAAAGCTACTGCTTGCACAATCTCACAAAACACATGTAAGATGAAGACATTGTGACTTAAACATGCCCGATAGAAGGATAATCATGTATCTTGCTCTAAAATGACCAACCTTAGAAAACCAAATGCGTAATGAATAGATGGTCATTTACCATAATTACATTGCTTACAAAAATAGAACAATAAAAGTTGAGGCTGAATACGGGACGAAGTGGTAGAGTTGCTGAAAAAAACGTGATCTGACTGTTGTTGCTGGAATAAACTGCTGAGAAGAGATAAGAAAACACCAGAAGCTGGGCTAACGGACGGCACTTATCAATTTGGACCCAGATAAATAATATTTTATACATAATCTTAACTTTAAAGGCCATGTGCTGTAATAAAACTCCAAAATCAACATTGATAAATAATTTAAACAGATCAGGTTGAGATATACAAATCGGTCAACAAACCTGACAAATTAAAACCCAACAATGCAATATTATTACTTAATTCACATATGGATATATTAAATGCAAGACACAATAATTTCTACAACTCCACATTATTTTTGGTGTATTTATCAAGTGTTATTTGCATGATTTTTTGTTGAGAACTGAATGCAGTCATCTGCAGGTGCAGCCCACAGCAGAACTACTGATCAACAAAAAGACTAACTGTGAATAATTACCATATACACACCCACGTTAGTTTAACAGCTATGCAGGAAATAACATTTGCACGTACATATTCATTGCAAAACGATGTAACGTGCCCAGTACATCTTGTCACAACCATGAAAATCACAGTGAGAAATCTAGTCAACTAATTATGTAAATGTATGTATGTACCTCGTCCATATATAGACAAATATTACCTGTTTGCATATTTCCATAACCCTTCCTCCATAATGCACACTGTGTATGCTTGTACACAGAACAGCAGTTACTGTGGTATATATATATATATATATATATATATATACATACATACATATATATATATATATTTGTATTTCTATTTAATATTTCTATTTGATATTTTCTTAATCTGCTTCTCGTACTCTGTTTTTCTGTAGATGAGCTGTAGTAACACACACATTTCCCGAATTAATAATGTCTTATTGATTGTAAATTCAGAAGCTGCTCACTGCAAATGCTTACAGTTTGTATGTGTGGACAAAATGCACTTTGTCATTAGTAACTACATATTAGTCAATTACAATTTGTAAATTACATTTTGTAGATCTTAAAAAGAAAAAGATCAAAGGGGAAAATTGAAGTCCTGCAAAACAGCAACTGCTAAACTTCCTGTGGTAGTATTTAATTAAACCAACAGTATTCCAGTAGCATGGTCAGAAAAAGAAAGGCATTGCAGAATGCAACTAAAGCTAAGGGATCGTTAACCAATATAGAACAGGCATGAAATGTTTGCTGCAAACTCAACTAATAAACATCCAGTGAGCTCATAACCACGATGAGGACATTTAAAAATACATAGACCCAATCAACGCTACGTTAATGCAACTCTGCATCGTAACTTCCTTCTGAATTCTTTGGTGTTTGCCTTTGTGGTTAGCAGCAAGATTTAAAAAAGCTTAAAAAAAACATAACAATAAAGCATAACATCAGCTTAAACAGGGCCCCCTCTGGTAAGCCACTGTTGTAAAATCTTGTGTAAATACTACCCCCTCTGTAGATTATGGATTGCAAAGTTTAACCTAACCCTCACTTCCCTTTCAGAAAAGAAGTGTGGTGTAGTAGCTGACAAAATCTTTGAGAAACCTGGCTGAAATATCCGCAGCAGATGTTTTCATCCACTTTCTTCCTTACTTACTATTGAAAGTGACTTCAGCTGCTTTTTTGTCAGACTTTTCTGTTCCAATCCACCATTAAGCATTCTCATCAGTCATCAAACGTAAGAAGTCGTGGCACGAGTAAAAACGATGACAGTGATACAGTGATTCAAACTGAGTAATGACAAAGAGATGAGTGTTAATATGCTCAAGAAAAACAGACAGACAAACAGAAAGACAGCACTCCAGTTCACTCACAGGTCTGGTACCAGAACGTATCCTGAAACTTTCTCTCTACCCGATCACTTCTACACTCTGATGAAAATATTTCCGTGTTGACGAGCTATAAAGAGAATCTGAAGGGAAAAACGAAGGGTCAGAAGCAACGGCTGTCTGCATCTATACAGCAGCCAGGATGAGGAAGTACTGCTGGCATCCAACCGCTGTGCTGTTGCCTCTCACACACTCTTTCATACAAAGAAGAGAGCAACAGAAACTCAACTAAGGCATGTTTTCATCCTCTCCCAGTTTTTCCAGAGTTTTGCTTACATGTGATGCCTAGAAGTCAGTTAAGGGAGAAGAGCCCAGAAGGAGGAAGAGATCTCAAACCTGTGACGTGGAACTTTCTGGGCCATTTGAATCAGGATAAGGGTGATGATTTTATTAAGAGTGATCACAAAACTTTAACCACTGACTGAAACTTTTAATGTTTTTTTTTCATTAACAGCATTTTACAGTGGGATGTAGGCTGGTTTCATGTGAGCAGTTTGTTGAAGAAACAACACAAAACAAGTAAACCTGCACTGCCTGAGTGAATAAGTGTGGGCACTGGGTGGGATTCATGTTTTACTCTTTAAAGTAAATTCTCAGAAATGAAATGACATCAATCTAATCTATTTATGATAATGCGTTGATTTCCTGATTTCTACATCAACTCTAGGCTGTGTGGGAGCAAACAGCTGCTAACAACACTGACAAAGCCCATCTGCCTCTCAGAAATGCTCTATATTAAGAGGGCATCTCATTTGTGGATGGGTTGGCATTCAGAATTTTATGTTCTCCCATGCTGGTTTCATTTTGATCCCACAACATATAGCATGCCAAGGCCATGGAGAATGTGGGGGGAAAGTGTAGGGCACTCTGGACTGGGATTAAACAGGATTCAGTTTGTGGCAAGTGGTTAACTGAGGAACTTGATCTGACCACACCCCTACAACCACATGAATTGCCTGTTAAAATGGTGCTGCACAGTTGAGAAAGAGTGCAGATTTCCTTTTAGCCACACATGCTACAGATGGAGATTTCCTGTGAGATTTGACATACACTTTTTGCTTCTTAACTACGTTGTTCTAGATCTCAGTCTATTTAAATGGTGTTGAAGCCCTGCATCATTTTACTGACTGTAAACTACCATGAGTCACAACTGTCTGTAACAGTCTGTAACAGTAATTCAGTGTCTGTTAGAATCATGTGTCTTGAAAAAAAATTACAAACACCAGTTTCACAATTTGAAGCTTATTTGTAGAAATAGTTGACAGTGTTGCCTTTTTCTTTTACGGTCAATTTATGGATGGCTGCAACATTGAACTAATAAGTCTGATGGAAGTTACATTTCAGCAAAACATGACCCATGTTTTCCTCATTGTTACACAAAGAGGTGGAATTTTTCATTCCCCCATCCCATGTATGAACTCTGTGGCCATTCATATAATAAGGTTTTACATATTTGGATATGTATCCAAAGATGTGCTAGAAGTCTGTACATACAGGTCATAGTATTACTAGCTTATTCTTGGAGTACCATAGATATCTACACAAAATAAATAACTTAAAATCTTTTCTCCCTCCTCAATCTGATACTTGTGAAAATCCTTAGCCGAACCCTGTAAGCCTTATCCTATAGGGACCACGAAGTCTGTATAACATTTCACTCTGAATCAACATGGTTTGCTTACCAAGTGACAGATCAATATTACTATCCTCAGAGCTATGCAGATACTTCTGCTGCAAGTGACTGTATGTTGGATAAAAAAGCGTTAACACCTCTTCTTTGCATTCAATTAAGGGTCAAAACCTCCTGCAGAAATTAAAGCAAGCCCACTTAGAGAAGATAAGAATTAGTAAACAGGAAATGCATGGCATGCAAGCATTCAAGCGTCAATAAATAATGAAAGAAAATGAAGCCATATGGTTGGACATTCAATAGGTGAGCTGGCCGTCTGGGGATTCCTGTCACTGTGAGACAAAAGAGGCTGAATGAATGGACCAGTGAGAATCACACTTTAACAGAAACAAGAGCAGAAATTCTGAAGCTTGTACAGTAAGTGCTGCCTGCCTCTCGCTCTCTTACTTCTTCCTTCCTCTGTCCACAGGAAGAAGCACTGTGTCAGACTCTCAGCACAGACACAACATTGTTCTTAGGGGATATGAGAACAAATATAAAAACTGAGCTCAGTCTGTTATTGCGGTGCAAAAGATAGCTGAACCAACTGCAACGAATTGTTGTGCAGAAAATTTGATGTAATACAATTAACCGATTACTGATATTACATTATCATGGCAGCAGCTGGGCTAATGACCATCTGCTCAACCGGGTGGATTCCACATGAATTTACTAGTTTTTTTTCAGTAGATGTTTGATCAAACAAAAAACAGGGAAATTTGTAGACCAAGTTGGCACCTTGAACTTTCTGTCATCTTCCTCAAAACCTTCCTGACGAGTTTTTGCAGCGTTGTTCTCGGGGAACTTTGTTGACATGAAGGGGTGCATGTAGTCTGTACTTGTTAGTGCGGACTGATATATGTCAAGATAACAAGCATTTCTGGATCCACAGTTTGCCAGCAGAACATTGCTCACAACATCATTGTTTTCACCAACTGCCTCTTTCCTGAAGTGCATCCTGCTCCATTTCTACCCCAGATGCACACAGCACACAAACCATTTGTTCCCTTTTTCTTGAAGGAAATTGGATTCATCAGGTCAGATAACCTGTAACTAATACCAGCTCCAAAGCCTATATGCAAATTAAAAGGGCTTAAAATGCTAGACAAGGGTCAACATGGGCAATCTAGCCAGTCTGTGGCTATGCAAGCCGTGATGCCCTGTGTCCTGAAACTTTTCTGTCATTGTAAACATTAAGGTTTTCAATAATTTAACACAATAGCAGCTCTTATTTGGGTTTTAGACCACATAATTCTTCCATTTGCTTTTTTTTCTCAGCAACCAACACTTGAACTTCAAGACCTGAATGCTTATGTACTGCCTAATACATACATATTTCATAAATTAGAGGTAATCATTGTGCTTTGCTTAATTTGACTGGACCAGAGTTCGATTCCCCCAGGGGGCGAATATTAACACCTTCCAGTTGGGTCCATAGGAAGACCCTTAACGCTACTGCCTAACCGCTTTAGATAAAAGCGTCTGCTAAATGCCTGTAATGTAATGTAAAGTTTTATTTGTTGCAGGCTGACCACGTCTGCAGTTTTGAAGCATCTGTACAACACCTGGATGTAGGAAAGCAGTACGTGGAAAATCATTATCTCAGCAAAAGTGAAACAGGAAGTGTGAGATTAGTTTATATCCCATGCTGTGAGACGGTCTCTGTTCTCCCTCCGTGTTCCTCAATTAGTCTGGAAGGATGTGAAACTAGTGCAAAACAGGATGCAAAATGCAGTATTTGGGTAGTTGTGTCTTAGTTCCATAAAAGAAAATACAGCAGCTAATCACTAGTAGCACACTAATTAGAAAAGCTGCTAAATTATTGTCATTTTAATTCTTTGCCAAGAGTTGAGTTAGGAATATTAAAATGTGATTTTTACTGAATGTGTTTGAGACTATAGATTGTATATCTAACTTTTTTTAAGAGTTGAAGTTAATTTTAAATATCTCCAGAAAGTGAGAGGAACCCTACACAGCATCTCACTATTATACAATCGTTTCTCAACCAAGAAACGGGAAAACTACTTCTCAGCATCTGAATATGAAACAGCCATATTCAGACAGAGCAGCTGCTTAAATCAGCAGCTTTTACTTTTAAAAAGAATATTTTAAGAAAACTAAACTGACGAGGAAAGAGCTGAGTTGATGAGTTTCATCAATCTGGACATAGATCAATAGGTTCTGTGGTTCGCCGTTGGGCTTTTAAAGCAGGGGTTCTTAAAACTTCCAGGAGGATCCCAGCTTAGTACTGATGGTAACTTATATTCAAGAGAAGGGAATTTAACGCTCCTCTAAATTTAACTATTTAAGCTTTTGTATTTATACCCTGATTACTAACTTCTTCACGATTTGACAACAAAAATCCTGCTTCTAAAAATGCTTCTAAAATCCAGATTTTGCCCGGAAGCCATGACTACACACAAGTAGGAATACAGCCCTAAACACTTCTAAAAAAAATACTAGCCACAGTACAACTAATGAGCCAAAAACAACGGTTGGTAAAATAATTACAAGGACACATTTATAATAATTTGTGTAATACCTTTTTGTGCTATAATTAAAATCAGCAGCCCACTAAAGACAATGAATAATTAACAGTTAGTGAAATCTCTGAGAGAACTGAGAGAATGTGTAAAAAAAAAATCATAATTTGGTTCTTTACATCAGTACACACTACTTAGTCAAAGCCAAACAAGGAACAAATGATGGCTCAAAAGCATTCAGTCATTCATTACATCTAAAAAACCTTTACACTTGCAGTAGATCCAGTTAGAAGAAGCATAAATAGTTATAATCCTCATGCATATTGCATCTACTTCATTCCCTGTTTCATCGTTCTCAGAGCTAGGTTCCCTTGAGGGCCAAACTTCCTGTACTGCCGATGTCAAAGTTCTTGTCTGATAAACAGTCAGTCTGAGCCACGTTGCACAAACCTCAGCTGCTTTTCAGTCTGCCAAGCTGGCTACATCCCCTGAGTGGGCGGATTCCATAGAAACACTAGCATAGCATCCACAAGGCCTGCGAGGGAATAAAAACAGAGCCACTAAACCGACCTCAGTGATTTTCCACAATGGAACATTATAATATCAGCACCGCGGACTGGACTTGCTGTCCAACCAGAAAAGGAGTGCTCCCTTCTGTATGTCTTTTGAGTCTGTAAGCTGTGCACAGAACTGAGGCATGAGAGCTATTTGATGTGCCCTGTGGGTGTGTTCAGTTTAACTTGTATGGCGACCAAAGGAGATTACAATGCGTGAGACATCTTTTAGATACCAAGCAAACATTTTAATGACCCTTGCCTCCCATGTGTACGTCACACATGCAAACTTGCCTGTCTTGTCTCCTTGGCTGGAATAACTCAGCTACTGTCACCTAAACTTATAATCTGCATTTTTACATGACATTTAGCTTAACAAACCATATCTCTTCTTTACCTCAGATATGATCTAGATGACCCATTTACAGAAACGGTAGCATTCCTTGGAGCCAGTGAGTTGTGCCAGTGAGTGCGATGCTTGTCAAGTATGCAGCCTGTTTGCTGAACGTTTCTCAAGTAAAAACATAGAGGAAAAAGATGCTGATAGCTGCCCTTCTTCATGAACAAACAAACACTTTATAGAGAGAAAACACTGCGTACCAATGCAATGCATTTATCTACTGACCATATGGTGGATGTTTTTCTTTTTTTTTTTTTAAACAAACAAAAATAAATGAATAAATAAATAAATAAAAAAGCATGCTATCCTTGGCAATACAGTCTCCATAGTGGAGGCTGGAAACTGTCTTTTGGCAAGGCCTACTCTTATTATGCAATATAGGAACAATCTGCCACCATGTATTTTGCCAATAATAAAAGTGTTTCTAATTATTTAACTAACTTAATATCATTCTAATATGAAGTCTTGCTCTGATCAGTCCATCCTCTCTTGCCTTCTATATCAAAGCCTCCCACACTGCAGTAAAGGACATGCCGGTCCAACGATATGCAGACCACATCTTGCCTTTTGAAGACAGATAACAACTCTTTCTTCTCAGATCACACTGAGTGCCTGTCTGAATGTATGTGTATGTGTATGCATGCGTGACTGTACAAGAACAAACTGACTCACCACGCCAAGCAGTGAATTACCAGCCCATATTAGTATTTTCTTAAGATCTTTAAAATTGATATTATTCATATTCATACAAATAAGAGGACTGCACTGAGGATAATAAGGATGCTCTGAAAGACTGACCTTTGAGCACAAAGATGTGGTCAAACCTATTATGCATCCAGGAAGTATGAAAAGTATTCCTTACTCATCAAATATAAAGTTAAGTAAGTCAGGAATCATTAACTATACCTAGAGAAGCCTCTATATTCTACTCACTTTGCACCAATACACAGATTATGGTCACTATTTGTATTTAAATCTTTTAAAATGATTGAGACCTAGTTTCAAAATGTTTGCTTGCATCTTACATAACACCTTATACTGATCCTAATGACTTCATGGTTTGTTACCTGATAACAAATGCATGGAAAACTGTTGCTATGGTGATTCATCTGTGAACTTGTACACAGCTTGTCCCCATACAAAGACTCCAGGTTGCCATTTATTTAGGCTTAAGCATGTTTATAGATTAGGCTCATCACAAATAAAGTTTAAACAAAGACTGCTGTTTAGTCAAACCAACATCTGGATGAATTAACACTTGGAGGGAAATTACATTGTTAACAGACAGAGAGTTTAAAGGGGTTACTTTGGACTTCAAACTGCTTCATATTTCTATCAACTCATTGCAGCATAAATTTACCAAAGAAACAAAATTATATAGTCAATCTGGGCTGATTAGTTTTAAGTGTCTGTAATCACAAAAAAGAATTATTTCCAGTTACACTGGAGGTGTGGACAGTGTGTTTGCAAATGAGAAACCAAGACTAATGTCTTAAATGTTACATTAAGTCAGCGGGTTTTCCAGAAATCATAGAGGACCACTCCATTCTTACCACAGCTAGACAAGGTCACTGCAAATAGAGTTACATAATCCCCCAACTCTGACTCAGTTCATTTATCAGCAACTGAGATTGGATGAAGAACTTAATTTCTCACTCACCATCAATTAGCAGTGCCATCGACGTATGTGAATCTAGGACAGCGGGGCTGGTGAGGGATATTTCTGAGAGTCTGAAGCAGCACTGAGAGCGGACCTTGAATTCCTCTCAGTACGTCACATATTCACACACACTGAAATTCTTCCCATAGAGCAGAGCAGTCAAGGAGATCACAAGATATAATTTTCTGTGTAACAAACCAAGCCATTACACCTCTGCACAACAAATGTGTAATACTCTCCACATCACCAGTGGCTAAAAATAGTACACTAACAACAGGAACTGTAGAATAATGAGGTGAATTGGTGATGAAAAAAAGCTTTAGAGAAATTGAGGAAGATCCACTGCTTTAGGCTTTATGGCATGAGTAACTCCAACAATGACAAAAACAAAGCCATTGATTAATAATAAGATGGCAAATTCTGCAGCTCCGTTAAAAATTTCCTTTACATCTTTGGTGCAAACAGACAGGTAAAGCACAGAATTCCTTTTCCAATGATAAGGAATAACAATGGGGTGTAGCTACTTTAGTCTGTGTCAGAGTCTGATTGTCCACCATTACAAAACCATATGACTTTCATAACTTGGGCTCTTTGTACAACAGTACGCTATAAACACAGCCTTGGAAACTAAGACATATTTTCAGCTATTTTCTCTTTTTTGGTGGTTAACCATGGGGGGAGCAGAAGCTATAATTACCTACAAATAAAATTCCACATTAACTGGGTCACAAATAAGTGGCACTCATATTTTAACTCTCTTTTCTCCTAGGACGATCAAAGACAACAGAAGAAAATGAAAGCTGTCATTTGTTGGCCATTTGGTTTCTGAAAGAGTCATGCATGTCTCACTCCAGGGCCAGTTTCTTAACACCAGACTTCGGCATGAGCTCCGCAGTTAGAACATTTTACAACTTAACTTTTTATCATTAAATGGCACGTCCAATTATGCTGCACAGCATTTCTCACTCCAATGCTTTTATTCAAGCATCTGTATCTTAAAAGATTATGTAATTCTGGGACAGTTTAATGTTGTAGTTTACAAGAAGATTTGATATACATGACAAGAGTAGAAGTGCACACTGCAGCTTATATAGGCCAGTCTGCCATAATTATGCATTTAAGGACAAATAAAGAAAAAACTTTCAGAATTAGCTGCACTAAACACTGCCTTGTTTGACTACCTAACAAGGAAAATAGTTAATCAGGGTCGAAAGGCAGACTGATCATGTGAAAAGAAACAGCTTAAAGCACACTGAGACGGATCTGAAGGCAGCAAAACAAGACATTTACATCAAGTACAGCTAATTCTATCAATTCATTATTTACTTAATCTGCCTGGTTTATGTCAGGGTGGAGATCTGTATGAGAAGCAGGTGCTAAAAATTTAAGTTGAAAGCTGTCCTGAATTCAAATGCATTATATGACCAAACTAAAGATTAAAAGCTGGTTGTAACTGGGTGCTATTCTGATGTTTATTTGTGGGAAAGTGATAAGCTAAATAAGTTAAATTTGATGATATAATCAAAAACAATTATGGCAAAGGACAAATGTATAACATTTTCTTAAAGATTAAAGACTTTTCATTTGACTTAAGGATTTTCAAATAGTGTGAGCCTTCAGTGCTGAATCCATAGAATAAAAATATGTTGACATAGTTGGAGAAAATTCGTAAAACATTATACTACTCCTAAACCCAAATATTTGGTAATAATGCCAATATATCATATTAAAATATGAGAACTAATTTAAAATATGAGAATTTGTTAAACAGATGGGACATATTGATTGATAAAGGATCCTGTTGAACTTCTGAGCCTCCGCGGTACAAAGACAGCAATTAAACTACAAAATGTAAGAAAATGTAAGAATGTAAGAATGTATTTATAAGCAACATAAAATGACGAGATATGTGGGAGCTTCCTTGATTCGACTTTGTTGCCAAACAGTCCCACGCGTTACATACTGTATACGCGTTAAATTAGCGTGAAAATAGCTTGGGCAATTTTTAAGAGACGTGATAAGGCAAAAGGAAAACGTACCAGCTTCAAATTAGCACAGGTATTACGTTGGCAAAAAGAACATTCGTCCATTGCGCTCATTAATGTTGTACACAAACAGGCTGTCAGTCACTTTGGCGGTAGCAGCCAGCTGGCCAAAGCAACTGAACCCGACCGACTCCGACCGCTTCTTCAATGTCCACCGGCTACAGAACAACGTAAACGGTAAAGTTTATACATATTTTAATTTTAAAAACTACCCAGATGATGTAGAAATACTTTCAAAAGCTATAAATATAAAGGTACTACGACGGTTGCCTCATCTCACCTGTTCGGCACTGCGGAGGAGCTGCTGTTGTCTGGTCAGGATGCTGCTGCCGCCTCGCGCACGCGAGTCATTAAAGTGTCACCGCCAACAACGGCCTGTGTTTGGGCCGGTAGGTGGAGCGCGTGCGGTAGTTTGGCGCAGTGCTCGAGTGGATTTATGGGAAATGTAGTTTTTCAGTTTATAAACTTCAAATGAACAGAAAAAACTGTGAAAATACAATGTACAGGTTTTCTTTTTCTGTTAATTCTTTGTGGATTTGATTAGTTCATTTGAAGACTTTTTTTAAAAAATTATCAACAATTTTGCTAATGAGTATATAATGAAAATAAACTAAATTATATTATTCACTGGGGTAAATATATCTTGTTAAAAATGGTTTTAAATAAATATGTCCTTTTACCTTGGTTGTCATGTCTGCATTTTAATTATTTCAGGCTATTGTTCGCTTTTTAACATAACCTCGATATTAAATATTAAAATGTGTTAATTTCATTAACACCAGAATATTAAGCTTAAAGCTTATTGAACTGCTGCTGCAGTACAATTAAAAAACACAGCAGCAGCAGCGGCCATCAAACTTTAAAATTAACTGCACAAACAGACATTTGTGTAAGCTTAGCGACGGTTACAGCAGGCTGCTTGAAGCCTGGCAGCTTGGGGTTTTGTCGAATGTGCGGAGATGAAATGGGTTGATTAAAAATACATGTGCATTGTGTCATAAAATGCACATTTATGTTTGATTTCATTATAATTGTGTTGTTATTTCGTAAATATATATAAGAACATTTTTGTTAAAGTTCTAAAATTTCCCCGTAACTTCCGGTTGCAGACAAATGTGACGAATCCGCAGAAGCTGGTGTACCAACTACATTTACCTAAAGCAGTGTCATTGAGAAACATGGCCGCTTCCACGGGTGCTGCAAGCTCAGCTGTCTCCGACCCGCAAGGTCCAGCTTCGGCGGGTTCGAGTATGGACAGCCCTACCATTCAGTACAGTACGGTTCTGGAGCATCTCATTGGGGACAAGAGGCCCATAAAGGACCTGAACCCCGGCGTTATGGGGGGGCTGCCGGTGCCTCCAAAGAGTGACGAACAGAAAATGATAGAGAGGGGAATGGAGAGCTGCGCCTTCAAGTCCATCCTGGCCTGTGTGGGAGGTAAACAACCACAACGGAAATATAAAGTACACCACAGCTCAGTTTAGCTTCAGGCTGAAGGCACTGTCCAACCAAATCTTTAAGCTGTAGAGTTCTCTATCTTCACTCTAACTGCTCACCCATACACCTATAATACAGTTAATAGCTTCTGAATACAAAGGTGTTATTTAACACGTGTTAGAATATTTTATTAAATTTTTTTACTTGTTAATTAAAATTTTTTACCATTTTATATCCTCAATCTTATGTATGTCCTGCTTGGTTTTGATTTGTGATCATACAAAGGAAAAATATAAACATAGGTAGTTTTTTCAAGGGAAATCTTGGCCGTACACCCAAATTAGGTTCTCATAAAGCCGCATATCTTTGATTCCTGAAGTCTGTAGATGTTGTGTGACTTATGGTTGTGCCTTTTCACTTTGCAGGGTTTGTCCTTGGAGGAGCTTTTGGTGTTTTCACAGCTGGTATCGATACCAATGTTGGCTTTGACCCTAAAGACCCTTTGAGAACTCCAACAGCACGGGAAGTCCTTAAAGACATGGGTCAAAGAGGGATGTCTTATGCCAAGAACTTTGCCATTGTGGGGGCCATGTTCTCCTGTACAGAGTGCATCATAGAATCAGTAAGTCACAGCATTTCTGGTTGTTACATGGGGTGGTCTGGGTGAGATGACTTGCATGATGCACAGATGCTTAAGACCAAAGAATACTTGAAGACTTGACAATGTCCCTCTTCATCAGTGAAAACATTAAATGAACTAATGGCTTTAAAATAAAATATCTGCGTCAATCAGATGCAGATATTTGTCAGATATACAGTATGTACTGGCTGTGCCTTATTTGTTCCTGAAATAACTTAGATTAAATGTGCAGTTTTGCTTATAAATGTTATAAAATGATAGATTGTTTTAGTGAAATTAAAATTGTTTTCATTTTTCTTTTTCCTGTGATTTTAAATTTTGGTCATCCCAGTGAAATAAGTTGAAAAATGTCCGCATATCGGCAGATGTACAGTATTAAACATTCCTAAATGCAAACTTATTTTTCAAAAGTCAAAACTATTTTGTTTTTGCAATTTAAAAATAGTTTAATTGGCCCACAAATTGATAAGCTCCAGCCCCACTTCGATCCTACATAGTAACAAGCAAGTATGGACAATGGGTGGATGGATGACCTACAAATTAATGTGGATACTTTTTTTTTTTAATTTCCCAAATATTATTTCTTGAGGTGTTTACACTCGGTTATGAGAGTGGGACGTACATGAAGTGATGACATTTTTGTAATAGCAATAAATAAGTAACACTGCTCAAAAAAGCCCAAATACTGTATGTTTGTCTCACTGGCAGAGGGGACATCTGTTCAAAACACCACAGAAATGTTTGATCTGTTTATGGGAACAATAAGGAAAATAAACTGCAAACATGTTGGAGGAATTAACGAACAAAATATGGCTCATTATGTGCTAAGAACATAAAATGTTTCTGCCTTTGATGGAGTTATTACAATCGCTTACTTTTCTTACATAATGTACAATTACAGGCAAAGGAAAATCTTCTTTGCTTTATGTTGTGTACATAAAATCTGCTGTAAACAGATGCAGACATGGTTGCCTCAAAGGATTTCTGATGATGATTCAAGGAAATCCTATTTTTTATGTTAAAAGATGCAAACAACCATGTGCTAGTCCTGTGTTTACCATCCTCTGAGAAGTCTTATAGCGCCCTCTGGTGCTGCTGAAATGAACTTGATTTCCCTCATATGGTTGTGCAAGAAGCGCAAACAACAACAAAAAATCCCTTAGCATTAAGTTTAATGACTGTAATTCTTTTAGTAGAAACCTGGGATATTTTGTGTGCTTGAAATGAAGAAATCTTTACTTTTTTTTCCCACCGCTGTTTAATTTTTCAGCATAGAGGCAAATCTGACTGGAAGAACGCAGTGTACAGTGGTTGTGTAACTGGAGGAGCCATTGGGTTTCGTGGTATGTAGCATTATTTTCATGGATTATATTGAAAAAAGTGGATTCATTTTGTCTTTACTTATTTTTCCCTTTTCTTTTTTTGTAGCTGGTCTGAAAGCTGGGGTTCTGGGATGTGGAGGCTTTGCTGCATTCTCTGCTGCAATTGAATACTACCTTCGTTGAACCACTGAGGAGAGTGGCTCAAAGACTAGAACTTGCTGCACATGTGGACTCTCGCTGGGAGAAAAGCAGTACACCAATTGTTATAAAAGTGACGCCACAGTGGACTGAAGAAGACTTCTGGTTATTTTCCTTTGTCATGTGGAGCTGAAGCCAACCTAATGTGCAGAATCTCCAGCTGATGAGCAGAGTGGGCCTGCTTCTGGTTCAGTGAGAAGCTGAAATCTTCGCTTTAAGTCATGATCATCTCGGCTCAGAGACACTTCATGTTTTAGATCATGGTTATGATTTGTCAGTAAATAATTCATCAATGATTATTTATATTAAAAATTTTTTGTTAACCAGCCTACTTTTCTTCCAAGTAGATACAGGAGTGTTTAACTGCACAGTTGCTGATTGTGTTTGTACCTCTATCAGCTATATAGCAGCCACTTTAAAAGCTACACCTTAAAGGTACCAGGTTGGACCCCTTTCAGCTTCAGAACTGCCTTAGTTCTTCGTGGCTTAGATTCAACAAGGTGTTAGAAACATTCCTCAGAGGTCTTACTCCATTATGACATGATGACATCACACAGCTGAGATGATGAGAATCTCCCGTTCCACCACATCCCAAAGCTGCTCTATTTGACTGAGATCTGTGGAGGCCGTTGGAGTCCAGTGTCCAAGAAGGCAGCTGGAGATGATCTGTGTTTGTGACATTGTGCATTATACTGCTGGAAGTAGCATCAGAAGCTGGTTCATTGTGGTCATAAAGGGATGGACATGGTCAGCAACAATGCTCAGGTAGGCTGTGGTGGTTAAATGATGCTCACTTGGCACAACTGGGGAACACTTGGGCGATACCCCCACACCATTATAATATCTTTAGCGATGTAAACTATTCAGGGTGCTGGCTCTGTGCTTTCGTGTTGTTAAACAAAATTTGGACCCTACCATCTGAATTTTGCATCTGAAATGGAGACTTGTTTTGCCAGGTTATGTTTTTCCATCTTCTGTTCAGTGTTTCTGAGTGTATGAACTGTAGCCTCACTTTCCTGTTCTTAGCTGACAGGAGGCACCCAGCGTGGTCTTCTGCTGCTGTTACCTATATGCTTCAAGGTTGGACATGTTTGTTCAGAGATGCAATTCTAGATGCCTTGGTTGGAACCAGTGGTCATCTGACTCACTGTTGCCTGTCTCTCACCTCCAACCAGTCTGCCCAGTCTGTACCAGTCTGTAAACCCTAGATATGTTTGTGTGAAAATCCCAGAAGATCAACAGTAAATACACATGGCACCAACAACCATGCTACATTCAAAGTCACTTAAATCCCTTTCTTACTCATCCTGATGCTCAGTTTGATCTTTAGAAAGTCATCTTGACCATGTCTACATGCCTAAATGTGTTGCTGCCATGTGATTGGATGATTAGATATTTGCATTAACAAGCAGTTGAACAGGTATACCTAATAAAGTGACCAGTGAGTGTATAATCATCACTGTGGCTGTCTGGCTCATCATGTCTTCCTCTGACTTTCTCTGCTTTCAAGAGAAAAAGGTTGAAAAATAGTCGCTGCACATTACCTCCACAGCAAACAGATTCATGCAGAGACCAGCTAGTGATCACCATGGAGAATCTTCAGGTGATGAAGGAGACCAAAGACTAAAAAATTAGTAATTGTTAAGCTGACATTTTCCTGGTCGACACAAACGCATATAAAGAGAAGTTTAAGGCGATGATGTTCAGAGATATGATTAAGAAGTCCCTTTATAACGTGCTCGCTCATTATAAAGCTGATGGTGTGTTCTTCGAGGAACTTTGTGTGATGTGAAAAAACTGAACCAGAGTGTATTTTGAGTTTTCATATTACCATGGTTGTGCTTGCTAACTCACTACCAGCTCATATTAGAAACTGTGACAACTATCTCACCTTCAAGAAAACACTAAAAGAGTGGTTAAAAACAAACCAGTCCTGTACTCATGTGTAACTAACATCCTGTTTACCTCTTATTACTAACACTGTGTTTAATGTTTATTGTAACTATTGTAAATATGAGATGTTTGTCAATGTTTGTTCAATGTGCCTGCCTTAGGACAACAGATGCAATTTAGCTTTTGTGGCTAATTCTGGCATATTTACTGTGAAGCTTTTGCTCATATGTTGATTAATATGCATTGTCCTAAATAAATAAATAAATAAATAAAAAAAAAAAAAAAAAAAAAAGATTAAAATTATGTGGGTTTTTTTGTAGGCTGGTTCTGATCTGATTTTCCTTGGATCATTGTCTGGTTCATGTCCACTCTGTTGTGAACAGCTCAAGGCACTGGCCTCTAAAAGAATAAAACAACTTTTTATTTTGGACAGAGAAGCAGCACTTGCTGTTAACTATTATTAAATGTTTCCTACAATTATTAATTGTGCCCACTGCATAGATATGCAAGCTACAGATAAGCTTAAAACGGAACACTTGTGGTAATAATTATCTGTACATATTTGAAGTTTTCATAATTTTTTTAATATAATTCAGTAACTATTGACCAACAGCAACAAATTGTTGCTTATTTATCCAAAATGATGTATTACTTGTGTAACTCTTTTACAGGATGGTTTCTTCGGCATTCCTGAACAGCTTAGTGGACGTCAGCCTACTTAGGTTGGATCTTTTTTTTTTTTAATCAATTCGTACATTTGACCACCAGAGGGCGCACCATGCGCAGAAACTCCAAATATATGTGGCTCAGTGGGAGGACTGAAGTATACTTAACATAAAAACTAACAAAATTAGCATTCCATCAATTATTTCTCATATTTAATAATACCAACTGGTGTTGTAATATACAACTTGTAAGGATCAAGCTTTTGTGGAATGAGCAACGCAGCTAAATGTGTGAACAGAGGCCTCATAAATTGTGACAAAATCCCCTGCAACGTTCTCCTGTGTTCAGTCTTGTTCTAAATTTTAGTGCATTGAGTGATTGTAATTTCCCACAGTAATAAGGGGGAAACAACAACAAAACAGCCCATATAGGCCATTTTTACACTTGATTCATTTTACGCTGTCTCAGTAGCATGTGGAAGATCCATAGGTAGCCACAACCGCTTGCCTCCTCTTCCACATGCTGGTCACCAAAGTAGTCACATTTTACGGTTGGGTTGCATCCCATTCCTCAACTAAGAGTTGCTGAAGATCAACCAGTGTGGTTGTGTTGGTCACAAGTGTCAAGGTCATTCCACCGTTTCCCATGTTCTGTAGGTGTCTGTGACGGTGCTGGGTCTGTGGGGAGACCCCCGTTATCCTGGAAGATGGCGTTAAGGTCCCAGATGGGATTGCCATTGGCTTCAGAATCTTATGCTGATGTGCTGATGGCGCACTACACGGCGGCTGCTGCCTCAGTCTGCCTGATCCTGTTTGGACGGGTTTGTACTGGGAAAAAAAATTTGTTGCATCTGTTGCAATGACAATAAAGTTCATTCATTCTATTAATCAGGTGCCAGTCATACATCTGTGACTGACACATAACCTGGAAGCCCTTGAATCTCAAAACAACAGTGAACACCAACAGAAGGATATTACACTTTATAAGGACACAAATTTTCTTACTTTTTATGCTACATTTATTATATATCATAAAATTAGCAGATATTAAATTGAAAACTCAGACACAAAGTGAGTGTTTGATAACTTTTATTTTACTAAAAAATGGGGGGGGAAAGTTCACATTGACATCTAGTCTCAATATTACAGTATATTGAAATTCTTCTCAAAGGAAGTAAAATACAACAGTTTTTATTATTTTAATCTTATATTAAAAATATCAAATAGTACTCATCTAGCAGTGCTTGCAGTTTATTATGATATGTTGCAGGCTTGATAGCAGAAAGGTTGGCTTTGTACATAGCAGATTTTTTTTTCTTTTTGTGTTTTTTTTTGCCAGTCTTAGTGATGGGCCTTGCAGAAACAACCTACCTTTGTTACTCGGCCTGATTTCATTGACAAGCTGAACATGCAATGAGGGCAACTACACAAATCATCCTACAGATAATACCGGTGCAATAAGACACTTGGAACAGGCTTGCGATGCGACAACAAGAAAAACAAAAGGAAGCCAACTGTTCCGTTCACTGTGTTGTTTCCCTCCCCACCCTCCCCCACAGACAACAGTCATGTCACAAAGTGCCCCTCGATGTCAACAAAGTGATCTGAAATTAATTGGCAGACTTTCTGGTGATGTTTTCAGTACGGCTTACCAACCATGGACATTGTGAATAAGAAAATCAGACTAAAAATAACGTCACTACCTGGATAAACTTAAAAAAAAACGGACTCCTTAGAGCTTTTTTCTAGTTGCACAAAACTGTACAGGCACACATATTATATATATATATATATATATATATATATATATATATTCAAAATAAATAGGGCTAATTTGGCCAAGACTCAGTGGGGAGGACTGTCCTCTCTTGTTGTGTAAGTACAGAGAGTCCCAGTCCCTGCCATTCATTGGGACGGCTTCCCAGCCACCTCTCAAGTTCTTGTAGTCCCTTAAACACACACACACACACACTCAGTCGAGTACATCCACATGTCACTCACACACACACACACACACACACACACACCAGCCTCCTCTACCAAATGCACAAAGCCAGAAAGACAAAAAAAGGAAACATAAACAGCTGATGAACATTATTATAAAACATGTAAATGCCTTTTTTCAGGAATGCCTCTGATCAGGAAGTTTGAGCTGGTTGGTTTCTGAGATCATCAACCAGCGACTGAAAGGGCTCACGAAAAGACACCATCACACACAGTCAGATATGGTCCTGAGCCACCGCACCAGGCTGTGGCCTCTGGATTTCCACTTCCACCCTACAAGTTTTCCCAGTGTTTATCCCGGTGGGCTGGCTCTGCTTTCCCTGCCTTACAAACCGAACACATTACATGACTTCTAGATGATCAGGAAATTTCCTTTGCAGCCTTCCTGCGTGCTCGCCTCCGTCTCATCACAGGACGTTGGTGGGGGAGGAGGGTTAAATAAGGGACTTTTAGGGGGTCTGTACAATAGAGAGCTCTACGAGCTGTCTCCTGGAGAGAGGTGAGGCAGGAGGGTACTGAGGGTGGGATTTATATGGAGTCTCTCTCCCACTCTGGTCTCCGGATGAAGCCCTTGGAGTGGGGGGGGGTTAAACGTCAGTGGAGAAGTAGAGCGTGTTACGCTTGAGCTCGGCAAAGGAGATGGGAGGATGCTGCAGGTAGTAGAGCAGAACTTGGACCTAAGAGGAGAGAAAGCAAGGCTGTGTGATTACAAATTCATTTTATTTAACTCAAAATGACACACATGTTCCCGGATGTCTCATTTAAGTCTGATCACCCCGTCAGACTCTGGCAGTCATAGAAATACGGACAAAAAACCCCAACATAAATAAAGTTAATGACTTTCATCACTCCTATCATTCATATATTTTGCTCTAAGTTTTGTTACTACAACTCTAGTAAGGGTTAAAAACATCCCATTCAACTTTGGACAACTATGATAGGTCCAATTTGATCCTTACTGCCAAATCATAGAAAAATCTAGACTTTTAAAAATGTCATTTCCAACTGCATTTTCCTTCTCCTTTATCCATGGCTGATGTCTGAGATAATCACAACTATAATCAATTACAATAAAGTATAATAAAGTATCTAACATAGCCATACTTTGTGTTCAGAAATAACAGAATCATAACTAAGGGTGAGATTGAGAGAGTTATCTAGAAGGACTTTAAGCAGAGGAATCACCATCTTGACATGGTGAGGAGGGGGAATTGGATCAGCTATCCATCGGCTGCATAAGAAGCGACCCGCTTCTGAACCACGGCTGCTGATGACGATTGTATCCTGATGTTTATCATCCTGATGCTTCAACTAACAATTAACAACTACTGCTGTCAGTGGGTCAGATCCGTGGGAAAAGCTTTGATCATTGAACCCTCCCTGGTCTATAAAATTAACTACATGAATTTAGCTTTAGCAACACTTTTGAGCTGGAACACCATTTATTTGGCGTTGGTATGTTTATAGTGCTGTTTGTCAGCTAAATTAGGCAAAAACTGCCTCTGATGATATTTTTTACTCAGAAATTAGTGCAGTTTGACAGTTTACTATCAGGTTTATCCTGTAAATTATAGGAAGAATATAGTGTAGTTTCTTTTCTTATAAGTTTAATAACTTATTTACTTAATAAAACAAACATCTTAAATATAAACTAGCCTGAACACAAATACTTCATTGTAATGGACAGATGAGACCTCCTGCACTGCCCCATTTATGATGTTTACTTGAATGTTGTTTATTCTGCCAAGAAAAGATGTTTGTACACAGGAAACTCATCTCTCAGCAGAGATGATTGGATGGCCTGTAGCATAAATACAGCTGGGAGAATAAGCTGCAGCGACTCGGGTCACTTGGTGACATGAGAGTCAAAATAATCTCGATAATGTGCTCAGCTTTGAAGGAAACACAAGAGCCTAAAATTTAGAGCACACAGCGTCAGCGGGATTCTTACTCTGGCTGGTGTGTAAACAAAATGTTAAGATAAAAATACTAGATCTTTAGGATTCAACCTATGATCTATCTACAAATGTGTGCATGTTGTACCTGTGCCATGACGTCATGTGACCAGATGTCTGAGGCAGAGGTGATGTGCTGTCCCTTGGTGCTCTCTGACTCGGAGGGTCTGAGCAGAGTGGGGCCGAACACGGTGGCCAGATTGTGGAGGGACATCTTGTTGATCGGCTCCTTCTCAGCCACCCTGCAGGTGCAACAACCAGGAGTTATACGCTGGGGGTTTGCTTTGTTTTGTGAAGAGCAATCATCACAAATCCGGTCAGATAAGGAACAAATTACACATCCTTTATGAAAACTGATCTGCTCGATTCAAAGTGAAATAAAACTATAAACATAAAAAACAAGTCAATTTTATTTATATGGCACATTTAGAAGAACTGAAGTTGACCAAAGCATTGCTTATATAAAAAAATAAACTAGCACAAAAAATAGTAAAATACAATGAATTTCATGAAGAAATGCACATGAACACACTGATTATCTAAAAACAGATTTTATCCACAAATGAGTTCATCTTCCCCAATCATACCAAAAAATCTGCTCCTTCAGATGACCCAACATAACGTCTATCTGAGCATTTGTTTAGTGTAATATTATATGTGTGTACCGTTTGAGGTGCTCTAGCAGAGTGAGGAAGGTCATGAGGTTGGGGTCGGGCAGAGAGCGCAGGAGGTGCATCATGCAGTTCTCCTTGGCTGCCGGGTCTGACAGAGCTGCAACAAAACAGGAAAAATGTGTCAATTCTAATTACAGTAAGACAGCCTTTAAACTTCGCACTTCATCTCCTCCAGCTGGCGTACAAGAGCTCCCCCTGCAGAGTGACAGAGTTTAAAGTCCCACCTATGCCCTCCATGAAGGCGGGGTAGAGGCGGTCAGTGAGCAGAGGCTCGGGCAGCTCCCTGAAGTACAGCTTGAGTGTTCCTGCGATGGCGTTGATGTCCATGTCACTCAGCATCACCAGGATGTCTTTGGTATCTGCGGATCAGACATAAAGAAAAACCAATTAGAGGCAGAACTTTCTGAATTATATTTACGTCTCTGGGTAGCACAGCTGCGCTGTCCAGGAAACAGATGCAGACGTTCTCAAGATCCCAAACAAAAATCAAAGGCGATACTGGACTCTGCTCTGTCGGATCTTAGTGGAGTAAAAGCAGCTGTGAACAGGGCTAAGCGTGTTTTTCAACACAGAACAAGAAGACTCAACAGCTGCTGTTCCTCGTCTGTCTTGAATTACTCCCACAAATCTCCTTCTACAGAGTGCTGAAATCCGTTATTAACCATAAAATCTGCAGTTTCTTCTGTTCATACACAACAGTTGTGGATACAGAAATACATCCATGATTTGATAAACACTTCTTTATAAAATCAACATTTTAATTTCATGTTTTGCAGCTAAGATTTTTGTTAAAATTTTGCAAGGTGGGCGGTTTATAAAGGGTTCTTTAAACACTAAATGTTACATGATGACAGGTGGACCGGTGGAGTTTGATCAGAAGTGAAGAAGATCATACAGAGACAAAGAGTCTTACTTGTGTCGAATGCTAATTTGAGGGCCTGGATGTCAGTGGCCACCCCTGAGATCCTGTAGATTCCCACTTCATCAATCCCCCTCTTTTCCACTTCCTCAATGCACTGACGGACAATGTAAGGCACCTTGGAGCGCTCGCGCCTGAGGACGTTAACAGAAGTTAGTTTTCTGATGACTGGAGTTACTCAGATTAATCACCACTGGTGTGGCAGTAAATCTTTTCCTTTTCATATAAAATCCATTTGTGTTTGCAAGCCAAGATGAAAATAATGTGTGAAGTCAGGCGGCAGATTTTTACACCCCAACGGGAGAGTGCTTACTTTGTAACCACGTTAATTTTGACTCCAAACACCCCACTCTGTTTTTTGGATGGCGTTCTCTTCAAGCTGAGGTCCCGACTTGTGAACTTCATGGAGAATTCCACTTTAATCTGGAGATGAAGAAACAACACAGCTGAAATAAACAGAATTAAACTAGAGCCATCATAAACCACTTTTTTGTTCGTGCTGGAAATGACATTTTTATGTTGGCTGAGTAAAAAAAGCTTGTGTCTCACCCCGTTCATCTCTATGACGTCCATGTGCCAGTTCTTGGACTGCACCGTCTGAGGATCCAGCTGAAAAGACACAAAGACAAAATGGTTAAATTTTTTATAAAGTCTTTGTCCAAATAAGGACACATGACTTAATCCATGAAGACATTTTCCCAGAACAGGAGACTACTTTATCACATCACCAAACTGCAGCTGACACCATTAAAGAAAAAACAAAACATTTCTACATGATTTCATCATGGGATTAAAAAAAAAAAAAAATTCTAAGAAACGTAAAACAGCTTTTTGAGGGTCTTTTCTTGTAATGTGATGTGTAACACTGCTGAAAGAGAGATTATAATACCATCGAGACCAGATAAGGGAACAACTGGTGAAGTGAGAAGTGAAACAAATCCTTATGAAGACAGACGGATGGTTGTGTTTGTGTGTGTGTAAAACATACAAATACCGTAACTTATATATTTACAGCATTATTCAGAAATTATCTGTTCTCAGATAAAGAAGGAAGCGATAAATAATGTTCCTGCCCGGTCTCGAACCGAGGACCTTTCGCGTGTTAGGCGAATGTGATAACCACTACACTACAGGAACTGGTGCACTGCCCTCACATACCAGCAAAACCATCTATTTCCAGCATGACCTCTGGTGATATTTGAGCCACAATTCTGCAGCAGCAGCATAGGAGGACATATACCTTACTCATGGAATAATAACCCCAGGTTTCTATAAAAACAAATGCAAAGCCCCAATCAGCTGTGAGAAAGTGAGATAATTTACAAGCTGTTAATGTGGCCTGTCAATAGAGAAAGCTGCTCCATAATAACACTCTCTAAATCTACTTTAGGAAAGAATGATGCCACTTCTGTGGAACTTCCATCATTTGCCCTCAGCAGTCTCTCAGGGGTCCAACAAAGTCTCCAGGAAAGGCTCAGACATTTGGCCTGCTTTACTGCACAGATTCAAGTCTCCATGTCCCATGAAGCCCTCTGAGGCGTCAGAGATGGCAGCCTGTTGTTGTTTGGAGTCTCCTTATGACTTTTTTATAGCCTGTTTCAGCGTCTGCACTCTGCAGTTATGCCATTAGCTTTCTGAACTGTGATGTCTTAGACTACAAGAAAAATAGTGTTTGTCGGGTTAGCATAAAGGTGGCACACTTCTCTCTGTCAGCGTTAGGCTGCAACCGTTAAAAGGTTTCAGTGTGTATGTAATTACCTTGTGAAAAAGCCGTTTGGCACTGGTTTTTATGCATCACTATTATTGTTAAGGCCTGTTTCCCAGCAGGATCTTAGTTTTGTGATGAGGGAAGGGTAATCACTACAACTGGGTCTTTGAAAAAACTACTGCCATGAGAGGGACTGGGCAGAGGTCCAGGATTTACTGGTGGATACACTCACAGGAAAAAACATTTAAACTATTCCTCCCACTTATTTCCTCCTCATTACTTTCTGCTAATTTTCAAGAAACCTGATTAAAAATGAATGCACTCAAATAGGGTTGTAAAAACAAAGGAGATCCATTACAGGCAGTCGTGCACTCAGTCACCCTTCTCAGACCTGAATCCTCTACTGGGCTAGTTTTTTTTTTATTAAAAATGCTTAGGATAGGAACTTGACCCATCCCTCCCCCACTTAAACTTTCATGGGAAATGAGTTACTTTGGCTCAGGGGGCCTGCATGACTGACTTACTTAGTTCATACTAAATATCGTATCTGGAATAAGAAGCTGAATACCAGGAGAAGGGTTCCATGACAAGAAACAGCTTTGGTGGCAATGAGTTGTGTCTGGTCAGCAGGAGGATTTCAGGTTTTATTTTAAGTGACAGCTCAGGCAGGAAACCAAAGGGAAGATGACAAGTAACAGATCAGAGACTTGAGAAATAAATAAATGAAAATTGTATTAATCAAAACTAGGTCAGAGGGTGAACATAGCAGGAATGAAACTATGCAAATATGTGTTTTTAGGGCAATTAAGATCCACCAGGAAGATTTACTTCTGGCTTATTTACGGTACATTCAGACATCTTAATGACCTGAAGACCAGCGCAGCTTTATTCCTTTTTATCTCAGTCCAGACAGACATAAAAATACAAAAACCAATTTCCTTCTTTAGGAACGCTTGAGGGGGATTTTGAGCACATAAGAGAATGTGTGCACATTCATACTCATGTCTAAGAAGAGATAAAAGTAAAAAAAAAAAGTCTTTTCCTTTCTCCAGAAGTCCTCAGGCTTCTATAAGTCTGATTAGGATCACATCACTCTGGACTCAAAGCTCTCTTTGTTGGGACCATGAAGCATATAATAGACATATGATTGAGGCGAGTGAGTGGACTGCACCCTGAGGTGAAGGAGAGAAATACTATAAAACTAGCTGGCGGTTATGACAATTGTACGCATTCCAGTTGGGGAAGAAACCTGCATTTTTTTTAATACAGGATACAAATTTGTGCTGTACCTGTGTTAGTTTTCATTCAGCTGGTGTGTTGCTCTGTTATATGTGAGCAGCAGATGTGGGACTCAGCTGGTTACTGTTTATTTCCTGCCAAAAGAGCATATGGCCCACTAAACCTGACCTCTATATGCTTAACCACACACCTACTTTCATGACTCTGTTCGAGTATCTGAAAAAAGCGCTGTAGTAACATTTGGCTGCCATGTGATATAGTTCACTTGTAGACCTTATGGACAATTCATGGCTGATTTCAGTATCTTTTTTTACTCCTGGCTGGACTTTCTGCAGTCATGCAGAAGACAGGCTGAAAGATCTTCAAACAGAGTCAAAGCCAAGAGACAAGATGTACACACAGTCTGTTCTCTACTCGCCTGATCTACAGGGACAGAACAAAGCTGATAAGTCACACTTTTTCACAGCCACATAGTTGCTTTTACTCAAACAGTGCAGCTGCTTCATGCTTTCATTTTCTTTAACACTTTTTTAATCTGTCTTTTGGATAAAAAAAATAGTTTAAGTTATCTAATCGTTTTGAATATTTTACAGATTTTTTCATGATAAAAATGCCTATAAGAAACAGTTTTATTTGTCTTTAACCCAGTTAGTCAGGCTACGTCTTCTTATGATGGAAAAGTACAACACAGATGTCACAGACTGGTTTATAACCGCTGACCTTTCATGTGTTAGACTACTGTGACGCTGCCTGCAATGACCCTTGCATGTAGCAAGCATGACTTTCTAGCTCTTTACATGCTAGTGACATGTGAGGCTGTACCAGTGAAGTAGTTCTATGTAAGAGCAGGTGCTCTTACATAGTGCTATTTCCAAGACCATGCATTTATAATCAGGACTAAAAATACTACATGTAGGTTTTCTTACTTTTACACATGTATTATTCTGTTACATGTAATTATTGGGTTACAAAGCTGAGGGTATAAATATGTAATTAATGTAGAACTAAGAGGACAAAAATTAATAAAGGAGTGTTAAAATACAACAAATGTCAGTTACTGGAATGAAAAGCAAAGCCTTATTAATAATAAAATCCCTACACACTTAATTATCTTGAAGTAGCGTGTTGTGTTGGAGATTTAATGTATGCGGGTGACAACATTCCAGAAAGCACAACTTGATCTTTTGATATGCAAAAATGAATTAACTGCTGCTTTAATTTGTCCTTTGTGTTTCATCGCGGTTTTCCTCCGCTGCTCTCTGGCTGATTAAATATTCATTTAGCTTTAGAAAGCTTTTTGTTAGTTCTTTAATTAGAACCTAGCTCAAACTGCACGGCCCCTTGGGTTTAGCGGGATTACAGGAACTGTTTGTGCAGCAATTGAGCTCTTTTTTAATTCCAACTTGCACATCACACTATATTTGCTTCACAGCATATACACAGCATGACTATTTTTAGACTCACATGACACATAAACATTATGTTTACATGTTCTTCAGTTGTGAGTTTCTTCATGCAGCTGTGAATGTCACCATGGCCATGGGAGGTCTTTGACTCAGTTGCCATGTTGCCTTTTCCCTTTGCTTGCACGTTTAAGCCAATAGGTGGGGATTTTCCAACAAATGAGAGTTGTGATTTGCAGAGTAGCCTCGCATCTTTGCCTGTGATTCTTGTATAGTGGCAGGAAACAGCAGCATGGAGACGAGTACTACACTTATGCAACATGACCCTGCCTGCAGCCTGGATGAGTAAGAGCGCTGCAGCACACAGAGCTGTGATTTGTCCTGAAATAAGAGAAGAAAAAGGGTGAAATATATCTAGAATATTCTGAATTTTACTTTGAGTTTAAAGTAAAAGTCAGTCTTCATTAGAAAGTGATGTCATATATATTTTTTTTATCTTAAAACAAATAATATTCTTGTATTCTTTCCTCACTGTTTCCACAATAAATTTGGACTAATTTCAGGAAAAGGTGATCAAATCTAAAACGGATGTTTCTGAATACCATCAGCACCAATTTTGGTCCCTCAACCTTCATCTAAAACCCACACACAGGTCAATGTTTGTTTTGGTCTCATTCAGGCAATCCACATTAATTATGTGATTTAATCTGACAAACCGCGCTGCTTCTATCAGGAGAAAGGAATCCAAAATAGATTTTCTTTTGCTGTAATGAGCCCACATGTTTCTTTTGGATAAAGGTACAGAGATGTGTTTTAATGTAAGGCTTGTGGTGGAGGTCACAGCTGTACTCTTCTGGTCATTTGTAACCTTTTCCACTAACAGCATGTAAAACTTGTAAGCCATTATATCATCTTTATTAATGTCTTCTCAGAAGAGTGAAGACAGCTGCTTCCACTGCAAAGAAGTGCCAGTTTTGAAGCATGATCAGCAAGGTGGTACCTCCTAGGTTTAACTATTCACAGCAGCTTGATGAGCTGAAAATTTTAATTTCTGTCTGGCTTGGTCATTTAGAGCTAATAAAAAAAAAGTTAA
Source organism: Melanotaenia boesemani (assembly GCF_017639745.1). Taxonomy (NCBI): domain Eukaryota; kingdom Metazoa; phylum Chordata; class Actinopteri; order Atheriniformes; family Melanotaeniidae; genus Melanotaenia; species Melanotaenia boesemani. The sequence goes on from NC_055696.1 coordinate 3,792,009, forward strand.
ACAAGTTCTGTAAATTGATCTTTTTTTGACAACATGGCAACCCAGAGTCAGTTTCTCTATGAAGAGCCTGATCAAGCAAGTGATTAGACAACCATCACCAAACCCCTCAGCACCTAATTAGACGATCAATGTCTTGTGTTCACCCATCAGAGGCTGAATCCACCCTGAATACATGTACTGAAGATGTATCGCCAGAAGGAAAGGGGTTAATGCGGGTATCAGCCTGAGAATGTGTTACTGACCTCCTGTTCCTCTCCTGGAGCTCATTAACTAATCACAAGCCTCCACATGGGGGGATGGATAAGGGGCCAATAAAGGGCCATGCCTGCTAGTGGGGACAGGCGGAGATTTATGTGGCCTATATAAAAAGGCCATTAAGGGGACTAGCTGGCATTTAGGCAGGTGGATGGAATGAAACCCTAATATCTCATCTGCACTAATCAACATACTCAAATGGAGGAGGATGATTTTGTATGTGGGCTAAAAGAAGTGGAATGAGGGTGGTGGAGGGCAAATGATAATGGTCGGATGTGAGGATGAGATTCTCATCCATGGCTAAGCAAAGCCAGGACTGCAGCTCCATTGTTTGCTCACTAAGCTGGGTGTCCACAAAGACAATCGAATCGAACACACCCAGAAAACAGGTCACCAAACATGACCAAAAAAAACCTCAGCTTCCATCCAGCTACAGCTCAATCATCATTTGTTTGATGCTGGAACACAGAAGATATATGATGTCTGGTTTTAGTCCAATTACTTTCCTCATCTATTCACACTGTGTCTTAATTAGATGCTGCTGTAGGCGCTTAAAGAGAGAGGACGTTTCCCTGGTGTGCTTTCATACCCAAACCCATCCTTTACAAGCAGATTCCTCCAAACGCCATGTAAATAACACGATGCAAGCCGCACAAAAACAGCCAGAGTAACATGCCCTGAGTCTGCTTTTCCTGCCCACTTCAATAATTACAGCTATGCTTTCCCATAAAGACTAAACACTGAACTATAGATTTTAATGCAATTTAAAGACACATTTTAAGAAGCCAAATTAATTTAAAAAGCATAAAAATTAAGATATGAGCAAAGAAATTAAAGGAAATCGTGTATAATGATTTTATAAAGATACATATGACACAAACTGTGCATCAGCTCTTTCCTTTTCTTAACATAAATTCACAAAACATCCCGCAGTTTTCCGTCATGTCACAAGTTTATCTCAATTTTACCATGAAACAACAATCCCCACCATGAAAAAAAAGCATGATGGAGGGGGGCAGAAAGGGGGAATTGTAGAAGACCTGATAAGATCAAAAGGCAAACAGACAAGACAAATTTACTCAAACAAGCTGGCATTAAAAGTCTCCTGTATGAATGTATGAACGAACGGAGCTTCACAGAGGAGCTGGGTGAAGAGAGATTTCTGTAAAGACAAGAGTTAGGTGGCGGGATCAGATGCAACCTTAAGGAAAATATAAACAGTAAGAAAATACTTCATAGGCTCTTCACATTAAGATGCAACAACATGTGCAGAAAGGAGCAGAATAAATCAATATTGAACCTACAGGTCAATTCAGTAAAGTCTGGGTTTAAGGTCTAATCCCCGTTTTATTCCACACAGGATAACCGTGGTCAGCTTTCCTTGAGCTTATTTTGAATAATGCAAAGCACAGAAGCAAAGGTCAAACGTTTTCTCAACTTGATTTCATTGTTCTGAAGCAGTTTATTATGCACGCAAATTAAAACGGAAAAAGCTCATGACAAAGATAAGGCCGGACGAATAAACGTGCAGACACATGGAGAAACTGTCAACAAGATCTGAGGTTTTTTGATGTGAAGTTGTCATAGCTTTATACCTGCAAAGCTATGCATGTATTAGAACCAGCTTGTGTGCTTCAAAAGCATCTAAAAATAAAGAAGAACCTATTCATTTCTTTCACTGAATCAGCCACAAATTAGAATCAGCTTTTAAAATGTGCCACAACAGAACCGGTGTGTCTGCACCCAGGTTTGTAAAACTGATCCTTCAACACGGGGCGGAGGTTTGTAACAGACAGAAATGTCCCTTTCTTAATAAACCCTAAAACCCTATAATAATTTACAGTGACATCACTAAAATTTCTATCTAATCTTGGTCTAAAAGCCGAGTCAGCAGTAACATTTGCTTGTCTACACTGCCCACTTCTACCGAGAGCTTCAAATATTGGATCCAAAATCACACACTTGCATTGTTAGCTGTAAAAAATACACATGGTATGCAAGAATACAAGACATATTTCAGATCGTGTTTGGAATAAAGTTACAGTTAATTAGCAGAAAATAAAGAAAAAGGGTGGGAAAAGAAAAACAAAGCAAACAAAAAAACGCTGCTTAAAAAGGGCAAAGTACCAGCTGAGCCAGAGGCCGGTATTACCTAAAGTAAACAGCAGAGGGAGCTGTTCTGCTAGTAAAACATCTAAAAACCAACATTCACTATTTAGTCATCAGTAGGGGCTTTAAATACAAAAACGAAAAAAAAAATGGTGGGTGTAAAGTAGCCTTGGATGAGATGAAAAGGAGCATAAAGCTGTTATAATCCCCACTTGATTATTGTATAGTTCTGTATCCAGGGAAATTATAAATCCTCTCAGTATTTATTTCTCGAAATATGAACACCCTCTTCCATCACAAACAAATTATATTAATCCTCCATAATACTTAATATGTAACTGTAATATTAAATACTTTTAAAAAGCTGAAATGGAAACAAATATTTGAAGTATAAATCCCATTTGACAGATCAGAGTTATATTTGGCTCATAGAAGAAAAAAAAGAGCATAATTTAACTTTATTACTACAAGCAGATCGTAGTTTTGCCACCACTTCATTGCTTCCTTTTACGCAGTCAATAGACCCATCAGCTGAGAACAATAGTCAACTCTGCATTGAAAGAAACACACCCGGGGAGAGAACACACACACAGACACTGATAATAAATGAGAGGCAGAATGGACAGATGGAAGTGGCACAGTGATGAATGCAGGACAAATGCAATGAAGAGAAGGTTTAAAAAAAAGGAGAAAAGACAACGTATGTGTCAATATGTCAGCAAGAGACCTTTTGTCTGAGTAGTTTGCTGCGAACGCGGCCCCATAGCTTGGCCCCGGTGTTGGTGTGCCTCTTGAGCACAGGGGTCTGTGGCTGGCTGGACAGGTTGTGATGGTTCTGGTCCACGCAGCAGTGCTGCTCCAAGCGCTCGCACACTGAGTTCAAGTTTACATCCGATACCAGGATCTCCGTCATCCCAAAGCCGCTGAATCCCCCTTCCACCGCAACACAGGTGGAGGAAGTGTGCTGCTCACAAGGAGGAGGAGGTGGAGGAGGAGGAGAGGAAGGATCCCCACGTAACCTTTGACTGATCGCTGCACCAGGTGCTGGAAAGTTGCCGCAGGAATGACAAAAAACAAAAAAGCTAGCAAATATTCACTTCAATAAAGAAAAGATGATGAATGGAAGGAGGACAAGATGCTGCCATGATCTCCTTGATAAGTCTGATGATAATTCCAGGTAGGATCCAGTTTCTGGGAGTTCATTCCCCAGTCAGCTGCCAGCATCTCTTCGCAGCGGAATGTGACTTCCACAACGGAAAACACAGATACAGAGCGCTACAGCGAGGCAGAGAGAGACAGAGACAGTAGATGGGAGGGGTGAATGAGCTCCTGAGCCTCCCCGCTTCTCCAGATGTTGATGGACACACCTCCAAAGCAGGGGAGGGAGGGGAGAGGAGGACGGCACTATGAACAGTCAATGAGAAATGAAGCAGGAGAAAGAGAGGAGGGAAGAATGGACGGCTAAATGCCGTACTGTGTTTTGGGCAGCACTTTGACCCTGTCAACCTTTCCCAGAGCTGGTCAGAACACTCAGGAAGGGAGCAGAAACAGAAAGATGGAGCATGAAATAACTAAATTAGCTTAAATCTTTAACACAACTGCACAAAGTACAAGCTTCTGTATTGTCATACCCTCCTCTTTGTGTGCCTGTTAACTGAGCCTCTCTCAGTATACATCCTCTCCACTCACTGCAGATGAAAACGGATTTTTCCACTACAGCGCTTCACCCTTTTCACGAGGCCTGTGTGTTGATGCTGGAAAGCCACTCAAACACATCCACGCTGGCACATCCTGGGAGACACGCAGAGCGCATCACCATGTTTATTCAACAGGACAGCCAGAGAGCTGGCTGCTCTTAAGTGGCGTATTCCTCAAGAGAACAGATCGATGCGTAGCAAAGGGAGTCTGTATATGCCTGTCAAAGCCCATCTCTGTCCTCTGTGTCCCTTCCCATCTGAATTAGAGTGGGGAAAGTATTCTGCTCGGGAAAGGTTAGAGATGCAGGGATGCATTTTAAAAGCCTCCAGAGTGGTGGTCGTGATTCAGAGTCTGCTGATGAGAAAACGTGTGTCTGCTGATTGTACAATGATTCATGAAGAGATTCGGACAAGGAGAGAAGAGTATGTCATGCAATATCCTTAAGTGTCTGCAAACAGCTGTTTGCTGAAGTGTAAATTAGGATCTATTAACATTTGACCTGATATAAATATTTATATGTACACACACACACACACACACACATTTAAATAAATCCAATTTTGAAGAAAGAAGAAACCTTTCCATCTCCCCTAATAGGAAGGGGAATAAAAATAACCAAAGTTACTCAATTACTGACTTCTGAACAAAATGAATGAATAGCTCGTCTGTATTCCTTCTCTGACAGCAGAGATTATATCTTGACATAATCTCCCTTTACAGTCGAGTCATCGCAGGGTGTTCTGGATGCCAGCAGATGATACTGTGTGGTAAAAACATATGGGTCAGTGTGCGTTCTGCACTGATGATAAAACAGCGAGCAGATGGGAAGGGTGAGCAGGACAGAGATCATGTCTGACTGTGACCGAAAGCGGAGGAGGTGGCTTTAGTATGGACGAGTCCTCAGCCAACCCTCACCACAGAGTATTTTTAACTCTCAGGGTTCGGAACCATGAAACATACACACTGCATGCGTCACAGCGTGGAAAGAATGTCTGGGAAAACCATGTTTTGAAAAGTTGAGAGAAAAACGGAAAAACACGGGGAGATGGGGGATATTTCTGTGTAGGATGGGAGAGATGGGGAAATCTGAAATAGCTGCTTAAATGTTAACTATGCTGAAAGTTAAGAGACTAACATAAGCAAAGAAGGAAAAATTATTTGGTAATATCACTCAAAATCAGCATTATTGGAATAATAAAAGTAAAGATATTAAGAAAAAAGGATTTTCTGACACTACTGAAGTTTTTTTACACTGGTGCCCCCTAACGAAGGCTACATCAGCATCCATCTTGCATCCTGTCTCTTCTCTGAGCTCTTTCCAGCCAGTAAAAGTCAGTCCAATGTTGACTCATCTTATCTCTTGCTCTTCACACTTCCATTCTTTTCCTTGCTTCCTTCAATAACACCGACCTGAGTTTCTTTGCTTAATTAGCCATGTTATAAGGTGACATGGTGGTTTCTCATGTCAGCGTGCCTTCAAAACCAGTCGGAAGCACAAAGGTTTAAGGCTTGAATGTAGTGTTGCTTTAAACAGCAAATGCTCATGTGTAAGATCAGAGGACGGTAGGGATCTCACGATAGTTCAATCATTCAGTGATAATAAATGTTAATAAACCTCACACAGTAAAAACCCAACATTATGTTATCTGGTTACGCTGTCTGACAGTAATAAGAAAAAAATTCCCATTGATTTAATGCAGTTTACAACAAGCAGTTATTCAATAATAAATGATTTTTTCTTTTATTAGATATACTCAGCACAGGCACAATGGCTACAGCCATGTCAGATTTATGACGCATCTTATCTGTTCTTTTAATTGAGCTGAACTGAAGTTCAAAGTACATCTTTAATTTTTCTGTTCCTAAATTGAATTTGAACTTGCTAAAGCCGATTAACTTCCCCCTCGTGAGCATGATTTACTGCAGCTGGTAGCTTGTCTTTGCCAACATTTTCTTTTTTTAGTTGATATCCACTGGAATGGCCGAGAGATGGGACAGAGCACAACTGGGAAAATCCAAGAAGCTCCGTCCGGATGTGAGAAAAAAGATCATAGCCGTACACTGTCAGGAATGTGTTTTGTCACAATTTCTAGAAAAAACAGCAGATCATGTGATCCTTCGATTAAACGGCTGAACTGGTACAAATTACTTTGCCAACAGGAGGAAGTTACAACAGGATCATCCTTAGCTGAGAGATGAAAAAAAAGAGTTTGGATAACACAGACTTGTCATGAACTACAATGTGCAGCAACACCACGACCACAGAGGAAACCTGATGCCTGTAGAACAATTTACCAGCACAGTACCCCCTAAACCAAGGACGGACCACATTCAGCGCAACCTGATCTCAAGTAAACCAGGACCAGTAAAAACTGGTAACCTGTAAATAATGAAAACTCCATTTTAAAACTGATCTTAGAGGAAAGACACACAAGGACATTATCAAGTCGTTTACATTAACTATCCTTTTATAAAACTTTATGAACAACCTTAAATTTCTTGAGAAAAATGTGCAGATTTATGTAATTTTATTCAAATAAAAAACATTTATATATTAAAATACAAGATATATTTTAGAGTTTTGCAAAAAGAAATATAAATTTATTGAATAAATTTTATATTTTTATTTAAAGTTGTTCATAAAACTGAACAATTTCATACATTTTTAATCTGTTTAATAACTTAATATTTATTATATATTTGATTATTCACATTACATTTTAATTTTCTATCTCTGTATAAACTTTTTTAAACTTATTTTATTTTTTATTTTATTATTACATCTAATTTATTATTACAACTTAAAAATCACTACACCTACAAACTGAAAAATACAGTATTTCACATTATGATTAGAGTAACTTTTAAAGATGTAGAAGTTATTTTAAATGGACATACGAGTACATTTCTGTGTCTGTGTAGTAGTTCTGACCACCTGAACGGACTCACTTCATAATACATACTGAAGTCAGTTCTATTGAGTAGGTATCCCTCTTTTTTATTTTGTCATGTACCCCCTGGTGTGTCTCCAAGTACCCCAAGAGGTATGTGTACCCCCATTTAAGAAATGCTGAAGAAACTGTCACGAGGAAAGTTCGAAGGAATAAATGTGGGGAATTCAACCTGAATTCACAGTGATGAAAACATCACACCCAGGTGCTGCTTTGCTACCAGTGGAAATAACAGACAATGAAAATTTCATACAATAATAATAATAATAATAATAAAATCCTTCTGTAAAATTTCAAAGACAAGTCTACTGATGAATCTGGTCCAGTGTTTTCACCCTAATCCTCAGCAAAAGCTCAAACATTAAGGAGAAATCATTTCTCTTTATTCCACACCATGTTGCTCTAATTTTGCAGCTATTTTTGCCACTTCTGGTTTTCTTTTTGTCTCAAGAAAGCCTGAAAGTCAAAACAAACCAAGGACAGTGCAGCCATTGCCAGTACAACCAGTTCAACCAGAGTCCAAAACGTCACAACCCATCAAATCAGCGAAATCACTGAGTGGACAGACGTGTACAGATGCACTCCCAACGCAGATCACAAACACACACGCTGTACATTTATACATTCAGGGCTCCACTCTCTAGTGTTAGCTCATGATTTATTCATAGCATTAAAACTACACACTGCACATGCAGACATGTTAACCCAGAAGTCTGTGGGTTCACACACACATTAAACAGCTCTGGCTGTTCTGTAAGAGTCTCACCACCACAGCTCACCAAAAACCCAAATTTACTCCACATGTGACATTTAAATATAAAATAATAACAGGATTGTTGTACCATGATAATATTTGTCTTTACTGTTTTAGAGGCAACCATTTTTAGCTCTGTGGCTCTGCTGGATGGGGTTTTCTCTGCGTAAATGACCCCTTATTTTCCTAAAAGGTACCGCACAGATAAAAAAAAAAAAGCACAGCAGAGATAAGCTCAGTGAAGAAGACGAACAACTGTGTGGGGCCTTGAGCTGGGGAGACATGGGAATGGTGTAAAGATGAAAGATGCAAGTAGGAGAGGAGGAGGGAGTCCAGCAGGGAGATAAGACAAGGAGTTCTGGTGGGAATGAAGAACTACATGAAAGAAAGGAGTAATTAGTAAAACTGTGAATCCTTGATATGCTTTTCTTCAATGCAAGCTTTGACATTATTGGGCTGCTGTAGCTGCTTCAGGTCAATTTTCTGTCAGTACTTTTTTTAATCTGGTACACTATCATGTGTGTATTTGATGAAGACAAAATATAAATGATTTTGCTTCATAATGTGGAAATAAAACCATCTAATTACATGAAAAGGCGAGAAAGCAACTGTTTACTCCTGAGCACCCATGCTCTGACATCAGGTTCAATCTTAGCTCTTAATTACAGATGTTATGGGCTGCACATCCCCCATAAAGCCTCTCCACAAGGAGGGGAGAGGTATCGTTGAAGCAGGGCCCTTATTTCCAAACCCAGTCAGGATGGAAAGCTGCTCCCTGACATACTCTTTTCTGTTGATTCTGCAATTCTCCTCCCTGCTGGCTTCAGCACCACCCTGTCCATCAGAAACACCTTTAAGGCCTGCAGATAGAATAATGATCAATTTCTCAGCTGCAACCCTCCACCATGAATATGGAACAGTTCCAAAGCCGAGCTTATCTAATGAACGTGGGATGGGCACACTGTCAGCTGCATTGTATCACTGTTGTCTATCTGACTGTTAATAAAAGCTTTCCTCTTTTTTGGGGGGAAATGCAGAATTTGTCTGTGAGCGTGAAGCCAAGTGGTAACTTATTTATTTCCATGTCACAAGCAGTTTAGTGAAAGCTGCCACACTCAGTCAAACCTGGAGTAATTGACTGTCCTGCTTTGTTTATGCATAAAATGTCTGTATAATTAATTGTTTACGGTTAGAAAAATAAAGAAAGTCCACAATGAAAGCTTATTTGACTTAAATAGAGGGAAAAAAATCCACACCAGTTTTACTGAGTATGGATTAAACATGTGGGCTCTAACAGGTTAGTTTAAGAAGTACTGTTGAGATCACTGTTGAGTTTTGGACATGATGGTACTTCGCTCCTACTTCTAGCTTGGAGGAAAAGAAACTTATTGCACAAAGTAATGTCTCAACTCTGAATTTCAGCAAAAACATTCTTCTCAGTTTTTTTTTAATGAAGCATTTTAACTGTAAAGTTATAAAGCTGGAAGAAGTTATGAAGCTGCCACAGTGGACACCCAAGGGTTTGTTTGTTATAACCTGACCATCATTACCACAGGAGCTGCATACATGATAGCTTTCTGTTTATTCCACTAAACCTATATGTGTACATTCCTGCTTTGGCCTCAGCTCTGTAATGTTCCTACTGGTAACATCGAAGGAGGGTAACAAGATAAAAGTGATCATTCGGGACTTGAAATACAATGAAACTGAAAGAAAAAGGTCATCAGTCTTTGGTTTATTTGACTTACTCATCAAAAAATGACAAAGTGCTGCATGTTAATCACATGCACATCACTGAAGACAGTGATTGGCTGACACTGCAAACTGGGCTGAGAGTGGATAATTCAATCAGGTTTAAGTCGATGATACACTATAAGCATGTTTACTGGATGACCCACTCCACCTCTTTGATCTTTCCTGCTGCTGCTGGAGCTTAAGGAGGAGGAAGGAGAAACAGAGTTTAGAAAAAAGGAAAAGAAAAGAAAGTGTGTGTGAGGGGCTTTCGAGGGAGGGTCCTTTAGGGTACAAAGTGCTAAATGGAAGTGCGGAGGTGGGGGGAAGTTTGGCAGGGTGGGAAATCACAGCCTTAGGGTGCTCTTCTCTTTCTTTCATCTGTGCCGTTAGAGGCGTCTTCCTCTGATAAAACCCTCCATCACTTATTAAGCACATTGGAACAAAAATGAGGAAAGGAAACTGAGGAGGGAAGTAAAGAGGATGAGCAAAGAGGAGCTAGCATGTAGCTGGAGTCTGATCTGTGTGGTTGGGTGTGGCTGGAAACAGATAGAGGGTCTTTCAGAGAGCAGGTAGTAAAGAATGCGACATTTCAAAAAAACACTCAGATATTTTAAATCTTAAAACCTATTTAAATACAACTATTCATAATGGGTTTTAAAAGGTGCTTTTTTATTCATGTAAAGAATATTTTTGATACCTATTGGTAAATTTTGACGCATGCAAAAAACAGAGAGAAAAAGATAAACTAAGGGAGAAGGTAGGAAATCAAAAAGCAGAGTGATGCAAGACCAAACAGTAAAGCAGAAATGCTGCAGGTTCTGCATTACGCACCATTCAAGCAACGAGGTCACCCTCTGCACACAGTGATGCTCGTGTATTTTAGCCTCTATGATTTAGTTTTTTTTATCAACTTCATTTGTAAGAATGCCCATTATTAAAGATTATTATTTCCATTATAAGGTTTTGTAGTGTTAATTTTGATTAGTCACCCATATTTCTTTTGGCAGATAGACAACCAGCTGATGGTCTATATTAATTTAACCTGAAATAATTCACAACAGTAGTAATCACGTCTTTTTAGGTGTAATTACAGCCACAATTTAAAAAGAAAAAACCTACAATACACCAGACAACCTATTATTAAAAGAAGTAAAGAAGTGGGCCTACTTGGTGGAATTGATTATAGTATTTAAAAAAAAAACAAACAGCTCATTGTCTCTGATTACAACTGATCCCATTTTATTGGTAAATATAGGACCATGCAATATGAGCATAGCTTGGGTTTACTTAAAACATTAAAGAATAAAAATCTCAACTACACAAGCCAAATTAAGAGAAGGACGTTGATAACTCATCTCTGTACTGATGTCTTTACCCCTCATGTTGTGTTCTAGTAGTCATCTTGGATTTTTGCAGCCACATCTACTAAATAATTAAGAACTTGTTAAGAAGATGTTAATTGAGCGGTTGCCATGACACCCAATAATAATGGATTCAGAGTAATACAGTTAATCAGTGAGTAATATAAAGTTACCCTTCACACACCACAAGAAGAGCTACTAACACCCAGTATAGTGGCTCACTAATATTTAAGTCTTATAAAAACATTAGGAATGAAACTGTCTCCTCTGTCACGGCAGCTATTTCTAGTGCAGACTGGAGTTAGTTGTGAGTTCTTCTTCTCTTTGGTGTGATGTGGATGTAACCTGCACCATGCTGAAATTGTAATCTCTGCTTGACTGGGATGAGGTTGTATTACATCCGAGTAGCATGACCCAGTTCCAGTGATGAAGAGAGTGCAGCCTCGAAGGACCAAGCTGCTGCTGACCTGCTTGAATAATTCATCTTAAAGTGTGCGCCCACTGCTGACTGGACGCAGCCACCTGGAAGATTACACGAACAGGGAGGATGATGGTGGGACTAAGAGAAGAAGAAATGACAGGATGAGCTTGACTGATATGAGATGAGACGAGGATGTGTTATGCAACTGGGGAATACATTGTGAAGTGGCAGAGAGAAATATATGATGTATATTTTTGAGGATAAGAAGGTGCGTCAATTAAAAACACACGATTCAGTTTGTTTGGTGAGTTGGTAACAGGCCAGTTTTTACCATCTTTACTCTCATGGTCAAGCCAAACACCCACAAGCTTAACTAAACAGCACTTCGGTGCGCATATGCCCCCTTAATTACAGATACATCTGACTCACGGTGCAAATTTTCCTTCTTAAATTCCTAATTTTCTAAATTCAACCGCTCTTTGATTTCATACAAGAGAAAGGCACTAGAAGGGTTAAAATCTCTAGCTGGCTGGAATCAACTTGCCAGCTGTGGTAACAACTGAAACTCACATTTAATCAGCTATAGCTAGCTAGATTATCAAACGTAGCTCCATCAATGTTGAGATAAATATATATATTATTATTTCCAGATGAATCTCTTTAAATATTATACCAAGGCAGAGGAAGTTAGTCCTTATACTGGCCTTATTACCATAACATTGTGCACAAATGCCAAATTAAGTAGAACAATTGTGATTTAATTCTGGTCTGCATCAATTTAGCTGAAGTGGTAAACATCATCATCAAAGTGACACATATTCATAAGTGAAATAAAATCCCTTTGACACTTTTGTTCAAGTAAAATCAGGTCAGCTATTCTATCAGACACACACACACACACATTTACAGAAACAAAAAACAAAGCTCCCTCCCCCACTTTCCAAGGATAAAAAAAACCACTTTGGTGTCAAAACCTCATTTGCAGGTGAACAATCCATTAACTTCCTTGTGGAAAATCAATTGCTTAATCAATATAGAAATCCACCAGCTTCAGCCCCCAGCGATGGCTGTAAAAGAGGAGCTGCAGCTGCTGTCTCTCTGATGTGTCACTACTCCATCGCCAACTCCTCTCCTTTCTGTCTCTTCCTGCTTTGATCTTCAGTCATCCCTCTTTTTCTCACTCAGACTAAATAAATTAGAAACTAAACACAAGCACTTTCCAATAATGATTCATGGCGACAGTCAGTGGCAGGACGAATGTGGATGGATCGCACAGACACAATGAAACTTTATCAGAAGGGAGAAGACGAGATACCAGCAGGAAGAGATGCAATCAACCCAAACAACTCCTCCACATCTCCTAGAACACACACATCTACAGTACACGTTCCTCTCCCTGATATTATACAACACACATTACATAAGTCAAACAACTTGTGACTGTGAAATAGACTTTGGAGGTGCCCTCCCTCACAAACACCCACTCAGCTCTTTGAAAGCAGAGGCTTGAGCCGGCAGATCAACGCATTTTTAAATTCTGTCAGGGATGGATGTTTTTTTAAAAAAAAGTTTTTTCAGATGAATTCACGACACACTGGTTATGCAACAGGCCGCTTCAAGCGAAGCGATGCGGAGAAAAACTCTGACGCTGTGCATAACAGTGTTGATCTCCAAGGTTATCCAAAGTGGCTAATTTAGATTTTGTGTAATAATATAAGCACATTTTAAAATAAGAGTGAGCTGAAAGCTGTCTTTGCTGGTTCACTATGTTGTTATGAACTCATCTTATCACATATCTCAAGTTCAAAACATCTTCACTGGTAGTCTGGAGGGGTTTAAGAAACTCTTCCTCCACATGAAAACTATTACATCATTATTAGTGACAGCACAAGGGGACCTAAAATCAAGCTCTACGTCCGGAAAGGGAGCTTTGTTATTAAATATATGAAAGGGCTAAACAAAAAGCCAAAGCATTTTGTAAATATTATCTTAAGTGTAAAAATTATTACAGTGTTTGGATATCTTTCAAGTGAGTTAAGCACCTGCTGGAGTGACCAGCTGTCAGCGGAGCATCCATTAGTATAGACTGAAGAAGATCTGCATGACTCAGCAGACTATGAAATCATCCATAACACCTGATTACACACACTTCAGGTTTAGAGAGAGTATTTACAGAAGCAGGTTCAATGCCTGATACTTTTTGGTTAAAAACATAAAAATACATTCTCCAAAATATGCCTGCGATGAGAACACTAGCACAAGCGTCCCCTAGGTCTGCAGAGTACCGTCAGGAAACAGGGAGCCTCCCTCCCTCGCCTTGGGACAGGAAGTCATAAAACAGGATCAAACGTCTGGCAATGCTGACAGCCATGCCATATGAACTGTATAATGTCATGGGAGATCGTAGATTGAACAACAACTCCAAGCAGTTCAAACCAGAATTACAAAAAATGTACTTGAAACTGAAAATATTGCAGCCTAAAGTCTACTGATGCATGTCCAGTTTCTTTTGCACACTCATACCCTGAAAATACTCAAACTCCTTTAAAAATCAATAAAAGTTTAGCTGAAAAATGTTTTTCTATAGTTTTAGGTAAGTGTTTAACTAGTAACAGAAAACATATTGACTTAAGCAGGGAAGCAGATACAAATCAAATCAAATAAGCACTACCCCCGCTGTGCCTCAGTTCTAGCTCATGCAAAGGTTAGAGGGCAAAGTCTAGATAAGTCTACAAGCTAAAAGTACTATTTTAGGGCCATGGACTCTCTTTAAGGCTCTCTAAAAGCCTGGGAAAATCAGTGTGTTCTCCTTAGCCAGCAGATTTCATGTCCACAGTTGTTCTATCTGACATGAAGATACATCCTGAGGCTCAAAGTGGAGCCGAACAGATGACTTGGAAAGAGCGGCAATGCCTTAAGCTACGACTGAGCCACCTAATGTTTTGATTGAACAAGTTTATTTGAACATAATGACAAAATATACAAACAAAAAGGGAAATAAAAACACAAAAAGAAAACAAAAGTTCAAAAGGAGTGGGTGAAAGCATAAGCTTATCTAATCTGATCCCAGCAAATCACAACAAATTCCAATTGTTATACCTTAGTGTTTAATAATTAACACCATCGTCTTATAATGAAACAATAGTGATAATAATGGTAAAAATGGTAAATGGATTTGTACTTATATAGTGCTTTTCCAGCCAGCTTGACCTCTCAAAGCACTTTACACTGCCAGTCACAGTTACCCATTCACACACACGCACACACTCATACTCATACTCCGATAGCCACATCAAGAGGCATCTTGGGGTTAAGTGTCTAGCTCACGGACACTTTGACATGTGGTCAGGGAAGCCTGGAATCGATCCACCGAACCGCCCTAATAATAATACTCAGTATGTACATCAATATCTCAATACATGTTTGTCATGGAGCTAAGTAGTAATAATAATTGTACTAACAAAGATAGCAATAATAATGATAGTAATACGTTATAAGCCATTTTTTACTGAAAAAACACCATTTTGGGTGCAGTCTTTTTTTTTTTTTAATCTTTCACTTAAAATGTCTTGTTAGAAAGTATGAACCCTCCCAACCAGCAGAGGCAATTTATACCTTCACAATCCTGTTTTTACCCACTTAAAGTGGGACAATGAGATATACTGAGGCTTTAGGGGCCAGGAACAGAGTATATAAACAGATATGAGAGCTTATGGAGGTAAATACACAGAAATAAAAATGCTTCATTAAAGACTTTAGGGCTCAAACACAATGAACACCTTAGGAGAGAACACACAGATGTCTTCACCCGCCGCTCCTAATAGACAGCAGCAGTAATGCTCTTATCTCAAGAATTACTGGAAATTTCAACAGGAATGCCAGTGAATAAAAAATATGGGATGTAAATAAAACGTACAAACAGATATAAAAATCTCTAGTGAAAATGAGGTTTCTCACATGTTAAGGCCTTAATGTGTCTTTTTAAATTGCTACAAGGAACTTTGGATTAAAACCATGAGTCAACAGAAAAAAACATATTCTGCCAATTTCTAATGCAGAAGCTGTACTCTTCACTACATCTGCCATTCCTTAAAGAAACCAGACCCCATACAAGCCCCAGAAAGAACCAGTCGTGCTGCATAATGAAGCATGGAACCATAGTGGGCAAATACTTGCTTATTCTTGGACCCCAGTTCTGGCCAACTCGGGAAAGGATCTTAGTTTCTGAATAATTATAGATGAAAAAGAAAAAGAGAGAGAAGAGAAGAGAGCATTTCAACAATGGGGCATTTTAACAAATGATGCAGCTTTTTAACTTTCCAGCCCCATCACTAGCTTCTTCGGAGTAGTGTGGGTGTTTAACAAGAACTCTAAAGTAAATGTCAGCCACAGATGGATATTCACCACATCTTCTCTCTGTAGGAACAGCTCTGACCACTTTACAGCCCAGAACAGGCTCTTCAAGCAGGGACACAGTGCATCGCTGAGGTCCATTTGCTTTAATATTGGCCAGAAAGCTGCCAACAACAACAAGAGGAAAAAGGAGAAAGTAGTTTGGTCTCACTGGGATTTGGGGGGAAGAGACAGCTGCAACTAATCGTTGGAGACTTAGTTCTTCCAGTGATGTTGAATCTGATTTAAAAAAGAAAAAGGCAGTGAGGGTAACTAAATAAACTAAAAATCCTTTTTAAAGTCACCTGACTTTCTCATTTGCACCTAATGGATAGGGTCTTAGAGCTTAGCAGCTATTTAAATAAATAAATAAATAAATAAATAAATAAATAAATAAGATGCAGTCTTTCTTTTCCTCTCATTTTGGAGGCAAACAAACCACATTTCGATGACTTCGCATTGTCTGAATTAAAAAACCTGGCTGCAAATGCATTTATTTACAGTCCAATACTACTTCAGAACAACAATGTATTTCAATAATTTCACATCACTTTAATGATTTAAATAACTACAAAAGAATGTAACTGGATCAAAGGGAGCAGAGCCAAGGTGAACCTTTCATGATCACGGGCAGAGCCTTGCGGTGTGCTGGCAGGCAGAACCAAGCATGAAATAAGCTTTGTCCCTCTCAGTCAGACTGGGACTGTGATAAGAGGAATGATGGGGTTGTCTTCGCCCAGTGTCATCTGTTGTCAATAATTCCTCAGCTTCAGAACAGCCAGGAGGATGTGTGGATGTCAGGTTTATGTGTGAATAAGAGGAATGGAATAGCCACAGTTATGTTTGCCAGATTACAGAGCAAAGCAGGGTGAAAGCTTTATGAAATTATTTCATTAGAACATATTTTGTCACCATTAATTGAGCTGCCTGAATAAAAACAGAACAGAGCAGAGAGAAGGAAAGATGCAGTGCTTACGTTTCAACACTGTTGTATAGTAGAGCAACATTAACCAGTCCTGATGGGCCACAACATGAAAAACCAAAGCTCTTCTAGCTCTGCTAAGAGGCTCTCATCCCTCTTTTGATTTTATATGGATGCAAAATTTACAGCCTCAGTATTCAAGTATCTGAAATGCCCCTTCAGACTGTTACCAATTATTTCTGAACTCTGACTCTTCTATGAGACAAAAGAGAGATTCACGGTGTCCCTCTCTGGAGAGCATTTCATTTCCCAGGCTGTGATGAGCTTCTTTGTTCTCACTTTAACTTCCAGTATTCTATAATTGGCCACCATCTGGGGCTCTCGCTCCTGCTCTCTGTTCCTTCATCTCTCTCTCTCCCTCTTTTGTGTCTCTCCAACTGCTTTCCCCACATGTGTTACATATGCATGTTCATGGTAGGAAATCATACATCTGTTGTCGATCCTTATGAAAGATTATGTAACTTTATAATGAGGACTGATTATTTGGTTGGATCGCCCTCGACGTCTCAGGATTGATAGCAGAGGGGTGTGTTTGCACTTTTTAAGGAGAAAAGAAAAGGAAAACGGGGAGGAGAGAAACAAGACAATGTGAAGGTCGCACAGATGTCCTTTAGCCTTTATGTGGCCTTTTTTGCATTGTGGGTTTTATTTAGTCATTTGGTCTCAGTCATCCAAAAAGCTAAAACCTGTCTCTGCCTTTCTCTTCCTACACGGTTCATAGTTGATTCCTCATCCTTTGCTGAATCAAAGTTTTGTCAAACGCCTCCGACTTGGACAAACACCAGCAGTTAAAGTGGATAAAGCTTGAAATGCATCTTTTTTTAGCCACACAAACAACGTGGCAGACCATAAATTCTGAAACAAATATCTAATGAACTGCCATGATGTTTTGTACCACACTGCATGGATTGCCATGCAGTGTGGTCAAGACATCCTCCCCCCTCCCAAGCATGAATTGTAATGACTTTGGTGATCGCTTAATTATTCATCTCTTGCTACCACCAGGACTGAATGTGAATTGAGCGGTCTTAACCAGAATCTGCAAAAGAGATTTTTAAATCTCGAGTCTCCTTTTTTCAAGTTAAAGAAACGAACATAAATAAAAACAATCAGAAATTCAAGTTTGTCCAACACTTTGTTTTAATTAGACTTGAATGTTATAAAACTACGACAATAAGACTGAAACATCATTCCTCTGGTGTTCAGTGATGCTCGGCCTTCATCAGACTGAAGGATTTTATTGTATATTGCCAGAATAATCCAATTTAGCAGGTCAGGGGCTTTTCTTCTTCTCATTACAAAGAGGAAAAAATGTTTTTCTGCACGTTTGCATGATCTTAGAGCGCATGTAGTTATTTAGGGCATGCATCTCCCAAGTGGCAGAAAGTGAGTGTTTTAAGTGGGAACAAAGGCTGTCTAAGTAAGGGCTGTGACGGAGGAGCGTCTTTGTGGGAAGATGACAAGGAAAAATACAAAAATCCATCAAAAATGGTGCTATCAGCTCCACTGATCGAGGATTGTCTGATGAAGAAGTCACTTTAATTGGGACTCCTCATCAATAAAAAAAAATGCCATATGCTTAAACTGGTGGAGTATGAGGGATGAGACTCATTAAAAAACATAGTAGAAGGAAACTGCAAAGTGCACATAATGACTAAATAAGTGGGTTTAGGAGGGAAAAGAGCAATGAGGACTAAGATGAATTTTATTGCCTTTTTTGAATGAATGTACAACCCCCACCCCAACATACAAACACACACACACACCTAGCCAGACAAAGGAAGCATAAACTAACAAAACAGATAATATAGCAGGCTGAAGCCATCAATGTAATTTATAATGTATTACCCTATCACCCAGTTGTGTGAGTATGCAAGACTGTGGTATGTCTCCAGGGCGGCTGAACACACTCAGCAGAGCCCCATCTGTTAGTGATGTTGACAGCTTTTTGTGTGACTGCGCTGCGAACGGCCGCAGGGGGTGTGCAGGGTGGAAGAATGACAGATAGCAGCCGTTAATGACAGCAGGCAGAAACAAAATAGATGACACCATGAATCAGATGCTAATTTATATCAATACTTACAACCCCAATCCATGGGCAAACACACACACACAGCCTCATTAAAACTACTAAATTCCATGTTGAAAACAAACATGGCATGAAATACCACCACCCTACATGCCCCAGAGAAAAGACATTTTTAACAGAAATGACATGCAGAGAAAAAACACCCTGGGATATGAAAAACAAAAAAGCTTCCATAAGTTTTAATAAATCATGCACAACAATTTGGAAAATATTTATTTGCATGACTATAAAAACAAAATGATCTTTAATATCTGAGATCAGTTTTAACTCTAACCCTTTAGGCATAGTTTATTCATAGAGGAAAAATTTTTAAATACACTAAAGAGACTTAATTTCATAGTTGAAGTAGCCCAAAGTTGGAGTGGAGTTTGATCCAGTACCAGAGACATTAGATCAGAAGTCATGGCCTGCACTCTCTTGTTTCACAGCTAATTCTCCAGATGGCCGATCTGCTACTATTCCCAACAGTTGCACCAATAAACCCTTGACATAGCAAGTAAATGTCAAACTTAGCATCTAATGCTTCATGTAGAGGAAACAGCCTCGGCTCTTAAGTGGGAAGGAGAGTGCACACAGATGAGTGCCTCAAACTTTACAACCCCTCTGCACCCGCAGCAACGAGCTAATACTTGTAGCTCATGTAGCCCAGACAAGCATCACCAGCTGCAGGGAAAGAGGTAAGAGCTGCCAGGAACAAACATCTTCATCACCCCTTTGTGTTTTTGCACCTAGTACCCAACTTCTCTGGCTTCCATTATCCATGTTAAAGCACTATTGGGTTACATTTTATTGATGCCTGGAAATGATGCTGCAATAAGGGGTTGACATGCGCTCAACCCAGAACACACACTAATAAAAAACAACCCAAGCATTGTGTAACAAGGAGTGTGATTGTCCCTTAGTCAGTCGGCGGGGGGGGGGGGGGGGGGGGGGGTCCCTCTGTTGGGGACATAACTCTGCTGGAGATGTTACATTCTTAGGGAAATAAGATTATAAGATTTGAGCTGCAGAAATATAATATGCAAATGATAGCGAAGAGAACATTCAGCTCCTCTACGGACATTCAGCACCATGTGGTGTTGGCTACAATCTCCTGAGTGATGTGGCTCACAACTCCGCCAGCGATGTGCGGATTGCCCTGAAACAGCCACTTCTACTGCTTTAAAGGCTGAATGGGTTTAAAGGTGGGCCAAAAAAAGCTACGATACAAAAAACACCTACAGAGGGATCCTATTTCGTGTTTAAAAAACAATCCTCTGAAGTGCGACAACCGACAGAGACGGACTAAATGACTGCAAGCGCTGTGGGCGTATAAAGTGAACAAATTCATCCCCTGATAAGAGGAGGGGGGAAAAAGCACTAGATGAGCCCAAGAGAGGCTGAGATGGGGCTCGGTTACCAGATGAAAGCATTACTGAATCTGGTGGATATGATGCAGTTCTGTGTGTGAGGCACTGTGGCGGTCAACCTAAACAGTTACATAATCAGCCCTCTGAAGATGAATATTGCATGCTACAGCCGACACATAAAGGTCGTTTGTGGGACCTTGTACTGCCTGTGAGGCGCAGGAGGGATTAGAGACCAGGAAGATGTTTGAACTTTCCCCTCATAAGCAATTCAAGACGTTCTGCTATGTTTTCATAAGAGTGAGCATAGTCTTGGCAAGTGAAGTTTTAGAAAGAGTCACACACAAGGAAAGCTTTTTAAAGTTTCAGTAAAATGTCTCCTCAACCAGAAGCCAATAAATAGTTAGAAAGCACAAATATCAGCGACATCATGCTAAAGATGTCACACACTGGAAGAAAAGCTTTTCTAAATCATCCGCTCCAAGGCATTTATGAATCCATTTTTGTTCCAGTTTGAAGAACAGGGGGAGCGTAACCCTGACTTTGTTGCCATTTAACGAAGGATTAGCAACGCGACCTCAGAGATCAGAGGTTATCTGCTCGGGGGAAATCAGGCGGGTGCAGGGCTGGAAATAAACACTGGCATTCCCCTTATCGACAAGAAAACTCAATTCAAGCTAAATCAAGTGCACGTCTAACTCTTTAAACGTCCCCTGCAGCGTCCTCAAACTGGCCGATGGCACACGTGATGCATCTCCTGTCCCATGAAGCTATGTCAAAAACCTACAGGCGTCCTTGGGAACTATCAGAATGAAATCTCAGGCCCAAATTACAGTATCTTCCGCTTACAGAAGTGACCTCCTCATCAGTAACAAAGTGAAGTAACAGCAGTGGGTGAAAATAAAAAAAAGCAAAACTATAAGACCAATATGCCCATTTACGGTCAGTCAGTATCCCACAAGCTTGTTAAATAAATCAGACTGTCTCCAGAGAGTAAAGCAAAACAGTGAAGTCTCCTTCTAAACTCAGCTTCACCAGGAAAGCAAACAGCTCAGGTCCCAGTGTTAGTCTTGTTAGGTATGTGCTCTGCACAACACTCAGATTCCTTTGCAGGCATATCCATACAGTGTGAAATGTCTGTTTGATGTTATGAAACATAAATCCTTCCATGTATGAACTATTCATTAAGACTGTGTGGTCAAAGAAAACAAGCTCAGGATTTCACCTTGCCTTAGTGATAATAAAATAACTTATAAGCAGACAGAATCTAAATCCTCTTGGTTTATGTGTTTGATGCTGGATTGCATTCAGACTTGTTATAGGTGAAGATATACTGCATAAGAGGGAGATGGTATATCACTTAATGTGGACAGTTTCCACAACCAGAGTCACTGCAGTATGAAAGTTTCTGTAACTTTTTAGCTTTACCACCTGAAACCTGGCAAACTGGAGCCTGTGATATACTATTTTCACCCTGTGAGAGTCTCAGATAACATGCCATTCTCCATTCCCCCAATCACAGTGAGCCAGCAAACATGTGGCCTATTTATTTTTATTTTTATCTTTTTCTCGGCTGTTGTTGGCTGGAAGCGGATGTTCCCAGCAGCAGCAGTATTTCACTTGCAAATTGGCAGCCATTTCATTATTAAGGGTGGGTTTTACCCTCAGAAAAGATACAGCACTAAATCAATGATGATCCCCTTTAACTTAATATATATTAAAAGATGAGATGGGTCCTTTTAAGATTAAGTAATCAATCTGTATGTTGCTGAGTACAAATAAGTTTAAACCATTAAACAAGAAAGGAACCCATTCTCTGTTAGAACTATAGACCTTAAATGCTATCTAAGCAAACTCACTTTTCCACACATTAACACAAAGATGTGATTCCACGTACTGTAAAAACAGACGCGTGCACAAGTTTAATCCTTTGAGAGGTCCTCTGCTCTTTATTCATGAGCAAACCCACTTAACCTAATAACATAAAGAGGTAAAATGAGTCTGATAAATTAGGTTTAATTCTTAAATCTTTAACTGATTAGAACTGGGCAAAGACTAATAGCACCCAGACTGAAGATATCTGAACCGGTGGCAAAAAAGATGCCATACTTGGATGCATGTGTGTAATGAAGTGTGCATGTGTGTTGCAGCCCTGCTCTCATTCCTTTTGCCTTTTACAGGAAATCAAAGGCACTGAAGGTCATAAATCATCACTCTGAATGAGAAAAGTGTGGAAAGAAGTGGTGACAAACAGGAAATGCTAACAAAAACAAGTCGTGGGTGCCATTTTTTTCATTTAAAAACTTAGTTTGAAAGATATATAGCCTTGGTCTGAGGAGAAACAACAAGAACTCGATATTTTTGAGTGAAATCCGTTTCTTTCAAATGCGACATTATGGGGGGGGCAACTCATGTTTGCCCCACTTTTTTTAATATCTGAGACAAAACACTTCCAGGAGAAACTTGGTTCTACTTTTACCTGTGACTACAGACGCGATGCTCTGTGCAGCAGTCACAAACACATCTTTGACATGTCTTAACTGGTTTGTGTATTTTTCTGAGGTCTGAAATGTGCCAGAGGAAGGTTTATAAATAAGCTAACCTCTGGCAAAAACATGTGCCACTTGAGAAATTAATTGATAAGAGCATTTCAAACCCTCACTGTTGACCCAAATAATGCAAAGTTTTATCAATTACAGGAAGAAGATTAAACTCGTACAGCAGCACTTTAACTGAATGGCAGGAAAATGACAGGGGACAAGCTCCACTTGACCAAACTAATTTTTCTATAAAGTTTTGGGAAATGGGAGCTCAGTGGACTGATGTTAACTCTTGATGATGTAAAATGAAGGGCAGAATTTACTAAAAAAAAAAAACACACACACACTCTCTCCTGTGTAGACCACATTTAGTTATCATTTTTTCACCCAAACAAGGGGAAACTAATTTTAAATAAACTCTCAGACAATTAATCCAGGACACCACAACAAAGCCACTTCACTGTGCAGATAATTAAAATTAGTCACATGGAGGAAAATCTCCCCATAAGGGACATAGACGTCTCTTTGTGCGGGGCCTATTTTTGTCATGGGCTGACAGCAGCCGTCCTCTTACCTGGACCTGCCCTTTGCCCATGATCTTGTCCACAATCTCGTTATCGTCCTTGTTGAGCATGCTTTTGTCGTAACACTTCTCGTAGCAAAGGATCCGCAGGTACTGGGAGCCCTCCAACTCGATCTCGAACTCCTACGCAGATGTAGAGAAAGAGAATTATCTGGTTGCCTTGGCAAAGAAACTAAAAAAATGTCCCCTGAAAAAGATGACGTGTTAGTGACTGACTTCGTTCCACTGAGGCTCTGTAGTGTCTCTGAAGACTCGGGTCTTAGCTTTGCTGACAAAGTAACCGAATGAATCCACTTCAAGGGTGCAGTATAAATCTAAAAAGAAAACAGAAGAGACAAGTCCATCACAAAAAGTCCAACATTTAGATTTCTTGTGACATACTTCCATGTAATTAGGGCTGAGCTCTAAAGAATATATTATACAACACAATAAAGTCTGAATATAAAACCCCTGCTGATCCAATTCTTAATTACTAAATTGATTTTAGAGCCATTAAAACAAGTCTTTTAATTAAATCACAGCACAACAACAGGCTAAAAATACTTGCTCATGAGTCTCTTGGCACAAAAGCCATATTTTAGTAGTGTATAATATTGTTATCCAGTTCCCAAAAACAGTTATTCACATTATTAAATAATCTTTCAATTTTCATTATCATACAAGTAATTGTGTGGTTTTTAAAAAGTGCATAAGTAGCATGAAATGTTATTTTCACAGTCCAACGTGACACATTTAATGGTCTTACTGCCTCCAAACTAAGAGTGAATAAAATGAAAAGATTTAAAGTTTTGACTAAATATAGCCAAAAAGATAAACAAAGAAAATCACATTTAAGAAGCTGTAAATTTGTTCTGCTGAATGTTGCATCTCATTGCAGCCTTCTTCAAATGAATAGCACCATCGGAGTCATCATCCTACAGAAATATGAATCTCAGACTGTGTGTCACAACTGGTCCCACTTTACAGCATAAATGTTTATAACAGATCATTGACGATAAATGAGTGAGTCACTGGGAGGCAAATGTGCAACAAATGTGCATTTAAAAGCTGAAAAATAAGTAAATAACTCCACCAGAGCGAAACAGCTCTCCAGTTGGTCAATATGTTATAGTTTGTCAGCTGACAGACATCAGTCTCCCGCCTGTGTATACAATCAACCCCAGAACTCCTCAACATCCTCATTCCACCGCTGCCGCTCCGCTGGGATCAGCTCCCGCTTGACGCCTACACGGAGCAATTAAGTCTGTTAATGTGCTTCTTTAAACATCTGCCGAAGCTGCTCGGGCAGACCACGCCACCAGCTGTCTGTAAAATGTCTAGTACATCCTGTAGCCAGCCTGGACCTGGTCCCATGGGGTTACCTCCGTCTGACAGCATGAAGGATGGGTTTGTGGTTTGACCACGCACTGGAATCGTCTCCATGATTGGTGTGAGGGAAGACAGAGAGAGGGTGGGGGTTAAGGGGCCTGTTTGAATCCTACATTCATATCGTTACACAAAGATTGACAGAATATTGAGACTGAGCATGGAGAGACAGCAGCCATGCGTAGATGAGCTGTGACCGACCTGAGCTAACATTCACACTTGTAACACACAGCACTGTACAGTACTGGAACCTCCTTCCATCTGGATCCATTCCTTCTTTGTTTGTTTTCTCAGCATCCTGAAGGGTTCTGGCATAATTACTCCCAATGAGGAAGAGATTAGTGGCGATGGTATGAGGGAAGTTCAGCGAAGGGGAATTCAGAGTGACCATCTGGGGGATGTTTCTAAAATGAAACAGTTATTGTATGTTTCCGCCACATACGGAAGCATAACAGCTCATGGCAATTAGCTCTGACTTGACATACTCTATTAAAAAGAAAAAAATGGTTTCATTTAGTGAGGAGATGTGATGAAATTTTGGAGTAAAAGTAATATGGCTAATATAGTCTCAAGAAAAAAGTTTAATTTAGTTAGACACTTTTTATGACTACAAGAGCAGTTGTTGGTCATCTTCAATTTAGCAAAAGTACGGAAGAGTGATTGTTTAAGACATTTGGTGTTATTAAATACAGTTACGTGTGGATATGAGGAGTGTTCATAGTCACTAGGAGCTTCCAGTATTCTCTAAGAACTGATTTCCTCTCCATCTGAAACAGATTTATGTGCCCAGACCCAAAAGAGCATATTTAGAGATGCTTTTTTTGTGTGAGCACCCTTATCCAGGACAGCTTTGAAAACTAGGACAGAATTCCATGAGTTTTCATTTTCCTAGCAGGTCACCATGAGTATTAGGCTATGAGGGGGATAAATTGGTCAGTATGGGGTCTCTGACCCTTAAACGCAAGGGTTAATGGATACCATCCGTTTCCACCTCAATTAGCTGAGGACTACAGCCGTTATGGTGTGTGTGTGTTCTTATGGAGAAGGCTAATTTTTGCCCACGGCTGCCGAGTGCCGGGTCAAACTGAGGGTTCACAAAATTAGGAGGCAAGTGATAATCAGTTAAACTAATCAGCCTCTCTACAGTTGCATTTTACAGCCACTAGAAGGGCAGTTTACAAAGTTTTGCTTCGAGGCTTCAGGAGAAAATATTCGTCTTCGAGCAACAACAATAAGCAGAGAACAGGCGGATTCTAAGTACATTAAATCCACAGGGAGAAAACTAATAAAAGTTTAGCATGCAATAAATGAGAAAACAGGCAGTCATGGCTGGATTGGATCAGAAATCACAACAGTCCTAAGAAACTCTCACAGCTTTGGGGAACAATAAAAAGTGACAGAACTGCTGCTTCGGAGCTCAGAAAGTTCTTATCTAGCTTTCTTTTGCCCTTTAGCAGCTGCTTTTGTCTCCCTGGAGGAAGCTGAAGTAGCTAGTGTACCTTTCTCACATTATTCTTACAGAATATACAGTAATATGGGATGATCTGATGCTGTCATAGTCACACTATGCAGCTTCACTGAAACTTAGACATACTTAAATATAGACTAGGAATAAAAATAACGTGACAGGATACATCATCTTTTACTAGGTCATGATTTTTCAGACTTTTTTCATGAACAGTTTTTGGGAGATGGTAAACTCAGTTTTCCCCGCTGTGACCTAGTTAGACTAACTTTGCCCTGGGCTGAATTCAAAGCCCCCTTCCCACTGCGGAGAGACTGTTGTGACACAAATAATAGCTCAAATAAGATCTAATATTGCATCCTTATTCCACTTTTCAGTTTAAAAGGAAACAAAAAAACAAGGCTAATGTTAAGGACTCAAAAACACTGAATAAAACCTAACAATTATTTTATTTGATAATCTCCTTATACATCAAGAGAGAGCAGGCATGCACTCTCATGCAAACATGCAGCCCTGTGTTTTAAAATCTTCTGCTAAAAGACCACTTTCAATGCGGAACGCCTCAAACAGAAAATGCTACTGAAACAAACCACACAGGGTGAATTACACAGCAACATCCAACCATCGAGCTACATCTGAAGAACCTTGTAATTTCTAGTAATTTGTGATATTGGAAAGACATCTACAGGCAGAACTCATTACACACGACATCTCCTATTATTATAAGAGACAATGTGACATTATAGTGTTACCAGGACCAGCTTTATAACCCCACAGAGATGCAAAAAACAAATACTTCAAGCTTTTGTGAATTTCTGAAACAAGTGAAACAATCACATTAGTTAGAAGTCAGGTATTCTAACACAAAGGCTCACACAGAGGAGAAGATATGAATACCGGTGTGACCTTAAACTACACCAACACATAATCTGCCCACACCAACTCCAAGCCTTTCATGCCCCACCCAGACTCGGTACGCTCCACCAGACACACTAATGTCAAACCGTATCAGCGAACCCACCCGATTTCCCTTCACATGCACGCACAAACACACACTTCTTCGTTTTTAAACCTGTCAGCTCTCCGCGCTCCGTTGAGGATCAAACAGGCTTTCAGAGGAGAGAGCTTTCCAATCCATTAACTGGGAAATTCTAGGGGGCCAGCTTTCACATTCAGAACTGAAGGCTGTCATGGTAACTGAAGAAATCTGCTTCTTCAGTCCTCGATATTTGATATTTAAGCATGGACTTGTGCAACAAAGGGCACAGAATGTACCAGAGCACCAGCTGTCCATTGCGGTCTAAAACAACCTCTGTGGTTTTCTGCCAACATTACACACTGCTGATAATGAACATTCACACAGAGCTCTGTCTGCACAAAAAATATACAAAGGAACATTTGTGTAAGGTAGATAATTTCAGAGTGTGAACAAAACATCCCAGTTCAACAGTGAAAGCTGTGCATGATTTTAAGTATTTTTTTATGTGCCTGAAGTGTTTTTGTGGCAGTTGTGATATAAATGAAAACATCAAAGGAATCCTACTTTGGCTTCTGAGATGCTCTCGTGTTCCTCTCCTACCCTCCCCATCCACCCATCTGTTTTAGCCATGGACTGATTGAAACTACATGTGCAAGCTGCAGTGATCGACTGGATCATGTGTTTTGTTGGTGGAGGTATATGCACAGAAGTTAAACTGGACTAAGTGGAGAAAAAAAAAACCCAAAAAGCTCTTTCTGGCTGACTTACTAGCTGACTCCTTGAATCCTTTGGCAGAGTGGACGATCACATGCAGAAAGCCGTACAGGCCAGGAGTCTCCTCATCTGGAAAACAAGCACACATAGCAGTTAGTAAAAATACAGTGACGTAACACACTGTATCTAAAAGTCAGAAAGCACAGAAATCAGTGCCGTGCAAAGCAGTCATAGCCCATTACGACATGCATGACCCTCTTCCATCCAGTCTGCATCTATGTTTCATCATCGTACAGATAAGAGAATGATTCATGGGGGAAAAGCAAGGACATGATCCAACTGAGGCGCCCTGTTTTACTTGCAGATTTAAACTGAGTCACACTGGAGCTGCAGCTCTAATGTACCCAATATTTCCACTTTATAATGCCAGTTCAAAAATAAACAGATAAAATTACAAATGGCACATTTAAGCACACAAAGGTGCAGAACGATTCTTCTCCAAACTTTGAGCAGAGAAGACAAGCACATCTAAATCGCACAGATGAAGACCTTTTTAATGAGCAGGTGGTGTTTATGAAGCTGGAATGAGCAGGTTTAGGCAAACCTTTCACATTTAAAATTTCAAATTGGAAACTTGTAAAATCAGGACAATTTCTGAATCTTTTCAACCTGTAACTAGCACCATGTAATTTTCTGACCGTAAAAAATACTTGTATTGATAGCAAAGCGACATTTGTTATTTACATTCCTGGAGCCATTGTTGCTCAGCAGCGTCATAAGACTGAGAAACCGCACTTTTTTGTGGGACACTGTCCTGTTTTACAGCAGAAGTTTGCTTTACGGCACGGTGCCACACGCCAGCAACTGGATATCAAAACAGTGGGCATTTTAAATGCACTGTAGCTGATTGATCAATGAAATGCAAGGGGACATTGTTGGAGGAAGAGAGGAAAAGAAGGACAGAATAGGGCAGAGAAAGAGACAAGACAAAAGTCATTAAACTGGGTTTTTTGGCTGGAAAGAGCTCAGAGAAGAGGCAAGATACAAGACAGATGCCAAATTAGCCGTTGTTCAGGCAAGCCTGAGAAAATCTGCCAAAGCTCAGTAGTTCTGCTTTAAACATGAAAATACACAAACACACACACACAGACTTGGAGTTCCTCAGTGAGAACAGTGTGAGATTTTTCTTCTTCAAACTTCCTTACGCATCAGATCAGACTGAACCTAAAGAGATTGTATATGAGAAAGGCTGAGGAAACTATTTTAATCTATCTGAGGATCAGGCAGAAACCGAACAGTTACAACAACCTTTTATCAGACAGGTATCAGACCACACATCATCAGCAGGACCAGTCTTCTATAACAGATGAGCTGGCTGCTGGGTGGAGGTTCACTGGTAGACAGCACTCCTCTTTACATCCCACCAACAGACATGTGAAGAGGACACATTCTTACTCAGGCTGTTTCCTGGTAAATAAACCATGATGGAAAGTGCTGCTGAGCTCCAGTGTAGATGGTTGAGAGGAGAGCAGTCAGGCCTCAGGGTTAAATGAGTATGTGTGTTTTAAATATGCAACTAGGGAGTTTCAAGGCAGACAGTTCATAGGTTCAGCTTCAAGGTGGCCTGTGTGCTGCTTTTAGCGTGAAAAGAAGACTTTTATGTCTCCACTGTAATCGGACTTGGCCAATGAACTGTTTAAAGCAAACATATGTTAACTTGTTTTAATTCAATCAATACAATCAAGTTAAAGGGTGGGTATCTAAAGAGATTCGCCTTCTCACGTATCGTCTTAGTTATGAGAAGCATTCCTCCACCAGCTGGTATGCATTTAAACCCCGCGGTGCTCCTTGCATCATATGTCACTGAGGTTTGTCTGTGTGTTTATGTTTGCTTTGTAATAATCAGTGGGTCAACGGCAAGACAAGACGAAGATCTGGAGCTCTCCCTGAAAACACTGGAGTAGCACATCTATGGAGAAAAGTACAACATCCATACACTGATGTGGAGACAAGCTGATAGATGGCGGCTTTAAACAGCAGATCATTTAAAGACTACACCTTGGGATGCATCTAATCTTATTTATTCAGTAAAGATGACATTACTCCACTCTATTATTACATAGACAATGTTCAAAATATTTTACATTATAAAGGGGTGAAAGTATACTTAAAAAATGTCCCAAAACAAATTGAGATATGTCATTCTCCTTAGGAAAACATTTTAGATTCTACATAATAGATGCATGAAGCTGCCATCAGCAATGATATGTAGTCATTTGTTTTGAAGCATGCCTCAGGTTCTATATTTTTGCTCTCATATTTTCTTTTCTTTGGTTTTCTATAGGTTTCTATATAATCTGACTTCTTTTTGCCCTACAGGATTTCCCTCTACTAGAAAGAATACAGGTTTAAGGGATTTCTACAGGGGCTTAACGTTTTAGATCTAAAGGCTACAGCTGCAATGAAAAGGTTTTAAAGACAAAAATGCTGCTAAAACACAATTAGACTGACTCTCTTCTGTAAGCATTTGTAATATTCCCTGTCTGCAAAATGCATTTCACAAGTGTGTGACCAAATGTAGTAATTTCTTTGTGTACGGTCATGTAAGAAACACAGGGTAGGGCAATCTAATCTGAAGAATAAGCATGTATTCAAAATGTATATTGTACAACATTATTAGCTGAAGCATCATAGCAAAATTTAGGTGAATAAAGGATCCTTAAAAAAAACAGTCAAAATACTAGTTTTTACTGTTTGATGACGACTGAGACCATCATAGCAAAAAATACCCCACTACTCCAGTTTTTTTTGTAGCTCCTCAAAACTAACTAGATTTCAAAATGAAATCCAAAAGAAAAAAACACCATGATTACTTCTTTATGTCAAACAGCTCAAACAGAAATTCCTTTATATTAGAAGCAATCAGTTCTTTGTCTGAAATCACCCCAAAAAGATGTAGTAAATGTAGTTAAGCCTTTCAGTTCGTACATGCGTATTGTGTGTGCATGTGAGACTCTCTTGGTATTTGAGGAGATCAGAGTAGGTTGGCCAGATGGCTTTAATGTCACCCCCCAGCCTCGGAGAGCGGTTGCAACGTGGAGATCTGGAGCAAAAACAAACATATAGAAGCTCACCACCGTCACACTGCGTGGCATTGACCGCTACGAGCTAGATGAGAAACATATTGTAACCCAGATTCATCTCCTACAAGAGCCCTCGCTTTCATTATGTGGCTTTTTTGTGTTTAGAGTGAAATGGGCACTTTTTTTGTAAATTTAAATTCAAAGCAGAGGAGAGAGGAAAGAGCAATGAGAGACGGAGTGAGACTGTAGACAAAAGAAAGATAAAAATATCTAGTGTCCCAACGCTGGAATAAAAGAGATTCTTTGTGTAAGTTTTTCTTACCATCTTTGTTACTGGTGACAGGAATGTTGTGGACAGTTCGGAGTTTGAAACAAGAGCTGGTCAGGACCTGAAGCTCTACAGAACTTAATACACAGGCCTGCAGATCTGAGAAAAAAAAGAACCAGCTTCAATCAACCTTTTATTGTACTTTTGTGCAGGTTCTGAATAACTTTAAAATGTATCACACAAAACAGTAAAACTAAAAGGCAGCATTACCTTTCTTCTGGAGCTTCTGGATGCTTTCCTTCCACTCTGACCTTTCATAGTCAGAAGACAAGAGAAACAGAAAGCTCTGCATATACAGAGAAAAGCAGCATTAAAATACACATAAAAGAAATGGTCTCTTCATTAAAAAGCACACTCTCATGGTGTAAACTGATTTCACACTGTCAAAACAGTCTTATTCTTCTGTAAATCAGATCTGTTGGAGGAGTCTTTGACAGGGTCATGTCGCCCTCTGGTGGTGGAAGTTTAGCATTGCAGTGACATGAATGCTGCTATAAACCAGATGGCAAGCGGAGAGTACCTTTCCATGTTTGTTGTGTATGCGGAAGGGGATAGTAGGGGAATGCAGGAGCAACCAGGACTCCTGCTCATTCATCTTCTTCCTCAGACGCTCCACACGACTCTGACCCTTTGGTGCTTTCTGAAAAAAAGCACAAAAAAGCAAATGAACTTAAGAGAAATTCAAGCAGCACGAAAACAAGAAGTTTCTGTTTGAGGAAGCTGTGTTAGCCGTTTTATGTCTGACTCAACTTAAACAAGATCATTACGAGCAGACGTATACACACTGTGTCACGTTGATTGCTTCTGCTCCAAAACATGAGGGAATTTTTTTATGTTCTTGTTTCATGTCAGTGAAAATCAAATTACTAAATGATTTGTTTTATTTATACTCATTTTAATGAGCAGACAATAAATAGATAGATGGAACAGTAATGATTAGGTGTTTTAATAATATTTTAATGGTTGCTTCTACGACCTTACCAACAGAGGATTATATTCTGTCCAAATAAACACAAAATGTGTTTGCAATTAAAAGTTTGTACATCCAGATAAATAATTCAACAGACACAAGATCATACAACATGATGTGAAACTCAGTAAAACCATGTTACTATGAAAACGCAATGTTGACTAATTGCAACCTTTCCTATTTTTAAGACAGACTGTGGATTCATCTCGAAAATGAGCTGTGCTGTGGGAGTAATTCGGGGGTCTGGTCTTCTTGTCAGCACAGAAGGAAAACAAATAAATACTCCCAGGCTCCACCAGGAAGCCGTGAGTCAGAGCCAGCCAGGCTACAATCAGCTGAATCTCTCTGCACAGGTCTCCTGTGGCTGGAAATACCAACCGTGGCCACTCACTGTGCTCCTGGTGGGTGAGTATGATGCTCTCAGAGGGGAATAACAGGAACTCTGTGTTACTGGGGCTGCATTACTGATCAAATGTGTCACTGATGAAAGTTTATTGCATTTAACATTTCATCTGACATGAACTGAACAATGGAGATTCTAGTTTTGGGTTTAATTTATTGATTGTCTTTACTGTACATTATTCATAT
This sequence comes from Melanotaenia boesemani, assembly GCF_017639745.1. Lineage (NCBI taxonomy): Eukaryota > Metazoa > Chordata > Actinopteri > Atheriniformes > Melanotaeniidae > Melanotaenia > Melanotaenia boesemani. The sequence continues at coordinate 3,824,716 of NC_055696.1, forward strand.
CGGCACTTCTTTTTTCAATGAATTCACATTAAAAGGTAAGGTAGGTAGGTAGGTATATAACATGGCACATAAAGATGACCTCATCTCTAACGGTGATAAGGGTGGGGTTGAAAGGAAGGCACCGTGGTTCCAGTTAGGACCACTTCACAATGAACGCCTAAATAACTAAACAAATTACCGGCTTACACTGTTTCTCTGCAAACACAAAGCTTCCCTTCTGATTAATATGAATGTGTTTGTGTTTCCTAAAACAATAAGGAGCCAGCTGATGATTGATTATAAGGAACACTGGAAAGTCCCACTCAGATAAGAAGTAAAGGGGCCAATTCAGCATCAAGACTGGTAGATTTTCCCTTCCCAGATTTTGAAATTGGCTCAGCACTTTTTTTTTTTTTTTTGGATTATACAAGATTAAAGTGGTTTCAGTATGGCCTGAGAGGAAGTCATTAAACCCTTTAAAGCTTTAGGACTACACTGGATTTGGATCCACATGCCAGGACAGAAAAAATTACCTTCTCTTTCTGTATCTCATTCTTTAAGGCTGAGATTTTGATCTTCATCTCCTCAATCTCATGCTCGGGCAAAACTTGGATACTCGGGCAGGAGTCTGTGTCGTCCAGGGTTTGAAAAGTGAGATCAGCCAGAGGGATGTACCACTTGCACTCATACTGCTGATGGCGGCTGCAGGCAGACAAAAAGGATCAGGGGGATGAGAAAGAAGAAAATTAAATATTAGTGTCAGTTTAAAAGTCACACAGGGAATCCTGTTTTTTACCTCACTACAAAAACTGCTGTATAAGACTAAAATACAACATGGAGTCAGTCTTTTACACTAAAAGGCCTAATAAAGGCATAACCACACTTTAATTATAGTTCTATTCAAGTGCAAGTCTTGAAATCTGGGCCAGTTTCACTCGAACTGTCTTCAGCCTGTTCATGTTGTCACAAGGTTCTCTGATGAAAATAAAGTCTACAGAGAGCTACTTCAACCAGTACAGACGTGAATAATGTGCTTTTCCACAAACTGGACTTAAATAATCATTTTTGAGTGAAGCACAATCAACTCTTTAATCATTTGGAAGGTCATATGTGACAGCCTCCAGTGGTAGAACATGTAAATAATAATAATAAACCTCTCATTATAATCCTTCAGCCTGCATCATGAATACTTTTAATATGTTTAGTATTTCATTTTAAATTCAAGTTTCAAAGATGAGAAATAGTTTCTAAAAATTTTGACTGCTCCCATAAAAACAGCAACCACAGCACATCCCAGTAAACAGTAATTTAAGTATTTATTCCACATATTTAGTTCCACATATGCACATCAGCTGTGTACTGTTATAACAAACAATTTAGCTTTCCATGTGTCTAGTTTAGCTTTGTGATAATATTTAATGCTTACTCAGTGACATTATCAGCACAAGAGCCATCAATGCGAACATAAAGTTTATATGTGCGCACGTTTACGGACTTTTAAATTGTATTGTACTCAGGAAATGTGACACTGCCCTGCAAATTAATTCTGAAAAACAAACAAGTCTCAACTTCCTGTCCGGTTCTAATTCGGCTCGCTGGAATGGCGGCAAAGAGGTGATGGAGCAGAGTAATTGTCACATGCTCCATGAGAAGTGAAGAGAGAAGTGGAGGGTCAGAACAGGAGAGAGCAGCAGGGAAGCTGTGGCCGACTTTCTGTACAGCAGAGCGGAGCTCTTCTGAATCAGACAAACTTTATTAATCCCAGACTGGGAAATTTCAGTGTTACAGCAGCATTATAAAAATGACAAAGAGAGAAAAAAAAATTTAATTTAACTGTAAGATGCAAAAATACTAAATATATGATAGACTTAACAGATATCCAGGTCAAAAATAAAAAAAGATAAGAGATGCAAAAGGAAAACAAATTATAAAAAGTAGCTGGTGCTTGAAGAAAAGAAGAAAAAAAAACCCAGAAAAAAACAAAGCGAATTCTCTCAGCCTGACAAACTGTACCGTTTGATGATGATACATTACATGTTTGCCTTAAATAAATAACGTATTTATAAACGTTTGTGTTTATTTTTTAGGTGATATTTATTTTTCCTGGAGGAAACCCTGATGTAATTTCTATTTTTGTATATTTAAAATAGTAGGAGTAGAATCTATTTAAGTAAAATGGCGTGCAGCAACTATCAGTGGAGGTGTTGTAAATATGATTCATTGCAAAATGACAGAATAGAGATACTTATAGGATTCAGCAGGGATTAAAGATCCTCAGCGGCTCAAGGTGATCGCATTGCTCTGCTCTGTGTGTGACTGTTGTCTGTAGGCGGCACACTGAGATAACAGTCCAGACCATAATGGTTGATTTACAGGTCTGGTAGTTATGGTAACGCTATGTATTTCTACAAGAGATGGATGGCTGAAAATGGTGCAGACAAATGATAGAGCTCAACCTCAAGAGGTTCCAATCAAGCTAACAGGAGCAAGAAAAAAGCTAATCCTGTAAAAGCTGCACTCGATCCACTGACATGACTCAACTTCTTATATGTAGCAACACACACAGACACACACTGTGTTTCTGCCACTTCCCCTTAATGTACAACCGGCTCAAACACGTTTTCTTTTCTGGACACATCAGCGTCCAGATGCCTGCTTTCTCTGCTACGGGTGCTTCAAAGATGTTCATGCCTTGAAGAGGTGGAATGAGAAAGGGAGACCTGATTGTCTTATAAGGAGAGGGAGACATCTAAAGTAAAGTGAGCTCACCCCACTGCTGTCTTCTTCATCTTGGCACAGAGCAGCAGATCAGTGAAAAGGAAGACGTGTCGTAGCTTCCTGGAGCTTTCCGACACCTCCACCAGAAAGCCATCCTTCACAAGCTGACGGGCCTAAGAGAGCACAAGATGTTCATTCAGGCCATTTCATCAACCATTTCAGCTCAAAAAAGATGAAATGTTACAGTTGTTTCAGACAAAAATAGCTCGAACAATGATAAAAAAACTGTGATAACAGTGGGATGTTCGGCCAATTTGTCTCACTTACACTTTGATATGATGTGATTCAATTTCAAGTGCACAAAAACATCCCACCCACCTCTCCTTTGGGTGTAGTGACAGCGGTCCTCCGAGGATCAATCTCCTCGTTGATGGAGGAGAGGAAGTTCTGAGAAATCCGCAGAGCGTCCTGCAGGAGGGGGAAGTCTGGATGGTCCTTAGGGGTGTGTTTCAGCAAGTCCTGTGCAAGCACACAATTAACTGGATCATCTATAAATGTACTCATTCTCCCTTCGTTTTTTGGTGCTGAGATTGGATTCTCACTTTCTAACAGAAATCCACGAAGTAAGACGTGCTGATTTATTTTTTCATTCAAAACATATTTGTGCTGATATACTCTCCCTTTATACTGAACACTAAAGCAATCACAGAAAATCTCATTTCCTTGTTTTTGTTGAAGCTGCATTTCATCAGTGCAGCAGGGTGATGAACGCTGCAGCGAACAACAGAGCAAAAGCAGCCTTCCTTCCCAGTTTTCTTTGCTTAGTTTCCAGATGTGACAAGAGCATGACCTTTGCAGGAACATTTAATGCAACAAGCTTTTTGTTTTCCTTACAGCCTTATGTAAACTTACTCAAACAAAACACACCCATCACCCTCTGCTTGCCAGACTGACAGCTTCAGATTCATTTTCTTATCCAAAGCAGAAGACGTCTTTATGATGGGAGGACACTGTGATAAAATCAGCATCTGTGGTGATATCAAACCACATATTTGAGGATGTAAAACTCCTCTCACTGATGGATGTACAATATGATAATTAGATTTTGGGTACTGTTTCAGTGAAGATTTTTATATATATGAAAAGCAGCTTCAACTAAATCAGTTGGTAAATGCTTTTTCAACTTAAACCTTCAGTTAAAAGAAAAAGAAAAATTACTTTTATGTGCAGCTGATTATAGTTCTTACATAATTTAATGAAAGTATAAGAAATGTCCAAGGAAATTGCAATCAGTGCATCTCCAACTTATATATAAGGTTATTTTTGCACTTTGGGTGAGCTGAACATTTAGTTGTGCTAAAGCAAGTTAAGTACTCACATGAAGGACCAGGGTGCTTCTGGTAACACGGTCAATCGGCTTGTAGAGGAGAGCTGTGAGGGAGGGAAGAGGAGGCTCTGAGTCAGTGTTCCTAGCATACAAGTGAAAACACACAGGCACACACAGCAGGTCCCAGTCCCACAGCTCAAACAAGGATAAATACTCCCACTCAGCTCAGACTGCACTGCAGAGCCAAACACTGCATTTAGTGTCTGACAAATGATGATTATCATGTTGACATTAGGCTTCAGGACTTCAAGAATCTTAACTGGTAAATTTTCCTTAAGCAACACAGCTGATGCTGAAGTTTGACCTCCTTGGAAGTGGAAAAGTGAAAAACCACTTTCCATGTAGGGGTTAAAGGAGTCACATTACATTGATCGTACTATTCTCTACACAGATAAAAGCTGCTCGGCAACAGCTGCTCGGCTTATTGATGCTGCTAAAAGGTAAAACAACAGACTCCCTGGACACTGAAACACACAGATTCAAACACAACACGAATAAATCTATCTATAGAAAAAAAAGTACAATAAGTCTGACATCTGCTCGCATGCCACCAATCTCACATCTGAGCCTGGTTTAAGCTTGTATCACCACTCTTGACTGGTTTCTCCAGGGACGGCTTTGCTGCTAAGGTGGTGTGAACAGCAGAGGCAGCTGACATACATGAGAGACTTGAACAGTCAGAGGAAAATGAAAGCTGGTGAGAATGCAGAATAAAAATGACATTGAGAAGGTGGAAGAGGTGGAAGCACACCTATAAATGTGTAAGGAGAGAAAGAACTTTTCCTCTGAATTTCCACCAGCTGTCCTGTGCTCAAGGAGTCATCTAATGAAATTCAAAAAAATGTCTCAAGGTCTCAAAATAATAACAATGTTATTGATGTTACAGCATTATCTAAAGGAAGTATAATGCTGCTCTACATATGAGCTCAACAGAGATAGGGAGGATGCTAATAAAAAACAATTCAGACGTATAAACATTCAGAAGGCAGCTGACAATGTTCCACTCTGTGATCAAGCTCGTCTCCATTTTTAATTGTAAAAAATCTACAGTTATAATAACTTATTCCAAAAACCAGAAGGAAGCTAGTCAAGTGAAACTGAGAGGAGAGATGTGTCTTCGGTATGCAGGGGGGGTCGTCCCAGCCAGCCAGAACCTCATATACATTCATCTGGTTAAACAATTCAACAACACTCCCTTCAGCTGTACAGACATGTTAGCTGTCTCTTCTTTACTGATCTGCTCATCCTCACCTCATCCCTCAATCATAATGTATTAAAGAGTGAGAGCACAACATGCTCAGATCTACCAATGGAGCCTATCACATTAAACTTCATTCCCTCCATAGACTTTCTATATTAAATTACACACATGCACACACAGAGTCAGTGTGATACCAAAGAGAATCTTCTAGAAGATCCTTGATGATGCTCTTTGAAGTTTGTTCTCTCTCTGATCATTATATGGCCTCCGTCAATGGTCCTGGCTCACTGAACCAACACTGCTACCTCCAGGGGGATTTACTCCAGACCCTGCACTGACTGCAAGGGCACAGAATATTTAATTAAGTGTGTGTTAAAATTTGTATTCACATCACTTTGTAACAGCCTTTAGGTTAGCTTGAAAAAGATGGGTAGCATGTTAACTGTTCAGTAACGTGTTAATCGCATCAATTGACTGTCGATGCTCCATGTTTGTACAGCGAGCTGCACTTTGGAGCTATAATTAGGTGCAGTTATACTCTGAGCTAAGTGCCAACATCTGCATGCAAACAGGTTCAAAATTACAATGCTTACATGCTCATGTTAACCAAGTGCAATAATCAGCATGTACCGCTGTTTGTAAGCGTCGTTAATTAAGAATAAACACCAAGCACCGTGGGGGCTGATGGGAATATCATCCATTTTGCAGGTGGTGAGTTTGTACACACCGGAGTGCAGGAGTTACCAAAGCCAGATTTATCCTCTAAGGTCAGAAACCACCCATCAATCTGTCTAAATGACCCCATTTTAAAAAAAAAAGATATATCAGTCTGAACAAGGTCATGTTTAACTATTGACACATTTTTTTTTTTTTTTTGCTTTAGAGAATGTGAACAACCTACTTGATTAGACTAAGAAAAAATAGTTGTTTTTCTCTCTTTTCTCCTATTTTATTTCATATATATATAACATTAGAATTATATATAATCTTAGAAACAGTAGGAGTTAAGATATTAGCCAGGAAGCTAATGTGTCACTGATCATTTTTGGACCCATGTGTCGTATTTTCTGTTTATTTAGCTATCGCTGATGGAGAAGCCAAATTTACAGTCTAGTCAAGAATCAGGATGAGGGAGGATGAGAAGATTCAGAGACGGAGAGGATCGGATAGAGAGAGGGGGATTATTGGAAGTCGATGTCCTGTCACAGCGAGGTGCCTCTGATTGGTTCAGCTCTCAAGGTCGCCTTAACAACTTGGCTCACAGATAGATCATCTTTGCTAACCAGGGGATAAACCAAGTGGGCAAAGTCTTTGAAAAGAAAGCACACACATGGCTTCGGGTCCTTAACTAGGACAGGGAAGTGCCAGCTTTCATGCTTCGGTTTTTGGCAAAGCATTGCACTACCAGCACCAGGCTTGGGCCAGAGAAGGAGGAGGAGAAGGATGAAGAAAAGAAAGGAGTCAAGAATAATTAAAAACAGAGTGGAGTTGGATTGCTTATTTAGATGTAAAACAAGTTTATTATTATTATTATTATTAATTTAGTACTTGCATTTCTACACTGTACACTGACCTGACAAAACCTGATTTATTCAGTCAAGAAAATTCCAAAAAACGTGGGTTTCTTTAAATCACATACTGTTAAATAAAAAGAAAAACATGAAAAATGGACAGATGAGTGCAGGTAAGAAAGACAGGGAACTTGCTAAAATATGGAAACAAGTAGAAAGGAAGAGAAGGATGAGGAAAAGAAGTCCCTCTGATACATGGGCAGGTTATTAAGAGACTAAAACACAAAACTAATCAAAGCAGATGCCTTGGGTGCTGACAAACCTCGATTGTTAAGGGAATGTGAAACTATTTTCAAGCTACTATACTTAGCTGCCTTATAAACCAGTGATAAAGCATGTAAAGAGAAGAGTTTCCCGAAATTTAACATGTAGCCTTATCAGGGAAAAAGGAGAGAAGAGTATAATTAACACTATCGCTCTTGGTTGAGGTTTCTTCATTTACAATTCATAAATTATCAGACCGTTTGCAGGTACATGCTGCTGAAAACTGACACACACGAACACTCACCCAGCTTCAATCAGTCTGACAAAGATATACAATTTAACCAGCTGATCTGCACATCACAGCATAATTTGGGCAGCTGACAACATTTTCTTGTGTCACTTGCAGCTTTAGGTCTACCGTCTGGCACAATCCCCAAAACAGTTTAAGTTTGCATGTTTTGAGCTGAGAACAGGCATGTACCAGCTTTACAACACACACAAACACACACCAATCTTTTATCCGAGGCTGTGTCCAACAACTAAACGTGCTCTGCTTTTTAACAAACACACGTATAAGATGCTGTCCTCCTGCATCTTCATTATAAAAATACAGCAGGGAACATTAGTCCCAGTCCCAGTGCTTCAAAAGAAAGTAATTTCATCATCTCAGAACACAGTCTCCAACAAATGAATGCAAAAGAAAGGAAAATTAAGCCCTGAAATAACCATCAAGCATCCCTAAATAACTATCCTAACTTCAATCTCCTCTTCAAACATCCTACAACAGGAACTGTGTACATATCCAAGCGCACAAAATTTCAGGGGAAAAAAAAGAAAGAAAAAAAAAATAATGAAAAAAAAAAAAAAAAAAAAAAAGGAAAAATAACGCTCCAAGTTGTCTCCATAAAACATCGGCAGCTTATGCAATGCAGTCGTTACCGTATGTGCAGTTACAACACAGTCTGAGGACCAGAAGCACCTCCATATCCCTCTTCTCCTCTCCTGACTCTGCTCTCCAGCTCACTGCCTCCTTTCTCAGCCACAGATACCACGAGAGCGAGAGAGAGTGAATTGACAGAAGTGTGAGAGTGTCAGTGTGTGTGTGTGTGTGTGTGTGTGTAAGAGAGAAAAGAGCAGGTTCAGACATGCACCAGTTTGCCTCCTGAAGCCCACCACTGCATACACAAGCAGAAGGGGCAGGACTGGATTCTTAAAGCAGCAAGCCAGCATAGCCTTCACGCATACACTCAAACATCCACACATGAGCATGAACTTACCCTCCATTGAAATTGTTGTGGTACAATCTTTAGAGTCTTTAGGGCCTTTTACCTTGAGGTTCTGGAAAAAACACAAACATAATAATTAATTTGAAAGTAAACTGCACGCAGGGTCTCATGATCTGATGGGGGGCTTCACATTATGCACAAACGCAGCACAATTATATGTGTTACAGTGTCGTCATCGTAAGTAGTGAGGACCCCTAACCATTGCTTACAATAACCACACACACCAGGTCACCGCAGTTGAGTTTGACAGGAGAGAAAGGAGGTCTCAGGTCTGTTATCTAGGTACAGCACATGATTACCAGTCAGCATGAGATCAACCCAGTCCTTCACTGCAGCTAAAGAGATGACAATTAAAAGACATCCTGGACAGTAGAGGTGGGTAGTAATGAGTCAGATTTACTCCGTTACATTTATTTGAGTAGCTTTTTGGAGAAAAAGTACTTCTAAGATTAGTTTTACTGCACCACACTTTTTTGTGAAGAAGAAATGCAACTCTTACTCTGCTGCATTGGGCTGCACTGAACGTGTTACTTTGACCTTTTATTGAATTCTATTTGCCCGAGAGATGCCACAAGTTTCACCAATCAGACATAGCCACGCAGTCACATGACAAACTCTTCTCACCAAGCAGGCAGAGGGTGAAAAACACATGAAAAATGTCAAAGGAAACTGTCTCTAAGGCAGCTGAACACACCTGGCTTCATATACAAATCATGTTTTGCTTTCACACAGTGTAAAAAAACAGCGATATAATGCAGTGTTGTCTGTGTCTGCCTAAACAAACTGGCATACAAAAACTCAGTATCTAACCTGAGGGAACACTCTGTATCATGTTTTTCCCTACATTTTCGTTAGCTACCGACTATCACAAGACGGCTTTGGTAACTTGTCTGTCTGCTTATATAATTTCTAAAAACAATAATTAGACATTATCGTCAGGTACTCAGTACTTTAGTACCGTTTTACTCCTGAGGCACTACTTGAACAACTACTTTTTACTTCTACTTGAGTAATGTTATTTTGAAGTAACACTACTTTTACTTGAGTACATTTTTTGGCTACTCTACCAAACTCTGCTGAGCTACCAGATACTAAAGCTTCACTTCAACTATGTTGTAGTAAATATGTTAAAATTTGTCTTTATTAAACTTCAACTGAACCTAAAAACATGAGCAAAAAGCAGTAAAAGTCCTGTACTGGCTGTAGTGTTGAGGGTCTGAATTAAGTCTTTTTCGGTAAAAAAAACACTAATAATCAATCAAATGAGGTACGTATTTATAACTCAAAGCACATTTTAACAAATATTACAGTAACCAGTGTTCCTCAAATTGACATTGTTGTCCTCTGGCTGAAACAGGATATTTTTACTGGCTTTGCTTCCCTTCTGTGCTGTACTGCATTTTTTTTTCTTTTTTGCTAAATAAGATTTATGGTTGATGGACTCATCAATTATCTAAGTATCTTCATTCCTTGATGTTATGATGCACAACAGAAACATGTTCTACAGTTAAAAAAATAGGCACAGAATCAAATGAAAGTTGCATATTTGCTTGTATGACATGTTTCTACATTTTTCCATCTAGTCCTTGATCCTCTTATCATGGAAGATAAACTTACTTCTGATATCTTCTGGAACTGGATGTTGGCTTGGCTGCATTTCTCTGCCGTTTCTAGCGCTACCTTGTAGTTATCCACGAACGCCTTGTACACTCCCAGCTGGCTGGCCTGCAGTGAGGAGGAAGAAAGAAAAGAGGAAAGAATAAAAAAAAAATGGATAGCATGAAGACTGGGGCACAGAAGTTGCATTTAGTTTTCTCTTGTTTGATCCGATTTGCTTCATGAAATTATTATGATTATAAAACTTATAAAATGCAGATTTATACAACGTCTTTTGATACCATAAATCAATAAATTTCTGAATCAATGGAGGCTCTGTGAGGTTCTACTGACTGAAAAAGTTTCAACTCTCTTCCTTTTGATAAAAAGCCCCTCTGCAGCACTGAATGTGCATTATAACACAAGCTGCATAGCATCAGTGCATGAATATGCATCCTGCTACAGCTATGCTTGAATGCCTGGGCTGAAGAGCCGACTGCACCCTATTAAAACAGCCAGATGGGATTCAGATGAATAGAGTGAATGAGTTAAGACTCAATGTTTTTGTTTTTAAACTCTTATTTTAAGTTCTTCTCCTTCAACTTTCCCCTCAGACAGTGAAGTGGAAAGTTGGGCTCAAGACAGGAGACATCAAACCTTATTTCACATGTATAAGAAGTTTTTACTTAGTACAGACCAAAAAAAATAAAAAGTGGTTGTATGATGATGTGTTCTTTGTATAATACCAAACTAGAGGGTCAATCAAAAAAAAAGTTAAAATTAATTCTGTTGAAGTACAACGTTGGAAGAAGAGAAACCACCATGTGTGATCCCTGCATTTCCAATGATAGATATTTGGCAGAATGGCTGAAAAGTTCCAACCAAACGAATGACGTTGCATCAGATGTCCATCAGTCGATTGTGTTGCTCGGACACATCATCTGTGAAGCGGTGCTCCAAACAAAGTGTCAACACTTCACACAACAGGTCGAAGCGGCAGGGGGCAAAACAACAGCTTAGATTTGCGGGTGAAGATGGAAAGGAGTGACCGAAGCAAACAGAAAGAGAAAAGAGTGGGTTGGAGCTGTGGTGTTTGCTACAAATAGCCACTTTCTCCTCACATGGACAGCAGAGTTGCAGCCTGTATTTGTAGCTGTTTCTTTTGGACACAGCTCTGGAAAATGAAAGCTGTTTTGAATTTACTTTAGAAAAAACTCAACAGTTTTGAAGCCGAGCTCATGGTATTATGATTAGTTGAAGACAGTGCAGACAAGCAGAGCAATAAAAAACATTAGACACAATTCCAGCAACCCAAACTGAGCTGTATTATGTGCTTTGGATTTAGTGATACTGAGATTAACAGGGAGCCAAAATAATTTAAATATTCTTTGTTTAAGTCATTGTCAGGCTTGAGATGAAAGAGACGCTTTAAAACACGCAGAGTGAAATCCCACAACACAGTTTCTGTTACTACAAGAGGCCATAGATCCCCTTTTGATTAAATACATCTATTATTGATAACTATGCCTATTGTTGATATTTAACACTCAAACTTCCATTAGTTGGGGTCACGTGACTTTTGACTTACCACACCACAGCACTCATTAACAAAATGACATCTCTGCACGAACACAACATACTTTAGTCACACACTTAGATCTCAAAGCGTGATTGCTTTCACTCAAAATGAGCAGCATTTAAACATCTTCCCTGCACAGACCTAGCTTTAAGATCACACTGGAGGAGGTCTTCAGGGATTAACAGCTCGCTGCATTAGGCTTAAATACACTTCTGCATGCTAACATGCAGCTAATTACAGAGTTAAGGTTATGCTCTAAAGCAGAAATACTCTTTTCAGTGTTTTAGTATTGCACGTCAGTTTGCTAAGCATAGCTATGGACACTAAGAAATTAGACAACTGAGAATTGCAAATGTTGCAGGTACTTACCAAATACTAAAATAATACTCAAGAAATGAGTCAAAATTGGAATTTTTTTTTCTTAAGAAGGATAAAATGTTGGTCCCAGGCTATAACCATGTGTAGGCTGCATCCTGTCTGCATAAAACCAAGTAATCCACCCAACAGTCATTTCCTGTTTTCAGCCTGGACCAAAGTCAATGCCTGACAGAACAGCTCGCTACTAACATGGCTTACTAGATTACCACAAGGAAGCAGTTATAATAATGTAATACCTGGTTTTACAGTGAATACAATGTATTATCAACAGATGATTTTCCAAAAGCCCATTTAAAACAGTTCTCATACACGGCTGATCTCCACCCATTTTCTGCCAGCGGAGACATAATTAAATTGCTTGTAACCACAGCTGAGCCCTTCCCTTGTTTGAAATAAGGTGAGAAAACTTAAAACAGTGGTTGGCTTTTTTCCACTTTGTGCCCTTTTCTTGGAAATTTGTCTCTGTGTTGCTCCAGTGGCCTTCATGCTGCTGACAAGAAACAGTAGGGAGTAGACCAGATAATTACACAGCCATCTGTACTCTCACGCTGCCGCTCTGACTAAATGTTTTGCTGCCGCACGAGGTGCTCATGTACGCACATTTACACAGCACAGATGGGAGCTGATGACTTCTCTAATCTGTGACACTTGGTGGTGCAACTCCTGTGATCCCCACAGCGGAGGAGTGTTGTTGAGAGGAAGTTCTTGAAAGTCTTAAGATATTTATATAATTTGTTCTACTGTAAAACATCAGCCCATAGAGGTCTCTGTTAGTCTCTTCACAAAAAGTCTGCTTAACAGTCTTTAATGAATAAAATATTTAACTTGTTTATCTGTCACACAGTTTGCAAAGTTTAATTAAAGGGGCAATAAGCAGAAATCATTTCTAGATCGGAGGAGTTTAAAATTAGCTATGTGTAGAAGTAGAGGTGTAATTTCGACTGCTGCATGACATCATGCACGCTGTCTGTGTTGATCTCCAGCTCCATGTTTACTAGCCGGTTCGGCTGCCCGTTCATGTATGTTCATGTGATTCGCCACCTCCTCCCTTCTCTCAGAGCCCTCGGCAGGAAGAAATGGCGGCACATATTTTTGAGGCAAAATGACGGAGAGCGGAATGAAACATTGACAACCAGAAGACAACCAGGAACCGACATTACCTCGAAAAGAAAAAACACCGGTTGTTGGTGAAGAAGATAAAGATATAGATATAGAGAGAGGAACTTTACCCGGGTTAACACTGGCCTTGTATTTCCACAGAGGAAAGCACTGCGAGAGCTAAAGAAGCTACAGTTTGACTGGAAGCTAGCTCTTCACCTGTACAGTAACAACATAAATGCTATAAGTTACTTCGACATGTTTCACAAAAGGATGACATCGTTTTGCTCAGTGTGTTTTTGTTTGTGAACAAGGCGAGTGGGGGGAGAGGTAGAGGGGGTGTGGCTCATCACACACTTTGTTTTGCTCTACAGGCAGTGCACAACAGCAAACCTTGTGGTGAAACGATTGAGCTTATTACTCCTTTAAGTCCTGTTTTTATTAATTATGATCGATGTGACTTTCTCATCTATGAAACTGAAAACCAAATCTGAAAGTTGATCAGCGTGGCGCACAGCTTTGTTTAATAATAGACTAAGCTAACCACGTTCTTCAAAATACACCATGAAAATTACATCTTTTTTTTTTCAGCACCAAAAATCCAGAAAGAATTAAGTTTTGTGTGAACAGATACAAGTATATGTATGTACCCATGTTCAACACTGAAACAAAAGAAAGACACGATCAAAATCTTAAATTTGATAAGAACAGAATTATTGTGTGCTGTTCATTGCATGCCCCATGTTACATTTTTGATATGTTTAAGATCTCATCTGTCACACGGTTGCAAACTTCATATTTTAATCATTAAAGATAAAGCAGAGGATACCAAATCAAAGCTAACAGCCAGAAGTCAACACTTAATCAGAAGCCAAAGGAGCTACAAATCTTTTATAACTTTGCATCTGTACTTAAAAAGATGCTAAAATCTCAGCTGAGTGAAAACATACTCATGTCCTCTAGTTAAAAACAGCTACAGTATGCGCTTGTTGATTAGCAAAATGTTAAATCTCTCATATGTGGGGGACATCTCATTTAGCTCTCATCATACTAATGAGTAAAAGCTGTGTCTCAGAAGATCCTTAAAGTTTGTCATGAGGTTCAATAACAGTAAGACTGTCCTAACCCTCATCAATCACACTGGAGAAAACGCTGGAGATTTAAAAACTAGATGTTAAGCTGACAAAAAATAAAAACAAAATAAAAAATATAAAAATATAAAAAACAGGAAAATTAATAGAAAATAAGTCAAATAAAATAAGAGAAAATAGGACACTGGAAAAATGGAATGGAAAAAAAAATGCTATAAAAAAGATGGATTAAATATTAAAACAAGTTAATTAAAAATGTGGAAATTTTAAATGTGTTAAAAAGTAATTACTACATAAATTGGTAAAACAACATCACCAAACAACAATAAAACCAAATTTAACATTGGAGATTTGAGAGAAATAATAGCAGCGCAGCCTCACAGCAAGAAGGTCGCTGGTTCGAATCTCGGCTGGGGGGGAGGTTTAAACCTTAAGGGCAGTGGCCTTTCTGTGTTTGCATGTTCTCCCCAAGTATGCGGCTTCCTCCCACCGACCAAAGACATGCATGTTAGGTTAACTGTTGACACTAAATTCTCCCTAGCAGTGTGTGTGTGTGTGTGAATGGTTGTTTGTCCCCTATGTGTTGGCCCTGCGATGGACTGGTGACCTGTCCAGGGTGTACCCTGCCTCTCACCTGTTAATGCTGCTTACCCGCGACCCGTAATGGACCAAGCGGTACAGAAAATGAATGAATGAATGAATAAATGTTGCTATAGCTGGATTGTTTACTTTCAATAGGAAGAAAAAGTACCATTGAAGAGCAAAACAGGTTCTGATGTCCAATCAGCATAATCAGCCATTCAAAATCAAACCCACAGCATTTCTGTTTTTAGGGGATAAATCTGCAGAGAGGTGCTGGTAAGCAATAAAAAAGTGATTATTCACCGTCATCAGACCTAAAAAAGCTGGTGGAAAACAAGTTGAAAATTCATAATAATCACACTTTATGATATGATACGATACAATTGTCCCCATTGGGAAATTATTTTTGAACCCAAAATGCTGCCTTTTGTGATTGTCTGAACTTCTTGTTGTGCAGGTTCTCAGTTTCAGAGAAAACTCATGTTTTAAATTTGTGGTACAACAAACTTCCAGCAGTTTGCCACCACTTTTTTTAAACAGAGGATTTCATTTATCCAAAGAATTTCCAGTCGAGGAAAATCCAAGACCACAATATGCTGCTTCAGCCTGCTCTCAGTGGGACATACTCAGGATGAACTAATGTGGCACATTTATTTTAGTCATACCAGCATCACTTCACCGGGTCACAGTGAAGCTGTTTAAAAAGGCCTCCGAGGTTAACGAGTTTTTACTGATGACTGGCTCTGGATTTTGCAGTCTATACAGGCATTTTCCCGTTAATCAAATGTTTATTTGGATTAGTGTTTCTTACTTTAAATCCAGTTTCTAACATCTCCATTGAAAGTTTCTATTACAGCCTGTTGCATCAGCCTTTATACAGCATATCAAATAAGACACACTCTGCTGTACATGCACATCTACAGTAATAAGTAAAAAGCTTTTTCAAATTACATTATCCACTGCAAATCTAAACATGCACAGATCTTACAGACTAGCTGAGGCTCAGAGCCACTGCTAACTCAATACACAGACATCCACATACACAATGATGTTGCTACGTTATGCAGCGAGAGGACTCGTTTAAGACGACAATCAACCACAAATATGACCTTTAATGCTCATGATTTCTGGATGGAAATAGGCTGCACACAAACACGTTGTCACATTTAGACAAGTGATTCACAGACCTGGCAGTTTAGTTTTAACAGCCAATAACAGAGGAGGAAGGGGGAAAAAAACTTGTACTGTAATTTCTGTGGCCACGTCAGACTCACCAGCTTCTGAAATAAATGTCCCACAGTGACCTTCTCATCCCACTGCTGTATGCTGGGAAAGAGGGTGTCGTAGAACTCTTTGTGGATCTCAAAGATGTCCTGGATTTTGTAGAAGATGGTGTCTATCTGCTGGATGGTCAGGACAGGCTGGGATGTTGATGCTGTGGCTCTCAGGGGCCGCATGGGCTGCAGAGAGAGAAGACGGAGTCGGTGAATGGAGAATTATAGGGCATAAATACCCTAAAGTTTCTGAATTAAAAAAAAAAATAAGTGAAGCTATGTTTGATTTTAGGGCAGGCTTTGAGCAAATTTGGATAAAGTTTTTCAAGTGATTGGAGTGTAATTTTAGCTCCATTTCCATTCACAGTTAATAGTCTTCCCCACTGTGGTGTTTCAGAGAAGGGGCAGATTGTCTGCCAACTCAACACATCTAATCATTAAGATGTGTGGAGTGGTCATGGTGGGCGGGGAAGAGGGTCTGATTAAGAGAAACACAAAGACTTTCACGTCATTTCTCTTGAACTAACGATGAGTCAGACTCTGATAGCAGGGGCAACAGACAAGTTGGCTCATTTTAAAGGCAGTGACAATAGCTGCATACGCACACATGACGCCCCTTCACGATCTGCATATGATGTCAAAGCAGCTGGCTGAGAGTTCCTTATCAGGGTTAGCAAACATGTTTAACAGATGATATAAACTAATCTGTTTTTAGAAGGAAAAGATTTCTAAAGAAACACAAAAATCGATTACTGTAATAAGTCAATTATTCTTTTAAAATGTATAAATTGGCTAACTTTTTTTAACCCAGGAGAACAGCAGTCCTATTAGCTTGCTGTTAGCAAGCCGTAAGCCTGCTGCATTAACAGGAAGGAATATTTTAAAGGCAAACTAAAGCAAATGTTCAACATGTGACCTTGAAATTTTTACACTGATACAGATTAAATGAAAAAGGTGAGAATATTTCATGTTTGCATCTCAATCAGCGAATGCAGCACAATCAAGTTGCTTTATCTCCTCATATTCACCAGACTTCAGTTTGCCATTATAACATTTCCAAGCATTATATATCTTCCTTCTTTCTTCAATTATTATTAGAGATGATAAGACAGAGTGTTAGAAAAACATTACAAAAAGGATTTGCTAACACAAAACCAGGAAACCGAAGGATTATAATGTGTATTTCAGACTATATCGCAATGTTTTCAGTAACTGAGGAAATGGAGGACAGGAAGAGACTTGCTGGTTGAAGAGTATAATGCCTTGGTGTGTCAACTTAAAGGAACTGAGTGTCAGACCAGATTGCTGCCAGTCTTATTCCAAACTTTTAATCATCTCACTCTATAATAATTAAAAGAAGCCTCTTCTTTTTTTAATCTTTTCAGTTTTCTATTTCTAGAGGATGTGTGACTAAATAGTTATTAAGTTTAACCTAATGTTGCATTTAATGACTTTATGACCACATGTTGGTCAAAGTGCAGTGTGTGGCTGACAGGCAGGATGTGACATACTGCAGAGGTTCAGAATGGGGAAGCACGCTCTGTTAGCGCTGCAGGAAACTACAGTGACGGACAGTGGTCCTGCTTTCTGTATGAATATCAACTATTCTGACAGTTCACGTGGGCTTGCAAACAGCAGCATACATGCAGCTGCATGATCCTAAACGGGTGCTTTTCTTTCCTTTTTATGCATTTACTTATTCATGGCACCTAATGGATCCTGGTGATTTGTGGTTTGTGTGTGCATGGGTGTGGGTAGGTGTTTCTCACCAGCAGCAGGGCCTCCAGTTGGTTAATATAGATCTCCTCACTGGCCAAGAAACCAGACAGTACCAGTTTCTTCATTTCCAGCCCCTTTTCTATGTCTCCCTGTAAGAGAAGATAGACCTGACTGTAAGAACATGTTATACATTTTTATATACAGTCATGGATGAAATTATTGGCACCCCTGGAATTTTTCCACAAAATACACAAATACTCCCAGGAATTGTTGCAATTACAAATGTTTTTGGTTCAATTGTGTTTATTTCCTTCATATGCATTGGAAAAACACAAAAAAGCTGAAGAGAAAAGCCAAGATTAACAAAATTCTACACAAAACTCAAAAAATGGGATGGACAAAATTGTTGGCACCCTCAACTCAATATTTGGTTGCACACCCTTTGGAAGAAATAACTGAAAGTAATCTCTTCCTATAACCATCAACAAGTTTCTTGCACCTCTCAGATGGAATTTTGGACCACTCTTCTTTAACAAACTGCTCCAGGTCTCTCAGATTTGAAGGGTGCCTTCTTGCGACAGCAATTTTGAGGTCTCTCCATAGGTGTTCAATGGGATTCAGATCCGGACTCATTGATGGCCACTGCAGAACTCTCCAGTGCTTTGTTTTTAGCCATTTCCTTGTGCTATTTGAGGTATGTTTTGGGTCATTGTCCTGCTGGAACACCCATGACCTCTGACGCAGACCCAGTTGTCTGACACTAGGCCCTACATTGCGACCCAAAACATTTTGATAGTCTTCAGATTTCATGACTCCTTGCACACTGTCAAGGCACCCAGTGCCAGAGGCAGCAAAACAACCCCAAAACATCATTGATCCTCCACCATGTTTGACTGTAGGCACTGTGTTCTTTTCTTTGTAGGCTTCATTCTTTTTTCTGTAAACAGTAGAATGATATGCTTTTCCAAAAAGCTCTACCTTAGTCTTGTCTGTCCACAAAACATTCTCCCAGAAGGATTGAGGCTTACTCAGGTACATTTTTGCAAACTCCATTCTGGCTTTTTTATGTCTCTTAGTCAGCAGCGGGGTTCTCCTTGGTCTTCTGCCATAGCGCTTCTTCTCATTCAGATGACGACGTATGGTCCGAGCTGAAACTTCTACACCCAGAGTCTGCAAAACAGCTTGAACTTGTGTGGATGTTGACTGAGGATATTTATCCACCATTCGAACTATCCTGCGTTGCATCCTTTCGTCAATTTTTCTTTTCCGTCCCCGTCCAGGGAGATTAGCCACAGTTCCATGGGTTATGAACTTCTTGATTATATTACGCACAGTCGACAAAGGAACTTTAAGATCTCTGGAGATGGTCTTGTATCCTTGAGATTGTTTATATTTTTCGACAATTTTGCTTCTTAAATCCTCATGCACTTCTTTGCGCTTCTTTCTCTTCTCCATGTTTGGTGTGTGACACATATGCACACAACACAAAGGTTAAGTCAACTTTTATACCTTCTAACTGGTGTCAGGTGTGATTTCTATATTACCAGCACCTGGTAAGTGCCACAGCTGAGTTTAAACAAGCATCACCTAATTGAAATAAAATTATTTACCCCCGTTATAAGATGGCGCCAACAATTTTGTCCATCCCATTTTTTGGATTTTGTGTAAAATTTTGTCAATTTTGGCTTTTCTCTTCAGCTTTTTTGTTTTTCCAATGCACATGAAGGAAATAAACACAATTAAACCAAAAACATTTGTAATTGCAACAATTCCTGGGAGTATTTGTGTATTTTGTGGAAAAATTCCAGGGGTGCCAATAATTTCATCCATGACTGTATGTTGCACAGACGAACACCAAACATTAGCTGCCAACATATTTATAACTCAACACCACATTAAAATGCCATGACTCAAGCTCATTTCCTGCATAATGCCACAGCAGTCACCACATCAGGCAAACACGAGGTAAATGCACACACAGATAGGTTGGTTGGAATGCATTCGTGCTGCAGGAATATTTATTAATCTAAAAATATCTTAATAGCAGCTTCTATATTTTGACATCAATATCAGAGAACTCATCTCCGTAATAAATTTAGATAAACAGAGCAGGAACTAAATGCGTTTATTCTATATTTTGCAGAAATCTAAAAACAGGTTGCTGCTGTTATTCATTATGGTTTTAAAAGAGAATGGTTACATGCTTATCCACATTATTATAGTCCTGAAAATTAACCTGTTGACATAGCTGGAAGGGTACTCTCTTAATTCTTTAAAACTACAGGATTACTAAAGGCTGATATACTTCAGCACAGCAGAAAAAGCTGAAACGACTTTTACAAATTCTGCATAATTTTAAGTTTCTCAGATAAACCTCATGTCATTTCGAGCCAGACCTCAGGAAACTTCCTTCAAATGCAGGATTCTTGAAGGTTTTCTTATACATTTTGTTTGATCCAATCCCCTTGACCCAGTAATATTTCAATAGTACATACGATTTCACTTTCCCAATTTTTTATCCTTAAATTTTCTTTTTATTTTAACAGCTCCTTGGTATATTCTAGTGTGCGGAGGAACCCTGCCAGGTTCAAAGCTACACTTTGAGTTTAACTTTTGGGCAGAAGGGCCTCACATAATCTCACCAGACTATGATTAGAGAATGCACAGCTGAACCAAGGAGGTGAACTTGATCAGGGATCAAACAAAATACATATATATCTGCTTGTCTGGATATAGCATGAAAGAGGCATCTGCTTTGTAAATTTCACATATAACTCATACAGTCATGTGAAAAAAGAAAGTGCACCTCATTTACATTCTGATTTTGTACCAGGTAATATTAATAAATAGAATCTGACATTACTAGGTTAAAAATAGTATTTTTAATCCTCAGATAAATAACTGCCTTTAACGTTTAGCTAAATGTCATTTATTTAACAAAAATAAGGCAAAATGCAGAAGAACTTTAAGAAAAGTAAGCACATCCCATAACTTAACAGTATGCAAAGTCACCTTTAACAAGAATAACTCAATAACTGTTTTCTCTATGATGCTATCAGCCTCTCACATAAAACCACAGCCTGATATGCCGGCAACGTGACATCAGCACCCTGGCCACTTTTAGGCACTCAGAGAAGAGATAGGATTCAAGATAGATGCTGAATTAACCTCCATTAGACGACGCCAAGACGCAAAAAACATGTCACCCACATATTTCAATCAGGTTTAGGTTTGTAGTTTAAGTCACTGCATGATCTTGACTATTCCCTTTTTCAGTACTTCTGTTGTAGGTTTGCTGCCGTGCTTGGGAAACTGTCCTGTTACTGACCCAAGTAACCCAAGGCAAACTTTAGTTGTCAGACCCCACATTTTACTGTAGAATACTTTGTTCATCTCAATAACCAAAAGGTGTCGACATCCAGTGGTTGCAAAGCAGGCCCAAATCATCACCTCTTCGCCAGTGTTCAACAGCTGCTATGAAGTGTTGGTGCTCATATGTTCCACAACACTCAAGTGCCAAAACCTCTGCTTTTTGGCAGAACATGAGCAGAGCGCTTTTATGAACTAAAGCACATTTGCCTTCTTTGTCATGACTGTAGAGCATTACAGTCATGCATTATATAATATATATAAATCAGTTTGTCAGTTAGTTAATAATGACAGTTAATATGCACGAAAGCTAGATTAGTACAGTAATAAAAAAACATTAAATCAACCACTGTGTATGTAGCCATGCGCTGCTTACTGAAGCAATATGTCAGTGTTCACAACTAAGCAGCAGGAAACTGCACAAAGAGATGTCTTTGTGTCACAAATGTGTCTAAGAAAGGCCAAAGAGCTATATACGAGCAGAAAGAATGATTAATAATTAACACATCCGGATCTTTGCAATGATACTGGCACACAAGTGTAGCCTGATAAGACAAGGAAGAAGCCATGACCTCATCATGTTGAACCAATCACAATTTTCATCCACCCTCTGACACTGATGTTATCTCTAAAGATAAAGCGTTGACTTTTGAATGATGAAGCTTAATCTTACTCTGACTAGAAGTATTCCTAACCAATTTTGTGTTTAATTAAGTGACCGAGGAGTTTTCCAGACAGGATATTGTCTGAGTCTCAGAACTGTCAGGCAATTAGGTTTTATAACTTCAGAAAGTTAACATCACATCAAAGCACAGTACAAAGGAATACACTTTTAAGTGCAGGAACTGCTGCTAATTTGTTTCAAGTAATATATAGACTACTTCCAGGTAAGTTGTTGTGTGTTTTTGTTTATTGAAATGATATCCCAGAGAGCACTTGTGCAGCTTTTTTTCAGTCTGAGACACGATGACCCAAGAACAAACAAGAAAGTGCTGGAGATTCAGTTTCAGTGACAAAAATGTCACAGTTAGATGAAAAAAAGGACAGGAAGAGGATTATTTTCCCTCTGCTGTACAAAGACCTCCTGTGTGACGAGGGCAAGATGAGAAATACATGAGTGGTGAAAGTATTTTTTCC
Source organism: Melanotaenia boesemani (assembly GCF_017639745.1). NCBI lineage: Eukaryota > Metazoa > Chordata > Actinopteri > Atheriniformes > Melanotaeniidae > Melanotaenia > Melanotaenia boesemani. The sequence goes on from NC_055696.1 coordinate 3,846,885, forward strand.
ACAGTGACCTGCTCTTGTGAGTCTACTTTTCAAGAGAGAAAACACTACATGCTTTTTCTATTCCAACCTCTGTTCTCGTTTCGTGCGATAACAAAGCTGATACCATGAGCGGCACAGAACACCATGAGACAGACCTGTTTTTTCTCTTGTTCATGTAAATTCATCAGCTGGGAGGAGTTCGCATACAACCACAGAGACATAAGTTAGCTTGAGAAATACAAACCAGCCGTATTCATAGAGCAGCCGAGTGAAGAGACATGTGCTGCAGAGTAGCTGCCTCATCAGATACTAATAGTTGTCACACACACTTTTGCAGCACAGATGGCTCTCAAGCACATGGAGCAGGATATAGTGACGCCACATCATGCCAAGACTCCAGTTACGACTTTGCGTCTTTCTATTACTAAGCTTGCTGCTCAGGCAGCGTGTTTGTACGTGCAAGCGTGTTTGCGCGTGGGTGGATTTTTCCTGCATCCAGTTGTCCAGCCCCTGCCTCACCTTGAACTGTCTATGTGTCGGAGTGATGGGATCCAGCTCCCCATCGTATTCAAACACCTCCTCTTCCTCCTCCAGGACCTTGTCCAAGAAGCACAGCGCCTCCTCCTCTTCCTCCTCCATGGTTCCTTCTTTCTTTTTCTGTCTTTCCCCACCACCTCTCCTCTTGTTGCTTCCAATTCCCCCTCTTTAGGGCCTGCTTGGACACATCAGGGTTTTCCCTTCGGAGCAAGTCGTCTGGACACCGAAAGAGAGAAAGGGAGAGGACTCCGCCTACACAACCCCACCCCCTTCCTCTGTTGGGCTTCCTGGTGTTTGTGTGTGTTCAATGTGTATGTGTGAGCAAGCTGCTGTTCCACCTCGGTCGATGAGGTCTGCCCTCTCTCTACATCCGCCCCTCCCCTCAGAACAAACGGTATCCAGCCACTTCCTTCATGGTCGTTTCTGTGACGCTGACTGTTTCATTCTCCTTATTCTCTTTATTTCTTTCTGTCGTCTCTTCGGGCAAAAGCCACTTCCTCATCGCAAAAATATAGGTTCTCTCTTTTTCTTTAGCAGCAGTGCGTTGATCTCTTCTTCTTTGGTCACTGTATTTTTATTGATCTGCTCTGAGCCGTGACTGCTGAAGTATGGCTGATTTTAATTACAGGTCAAATAGTTCAGCAGTTCCGAGGATGGTGTTTTAAAAGATAACACATGTGCACCAGCACAAGCTGCAAAATCAATACTCTTGGTTACTAGAGATGAAGTCACAAATCTGAATGACTGAATCAAGATGTGATCATAAATTAAGCCTGCTTGATAGAACTTCTCACCCTGAGCTGAGGCTGTCACTTCATAGGAAGTGATGCTCACAACTTCTCTTAATAAAAAAAAAAAAAAAAAAAAGCCTGCTTTGATTTCACACAAAGTCTTCTGACTGTGTGGCACAACTCTTGTGGGAGATGTGTTGGCCATTTTAACAGGCAGAATTTGCAATTACAGTATGTAGATCAGACTTATGTTCCAAGCCATGGACTTGGATGAGCTGGTAAATTTATGTTTCTGGCTTGGATTTCTAGCTCAGCACTTTTACAAGCTATTAATCTGGATGAAAGGAGCCATTAGTAGAGGAAACAAGGGGAATAAACACTGCCAGACCTCAAGAAAAATACAGAGTAAAAACTGTGAGAATAAAAAGAAAATTAAACAAAATCATACTACCTCTTACTCTTTTAGCAGAAGCAAATATACAGGAATAATTATGTAATAGCTTCAGTGCACATGCTTTCACTGATATCACTCATATGTTTTGAGTGATCCAATGTTTGCTGGTGAAAGCTGCAAACTTAACAGAAAGCAAGGACAACACGAGATAAACGTCCATAATGCATCAGCATCAGATGTTTCTTCAACCAAAGGTCACAGCAACTATTCCAGCTTAACTTTTGACAGAGGTGACATAAAGATGCAGAAATGTGGGAATACGGAAGAAGAAATCATTACAACCCAGAAACACCTTTCATAGGATGATGTAATAAATCAAAGAGTATAGCACTTAAGATCTGTGTGCATAATCTTTTCAATTTTAAGTACTTAATATAAAAAAGCTTAAACATTCTACATCATACTTTTCTCTAGAGACAGCATTTTCACCAACAGTCTAGACTTCTGACTCTAGATGATTGCTGTTGACCTCGACAATCACTGGGGGTTTCTTGAGGGTGGAAGGAGTCAGATGTGCTCTAATAAAAATATTATACACTTATATAATTTGTTGGCAATGACTGTGGCCAGAAACAGTTAATATGGAGCTCAAAATTGCAATTTCCCTCTGGAATAAATAAAGTATTTTTCATTTCATTCCAACGTGTGTTTGCCATATCCAGAAGTGTCTTTTGTTGAACCCCATTTAATTTTTTCTTCATAGGACCAAAATGCTTTTTTGTATTTAGTGCATCCAAAACAAAATTTGCCTTTGTCCTTCCTTTATTATTAATGGAGAACTCGTCATTAATGTAACTCCATTTCTGAGACTATTTTCAAATTGTTTTTCACATGTGAAAATGTCTCTTCTGTCCTTACACCTGCTTGCCACTAGATGGAGACACATCTTTACTTACATGAACTGAGCCAAGTTTAGAATAACCCACCAAGAATGCATCTGAATAATGAGCTTAATAATTTATGGAGTACCTCCATCTATTAAAAAGGGATCAATGACCAAAGCTGGAGCATATTTACACTACATTGATTATACAGTAATAATGCTTTAAATAGAGGGAGGGAGGGGGTCAGCAAGCAGATTTAAAGTGCAAACAGATTAAGTGGATTATCATAATTGGGACATTTTTTGAGCTTGAGATTTAGACAAAGGACGTGTTCCTGTAGAAATTCATCTTTGTTTGTTTTTTAGGGAAGAACAAAGTTCATTGTTTTTTGTTATAATGCCATAAGTCAGCTATTCTTGATTGTTGTCAGTCAGTGTTTGCTCAAAGGCAAGTGTTGGGTTTTAACTGATGTTAGGTGCACTAAGATGACCTCTGCTGAAAAACTGGTCCTGAAGGGGGCTCTGAAGACTGGAGCACCCACTGACATAGTCACTCATAAAAGTCACACAGCAACTAAGACAATTATTTTCTGGCAGTGAGCGTGATCATCTGAAGACTATACAACAGGACCAGAAAACTCACATATGACACATATGGCTCTGAAGATAACCACAGTCCTCTGATGTACTCTATTTACTCTCAAACTGGCATATTGCTGCTAGTGGCATCAAAGCCCATCTGGCTCAGTAGTCCTTTCCTGCTGCTGTGAATGCACCACCTGCAGTGTCCTGCAGGCAGTCCAGCTATTGTGGCTAAATGCTAACAATTACAGAAGAGTCAAGATCTGGCGGCTAAAAAGCTGTCAGATGAAGTGTGGATCCTGGAGTGAAATGATCCCAGGTGAAGCTCTCTCAGTCACCAACAAAAAAGAAAAACTGACTTTTAATTTTGGTCTACATGAGAATGTGAGGGCAATCATGACATGGAATTTTAAAAAATAATTTCAATGACTGTTAAAATGACTGATGATGAATAAAGGGATTATTAAAGATGTCTTTTATTGAATTCTATGAGAAACCACTGTGGTCCCTGAGGACCAGGATTGAGAAACACTGGTTTACAAGTTTAAAAGTTGAGTTTAGGTCATCCCTCTCAAAAATGCAAGTTTGGTTTGTTTTGAGATTCTGCAGGAAGATGGCCTTACTGAAAACAGGAATGTTAAATTTGCTAAAAGCTATGAAACTCTAGAAGAACTTTACGGGAAAAATAGAAAAACAAAAAATATAGATGTGATACAGACCTTAAAATCAAGGATGACCAGTCGCTTTTAAATTGTTAAAGAAATATACGGAAGTGATGCAGCCAGCAGGAAATGTTTTCAGCTGAATCAGCATTAATTTATCAGCTACAGCAATTGTTCGTATAAAATTTTGTCATTCTCAAATGACAAATTACTTTTTGATGATTCCTTTCTTACTACTTGATGACATGATTATAAATGAATATATTCTGTGCAAGGTTAAAAGTAAAGGTCATAATCACAAGCAAGTGATTTATGTTCCTCATCCTTCTGTCTTACATCTGCCCCATCTTTTTTTTATTTAACTTTTATAAAAGTTGACGCAAGGACCTTTGTTATCGTTTGTGTTCTTACCCCAGACAGCAGGCCCTCTGGTGGTGTGGGGGAGACCGTTTCTCCATCGGGTCCTTGGGGCATACACATCTGGGGTGACATGGTAGGTGATTCGTCTATATAGGGCAGGGTCTCCGAGCCGTCCTGGGACTTCCCGTCCTCTGCTCCGTCCCCCTCATAACCATCTGTGTTGTAGTTAAAGTCTGGGGTGCAGGAAGAGAGTGGGGGAAGGAAGAGATGAAGAGGGAAAAGAGTGAGCGGGAAAAAAAGGCTCCAGTTAGAAATTTATGACAAAGAACAAGGCATTCGCTCCAGTGTCGTATGAGCATGACTTGCAGCAAACATTAATTTCAGTGGAATGTGCAGCTCTAACCAGTGATGTTGCCATTACTCAGCAGATTTTATGGCACCTGCTTGATGTGTGCAAGGACACATCCATGCAGGACAGAGCCCCCTTGTTTTGGACGTGTGAATTACCAGGAAGAAATGGTGGCAGGTTAACAACGAAGTTTTTTTGTTTTTCTTGCGAAAAAGACACAATCAGTATCTGGAAAGGCTATAGATATATGATGTCTTGTAAATAGGACCTTGAAGTGCATCTAGGTGTAAAATACAGCGATGCTGTGTGAAGGTGGTGAAGACAGACCTGTCGGTACAGATATTGTTGTGTGGGTACATGAGGGTGCAATGCGTTAATGTGGATCTTTAAATGTATCATGTTAACAAGTAAATCATAGCTATGATAAAATCAAAAGGCCAGCACTGATTCATTGCCATTACAAGAAACTTATATAAACAAAAATTTAGGCTGATTTATTCATTTATATATTTTTAAGAGGCTTTTGATGGTTATCACTGATGCTGATAACCACACCAATGAAAAAAGAGGGAAAAAGGGAATAAATACAGATATACTGTGTATATTGTGTCGATATGAGCTTCCTCTGCAACTATACATCTACCTGAATGTTAATTTAATCCTGCTGGGATACAGTGAAAAAACTTTGCTGTGGGCAGGTTAAAAAGCAGAACAAAATGTTTCAGAAGCTGTTTACATGGAAAGTGTGTGTGTGTATGAGTCTAAATGTGACACCTAACACGCACTCAAGGAGGCGGGTGTGTTTGTACAAAGGAGATCAGACCCCTTTAACAAGTCACAGATGACAACTAATTGGAAAATAAAGGCAGGGGTTGTTCCCCGCTGGGACAGCACACATCATCAAGCAAATGCTGCTTGCAGTCTGTCACCTACTGCTGTTATTGGATAGCCCATCTGTCAATCAGAAACAACCAGCAGCAGTAGAAGAAGAAAAAAACAACTCCATCTGTTAGTTGCATGACAGTATATGAGCTGACTGTGTAGTCACAGCTACCACATGGTTTATTTGTTGCTTTCACCCAAATGACAGATGACTCGACTTTGAGCACAGGCAGGAAAATACTGCTAACTGTGATGTGCTGCAAATGAAACATTCGGCTAAAACACTGATGACAGGCAACTGTGATCATAGAGCATGTATGTGTCCATTTTCCATCTGTTCATTCTGACTCCTCTGAACACCTTCTGGACTTCTGGACAAGTTCTGATAGTGTTTGTTAGCAGAGGATTAAAACAGATAGGTATTCATCTAGTGCTGCAGCACTCAGCAATGTCTATAAAAGATTAAATATGCTCCTAACTCATAGCTGATGCTTTTGAACCTTGACTGTGAAGCTAAAGAAATGAATGGATGGGTCAGAAAGCCTCAGCAAAGTACTCATGTCTAGACAAGCTTCAAGGTCTGCACCCTCTTTTTTTTTTTTTTACAAAAAAACACACTACAATCCTTTTTTCATTTGCATAAGTATCAATAGATATATAGTTCCCAAATGTGCTGAACAGAGAGCCAGTTGATCAGAACGAACAGAGAAGGCAAAACAGGACAAGTGGAATGAATATACAGTAGACTTTTTGGCTCTGTGCACTTCTGTGCTTACCTAACGTATCTGAACTCACACACATTTGCTTTGTTCCTATTAACGGTGCATGCAAGGGGTGCTAAACTGTTAATGTGTGTCATTAGAATCATTTAATGCTAGTGGGAATCACTCTGAGAGCAATTTGGCATATAGTTCTTCATTATTTCTACTAATTATCTCTGATTAGCCATATTAATGCAAGCCACAAAGAGAGAGAGAAGTGTAAGAATGAATTAGTGTGACAGTCTCTCTTTCACTTGGCTGAACTACTGGTGCTAATTTGCGAGAACAAACCCAAAACAGCAGCACAATACTAGAGCTCAATTAGGAGGATGGAAATATCATATGCAAAAGTTGTGATGAACAGAGTCGGTTGTTTCAAACAGCAATGTCACAAGTCATAACTACAGTGTAGATTTCCTATCAGTAAAATACACGATGCATCACCGAAAGCTACAAGTCTGCTCCTACAGAAAGAAATGCATGTTTGTAATTGTGTTCATCAAGTTCCTGAGGAAGAACCAGGTTCAGTGTGGTTAATGATTTATTTGTAGACCTCTGATTTTAGAATACACCTTCCACACAGAATCTCCATGAATTTTGAAGATATTTGTTTAAAAAAAAACAATCCAAGTCATTAGGATTAGGATTAAATTTGACAATTTGTTGACAAATATTGTGGCAACCCATCTAATTATAGTCAAGATATTTCTAACAGATTTAAGTTAAGGATAAAACAATAATATAAAGTTTTGTATAATTTAAAATTTATCTGAATTATTGTCGGCTATCTCTACTGATTTTAACCATTTCATCTTAACTGGGGATTTTAACATTCACATAGATAACATGACAGATGGTAATGTCAAGGAATTTTCTTCCTTATTGGATGTTTGGTTTGTGGCAAGATGTAAAAGAACCGACCCACATTCGAGGTCACATTCTGGACCTGGTTATTTCAAAGGGTGCTGATATTTCTTCTGTTGTGGTCACTGACTTGGCCTTGTCTGACCATTTTTGTATTTTGTTTGATTTACTGATCACTCAGAATGTCCAACCAACCTGCTCCTCGGTTAGGAAGAGGTACATTAATAAAAGAACAAGTGCTAAGTTTGTGGAGGCCATAGCTATGTTACCAGCAACCAGTGCAGAGTCAGTTGATGGACTCCTGGATCATGAATGCTGTTGCACCGATAAGAATCAAGAGCAACTTGAGCAAACAGAAAACACCATGGAGAAACACCACTGTGGTTACCAGCCTAAAAAGAGAATACAGAAAAACTAAACAGAAATGGCGGAAAAAATTCAGATTCACTATAACTATAACAATGAGCTGTGCAAGGCCAGAGAGCTGCATTTATCTGGAATGATTAACAGGAATGTCAACAATTCTCGCTCTGTTTGCTATGATTAAAAAACTTACTAATCCTCCTAAACAGATAAGCCCAGAGCTCCTTTCCACTGAGAAATGCAACCAATTTACCAACTTTTTTAGCCAAAAAGTTAAAACAATTAGGCAAAATATTAATTCCACACAAACAAGAAAACTAGTCTGTGTCTAAAACCTGGAAATAATTCTGATGTTATGTCACAATTTAAAATGGTTGATTTAAAAATCCTACAAAAAAACAGTTTGGCATTTGAAATCAACAACATGCACTCTGAACATGACACCATCCGACTTTTTAAAAACAGTTTTTACTTCAGTAGAAAGTGATCTCCTACTGATAGTTAACAGCTCACTGCCATCAGGCATTTTTCCCAAGTCACTCAAGATAGCTGCTTTTAAGCCTCCTAAAGACAAGGACTCTAGATGCCTCTATAATGAACAACTATAGACCGTCTCTAACCTCTCTTTTATTTCCAAGATTACTGAGAAAGTTGTATTTCACCAGCTTAATGACTTTTTAAATGAAATTGGAAATATTGATAAATTTTAGTCTGGCTTCCGACCTCATCACAGCACTGAAACAGCTCTGGTCAAAGTGTTAAATGACAGCTATGCAGATGATACACAACTTTATGTGTCTCTGTCACCAGATGACTGCAGTACAATAGACTTATTGTGTCAGTGTCTGGAGCAAATAAACACCTGGATGAAGGAGAATTTTCTACAATTAAATGAAGACAAAACTGAGATTATTCTGTTTGGTAGCAAAGAGAAGAGGGTCAGCATTGGCAAACACCTGGAGACTCGGGCTCTTAAAATCACCAACCAAGTTCGTAACCTGGGAGTGTTGATAGACTCAGATCTGACTTTCAGCAGCCACATCAAAGCTTCACTAAGAAGCTTTTTACCAGCTCAGAAACATCAACCAAATTAAAAGTTTAGTCTCCCAGAAAGACCAAGAGAAACTCATCCATGCATTCATCTCCAGTAGGCTGGATTACTGTAATGGTCTTTTAACAGGACTTCCTAAAAAGAGCATTAAACATCTGCAGCTCATCCAGAATGCTGCTGCTAGAGTTTTAACCAGGACTAAGAGATCTGAACACATCACACCAGTTTTGAAATCTTTACACTGGCTTCCAGTCAGTCACAGAATAGATTTTAAAACCCTTCTGATTGTTTACAAATCCCAGAATGGTTTAGGCCCAGAACACATCTGTGATATGTTCAGAGAATATAAACCTAGCAGAGCTCTTAGATCCAAAGACTCTAGTCTACTAGTCCAGACCAGAGTCCAGACTAAACATGGAGAAGCAGCATTTAGCTGTTATGCTGCAAATAAGTGGAACAAACTGCCCGTGGAGATTAAACTTTCACCAAATGTATATATTTTTAAATCCAGGTTAAAAACATTTCTTTTCTCATGCGCCTATGCATGAAATCTGCACGTTAACTGTTTTATCTTATCTTGCTATTAATCATTTTAATGTAATTTATCATTTTATTGTGATCATGTGTTGATGTCTTTTACTATTTCTAAATATCTGTAATGCCTTTGTTTTATGTAAAGCACTTTGAATTGTCCTGTACATGAAATGTGTTATACAAATAAACTGCCTTGCCTTGCCTATAGTTTTTATGAGTGAGCTGCATTTTGCATTGCATTACCAGGTAGAAAGCAAATGGAAATGCTACATACATCCCTCATTGCAAACATGTAGTATTATAAGAAATAAATAATAATTTATAATTTAATTTACCTTTATTTTAGACATATTGGCCCATATCAGCAATAACAATAACAACAATTTTATGTGCATGCACTTATTCCATTCCATTTCAAAAGCAAGGGGAATAACTTGTGTAACTGAGCTTAGAGCATTATGATTACATTTTTCAAATTAGTTAGTCAACTTATAAATTTATACATAAAATTCCTCAACACAGCATGAAAAATAAGAACATTATTTGGTTTGCACTTGTTCACCTAAGAAGTAAAAGCGATGTTCTGAGTGCATCATAAAATGTCACCTGAAGATTTTTCATTTCTGTTTTTTTTTATGACTGCATCACAAATGAAACATAGAGAAGAGTACAATCTGTATCCTCTCATTAACTGGCCATAACGTCATTCCCATAAACTGGTACCAGTTTATGTATAAACCTTTATTGAAGTGTTAAATCCGCCTTAAAACCTCTGCTTACTCCAGCTCCTTACTTATTGTCCATAATAGTGACCATAAGTTGTGCTCCAGTAGCTACATTAACTTATTAATTCCAAAAGCTTGTGCATCCTTTGGCCAGTTTGCAGCTTCTAATGAATGGCCAAAGGTTCTAGTTCCAACAGAAATGTAAACTCAGCTTACTAACTGCATTTTACTCTTTAAAACATGTTGCTAAATAATGCCAACGACTGCTGCTATTAACTGTTTCTTAGGCCTTCTAGAATCATTGTTTTATTGTAGATTAAATTATATTTAATATAGTGTACATCTACTGAAACACATAAACTTGTGTCATTGCTGTATGTGTGTTCCATTATATGTTTTTATTGATGCCTCTGACCTAGTTTGTCATTATAAATGAGAACTCGTTCTCACTTGACCTACCTGTTTATATAAGTGTTAAGTAAAACTATAACTTGAACAGACTAGACTAAGCAGTTGCTGTAAACCAGCACTGTAACATACATCAGACGGTTAATAAGACAACTGCCTTCCTTACATTCAGTTTTATATTCACTTATTTTCCGAGAAATATCATCCATGTACATCCCGGAAAAAAAACAGCAACGTTGTTTAAATAGTACCATCACAGGGCCATTACAGACTGAAAGCTAAGGTTGGTGATAAATAGTGCAGTTCCACTCAACTTAGTCAGCTTGGAGCTCATTTATGAATGAAAACTACATTTTAGTACCTGTATTTAGAGTAAAATGCAGCAGTCTGCAGCAGAGAAGACAGCATCAAGTCAAGCCATGCAATCCTCATGTCAGATGCAACACTAATAATCTGTACTTATTATTACAGTCACTGATTACTCTACTAATAATAATTGTACTGTTTCTCATGAGAAGCTCTGATTTCAAATCTGATTAAACAGTGCTTTTTTTGCTGTCTTTATGAAATCCTATAACAGTCCTCACGTGCACATGTTCAGTTGCAAACACTCTGACAGGCTAAAACGTGGACAGCCTCAGCAAACTAATGCATCCTGACAATCCCTCTGCGTGACAAGCACAAAAATTAATGCTGCACCGTCAGTCCACAGAGAGACAAATTCTCAGCAGGGAGAATTCATCAGCCCTTACCTGTTCTGCAATTCCCCACATGAACATACCAGGTCATTTTACAGTATTAAACTCTGAGCAAGCTTAACATGACATGTGATTGAATAGCAGATAATGTCAGGTAAAAGAAAAAGGACTGACTCCCATAGGAAGAAGAACCCATCGAAAAATCAATACAGCCTTGGTCTGACACATCACTACTGCTCACAGAAACTACGCACAGGAAGGCTGTAAGATCGACCTACATGTTCACACACAAGTCCACAAAGCAGAGAAACCATACGGTCAAACACAGAAACACCTGACTCACCATCACTGGAGAAGAGAGAACGGACGGCACATATCACCTCAAAAAAAAAAGCCATAAGTTTGTTGTTGGGTTGCCCAAGTGTTGTCTGACCAAAACACCTTTCAGTGGCAGTTATCTATACTATAATTAGTCAACATTGTACCACACCCACAGTCCTACTTATATGACTTAAACTCAACAAGACAAACTGAGAAGCTAACCGATATGTACTGCACTGCTGAAATAGGGATATATAAAAAAATAAATAAAAAAACAAGAGAGCTGAATACTTCCACTGTTTAAACTCTCTCTATATTCAAATGAAGGCAAGGCCACAATGTTGTATTTAACAACACCTACAACCTAGGAGGAAGCAACAAACACATCCACAAAGAGCAGTTTCTGTTTGGAAGCTGTAAAGTGCATTGAGAGCAGCAACATACTGGCATGTCACTTCCCAGCTGGCCAGCTAAGACTAACCTGTTCTGCTTTTTGGTTCACATAACCAGGAAACTACACATGGGAGTGTATGTCCATCAATTGTACATAAGATGCAGGCGTTGTACTACAAAGGATCTAGACTGAATAGTTCAACCACTTGCGAAAAATCATGATGGAAAACAGCTGCATTTATGCCAGGTGTTCCCCTTTTGCTAAGCAAAGGTCTCCTTACTGAACATAAGCAAAGTTGGCCTTCATGAACTAATGACTGACCTTATAGTTACAGAACAGGCTAATTAAAAAAAAAACAAAAAAAAAAACAAAAACAACAAGGTTAAGAGCCATATACATGCTGTTCATAATTCCTGTAGTACACCCTAAAAGCTTGGCCATTACTGTACCATTAGCTTAACTGACAGGACAAATGAATGCTGCAGACCATTAAGCTACAAGGAAGATAAAAAACACACGCTATCATCACACAAAGACTGTGGGCAGAAGCAGCTCGTTTTAAGGAATAAAGCTTTTATTTAAATGGAGAGTCGATGTTGAAGGTGGCTCTGTGGCTGCAGTAGACTCAATCTTACAGGTGTGTAACTGAGGCCACAACTTATCAGTCACATAGCACTCGCTTTGTAAATTGCTGCTGTGACTTAAGAGCGGTTACATCTGCAGGAACAGGTGCTAACTAAAGTTATTTATGCAGAGCTGCATTGGTTTTAACCATGAAAAGATCTGGCAACCAACAAAACGAAGACTGACGGTGATGGCTTTTTAGATGACTGTTTTAGTTAAATGGCTGAAGCCAAAGCAGATTCTCCAGCAATAATTTGGATGAAGAATATGGATAAAAATACAAAATGGAGAGCTTATTGATGATTTATAAAATAAATCAATGTTAAAAGTGCTTCAGGGTAGTTGTTACTACTACTCTTCTGATTTTATCACACAATGTTTCATGTTTGAGTTTCTGGTCTTGCTTCTTTTTTCTTTTTGAACTTGAGTAAATTATTACAGTGTATAATAAAACAAAGATACTCATTCCATCACTCACACCACAGTAAAATGTTTCACACAATCATTCATAGGCTGTGCTACATGCTGATGGAGCCTGATCAATAAGGATCTTGTTAATAAGGAATGGCTTTAACCAGAAAAGCTTTTTTAAGCTGGGTAAGTACACACACAGCACACTGATCTGCATTTCTAGAATTGCTCAGTTCAGCTATTCTGTCTGTGTGAATCTGTGTGCAAAACAAAACGTGTAAATCTGCCATCACAGAAAATGACCTCAGCAGTTTCAGTGCCAAAAAATGAACAAAATTAGGTTTCTTCTTTAAACTTAAAATTTCCAAGTATGGATGACCTGCTTGGGATAGTTGTAAAAAAAATTAATAATATTTTTAATTAAAGGAATAATATATTAATAAAATAAAGTGAATCTGTACAAAGCTTTGCTTCATCTTCATGACAAGCATGCTGAGCACATTGCTAGATGGTTCATTAAAAATCAACTCACAATTTTGGTCAGACTCTCCTTAAAAGAGGTCAGGGGTGATGGATTGAGTGGCAAATTGGTGTGTACACCACACTGACAAAAGGCCACCTGGAAAAATCATCAATACTTAAATGGCTTGTGATATTGGCCACTGACAGCTGGCAGCAGAAACACAATGGATCCCAGCGATGTAGAGTCAAGAGCTTCTCCAGAGAATCACTGCTGTGGTGTGAGGCAGTAAAGATAGTCCAACATGCCCACCATGCAGATAAAGGCTGAATAACAAACCGGATAAATCAGCAGTGTGTTGCTGTTATGCCACCACCCACTCACTGCGTACACTGACCTCTGCCCGCTGTCAGCTCACATCACTTTCACTGTTAACCTCTCTTGAATGACAACTCTAAATCTACCTGTCACTCTCAATGACCGGCCCTCGTTTCCATGGAAAGGACAAACGCTGCCATGACAACTGGTCAGGATTATGCAAATGTTTCTGGCTTGCCAATAAACTGTTGTGGTGCTGTCAGGAAAACTCAGCTAGTCATGGCGGGACTATGCTATTTATACAAAAGGACAAGGTAAACTTTTAAAAACCTGAGTCATAAACTAGCTGAGCGCTCCAGAGAAAGTACTACATCTAAAGAAATGCCTTCATCCCTCCACTGTAACTAGGAGCCTCTACAGGGTCAATATGGATCATTTACCCACCCAAAGACACAGTATAGTGGTGTGGACGCAGCAGAACATTTGCAGTGTTATGCCAACATGTAAGCTTGCACATCTCTTATTAACATTTATTTGTCTACTCCTAATGTCAAGAGTTTGAACTTCCTTTCACTGGGAAGCAATGTCAGCTAAGTCAATTGTTAATTATTTGTACATATGATCACTTCCTTTCTATTTCTGACTGAAACTTTGCAACAGAACTCTGACTTCATTCCTTTAAACGCACGATGTCCAGGCTTCTGTCTGGCCGCGGTGGAGGACTCGCTGCGGTGGAGGAATCACTTTCGCTGCCAGCTGATGAGCTCAGAGCTTTTATTCTTCATTGGAACTACAAATTACTAAAGTTGGATTGTAACTTGCATATTGATGACGCTGGAAATCGAGCTGCAAACGACTTTACATTTTGTGGAATCACACAACCTTATACGTTTTCATGAATCCACTCATTCTGGTGGTCATACACTTGACCTGGTATAATCCCTTGGCTTAGATGTTAGAAATATCTGCTGGGAAGGCATGACGACTGGCTCATGCATTCTTACTAAATCTTCTAAGCCATTTATCTCAAGCTTTGGTTGTAAATTTGACATGAAGGGGAATGATGATGTTGAGCTTTTTAATGACTGTATCTATTATACTGGATGAAGTGGCTCCTTTAAAAGTCAAAACTAAGCCCATACATAATCCTGTGCCCTGGATGACTGAGGCTGTGCTTAAAGAGGCGGTGCAGCCGGACCAATCACCTGTGGAAGTCCACCAGGTTGGAGGTACACCATCTGTATTTTAAGAAACTTATGCATGACTTCAATGCATCGGTCACGGAATGCAGGTCTGCATATTTCTCTAACCTCATTGCCTCTTAAAAGAGAAACCCAAAGGTTTTATTTATGGCACTATTAACAACATTGTGTCCCCTACTGTCTCTGTGGCAAAGACCTTTTCTCTCAACAACTGTAACAGATTTCTCTCAGTCTTTGTCGACAAAGTAATCTCAATCAGATCAAATATTCAACCCACTCTACATTCACATGGAGGAAGCCTTCGCTCACCTAAACCTTTTTTTTTTGTTGTTGTTGACTCTTTGGAAATAAACATTGCTCACTTACTATTACCTTCTTTAATTGCTGCATACAAATCCAACAATTGTCCTTGTATTCAGCTCATTTGGCTAAAAATATCAATTAATAATCTGTTCCATTAAACATGAGAAAAAAGGAGGACATTTTTCATGTTCTTATCTTGCCTGACTAAAAATAATTTTAAAAGATTTGGAAGAATATAGACAAAAATATAATCTAAATAACAAAGTTCACTTCGATTAATAAAACAAGGAGCAGATGCTCACAGATATTTTGTATAATCCATTGATAAATAAGCCAAATAGGACAACAGGAGTACTACCTTCATCTGTAAATTATTATCATTATATTTTATATTATGCTTTTTTTTTTTTAACAATTTTTATTGTGTTTGTTTGTAATTAAGCACTTTCTTTTGTTGTCCCCCTGTTTGCAGACTCAGTCCATCCAGCAGCATTATCATTCATCAAAGCTTTTCATTTAATGTCTGTAGACACTCTTTCTTCCTCTCCTTTTTTCATCTTTTCTTCATTATCACTACAACTGTACTGCATTATTGAATTCTGCATTTCTGTGACTTGAATCGTCACTTCCCGAGCAGCAATTGCCTTAAGAAAAGCCAATTTATTGATATATTGCTTAAAAAAACCCACAGAGGGACAGAGAGACATAACTGATATCAGAAAAAAGGTAAGGTCAGAGTAGCAGTAACAAACTGGGCAGAGAAGCTTCGCTTAACCAAAAATGTTGCTTGGTTAATTTCTAATAATGAAAATGTTTCCAAATTGTTCCCCCCTTGCTCGCCAACTACTATGCGTCTTAGTGAACATACATGTCATGTGATTAAACATGAAGCAAGGCTGGTATTAAATCTAAACAGTTCCTCTCAACTCTCTTCTGTATATCTAAAGGAGCTTTGGTGTGACTGCACACTGCAAACCAATAAAGCTGAGAAGAGGAAAAGTTACTGCTGCATTGTAAGAATTTAATCAGAGTTGTGTTACCTTGCTCAGCAATTTTTCAAAAGAGGGAAGGGATTACATCATGCCCTGCAGTCAGCTACGACGTATAGTCACCACGAAGCAGCCCTGCAAACTTTCTGTGCAGGACTGCAATAAATAAGCACACACACATGCAAAAACACACACATCCTTTCAAATTCAACTATCTTCTCTATGTATGCTACGTACTGTGTGTGAGTGTATGTGCATTCTGGGTGGATGACAAGTTATTCCTCAGTGTCTTCAGTGCTGTTCTCAGGAGATGTAAGTTAGCTCAACCAGAACAGTTCTTATTCTCCAAAGACAAGATAAAATAAACACAGAGGGGGAGAGAAAACAAAAGGTCAGAGTAGTTCAGCTGCTGGCATCACCGACCATGTGGAGCCATGACAGCAGCTCAGAGGCTTGACAGATCGGAGCTCATTGTGTGTACGAGCGTTGATGATGAGGATGACTCCCCGTCCTGCCATAATCAATCCCAGGGTGACACTGGGGAAATTACAAGTCTTTATTAAGGTCTATCTTTACAACGTGTACCAGTTACTCCACCCATCAATGTGACGTATTGCCATAGCGGCAACATGACATGAGGCTCCAAACACTGAACCAGCTGCATACAGTAATAACATCAGCGGACAAAATGAAAAGGGAAGATTTAGTCAAATGACAGAATTAATTAAATATCGTCCCTGATTTTCTGCTTCATTTGCTTTTTGGACCCAAGAATAATCAGAAATTGTGACATCTGTGTGTTGGTTCCTGGGTGAAAAACACACACACAGACCTAACAGTAAGCCTGAGTGTGTATGAGAAGGCAGGCAACCAAAAACTTAACACGGTAACGGATCAGGGGATGTGTGGAGTCTCAATGCTCAATGACACTTTCCATCTAGTCTGCTACTGAAGCATTAAATTAGAAATTTATTGAACAAAGAAGTCAATAACTCTGAAATGACTGAAGATACTACAACACTCAATACTTCATTCAACAGCACATGTAGGACATTCTGAACCATTTACTGTGGAATCAGTTTTGAGGGATCTGACTGGCAATCAGATGAGAACATTTAAATTAAATGTCAGTTTTTAGAGAAGGTTACATGTATATCTTGAGCACTGAAGGATAGAAAAATCTCATTTTTGAGTTCAAATTTATTTGTTTTGACATTTTTTGGTGATTATGTTTGGCTGGTGGCTGAAAATCTTGTAGAATCAGTTTCATAAAATGACAATGAATCAAATTAAACCAAGTTAACTAGAAGAACTAGAAGAAAAAGAAAATAATTTACAAACCATAAATATCACAAACAAGCCTCAGTAAGCATCCTATAAATCCATCGCCATAAACTCATAATGGTTTAACTGTAATTACAAGAATCGGTACATGCATGGATGTCACCTGATGAGCTCTCAAGCTGCAAACAGCCATCACTACAGACGTGATTAAACCATTCATACGGTGAAAGCAGCAGAAATGTTCTAAAAATAACCCAGTAAAGCACATGAATTTCCCATGACTGCAAGATGTAGCTGAGGAGCAGCATTAACTATAACCAGTACATGTGTGATGTGACTCAGAGAGGTGTGAAAGTGCCATTCTTCACCTTCACCACAAACAGTGCGTCAGTAGTGAATGCAGATGTTCACACCTGATTGTACAAGATTGCTCCTGCAGTTTCAGGCTTGTGTGGGTTTATTTGCATGCGCCTCTCAGCCGATGAACTTGGGCTTAAACCACCAAACAACATATGCAGGGTATCTCATGTTTTTTATGCTTGAATTAATGCTAAACTTAAGGTGCAAAAACACCATGTATCACAGAAAAAATGCTTTTAATTTTATTGAAATCTGAAATTTAATGTTACAAATAAAGCCATTATGCACTGTTCATTCATTATAGAGGCAGTTGTACTGAGGGAATAACACTTTCAAAACATTTTGAGGATGATATACTTTAAATAATGTCAGATATGGGAAATGCTGCTGCCAAATGTGGCACTGTACCGACTGAAAGGCTTCTGTAATTTTTCACT
The DNA here is from genome assembly GCF_017639745.1 of Melanotaenia boesemani. Taxonomy (NCBI): domain Eukaryota; kingdom Metazoa; phylum Chordata; class Actinopteri; order Atheriniformes; family Melanotaeniidae; genus Melanotaenia; species Melanotaenia boesemani. Next base: position 3,864,751 of record NC_055696.1, read on the forward strand.
ATAAAACTTCACAATCCCCTGTGGATGAGTTCTTTTCATCATAGACAGAAATCAGTTTCGCTTCTTTGAATAATTCAAAGCATGCTCCATTTTCACAAGAAAAAATGCATCTTAAGGTTTATTAATGATGATTTCCTTCAAACTGTATTCATGCTAGTAAAATAATTAAATGTAATCTCAGTAGAGCTTCCTATCTGGTGAAGAGAAACAATTTGCAGGACGAGACAGAACACTACCTTTATGCTTTCTGTTACAAAAAAAAAAACAATAAATGATCCCATGACTCGATTTTACAGTAATGCTTAATGATGCCAAGTAAACCAGTGCCAGGACAAGCCATGCTCTTTCTGAGTCATCCTGTTAAGCTGAGGTCTTTGTTCACCATTGCCCTCATCCAGCCTGATTAAGAAGATAATGGTTGGTTCCTGTGGTACACCTTACCACTGTGCTTAGGAAAAGGAAAGGAACTCTTTAAAGGTCAATAAGGTTTGCAGGACTCCAACATATTATTTACAGGAAAAAAGGAAGGAAAGTGTGGAGATAAAGCAAAAAGAGGGTTGAAGGGTCTAAAGCCTTTATAGTGTTTCCCATCCAAATTCAAAACCTTAACAGCATGCAACATCCAGCAAAAACTGACAGATGAGACCATGATTCACACTGCGAACACATTCTCTTACAAATGTACTGAAATGAGGCTCATAAAGATGTATGTCCATTATCTACCCACTCCACATCCTGTGTGCACACACGTGGATCACTTCTCTGCCAAAAAAAATGATTGTCATTTAAACATCAAATGACTGACAATTATACCACTGCATATCTTCACGTGCCATATGCCTGTAAGCAGCAAGAGATAAGGTGGCCCTCCACTACAGAGACAGATGCATAAATTGTACGACACCAAGTCCCTGCAGCCCCCTCTCAAACCCAACCAACCAATGTTACCATGGCAGCCAGTCACTATACATTATAATTAGCTGGTTTAAATCCCCAAGGCTTGGACTGGTTGGAGACAACGCATTGCTTCCATAGATTAGGGCAACCACTGTCATGCACAGGGCCTAAAGCTGTCCCCATTTGCACACAAGAGGTCATGTTCAAGTGCAGACACACCTACTGAGCAAACAACAAAGACACTACGCCTCCACAGCCCCTGTTAACCCACCATATTTTGTTAACCTCTCCCACCTTGCACGTTCCCTCTTGTGCTTGATTGTTGCAGGTATGAGAAGATCAACTCATCACATGTACTGTAGAGCTATTCAATCCAACGCACACCCACATTCAGTACAGTAAAACAGTACTGGAACTGTACTGTGTGGGCATCTATGCCTCAGCGTGCATCTGTACCCAGCAATGTTTTTCTTTTTTCATGGACATGTGCTAATGGAAAGTGTATCAAACCATGAAGGGAACAAAAGAGCTACAATGAGCGAAGCTATTTAAATGCAAGTGCTCATCAAAAGCCTGTGGGGTGAACATAGTCACTGTTTTCTACTTGCTGCATGCCATTGACCAATTAGGAGAATATGATGCAAATAAAAAGAATAAGTCTGTTATACTATAAGAGTGTAGGAGGAGGAAGAAGAGGCAGTGTAAATGTTTCTGCTGGATCTGGCAACCTGTAAGGCTGTTTTCACTTTTTTTTAGCTGACTCTGAAGAAATTTTAAAGAAGATATTTGGACATTTTTTAGCTTAAATAGATTTTGTGATGCTGAGGAGACTGCTAAGGAAGCACATTTAAAAACTGACTCAACATACTCTTGTTGTAAGCATTTTAAAATGTAAAAAGTGAAATTTCCCATTGGTCTGCAAAACTACTGTGAGAATCAGTCTGATAAATGTCATGAAATTGCACATGATAACACCCAATCTCAAAGACTGGCATTTAATTACTGTATTTCCTTTAACTTTTAAGTCCTGAAATCTGAAGGTAACCTGCCAACATTATATTTTGCCAGACCTGCATTTTCAAGGAGTGAGTTGCCATCTTCAGGTACCATGGCTAGCAACACAAAGCTGGAATAACGGCAGCAACATGATAACCAGGATTTGAGGTGAAAAGACTGTAAAGTTGTAATGCAGCAAGCTGCTAATAAAATCTTGGATCCTACCACTTTGACATAAACAGCTTATGACAAATTGCTGAGGCTGAAAGGCTGTTCATATTTTGTGCTAACAAGCTCTCAATCTGTTCTGTGGGTACACTTTTTAATGCGCTTTATTTCAGATGTTTAGAGACAATATTTCTGCTAATAAAAACTGGGGAGTGCAGCCTTATGGATTCCTTTACATAAGGTTGAAACTAAAATGTTTTCAATAAGAAATAAGGAGGGGGGTTAAAATTATAACCAAAACTTTGTAGCTGGTTGAGAATGAAAGCTGCAGAGAGTTTAAAAGCTTTGGTTCATCTCTTAATAAAGCAGAGGTTTGCTGACAGTACACTCTACAACATCAAAAATCAATCCTTTCACCTCTCTTTTTACAGCTATTATAGCCTCTTTTAGACTGTATAACTCATTGAAAAAAGAAAAAAAAAATATATATAATTATGCCAGAGGGAAAAAATCAACGACATTTTAATGTCTAAACGCACACAGCAGGTCCGAGATTGAACGTGACAAAATCTCCTTATTTGCATAACAGTAATCCACTCACAAGTGGACATTCAGGGAGCTCACATGTACTTTGTACGCTGACTTGTGATAGGATTTGCCAGATCTCATGTCTGGTTCAACTTTTTTGCAAAGAGTGCATCCTACGTGGTACATCTTGCAAAAAAATGAGGAGGCTGGCTACGATCACACGCTATGACTAAGTTCTCTGTGCATTGAGAACTGATGGCAGAAATGCATGTATAAAGAAAAACACCTGCACAAGAGAAGTATTAACTTTAATTAACTCATAATTCCCCAGTCATACAGTTTTCCTGTTTGTACACAAACATCTGTAAATGCAGACAAATGTACAGAGCTACCACACAATGAATATGGCCTTTTTTGTGATTTTTATTAAAGGTGCTTCTGGAAGGAGTAAAAGGAGAGATAAGATAATTGAGGATGCAGCAAGATGTCTGATAAACTGAGGGAACACAAGGCCATCTGATGGCATGATGTGTGTCAGTACAACGCACACGAACATAAAAACATACAGAGATCTCATGAATATCATTCAACTGATTAGCAACATTGAAATGACGAACAAAATCTTTTAAAAATTCAAGTGATTCAAGAGTGTGGCTGTGTGTGTAAATCAGGCCAAGCTAAAAAAAACAAAAAAAAAAAAACAATTAAGTACAAACTTAAAGATGCTCATCAAGTATGTCTTAAATTTGTAAAGAAACAAAACAACTGTGACTTTCCAACTTATTGATTATACTCGAGGCAATAAGTCCCCTCAATCTGAGTTTTTCCACCAGCTCCAATCACACAACTGTCAAAAGATTTATTAAGCCATCCACCTGCTCGGGTGCTTCGTTTCTTTTATTCTCGCTCATTCTTTTCTCTCTAGGGGTTTCTCCACTGTCAAAGAGCCAATCAGGTTGAACATCTTTTTTGACCCCTTAAGACAGCCAACATACAAAGACAAGAAGACCAAAGCTTAGTGGGCCAATTAATCTTTAATGACACACATACACTTGTGTAAACAAAGACATACAAAGGAGAAAGAACTGCCTGCAGGGTAATGGATTCTTGATTTGACATGTTCTACTACAAACCATAGACATAAACCCCAGCATGTAAACAGCTGCATTTCTGCTGATGATTAAGGATGTGCTATGGACCCATTTCAGATAATCCAAGATGAATTAGGACATGTAGCTTTGCTCACCTGACTCTAGCTGGTTAGCGGGTTGTTGCTCGAGTGCATCCATCAGCTCCAACTCATAATGGCCTCATCTTGCTATTCCGCCTCCCCCACTCCTCCCCATTTTTTTTCCTCCTCTCTTCCGCTACACTACCCTGAATGCTTAATGATGGCCCCTGCCTTCCGGGTGCATGTAAACATGCCAGCCGCACAATTGGCCGAGGAAGAGGAGTCATTCTGTGCTGATTGGCTGAGGTGAACGGCACATGGATGGCAGAAGAAGAAGAGGTTGGTGGTTACCATCCAGGATGACTGCTGTCTACAGTAACTTAGCAGACATATATACGCACACCAACAGCTCTAACACCCCCCCACCCCCAGGATATAAAGGTCCCCACAGACTCATGGAACACAAACACACAGAGACACATGACACACCCTCTAACATCAAACACAACAAAGGACATCAGAGCTTCACCAATGTGAAGATTCCAATATATAAACTAGGGGAGCACCTTAAGTCAGTTTAATGCTTTCATTACTCATAACTTCATATAATTTATATGAATTTAGAGTTAAACAGACCATAAAAGTTAAATTATTAATGATATGCACTGCCTGCTGGCCCAATGGAAAAAAAAAAAATTTTCTGGCCCGATTACAAAGGCATATACCAAAAAACAGTGCCAGCATTCATCAAGCTTAAATTGTGAATATCAAGACATTTTTGCAGGACTGGCCAAACAAGTTCAGATGTGAACCCCATTTAAAATCTTTGTGATATAAAGGAAAAGAATTAACACAGTGGTTCAACTTTATCAGATGTTTTTCTAAAAGATTATTAAAACCTTTATTAGGCCGGGAGGTATATTAAATTTATCATGGTTGCTGTCAATTCATCTACTATTTATTTGTGTGTCTTTTAAAATTTTAAACCGAGTCCATTGAAGCTCCGTATCTGTTTATGAAAAGACAAAGGGAATTGTGTTTTTAAGAAAAGACCAACAAGTTAGAGGGGGTTTAATATAATAAATAAATCTAACTGTACGGTGAAGTTTGCAAACATCTAACTAATGAGCTCAAAACCTTTCTATGTTAACAGTGGGAGCGATGTGGCTCAGTGGGTAGTGTGACGGTCGAGCTCGTGTTGAGGTGTCCCTGAGCAAGACACCGAACCACAAATTACTCCTGACGGGTCGTGGTTGAACGCCTTGCATGGCAGCTTCCACCATCAGTGTGTGAATGTGTGTGTGAATGGGTGAATGTGGTGTTTATTGTAAAGCGCTTTGGGTAAAAGGGCTATAAAAACACAGACCATTTACCATTTAACAGTTGGTTAGGTTTATTTTCCTAATGTCACACTCGGATATTCTAATATAAACTTAATATAACTTAATAAACGAACTAAAACACACTGTAAAGTATTTGCTAAAGACTATAATTACAAGTAAACAATTGCTCCAGCAGCTAAAATAACAGTTTGTTAGTGACATGTAGCAGCCACCTAACAGGCCAGCCAATCAAAACCACCAATATGGTCAGGTTTGATGAAAAGACTACATAGAGGAGAGCTGCTGGCACAACATCACAACACAGGTGTATCAAACTGAATTTAAAAGCATTGTCCAACATACTTTGGAAACTACAAATGAATTAAGTTGTTATTCATTTGTATTTCACTGCCAGTAAAATTAAGTAACATAAAATTCAAGCACTCCATCAGTTCATATAAAGGAACTTTTCTCAAATCTATAAAGCAGCACAACAGGTGCATCTAAAGTCACTACTCTTGGTCAAATGAACAGTATTTGGTCATTGTTTACTTCTAGTAACGCGTCAGCTTCTTCTTGCTTGTTTGCTGAATGTAAAATAACATACAATGCTGAGGCGAAAGCTTCATCCATAATTCACAAGGTTGTCACTGAATGAAACCAGGCTAACATGGTGCAGCAGAACCCCAGCAGGGATGTAGACGAACACGTAGCCAAGTTAGTGTTTTGACTAAGAGTCAGCTCTTTCTCTCACTGCTTTCCAGATGGACTCACTTACGTGGAAGAAGCACAGATTAATCATATCCCTGTTTTAATGGTTCAATGCAGCTGCAGTTACTCCCCTTGTCTAATTTTCCTGAATGGAACAAGACCACACTGAAAACATGCATCTTTTCCAGCAAAATCCCAATTATATTTCTGTAACATTTCTTTGTATGGTGGAAATTAAAATAAAGGTTCTCAGCTTCGTTATAATAGAATATAACAGTTGAAATATGTAAGAGGTGCGTGTTTAATCTGAATATCGAACAATGTCCTTAAAAATTGACAAGGTATCAGGATTTAATTTGAGGTCTTACCAGAAATGAGCATCAGCTAAATGGTTAAACAAATGTTTCTTTAGAATTTCCAGCATCTCTATATTGGATAACCACACTAAGCAGCATTTTGGTCTGGCAGCATCACACAACAAATTGTAGACTGTTTTTGGACAGATGAACTTGAAGCCTGTTACATAAGCAAGAACTCTTTAACAGGCCCAAAGGGAAGACAAGGCATAGACACACAGAGGAGAAGCATGGCACTGAAGAGGCAGCAGAGATGATTGTATTACATAACATCCGTGCTTTGGGCTGACTCAGATTTTTTCCACCTCATGTGTGTGACAATTGCTTCCAATGTCTGTTTCTATAGCTACGGTGCAGAAAAAGGAAGGAACAGATTCATCTATTGATCGACATAATGGGGGAGATTAGACAGCGAGGAAAACAATGATTCAAGACTTGACATGCAGCAAAGATTCAATTAAACAATGCAGTTCCACTCTGAAAGAAAACCTAAACTCTTGATGCACATTTAACACAACGTCAAAACAGAGTAGGCACATCAGTTTTGATCATTAAAATTAGTTTCATCTTGCTTTTTTCCCCTGTACACGTCCCCAGAAACCCTTTTAAATGCGGTTTGCATTATGACATGACAGTCTCTTTAGCCTGTCCAGAAGCAACCTCTTAGATGACAGGCATGGCTAGCAACATTGTTCACACTAACTACTCAGTCGCTGTACACTACCCGGTGCTACACAGTCGTTCTGAGTTTCAGCAGCTAGCCATCACCCACCACTGGCGGTGCAGCAGGCCATCATACTAGCTGCAGATTGCTTTATACTTTCCCTCATCATGGAAACGGACATGCTGCTGGCCAGAGCATGCACATGCAGTAAAAGAATTGTGGGAGCTGCTATCCTGCTATATATGAGCATTGTGCACACCTGTCTCTCAAAACTCAAGAGATGCAAACTAGCACACCAAGCTAGCCTGTTGTCAACTCGCAGAGTGATGGGAGTCGCTATCCCCCTGCCTTGGAGTTGAACAGGAGCCCCTAGGGAAACAATATCCCTATAGGTGACATTAACCCACCCTATTGTGCACGAGTTGACTCAGGGGACAAGTCAACCAGACTTCATTCTGCAGAGAATGAGGAGGGAGCAAAAGCTGTCTTTATTCTACCAGCTTTACACAGAAAAGCTCAGTTGGTCACTGGTGGCCTGTGCAGAACTTCAATGGTGGACCTGCATGATGTCTGCAGAAGAGACGCTGTATGTGTGACCTTCATTTATCCAGTTTGTCTCAAACAAAGACGACTCAACTCCTGAAAGGCCTAGGCCCGGCCATGGCCAATATGGAGAAACACTGTTAAAAAGAACAAGTGTAACCTTCTACCACAGCCAGGCAATCATGCTCGTAGAAAACTGCCATGACTCAAAAGGTGCTTGGGAAAAAAATTATTTAAAAAACTATTACATGTAACTACAGCTACTTTTGAAATTTCAGTAATCAAAAATAAATAAATAAATAAATAAAGACAGGGTAAAATAACAATGAAAACCTGTCTTCTTCAAAGTGTTCAAAAGGTTTTAAATTTAGATTTAAAATGGGCTCATATTGTGTTGTTTTCTTCTGTGGTCCAGCCATAATTGCAATGTTTGGAAACCATATCAGACGCCATTGATCTAGTTTTCTGTTGCCACTGAGGGTAGAACCATTGGCTATTCAAACTGAAACAGAGGCAGGAGGGAAGATAGCCAGGTAGTTTGGTCAAATTTAATTTGTAGGGTGAGATAAATGGTTGTATTAAACTCCCCTATGACTCTCTGCTGGGAAGCTATCCAGAATTACTTTGCTGGGTTTTCGTTGCTGTGACGGCCAACTAACAACTAACATTAAACACTTTAAGACAGAACTGGGACTGGGTCGAAGTCAGCCAGGAGCTGCTGGCCAGCAATGAAGTCCATCTATTACTGTTTATGTGCAACAGAGAAGTCCCAAACCAAAAGTATGGCAGCCCAGGAAAACCTAGTGCACACACACAAACGGAAAACTATTACCATCCATCTCATTTTCAGTTATGCAATACAGAAAAAAAAAAAAATCATACAAAATTTCTTTTTATTAAACATTTTTTAAATTGCATAATGAGATTTAAGAAAGAGATTAGTTTAGATAGATATTTAAAGGTCATCTTCAGCTTTTGATAGCTGGTGCTCTCGGCTCTCAATCCCGTCAAACTAGCTCATCATTTGGATTTGGATTTTTTTTTTTTTTTACTTAATACTACATTAATGTTTTGACAGTTTATGTACTAGTAAATGTACTAGTTAGATGGTAGTGGACAAGCAGCAGATTGCTTCTTCCCACAAACATGTTATTCCTCATTACTTTCTGGAAATAACAGCAGTAGAAAGTAGTAATACCACAGCAGGATTTAACCCTTGTCCCATGGTAATATTTTAGCTTAGTGTGCAGGGCTCAGCTCACCAACACACTCAGATTTTTTCTCCACTTCTTCAGAGCCACGTATAAAATTGAGCCTTCCCCATGGTGAATCGGCTTAGAGAAAATCCTTTTGACATATGTGCATGTGTATGTCTCCACAAGCGCACGTGCCACCTCTGCTCTGCTATGCCAAAAAATGCCTATATTCTGGCTATTACATAATCTAGCTCTTCTTTGATGTAGCTTTAGCTGCACATGGCACTAAAACAAGCCAGAGATGAAGCTAATGAGAAGGTTACAGCACAGGCCTGAGTCTGTCACTCAGGCTGTGGAGGTTGCAGAAGGAATGAATTTCAATCATACATTGGAGGCAAACACGTAGCTAAAAGCTCAAAGGTTTTCAGCTAAAAGGAAAATAAGGGAATCCAAGATGCTCCTGATAGTGAGTCAGTGTTTGAGTACAAATTGCGGAAAAGTGCCAAAACATTTTTAAAGTAGTAGAATCAAATGCATTATATAGAAAGAAGTGGAAAAATGTTTTATAAGCCCCCCCACAAGTTCATTAAGGGCTATTCATTAGTATTACCAATCTCAATGCTCTGGTAGCTGGTGTACAATTAGTTTAATGTAGTAGCTTTAAACACACTCCTGGTTGGAGTTTCATGTGTAATTTCATGTGTTCATTTTGTCAATTATTACTGTTTTACTTCCACGGATCCACTTTTTCCCCTATTCTTCAGGACCATCCAGACAGCCCACTGAAAGAGCTTGCAACAGAAGGTGTCAGGTCAGCGGCTGAAAGTACAATTTAACCAAAGTGCTAGTGGCAAATCAAACAAAACAGCCTTTTCCAACCACATATTTAAAAAATCTGGGACAAACTTTAGGAGGCCTACATATTTCAATGACTGAAATGAAGAAATATACAAATAAACTGGCATTTCTAGAGTGTATACATCACTAAAAACAACATTATAAAACAACCAACATGACAGATTCAGTAAACTGATTCTAAAGGGGGTTTAAAGCCGACAATGCAGACAGCAGCGCTGAAATGCTTCTAAAATCAGATCATGAGTACAAAAAAACCTTTTACCCTGCTGCACATTATAACAAAACTGATTAACTTTACAAGCATGTGTGAGAAACACACTTGAGACAGTGATGAACCTCCCACACTGAGTCAGGAAAAAGACAAAAAGGAGGTGGAAAGGATCATGGGAAACAAAAAGGTTTTGTCCAAGTATTTGTACTAACACACGCATGCACACACACACACACTCTCAGTCTGTCTAATTGCTGTCTGAGAAACAACTACTTACAATGCTGACTGGACAAATGGTGTAGAAGATGACTGATGAGAGGTCTAGGCTGGTAATTTTGTTTGGGAATGTATATGTGTGTATTTATCCTGATGTAAGTGCTGAAGCTCTGCGTCCTCCATCTTTTTACACACTGCTCCTTCATTTTGTCCTGCTGTTTGTATATATCTGCCTACATTAGTGTTTTGTGACTTTGAAGATGCATTTGCACAACAAATCACTACTATAAAAATATGCAGTGGAACAAAATGCACAAGGGAATGTTGTTTCAATCAGCTGTGACCTAACAGTGAGGATAAACAGAAGGACTTAAGTGAGCTTAGTCACTGTGGCTTTGAGGACCAGCTCCCACACTACTCTGCAAGTTCAGGAGACACGACCACTACTTAACAAACACAGAGCCATTAACATGTTTTCAGTAGCTGAAGATAAAGGATGCATTCATAGCCTTGGGTTAGGTAGTTCACTAAATTATCGGACTACAAAGCTTTATTTCTGATATCAGTGGTTTGCAAATAACATGACTGGGTCATCATACACAACATACAACCAGCAATGAGCAAACCTCCATATTTGGATTTGTTCACCAGGTTATAAGCCTGCATTTCCAGGCCTGTTTAGTGGCGCAGAGGAGGCACACTCAAAAGCTTTCCTGGAAATGCTTGCAAAACATTATGGTGTATTATCCCTGAAAAGAGGAAGAGGACCAGATACCCTCCAACACAAAACCGGCACAAAAAGTGAAAAAGGACAATGGGACTGCTAAAAGATGATGAGATGACAGATGAATAAAATTGTGTGCCCTTTGTCCACAAAATATATCAAAATGGAGCCTGGATCAAGCCTGTTGTGATGCTAATAGCCTGTCTCTGGGAGTACACATACAACCTTTTGCAGAATTTTAAATCTGTTTAAGCACAGAAGATGTTAAAATTATTATGTATTCTGCTTGAGATCACAGAAATACCAGAGTCAAAGTAGCTTATTTTAGGCAGAGATCAATTAAATTGCCTTGTGATAAAATAAATAAATAAAACAATAAAAGGAATCATTATCATTCACTTACCTAACCTGATCTACTGACCTGATCCATATTTAAAAGGAGGACTAAAGCATGCAGAGAGAATCCAGGGCAACTGTGAACACCCACCTCAGTGATGCATTCAGAGTTACTAGCAACGTTGACAAGAAAAGTCTGATATCATGAGAAACAAGCAGAATTTTCAACTAAAACCACAAGTGACTACCTCAGTCTGCTACAACCTGCAAGGTGATGCAGTCTAAACTGTCAAAGGTCATGTGATCACCTGTATCAGCTTAGCTAAAATTGCTGCGCTTTAGCTCATTTACTAGCATGTTTAGCTCAAACTGAGAACCACTTGCTGAAGGGGGCCGTAATAGTGTCACCAAACAACCAACTCTCACTTTGTCTCAAGTTAAAAATGAATTCCATAATTACACTCATTACCTGCAAGTGTCTGCAAGTGTGCTCACACTTTACGCCTACAGCTACTTCAGTACAAGTACTGCCCATTTAAAATCTCCCTGCAGCAGCTCACAGCTAATAAACACTTAAAGCTGTTTTATACAGTCCTTTTACATGGGCACGGTGCCAGTTCCCAAACCTAACTCTTAACCAGCTGGTGCATTCACACTGAAAATAAAAGTTCAGAACCTGAAATCTGACACATTTACACAAAGTGTTCTTTAATGTGCACTGTCCCTATTTTAACAAATAAATAAATAAATAAAAGTTTGCTCTCAATTAACATAAAACAAATAGTAGTTCTCGGTCACGAACTGTGCTGTCAACAGTGGGAAAGGCTGGATTCACCTGGACACCAAACCACTGTATTACTTATGTCTGAAGCCAGACCAATGTTGGCTGTCAATGTTCACACAATGGATCAAATTGATGAGAGGATAAGCCCTTCAGCTGACACCACCTGCTGACTGGTAGAAAGTTGTAACAACAATACAGATATAGCACCAAAAAATAAAGAAGCATAAGTGAAAAGCACAGAAAACCCTCAAATTCACTTCTCCACAGAGCTGATTTTTGTCCACATCAGAGCAAAGGATCAACAACAGCAACAACATATCCAAGAGCAACCAACAGCTTTCCACACATCTGATATTTCTCCCAAGCGGCAGCAAAACACTATAATGTGTAAATGTGCGTTTCCCAGCTTTTACAACAGCCTGACAAAAGTATAGTTCCTGCCCTTTGTTCTGATTGGTTAATATATATATATATATATATATATATATATATATATACATATAATATGTATAACACTAGATGTCCCTACATACCAACCCATTGACTCTAAATATGAAAACTTCATTTAACAAGGACTTGTGTTGCTCTTTAATGGTTATCAAAAATTAAATTGGCATCGCTCAAACTATAATTTGTCAAAACTACATAGCAAATGAACAACAATGAAATCTAGAATCAGTTTTGAAAAACCTCTGAAGAACTTCAGGGACTCGCTCACTGAATACACCTCTACCAGCATGTTTTTGCTTTCTTCATCACAATACAGCTTCATCTCCCCCTTTCTCTCATGAGATTACAGCTTGGTAACAATGGTGACACAGCAGAGTTAATCCCAAAAGACAGTTTTACGCGCCCCAAAACTCCCAGTGTTCACACTAAACCTCAACAACAAACGGAGTATCACAGCTGTGCCTAATTAGATGTGGGTATTGTTGCAAAGAGCATCACAAGTCACTGCTCTGATGTGCAGCATGCAGAAATATTGTTCATATTCCCACCTTTGATTCATAAAAATAGGTTGCACTTTTATGCAGCTTTAAGAAAACACACCATTGAAAAAAGAAAGTTAGGAGTCCATTAATGCCTCCTGAAAAAAAGGCTGCCAGCTGATCTTAAATTGACCCAGGCTAAAGTGTGACATGTCTGAGAGTCTGCAACACAGCATGAAGAATACAATAAAGAGCCAATTAAAAATTCAGCATTAGACAGCTTGTGTTCTCAATGGGATGGAACATAAAGTTCTACCTCGAGGTTGTGAGCATGACTCATACATCACTATACATCTCCAGGTTTTCCCGTTTCTGTGCCTCCTAACCAGCAAAAAGCCTGAAAGCAACACACACGAGTTGTTACCACTACGAGGGAACGAAGGCAAAAAAAAAAAGATAAGGAGGGAACTTGAGTTCACTGTCGTTTAATAGACAGCAACAATGATGCTCCCTAATTGGAAGTCCTGAGAAAATGACACTGTGTTCATGTAGCCGTGGTTGTAACACAAACAGGCAGCGCATGAAGAGGAGAAGAGGGGGGCGCAGGGTAAAATGGCTTGAGGTGAAGCTGAGCGCACATGAATTGGAAGCGATGAGTGGAGATGAGTAAATAGATGGATGGAGAGATACATACTGCTGTAGAGGGTGTCGATCCAAGAGAGACGGGGCAGGCCGTGAGCACTGAGGGGCTCCATCCTCCTTTTCTCTCCCTGTGACAGTCACAGCTTCTCTTTTATATCTTGAGTTCTTTATGCTGCTTGTTTTTTATTTTTTTGCGTTGCCTCTTTTCTATTCCTTATCTTTGAAAAGCAGCCTTCATCTTGGAGGAGGAAGCACGAAGAAGCATTTGGGAAAAGGACACTAAAAGAGACCTCGGGGTCCAACAGGCTGAAAGCAAAGCGAGGTGAATGAGTTTACAAGAGGTGCGCGTCTGTGTGTGAGAGAGAAAACAACAGGCTGGAGACGTACACCGCCGACCGTTGCTAGGGGAAGGGAGAAGCACTCCCCTCTCTTTGGCTTGCTCTCTCACTTGCATCCACCTCTCTCTCTCTCTCTCTCTCTCTCTCTCTCTCCTCATCAGCCTCTCTCTGTCTTCGAGGAAGGAATTCATAACCAGTGCACCAGTGCTTAATAACTGAACATTGAGGTTTGTGTCAAATTTATGTTTGTCTTTCTACTTTTTTTTATCTGCAAGTAAAACCACCAGCTGAACACCACATCATAGATTACACCCTTAACTTAAACCCTTTTTTAATAATAACTAAATTTAAAAAACATGTTATGGTTAAAGTCACAGAACTCTAGCATTAAACACCAAGAACGGACATGGCTTCTTCTCTCAAACCAAAAACTGCAATTTGCTATTTATAAAAACTAAATAAAATAATAATATTAAATAAAACATATTTTAAAAATAAATACATACATAATCTAAACTAAAAAAGTACAAATATTTTGATTAGAGGCTAAATGAAAATAAAAAGGTACCCCATACCTACTTACTTATAAATTTTTAATTCTTTAACATATTGCAAGTGTACACAAGAAGAACGTTTAATGTCAAGTTAACCATGTGGTCGTTTTTAATTGCTCGTCATTAAATAAACCTCTAAAAATCACTGCTGACCTTAAAAATTATAGATTTTTTCCCTCCCTCTTAGAAATGACCTTTTTCCTCTCTGAATCCTCAAGGAGCACTTAATGACATTATGTTCCACCACTCTACATTCAAAAACTCTGCTAACACTCTTTAACATCCGGCTCTTGAGTGAAATGGGAGTGTGTTTAATCAGCATCAAAATCAGCATTGTTAAATGACTCCGCAGTAGACGCAGGTTTTAGTTGTTTCCAGGTCAACTCTGCAACAGTGGGGAGATAAGACCTTTTTGGTCCAGTTAAAGTAGTAAACTAGCCTGATTATCTCACAGAGTTATGATTATCAGAAACACGGCCTGCAGCATAAAGTATAATGCCTTTGTGTTGTCATAGTGACACACATGCCCTTTGGGACATGAATGTATACTGAACTGCTACTGCATGCAAAGTGAAAGGTTTAAATTGGGATGTTTTTGTGGTTGGACAAACCACTCACTGGCTTTAAAGAGGGTCTACTGCATTGTTGGCAGCCGTGGCTTAAATGTACAGGGTAAAGTGAAAAGAATTAATTTACAGTAAGCAATTTTGTCATAAAATCTCACACTAGTCCTTTGACTCCACACCTTTGTCTCGTATAGTTTGTGCAGATACCAGGCTGCTGCAGCTGCTTAAGCCTACAACACTAAAACACACAGAACCTTCCACTTACCACTTGTAATCAAACAGCTGCTGCTTTGCTAATGAAAGATAAACCTAATTTTTCTTTCTTCAGACACCTCAGAATTTTGAAAATTTTATTTCTAGGCTCTGGCAGAATGGGGGAACTAACTGACTTTTACAATATTTAAAGAAAAAAACAGTAATAGCAAAGAAAAAAACATAGTAATAGCAATCTAAAAAGTTCCACAAGAATTACAATTATACATAAAACATAATGAGATAAAACATCAGAGACAGTTCTGATCATAAGAAGGGACTTCTTAAAGCTTTTTTGATGCATAGAAGCAGAGGCTGAACTTCTGATGAGCTCAAGACTGCTGTTATTTGACCGCCGCACACAACAATGAGGTGCTTTGTGTGAAACAGTCAGTCATTCATTTCAGTGAGAAATGGAGAGAGCAAGTGACTGCATGGTTCACATGTCATGTTTAAAGCTAGTCCCATCTTCTGTTCCCGTGGCAACTTGCTGTAGCCTCCCTTGTCTACACAGACACACAAACTGGAAGAACATAAAAGGGATGCGCACATGAGCGTGTGGGTGGAAAATGACAGAGCTAAGCACTGACGTAGTGTATCATGTGATGAAAGAAATAAAAAAGTGCACAGTGTATGTAAATTTTGGTGTATTCTAGAAATAAACTTGTGGTTATCTTCCATGAAAATCAAGAATTTGGGTCCTAAAGTTTCCATTTCTACAAAATTGTAGACATTTAAACCAGTTTTGGAACAAGATCTGAAACAAAACCTCAGCCACGCTTAAGAGATTTTTCATTACACTCAGTGATAGAAAAATTTATTTCAATACATGGGTGCAATGGTCTTAGAGTCTAGCGAAGCACACTGGTTCTCCTGTTGCATCTTGTTCACAGAGACTGAGATGACAGCATCACCCTTCTTGACCGCCTTCTTTCCTTTTCATCAGCCATAACGCTCAATGTTTATGAATGCATGGGCTACAGAGAAGGGCAATCAGAAACAAGCACCATGCCAGTGGCAACACAGTCTGATATGAAACCCTCCCCTCAAACCTCTGTTGGGTCCATTCCTCCCCCCTTCATCCTCCTCTAACCAGCAGGGGGGGAAGGAAAGACGGGAGGGTTGAGAGGCAGAAAAACTTCAATTAGGACACAAAGGCTGACAGGAGGAACCCCACCACCAATCCCCTCCTCTCGCCCAACCTTGGAAGGCAGAGCACCGGGCCTCGAGCACTCTTCTTTGTCTCGCTACTGAGCTCTGACATGCCAGCTGAAGAAGCACACGTATTCAATAAAAGGAGTTCAGCTAGCCAGAGGTTATGTTTGTCTATTTCAAGACATCTTATGTCGGGATGCTTGTGCTAATATAACTTATCATTAAATACAAAAGTGTTGTCATGATGGAAAAAAATCACATATAGGCATTAAAAAAAAGAGAGAAAGAAACGACAAAGAAGTTCATACATTGGGAGTGGGGCAATATAGGGCAGGGAGTAGATAAGAAGTCTGGCAACTGGCCCCTCATCAAAAATGGATTGATGAACTATATACCACTTATGTCTCCTTTGTCTCCAATCCGGGACAATAAGATGTTAAACACACACACATAACCACCTGATTTCAGCCTGTTTAACAAAAAGCTGCCAGCCTCCTAAAGTGACTTATTACTCAAGGTTAATAACAAACAGAACACAACTGTCAGGACAAAACACATACACACACATATATATGCAAATGCCCTGAGCTGTGTGTTAGTCTTCCTGGAGCGTCACGAACCTGCATTTATCAAAAATTGATAAGCAGTCAAGCTGCGTAGTAAAAAAGGCCATTATCAACTGTCTCTACCACTACCCCCATGCACAGGGGGGGTGAAGGGGGGAGGGAGGTAGTCTGCCTTTTTGTGAAATAACAACACAGTTCAACACATCAGCAGTGGTTCATTCTCTATAAAGGTCAACTTTCAGCAATAGTCCTCCACAGAGTGTGTGTTTGCAGGCATGACAGCAGATTGGAAGGATAACATATTGATAACACTGCAAGGCTGTCATTTTTTCTAATGTTGAAAGGGATTTTTTTTCCTTCTCTGTAGGAAATTAGGTATATCAAGTTGGATTAAAACCAACATGCCTTCACACCAGTTAATCCCTTAGTTTCCTCTTGTTTGTGCCCATTTTTAAACAATGCCAGAGTCTGTGCTAACAATGTGGTTGCAACAGACAAAAAACATCAATTATTAATTAGTCAGAACTGCATTAAGTATAGACAACAAAAAGCTGGTAAAAATAATAATATTGGATGTCATGATGTCCCATTGTGAGCAAATACTGTGTTAACATAGGCCATGACTGTATAATGCTTCAAGGCACATTTGAGCTGCTAATAAGAGTCAATCTGATGATAAAGAATGACCAGAGGAATACACTCTGGGTGTCTTTGCTAATCTTCTTTAAATGCAGAGCTAATATAATTTCAGAAATACAGAGATGTTTGATATTTAAACCAAATTTAAAATAATAAATAAAGATTTCTTTTCATGAGAAGATGTTTGGATTATGGCTGCCAGCCATGTGTGTAATTAGGTGGCACATCATCCCACTAGCCAATCAAACTGCCACCTACCACTCTCCTACCCCTCCTTCCCCCCCGATCTACCCAGATACCCCTGCCCCACCTTGCTACATCAACCCCTCCCACATTTTACCCCTTTTAGTCCTCTGCAACATGCCAACCCCAACCAAAAAGGCCTGGGGGTGATTGGGTGAGGGGTGGATTGGACGGGGGCGTTCATCTCTCATGAGGGTTTGCAATGTGCAAGTGTGTGTTATGCCACTTTGCTGCCCCCACCCCCACCTCTTCATCTGGCTTGTCACTGGTGGATGATAATAAGGAAAACTGGGAAATAAACCAGCAAAAAAATAAATAAATAAACTGATCTGTAGCTTTTATCTATCTGACCCTGTTTAACTCCCTTTGATGCCCCCACCTGCACTTCAAGATGTTTCCCCGCATTACTGGTTTTGTATGTTTACCAAAGTGAGTGGAGCTGCACACATACAGGAAGTAGACAGCTGTGTTTCCATGTGAGTGATTTCCAAAAAGCTTAATGAAGCACTGGAGTGAGACAGAATTCAATATATGACAGAAATTGGCAAAGAAGGGGATGGAAATGTTATCATCAGACAGAAGATATTCACAAAATGAAAACAGTCTTCTCGCAAAATGCATAGTAATTCAAACAGACAAGGAAATATCAATGCAAGTGTCCGAAAAAAAAAGCTTAAAAACAGAAAATTACTCATTACCGAACCAAAATATCTTAATATGAATATTTCCTACTGAATTCCAGACTTCTGCAGGGAAGTGTGAACACACACATGGATACTGATGACGATATATGTCTTTCCCACACATCCCTTTGTTTTGGGGGTAGGGGGACATGGCAGCAGGGAAGAGCAATCACCATGTATTATTAAAAAGCCTGGAGTGCACCCGTCATGAATGTCTACATGTTATATGAGAACGCCTGAAATCATCGAGGGTGTCATTTTATTGTTGGTGGTCTGCTAGTTGTTTCATGTCATAATGAGGCCTCTGGGTTTTCTTCTTTTCTTCTTCTTTTCATATCTAAACTCAAACTATTCCTGAAACAGCTCATCAAAATATCTTTCCAATTCACAGTCAATGCTTACATTAAAAGACCATCAGAGCTTGTGTGCGAGGGTGTGTGTCTGTCTGCAAATGTGCAACACAGCATGTGCACTGGCAGGCAAGATGCCCCCTCACCTCATTTGAACTGAATCCCCCCCTTAAACCAATCACCATCCAATTATGTGTAACAACCATGTCTAGCAGGCCAGTGTGACATCGCTGTTTGTTTTTGTGTGTGTGGATGTGTGACTGCCATTTCTATATTAATCCAACCTCTGATATATGATAAGATAAAGCTTCCTTCAATACAACACTTAGTCCATTTGTGTGAGGGACCGAGACAGAGAAGGACAAAGAGCCCGAGCCAAATCTGTGCATGTGTATGAGAGAAAAGGACAGGGAGAGCTAGAGAAGGAGTATTCATCCTGTGCCAGCTGAATTCACTTTGATCTATTGAGGTCAATGTGGAAATCATCAATATCATGCAGTGATTGGACAGACACCAGATAAGGAGCACACTCGAACGCCACTCTACACTCATAGCATCTCACGGCATTTGTGCAGTTAACTCATTTTTATTTTTCTCTATTCTGTTTCACATTTGCACAGGGAGCATGAAACCATAAAGAACTACTGCACTCTAGTGTTTAGATTCTGCAAATGCAGAAGTAAAGTAGACATCTTAATGTTGCGCTCCAGTCATTACAGCTTCCATTTCTATCAAGTCAAGAGGCTGACAGAGTCGGCACAGTTATATGACAAGAAAAAAACAGAAGTCATTCCAGCCAAAACGGGACATTTAAAAAGCATGTACACATGTTAATCTGTAGGGGATTGAAGCTTTTGAAAACAGGATAAAAGAACAGATCAAGTGGCTTAAGACTGAATTACTCTTGCACACTTACCCTCAAGTATACTCAATAAGCATGCCTGACATGCTCCAAAGTTTTATCTTTTGCATCTTCTTCTAAAACAAATAAATGTAACAGACATTTATTCATGAAGTCTTTCCACACTGATGTGTTTTTAAACTGCAACGATATCAGACTAAATCACTGTTCACATAACTCAAAGACAATGTGTCTCCATCGAATTAAGTTATATTTACATAAACCATGATCTACAGAGAAAGTAAAAAGCTACCAAACTGGCTCATCTCACATTTCCACAGGAGGGTGCTGTATCCTCATGTGTCCTTGTGTCAGGGTGAGCTCTCACTTGCATTATTGTACACCTCATGCAGCATGTTTATCATGTTTATCTGGTTTACAAACCAGCAGCACTCTAAAATCTGAGGTGCTCATCAGCTTCCTGCCTTACAGCCACAGTGATGCTCAAAGCCTCAACGTTAAAAAACATTCAGACATGGCAGTTAGATGCTGACAGATCAAAAAAAAAAAAATCTCACAGTCATTTAATGCACAAATTTCCACCTTTCAGGACAAAGATGTTCTCATGAATGCTAAATAGAAGTTGACAACATAGCTTTGATAGTCTCAAGGCATGCTTTGTTTCTTCCTTCTCAACACAGCTGAGAGGAAGAACAAACCAACATGTCACTGCTAGAAATAGCAGTGAAACCAGAAGGAAAACAAATTTACATGTATGTGTGTGTGTGTGTGTGTGTGTGTGTGTGTGTGTGTGTGTGTGTGTGTGTGTGTGTGTGTGTGTGTGTGTGTATTTGTGCTCACACTTTTAGACATGCAAGAAAAACCTAACCTGGTGCAATGAATTCAAGACAATGTTTGCAATGAAATCCCCTCAATTAGTGCAGCTCAAGATTAAATCTCATGAGCCTGCTGCTCTCGCTTCACTTGTCAAAGCACCAGAAAACAGCGCCTCGGTCTACTGTAGGACTCTAACAGCGAGCAACACAATGAACGCAGTGAAAGGAACTTTTTTTAATGGTGTTCATATACTCTCACTCTTGACCTTCATGCCCTGATCAGCTTGTGTTTCCACAGTGAATTGTGCACAATGACACTCAACACCCACATTTGGTGCTTGTGTGACCTGAAATGCAGACAACCTCTTTCCTTTCTATCCCTCATATAAGTAAGGCAACCGATAGTCTTTCTATCATGACTGTCTTACACAGAAATGAACTTATTATGATTTAGTTTAAGCACAGTACTAAGTGGTTTCCATAAGCAATTAGAAATTTGCAGCTATCTGGTTACTTGTCCATTTTCTATTTCCACCAAACAAGAAAAGGAAGTGAAAGTGATGATAATGACAAAAGGCATCCTCTAGAGAAACCAGCAGCTGGAGAACGTAAGAAAATAATGACCAGATTTATGTTCCATGCAGGTGTTTTAGAGCAATATTTCATTCATTCTCTGGGGTAAAGCAGATAAAAAACAGCTTTCTTGAGAAGAAGACAGTAACAGGAGTGATAAAGGCTAAAGATTTTTGTAAAGCTGAGAAGTAATACCACTGACCTCAGGAGGAAATAAAAGTTAGGTCACGAGAGCATCTCCTGCTGTGAATGGTATGAAAGCTAAAGGGCGCCTCCATGATTAAGAGTTAAGACCCTTCTAATCATGGAGGCGTTGGTTCTGTCAGTCCATGAAAAGACTTCCTCTCGGGTTTGAAAGTGGCTGCCATCTGACACAGCAACACAGGCACCATGAGGACTTCACACACCAGCAGGGAGAATGCAGCCTGACCATGAGTTTGTTCTCTGTAGTCCCACATTTCAGACAAGTTGGATTATGTAATTAAAAGACTTCTTAGCTTCTAAGCCATGGTTTCACTTTTTACTTCTTGAGCCTTCTCTTCTTTTCTTAGACAGGTCTTTCTGCATTCAGCCTCCATCTTAAACCCGACCATGTGTAAAATGTTATACTTATATTGAGCAAATAATTATCGTTTTAAGATCCCATATAAAAATAGGCATAAAACAAGTAATCTATAACTATTTCATTACATGCTCGCACACAGTGATGATGGACGTATGTTTGGTTTCAGGCTCATACTTGTCAAAGCAGAAGTCTGAAGCTAGGTTTAAAGTTAAAATTTAGCACGAATAAGTATAAGGATGAAACACTGGTAAAATGTTGTGAAAGGGTTTATTTCAGGAATTGTATTTCCTTTATAGAGGTTTAGTCATTTTCAGAGATAATTAAAAGAAATTATCTTTGAGCCAGACTTCGTGGTCCTGAGCAATATTTTTCAGGCTTTTTTAAAGATCTTCTTTGTACATTTGCTGCTTTTTCCATTCATTTTTAGTTCAGTCCTTATTCCAGACTATTTTTAGACAAACTGGCCTCCATGTGTGTTTATAGTTACCTATGAATCATTCAAGCATAAAAAAAGGCTAATTCAAAGGAACCAGCGTTATGCCAAAAACCAGTTCTAACTGGTGTTTTTAGCACTTTGCTATTAGCAGCCTGTTGCAAAGACACATAATTAGTCCATTTTCCGTAGATGAATCTGCAAAAATTTGCAAAAATTACAAGTTTGACAGACATAAAACTGTGTTTTGATACCAACAAGGAGATTGAAAATGTGGCATATCTCCACATAGTGTTCTTAAGGCATTTCAGGAAACAGAGCAGAGGACAAAAGAAGAAGAGGAATGCCTAAAAGAAAGAGTATCTATAGCAGATGAACAGTATCTCAAACTGAAGTTCTTAAGAAATACGGGGGAAAAAATCCAGGAAGCTTACATGAAACCTGAGAGATGCATCCGGACCTTCAGCTGACCCATCTACTGTTTACCCAAGTCTAATTAGCAATAGTTTGGCTGTCAAGAAGGCTCTCAGATTGAAACAGGAAGAAAAGGCTGAAATGTACCAAATGACACAAGAAATGGACTGAACATCACTGGCAACAGGTCTTATGGACCTGACCTCTACATTCTTGAAGCAGTGTTAGCTTTATCTGAATTGGCTTGTATGAACGTAGTTATTATAATTTATACTAATGTGGATTTGTTTTAATTAGATTATCTCCAATTGGATTTAATTATGTCCACAAAGTGTCTTTAGATGTCTTTGTTGTGAATTGGTGTTGTACAAATAAAGCTGACTTGATTTAAATATTTGATTTAGGTTTCTATATACAGACGTAGTCACATCTTTCAAGTAGAGTTACACAACTCTTAAACTCTGTGCTTTGTTTTGATGGCTCGTGACATTTATAATGTACATTCCTGGAGCCGTTATTGCATAGCAGTGTCCTGAGGCTGAGAAACCGCCATTCGCTTCCCCCTCAGCACAATGCGCCACTTTACAGCAGCATTTTGCTTTATGGCACTGCGTAACACACTAGCAACTGGAAAAACATGGGCTACTTTGAACGTGCACTATATTCTACATTAAAGAATGGAGAGTACAGTTGTGTGCAAAGAAACAAAAGGACAGTACCGGAGGAAACGAGGAAAATAGAGAAAGGTACAGTACGAGAGATTAGCAACAGCCAGCATCGCAGACTAACTTCTACTCACTGAAGAGATCTCAGAGAAGAGACAGGATTAAAGGATTAAAGGATTAAAATTTGCTGCCGTTAGGTCGCTGACATTTCCAGCTAAAGTTCAGTATTGGGCTTTGAGGTGAACAGTTTGGACTCTCTATGTGTTTCTCTTTACGCCACCAATAAGCTTGACATGAATTATGTGTTTTTGTTATATTACATTTTAAAAGAAACCTCAAAATAAACATCCAAAAACAAAATAAAAACAGCAAGTATTGCTCTATTAAATAACTCAGTTGTTTATTTTACAGCATTGTGATCAGTTTATGCATGTTGTACAATTTATTCAGAACAAAACTATCAGCAAAAAGATTTCTTTTTCATTTACTTTGCAGCCCACTCATGCTTCCATACATGCACTGATAATGAAACCAACTGTAACCTCAGCAGGTTTGGGTGGTGTTTAAATGAACGGTTGCATAACCCACAGAAGCACTACGGAGCAGTGAGCTGATACATGAAGCCATGCACACCAACTGTGCTTTAAACAAAGAACGCAGGGCTCCGTGGGCCCTCATTCAGCATGCGCGCCCATGTGCACACACCAACCACACTTGCATTACATGGGGTCTCCATGGCAGCTGCAGCAGTAAGCCAATCATAAGTTACCTAACAGTGCCTCTGACTGAAGGTTCAGAGGAAGCTTTTTCTCTTTTTTATTTCAGATTTAGAACAGAGTTGAGAGACTGTGTCTGCATGCAAACTTTATCTGTATTAGGTCAGATGTCAACAGTATCAACTAATTAGTTTTTGTGATGAGATTTGACCTTTTCAAACAACAAATGATATCTATAGTTTTCTTCATAAACACATTCATTTAAATTAATTTCTTAGAGATTTACAATAAGTGTGACAACAAAGAGCCAGCAAATCTTATATTACCAACTATGTTTTGCTATAAAAAAATCTTTGGCTGCAGCCCCCACACCATCCAAAGTTCAAAATGTGGTTTGTTCATCAGCCATGTGGTAGGGATGTATCATTCTGTTAACTGACAGGAAAACCACTTCTCTCAGGGGCTCCCAGCTGCTCATCTTTCATGATTTGAATAGAAAAAAAATTTGCTTATACTTCCGTCAGTACATTCCTTTGTATAAAAATCTAAGGTACAAGTCATAATATAAAGGAAAGAAGAAAATAAAAGAATCAGGGAAATTCTTTTTGTCTTCTTTTAAAGATGCTGTGACTCAGAGAAAGATGGTCTGAAAAATAATCCAGCTCGGCCTTGTCTCAAGATGGGAACAAAACACTGATCAGTAGCAGGACCTCTCCATTACAGGACAGGAGAGTACAGTTGTGTGTACATAACAATTGCTTCTAATAGCCTCGAGATTCTTCCTGCTTCCTAATCAAAAAAATCTTTCTAGCATGACTGTTTCCCCATTACAAACCAAGGGGAGGTCCACGCCTTTGTTGATTCTGGGAATGAACGCATAAACACACACATGAACAAAGGGCAAATATGCCAGTAAACCATAAATAGCAACTTGGGCAGAAATCAGGTACAGTTAAAGCTCTGCTTTTATGATCCTAAAGTCATCCAATCAGGATCACACTAACTGCACCGTGATGAATCCATAAACTTTATCAGGCATTATTTTGCAATATGCTCTCATACTTTACATTAAATTAAAAGTGACTCTACAACAAACTACAACACATCAAATCAAATCAAGGTTTAAAAACCGCGTCATTATCCATAGTTCTTCAATCAGTTTCAGTCCTTGTCACAGTCTCAGTAGTTGATTGTGGCTGCTGACGTCTGCAGGACATTGCATCACAGGAATTTCTGTGAAGTGAAAGCAGCAGTCATTTAACCCTAAGACTGCATGGACAGGAATGGTATGCTATGGTTAAAAAGAAAAAAATCCCTTCAGAAGGAGTGCAGGTTTACAGATTATTAAACTAAATGTGACTAATAAACTTGCCACAAGGGACTTACTGTAGTTTAACAAAAAAGAAAAGAAAATCACGGCTTTGTCTGATCCACAGCATGATAGGAACCAGTCATTAAGAATCAGTTTCAACTATAAGATTTAAAAGTAGCCATAAAAGGGCTTGTAAGGCATGTCACAGCTTTGACACACAAGTATCAGTGCTTCACCCATCTATTTTATAGGAATGCCACAAAGCTGCAACACTTATTCGTCCTCCTCCATCCAGATACATCCCATCCTCAAGATGGCACACTCCTTACCATGGCAACAGAAGAACAAGCCAGACGACATGCCGTCTGTTAGTTTTGTGGGTGGAAAAATCTTGATGTTAAAGAGATGACAAAGAGTAATTACGGTCATCTGAAGTTACTTTAATATGTAACAATAATTCCAGTGTGAATATAAAGTTTTTTTAATGAATACAAAGTTTATGATAACAATAATTAATAGTACTTATAGTGAAATACCCAGTACAACATCAAAGTTTTGAGTTTTGCCACAGAAATCAAGCATTTCTAGTGTCTGAAGCCAACAGGAATCACCAGGTTTTTAAATATTTTGTTATTCCTAGGGATGGACCAATACCAGTACCGGTCGATATTATGTGGATGTACTCCTACTCAGTATTCTTAAAATTGTTCCAATACTTCAGAATCTGATACCAATGTAAAAAAAAACTAGGGCTGTCAAAACTAAAGCATCAATGCAAAGAGTTTAATTTGTGAAATTAAGGTTAATTTAACACACCAACACAAAAAAAAAGTTATTACAGGAGCTATTTTTAATCTGACATTATCGAGGCGAAAGAAATTGATTTGGGGCATATAGGTGCCTTGTCACAGCAGTGAAAATAATCCACCAAAAAATTCACTCTATCCTCCTTATTTATGAAGATTCTGACTACCTTACATTCAGAGGATCGCTGCAGGATGACCCATTTCACACAATTAACCACTCAGTCGTTATATCTGACATTCTAGTCCAGTGAACTGTGATGGATTTATTACTACTCATACTGACTCAAGAATGCAAGTATTGCAAGCATGCAAGTACTTGTACTTGTATTCAGTTTGGAAAAGTGGGGTATCCTAATTATTCCTTATATGCCAAAAAGGAAGTAAAATCAAAAGTTTAATCTGTCTATTTCATAATATGCCATGCAGCATTGCTCCAAAAAATTTATCCACATTATTAATCTAAATTACATGCACTAATTTCAGTTCAGCTCAGTGAAGGAGTCACCATTGCTGTTTTGATGTCAGATGTTGGAAGGTAGGAAGGAGTCTTAAAACTCTTGTATACTATACAAACAGAGAGCTTACCATGATACCAACAGGCTTAATAGGTAATGGCTTGACTAAGTTTTGTTGCCTTTGTATTTGTAAGAAACACTGCAAAAATGAAGAAGCTGACAGTGCCTAGTAATAAACAGACATCAAATAAAAGCCTGTAATATAGTGAGAGCTTAATAAGAAACTCATGAACACATCAAACAGCCTGAGAGCTTACATTTACGCCACAATTGGACTGGAGAAAGTACGACAAGTTCATAGTTCCCCCACTTTACATGCTATTCAGGACGGGCCTGGACAAGCCCGACTCATCTGAGAAGAAACCCACAAGAAAGGGGAGTGCATGTCAAATTCAACTGTTACTTTCAGAAAAGAAGTGACAACAACATGCTTGTTGTCGTTCATCCTTCCTCTGAAAATGTTTCTTTTTTTCCATATTTAGCGATTAAGCAGTGACTTAAAGGAAAAACTGAACTTCTTTTATGATGTCAACAATACGTATTATTGTAGAAACTGAGCCTATTTGCAGCATGACACACCATGCCATGCCACACCTTTATGGAGATACAGATTGATTCATGACATCACAGCAGCAGTCAGGGGAAAATAAGCAACTGGAAACAAGCCATCATTTTTTTCACACTCTCATGTTGGAGTTAATCATTATCTCACTTTCAAGATTTACAAGAACCTGTGCATTTACACTTTAGGGCTTACAAAACCCCTTTTAAACATAGAACATGTAATGCTCCATCTTTTAAAAGAGACACCATTTTCTCCCCTTTGTGTTCATAATTCCCACAAACCTGTCCACCACAGCGATGCCAAGGGGCTGAGTGTGACATGTGGCATTCATAAAGGTTCAGGCAGCACACCAACCATGGCAAAATATTAAAGATGCTCAAGGAGTTACAGCTTTCTTATAGTAACAAGTATCAACATAAATCAGTGACTTGCCGCCTTATGCTTTTGTGTAATACAAAGTGTAAAAAATTCAAACTGGAAGCCTTAATTTTCACTTCAGATTAAACAGCCTGGTGGATCAATGTGCATTTATCAACACACCATTTTGCACACTGTTTTTTTGTCATGTAAACATGCTTATTCTCATTTTACCAATGATGCTGCGTACTTATTAAATCAAGCGTTGGACCTTTACATTTCTAGTTTGTATAATCTGAATTACGTCAGCTGTGGTGGCGGCCTCGCTGACGTCCAAACTGATTTAAAGACAAAGAGATATTTCCAGGAGAAACAAGACGTTCTGGACAGCAAAAGGACACGTTGCTGTACACAGAGATGAAAAACATGCAGTTTCAGGTTATTCAGGTAGTTCGTAGTGAATGCCAGAGCCAACGCTCAGCACCGTTAATTAACATTTTAAAAGAAGTGAAAGGCTTTCACAAACATCACACATTCACACTGGCTCTGTTTGGTCCATTTTAAACATACTCTGCTCCAATTCCACGAATAGTATAGTTTGTTTGGAGCAGGGTGGATAAAAATTTACACATGGGAGCGAACTAAAGAAGCGAACTGTGGTCCGCTTGAAAACCTGGAGTCTTGGTTCACCTGCAATAAACCCTGGTGCAGTTTGCTTATAGTATGAAAGCAAACAGACCATCAGTGAGCCAAAGAGAGGAGGTGATGTAGGACGTATCATGCTGGATATCTCACTGACTCTCCTGCTGCTCATGCTGGACAGCCTCCTGTGTAAAAACATATTAGGTTTGAACACCAAAGTAAATCAGAAACCCTGAGACTGCATAAACTTGTTGTTGCTCCTTTGTCCCAGGAGTGAATAGTCCCTTATCAAATAGCATTATAATTTGTGGCATCTAAACAGTTCCTGTGAAAGTCTGTTACATGCCAAATAAACCACTACTGTAAGTGCCTATCAGTTATCGCGACTGCACATAGATCAGATATGAGCCATGTTAAAAATGATTCATCAGTGATACTAGTCTGATCTACAGTAGTAGATTCAGAGTATTAAAAGGGCCGTATCAGTTGCTGTCTGATTAATGGAAAGCAGTTCGTGTCCTAGACAATCTATTTAAATATTATCTGCACAATGCAGCATTAACATGAATAATGTAGGGTTGTTTTGATGTATGTGGACATGTAAACATTTAAAAATAAGATTAGATACATGAAAACCACCAGAAGTAAAACGAATTTTCTAAACACTTCAAGCCTCAAAAGCTTATCTTGTCCTCTGTAGCAGAAGCAACTTATATGTATTCAGCATGACTGTCCAACAATATCCGGCATTAGCTTACTGAAACTTCTAATCATCATTCCTAACTAAATCTTTTGGATGCTAAATGTTTTTCTTGTCTGTTTCAAATCCATCCCATGAGATTTCACTGGGATTCAAAACGGACTTAAACGCACCTTTGATCAATGCAGCTTCTGAATCTTACTTTCTAAGTATGACTGCTGATTTTTTATTTTTTTAATAATTATTCTATTTTTTTTAAATACCATAAATGAATTATGTTACATTACTTTCTTAATTGTATGTTTTGCCATGACGAATGACACATCCATAGCCAGGAATCTAGATAGTTATTAAAACAAAGGATTGCATATTAGTTTTATTATGCAATAATTCAACTAATCATGTTGCTCACAAGGTTTTTTTTTAAAGTTGCTTAACATCTGAGGGCAAGTTAAGTTACTCTGTGTGAAGAGAGGCCCAACAAACACTGAAAAGAGAAATGAGTTAAAGGTAAAAAGGAACAGGAAACAGGCTTCTCAGCAGGGCCATCCTGTTGGCAAACTAACTTGAAAATACTAAACCTAACTTCCAACTTGTCCAGTTTTACTATGAGAAATACTGCATTTCTCTGTGAAGATAAAAGTTGGTATAAGCTTGTGATTTTTTTTAACTGATAAAAACATCAAGAAAAGAACCGTTTTTTTTTGCAGCAATCTTGTAATAACCACGGGGACAACTTCAGCTTTACAACAGCAGTGCTGTGAATCAGAAGTGAATCAAAGACAACTCAGAGGCGCCAGAGCAACGACCTCACACCCACATGATCTGATGGACAATGGATTTCCAGCACGTATCAGAAAAGCATTAGTATGCGCAAGATTCCTGGTATCAGCATCCTGCAGGCAGGAAAGACAAAGCTAAGTCTATGAAAGCAAAGTGACGAAGAAGCCTGAACACTGCTGTTACTTCCATTAAAGATTTAGACTTCGCAGCCAAATGGGCAGAAGCCTCTGAAAATGCCTGAAGTTTACAAGGGCTTCCCATACTTTCACACACCCTCCATTGTTTGTGATCACAATTAAACTCTTTCCACTGATTATCCAAGCTGTCAAAGCAAAACATGAGTATCCTGTGCACTAACAATGATGGAAAAGATTAAGAAACTAAAGGTAAGTACATTTCTTCACAGGAAAACATGTTGCCTGAGCAGGTACTTTGAAAATACAAATGATTCATCTGCCTTGGAAAACTTGAAGTTTTCCTTTCTTTTTTTTCTTCCTTTTTTTTGGGTTCTTTCAGTTTCATATTTAAAATCATTGAAAATGTCTTCACACCACTCAGACACCACTGAAAGACTGCTTTCTATTAGATCAGCTTCCCAAACATTGATGCCACTCTGGCAAAAAACTTTTCAGACAACTAAAGTTTCCACTTTTACCATCTAATTAAACGTCAGTTCGCTCTCATGGCACTGGTGTCTGATTGTTACCAACACGTCTGTACGGCAACAAAATGGCAAAACCTGTCAGTTCTCTCTTTTTTTTTTTTTTTTTTAATTCAGCCTTCTTTAATACACAACGATCCTCATTTAAAAGCCATCAGTAAAACAATAGAAAATTAAACCATGCAGCACCAAGCCAACAATAATCCTCTAATAATAGCAGGAAAATCTGTGTCTAAGGGAAAAGTATAGTCTGTATAAAAAGCCTTCCTCAATCTATTCTCATCTTGACTCATGAAATGACAAACAATCACGGTCAATATTGCCACACGTTTTAATGCTCCAACATTTATGAATCCTGTGGTCTGGATTACAGTCTCTCTCTCCACAGCTGTAAAGTTAATTGAATTTTTAATTCCAACAGTCGCAGCCCTACACCCTGTAACCTGTGTAAAAGAAATTATGATTAGTAACAAACCGCTGGTTTCTGCTCAACATTACTGTAAGCATTCCTGTTAAACTGATCCTTAGTTATTAATTAAAAACTGTGCAAACTTTGACTGTTGTTTTAATTAAGGCTGGGCGATATGGGCTTTATCCCAATACACGATATACATCCCGATGTTTTAAAATCTCCTCTAAAACACTGTAAATGTTGAATTCAAGATTATTAGGCATAAAAAGACAGAGTAGGATTTAAGTTTTTCTCTTTCTCACACCAGCAGAGAGAGAGCGCACGTTAGAAATAGTGTCATCAACCACTTATAAAACAGACAAAAATATCTGGTTTAAGATCAGCTCATATTTAATAATAAGCGCTGCTGGAGGAGTTTCCTACTCCAGTGTATTAAGAACTTAATGTCCATCGGGAAACACAAACACCTCGGCAATCAGTCTCCTCGTCATTGTCGTCATTTCTGAGGTGAATTACTCCTTAAAAGAGACGTCTCGCATTTAGTTTCCATCTTTTAATGCTAGTAAACTAGCTAGATAGCTACCTGCATACTCTCATGTCTCCATGCTTCTTCCCTTCTGAAACAACACACATGTGTGCAGCAGAGTTTTCTAGATGGGCAGGGAGTGAGCTGTATGTCTGCTGTGAGTGAGAGAAGATAAATTACAGAAAAAAAAACAAAAAAATCAAAAACATGCAGACGCTTTAAACGCTGCTGTGTCAGTTTGTACTCGATGTTCGCGATACATACATTTTATATATCCCACTTAAAACATTTTGGGATACATTAAGTATATCTGATATATCGCCCAGTCCTAGTTTTAATTAAGCGAGCCAAACTGTATCTTGGAATTGTTACTTTCAGAGTCAGCCTGACTAAGAGACCTGAACACATCGCGACAGTTTTAAAATCTTTACACTGGCTTCCAGTCAGTCACAGAATAGATTTTACAACCCTACAAATCCCAGAACGTTTTAGGCCCAAAATACATCTGCGAAATGTCCAGAGAATATAAATCTGGCAGAGCTCTTATATCCAAAGACTCAACTCAGCTAGTCCAGGCCAGAGTCCAGGCCAGAGTCCAGACTAAACATGGAGAAGCAGCATTTAGCTGCTATGCTGCAAACAAGTGGAAAAAACTGACAGTGGAGATTAAAATTTCACCAAATGTAGACACTTTAAAATCTAGGTTAAAAACTAGGGCTGTAAAAAATAACGCGTTATTTCATGTTATTAATTGCGTTAAATTTTTTTACGCATGCGTGGCATGACAAGCCCCATACACCCGCCATTTCTCTGTTATGACAGCAGGATGTGGAGAAGCACGATGGAAGAGATCAGCTGGCTGGCTCTATGGATGGACTTGAGAATAAACACAGCATTAATGGAGCAACCCATGGATGTCGTCTCCGTGGAGAAACACACTCTTTTCCCGGTGAGAGGGTTCCACACCCGCACTTTTCCCACATTCTTTTGTTAAACTTGTGAAGCTGCGTTTTGCACCAAGTGTCTGCTCTAGAGCAGAGGTCCCCAACCCTGGTCCTCAAGGCCCACTATCCTGCAGGTCTTAGATGTCTCCCTGCTGCAACACACCTGATTCAAATGAATGGCTCAGTTGCAGACTTGTGCAGAGCCTGTCAGAGAGCCGTTTAATTTGAATCAGGTGTGTTGCAGCAGGGAGACACCTAAGACCTGCAGGATAGTGGGCCTTGAGGACCAGGGTTGGGGACCTCTGCTCTAGAGGACCTCTGGTCATCTCTGTGCAGCGACACCTGTCGGTGATCAGCTGATCGGCTTTTCTCTTGTTGCGTTAGTTTATGGTTCAGCTGAGAAGTAAACTAGCGATTCAGTGTTCACACCCCCACATATTTACCCCAAGCCAATGATCTATTTAATCAACAGGTGTTTACTTTGGGTGATGCTGCTGTAGGACTTTTATCACTGCTGCACAAACACTCACACTTCAATGATAAAAGGTGTGTTTATCCAGATCATAGGTTTTATCAGAGTTTCTTCATCAATGTTGGCTGTTGAACTTCAGTCGTCATATCTGCTGGTTTTATGACAGAAATTATCACCATGGAGACAGTTGGTGAGATGATGATATATTAATTAGGGCTGAAACAATTAGTCGACGTTGTCGACAATGAAAATAGTCGACAACTAATTTACCCGTCGACTATTGTCGGCACAAAAAAAAAGAACACCTACGGAGTGAGACATCGTCTTCTTTCCTATCTGCTGAGAGTTGCACAATGCCCATGCGCAAAGAAAAAAAAAACACTACAGAGTGAGACATCGTCTTTTTTTCTTTTCTCTGCTGAGAGTTGCACATGCGCAATAAAGTCCACAAGGGGGAAAATATGGCGGACGATCGGTAAATAGAACGGCGGCAGAGGACTTCAAAAGTCTGAAATAACTTCACGTTAAACTTACAAAATAAATTAAATACATGTCAGATTTGTAAAGGGGACTTTGCGTACCACGGAAGTACGTCTGCAATGCTCGAACATTAAAGACGAGGCAGGTCGGACTTACATAACAACCTCATGCAAGATTTCAAAGCTGAAAGTGAAATAAGACCCACTTAATAATTATACATTGATACACAGATACATAATCCGATTGGTCGACTAGTCGTTTTAATAGTCTGTGACTAATCGACCATCAGAATAGTCATTAGTTGCAGCTAGGGCTGGGCGATTAATCGAATTTTAATCGCAATTACGATCTGGGTTTTCAACGATCATAAAAATGAAATGGTCCGATTATTTTTGTCCTTCACAGTTTCCTCCCGTGCTGTTCTCAGTTGCTAATCGAGCGCTGCAGGTATTGAAGCGCTCCGGTGCAGACTCCTCCCACAGCCCCGACTGCTTTAGTTTTATTCAGCGCGAGTTGCAAACACCTGGCCAGTTATGGGCTTGACACGCGGGAGGCGACGTCGCTCCTTCTCCTTCATTTTCTATCGAACTTGCGCGATGAGGCGGAAATCGCTGCCCTCCTCCAGCCAAGCGACAAGCAACAGTCGTGCATGTGAAATGTTGCGCTCGTGCACGCAGACGTGCACACGGAAGCTTGCGATGCGACACAAGAAAATAGAACAATGTTCTATTTTTGTAAGTCGCAACTAAATAATCCACCAGCTCCCATATGGGGCGCCAAGTGTAAAAATTCAGTATAAAAGTTGTAGCTGACACATT
The DNA here is from genome assembly GCF_017639745.1 of Melanotaenia boesemani. NCBI lineage: Eukaryota > Metazoa > Chordata > Actinopteri > Atheriniformes > Melanotaeniidae > Melanotaenia > Melanotaenia boesemani. The sequence goes on from NC_055696.1 coordinate 3,898,385, forward strand.
TTCATTATTTATCTCACTTTTCTCACATTTAGCACATTTTCCCTACATTTTCCTACATTTAACATAACTTTTAACCACATGTATAATGGTCAAATAGAACATCTAAATCTAAATTTTAAATCTAAATCTAAATGCTATATGTTAAATCTAAATGTTATATGTTATATCTAAATGTTAAATCTAAATCTAAATGTTTAAATCTAAATCTAAATGTTATGTGTTAAATCTAAATGTTTAAATCTAAATCTAAATGTTATATGTTATATCTAAATGTTAAATCTAAATCTAAATGTTTAAATCTAAATCTAAATGTTATATGTTAAATCTAAATGTTTAAATCTAAATCTAAATGTTATATGTTATATCTAAATGTTAAATCTAAATCTAAATGTTAAATCTTATATCTAAATGTTAAATGTTAAATCTAAATCTAAATGTTTAATCTAAATGTTTCGGATATATGCTAATTAACCCCGCCCCTTTTAACCTCAACCAATACGCTAGTAGGGAAACACTTGCTCGCACGCACACACACACAAACACAGGTCTTTACTGTGAATGTCTTTCTGCATTTACGAGGTGCACCTCGAAGTACACTTCCAACCAACCACTCACACCATTAATGGTAAGATGCATATATTTATTTTTAACTTTCTAAACAACATTTTGCGGACTTTTACTGTTAGCTAGCTACTTAGCTGTAGCTAACGTCCAGGGCAAATTTATCGCTATCACTGCCGTCACGTCACAAAGAAAAGTGAAGTGAACCAAGAATGCATTTCCTAATCCTTAACTGAGTAAATGTTGTAATGTCCAAAGTTTGTGTGTGTATTATTTAAAAGTACTCAGTCCATTAAGAGAAATCTTTGTTTTCTCTTTTTCATTAGGCTCCTCTGCCATCTATCCCTTGACGAAATGGGGCTTCATCAGGCTACTTGAGCCAAAGTCAAAACATATAAAAACAAGATGCTTGCCTTTTTCTCCAGAAGCATCAGTCTTTGTCATACCCAGACCAGATTAGCTTAGGCTGGTCTCGTTGGAAATTTTTCCTTTTCCACATCATGGTCTAAAGATCAACTAAAGAGCTGAAATGTCCGCAAAATGTTGTTTAGAAAGTTAAAAATAAATATATGCATCTTACCATTAATGGTGTGAGTGGTTGGTTGGAAGTGTACTTCGAAGTGCACCTCGTAAATGCCGAAAGACATTCACAGTAAAGACCTGTGTTTGTGTGTGTGTGCGTGCGAGCGCGTGTTTCCCTACTAGCGTATTGGTTGAGGTTAAAAGGGGCGGGGTTAATTAGCATATATCCGAAACATTTAGATTAAACATTTAGATTTAGATTTAACATTTAACATTTAGATATAAGATTTAACATTTAGATTTAGATTTAACATTTAGATATAACATATAACATTTAGATTTAGATTTAAACATTTAGATTTAACATATAACATTTAGATTTAGATTTAAACATTTAGATTTAACATATAACATTTAGATTTAGATTTAAACATTTAGATTTAGATTTAGATTTAACATTTAGATATAACATATAACATTTAGATTTAGATTTAAACATTTAGATTTAACATATAGCATTTAGATTTAGATTTTAAAATTTAGATTTAGATGTTCTATTTGACCATTATACATGTGGTTAAAAGTTTTGTTAAATGTAGGAAAATGTAGGAAAAATGTGCTAAATGTGAGAAAAGTGAGATAAATAGTGAAAATGTGTCAGCTACAACTTTTATACTGAATTTTTACACTTGGCGCCCCATACTCCCAGAGTCACAGAGAGACAAACGTTATAAACAAACAGAACTTTTTTCTCATTTAACACAGTGAACAATCCGGGATTTAAGAAACTCATCAACACTTTGGACAAATGGCATCACTGCCATCTCAACACCATGTTAGTGGAGTGTCTCTCCTGCCCTGTATGATGAGTGTGGTGAGGGTGTTGTGAAAGACGTGGCGACAGTCCAATGTTTCGCCACCACTATGGAACTGTGGTCAAGCAGTATAGAAATGTCTCGCTACCTTTTATTGACGCGGATTTCAACGTGAAAACGAAATGTCTCCAGACTATTTTTTTTCCAGATCACACCGGGCAGAACATAGCTGCTGGTCTGAGACAAACAATAGCTACGGGCACCTAGTAGAAAGAAACTAGTCTGTATTACCACAGTAAACACTTAAAATGTCACAACGACCCCCCCCCCCCCCAAACTCTCTTTTTCTCTAATCGTGTTAAATAATCGAGATCTCAATTTCAATCAAAATAATCGTGATTATCATTTTTCCCATAATCGAGCAGCCCTAGTCGCAGCCCTAATATTAATTCTGAATTATTATCTAGAACAGTGGTTCCCAACATTTGTTCCTCAGGTCCATGATGCCATGGACCCCTTGCTCCACCCTGTGCTGAAACCAAGCTGGTTTTAGGGTTTCAATGTGAGATTCTCACCATAAATACTGGATTCTGGGTGAGTCCGGTCCTTTGATAAAGCCAAGGTTAAATGAACAACATACAGCCATACTTTTATTTATTAAAATAGGGACAATTTGAGGACATTAATCACAGTGGCTCTAATGTTCAAAGCCTCGGGGACCCCCTGTGCTCTTTGGTGAGCCCCCTTGGGGGGTCGTGAACCCCAAGTTGGGAACCACTGATCTAGAACAAGGTAGAGATGTTTTAGAACAACATATAGAAGTGCATTACATGCTGCATTTACTGACAATAGTACATCTGACGTTTACCCAAGGGAAGGTCAGTAAATATTTGTAGAATTGGCTCGTTCTGTTCATACAATAGAGTAAAAACGAACAGATTTCACACACACAAAAACTTACAAATGGTGATTAATCATGATTAATTAATTTGACAGCTGTTATTTATCTGATTAAAATTTTTAATCATTTAACAGCCCTTTTAAAAACATTTCTTTTCTCATCTGCATATGCATGAAATCTGCATGGTAACTTTAAACTTATCTTGTTTCAGTATCGAAATGTCCCGTCTTGTCTTCACCGCAGTCTCGATTTCTTTGTATGTCTTTGTATGACGTGAAGAAATTGACAATAAAGCTCACTTTGTTTTTATCATTTTAATTTATTATTTCATTATGATTTTATTGTGATTTTTGCTATTTGTTGCTGCCTTTAACTACTTTTTAATGCTTTCTTTGCACCATCTGTAATGCTTTAATGTTTTAAGTCAAGCACTTTGAATAGACTTGAACATGAAATGCACAATAGAAATAAACTTGCCTTGCTTTACTGTATGTGGCAGTTTGTATGAATAGCTCTAATTTAATTATAACAAATGCAGACAAATAACACTGAATATAATAATAACAGAATACATCTGATTATGTCAGATTTCTCTCCAAACTACAATGCAGCACCTTTGAGGCTCAGTTGAGACTTCTGTTTTAACCTTTCAGTTTCCAAAGACTAAACCAGATAAGAATATCTAAAATAGACCATTTCACACATGAAACACTGCACACACCAGTGACACCTTTATGTCTACATAGCTGCAACTGCAATGATGCTGGAACTGCTGCTTACTTTTCATGTGTACCCTTGAAAGTGTGTTATGCTGCCGACATTGTGGCAAAGGGTGTTACTTCCCTCGTGTGAGGTCTCATTTAGGTAACGATGTCTGCTCATGATTAAGAAGTTGTCTATCCATGGCAGGAGGGGACAGGAGCCAGAAATGTCAATCACATTAATCTGATTTAATAAAATGAGCAGTAGTAGGCATTACCTGCAGAAGAGGAGTCGTCATGGTCAGAGCTCAGATATCCATCACTCCTCCTGTCAGGGGTGCTGTACCCGGAGCCGCGCGAGGCTCTGCATTTAATCTGCGAATAGGAAGGTGACAGCCTGCCATCATCGCCGGAGTCAAAGTCCCTGCTGTGACGGAAAGGTCGGCGGCTGTGACGGAAAGGTCGGCGGCTGTCCCGGGGGATGCTGGGCGTCCTCCGGCTGTCCCCGCCTGCAGTCTTCGGTGTCAACAAGTTATTCCTGACGAAATTCTCATTCAGCTCCACATCCTCATATTCATGGTCGCTGCTCTCATCGTTGTCGTTCGTTTGAGGGGCAAAGACAAGGGCCTTGTGAGAGCTGACTTTCACCGGCGGGACAGGAATAGGGACAGGCTTACCTGTCTTGCCGCTGAACCTGCCCCTCTCCCGGATGAAGGAGCTGGTGAGTCCCGCTGTGCCGCTTGCTGCGGGGAGCCTCATTCCTCCGGAGTCCGACACCTTGGTTCGGTCCACGCCGCCTTCATCCTTCCGCCCCATCACTTTTCTAATTCCCGTCTTAGACAAGGCAAACGTTTCGGCGTTGCAATTTTCATCTTTGCTTTCAAACCTTTCCGTGTCGTTTCTCTTCTGCCTAGCCATGGTGGTCTGCAGGTAAATCACCTTGAATTTCTCCTCCGCCAGAGCCTTCTGGAGCCTCTTCAGATTGGCTTTACATGTCTCCAGTTCAGACTCGATGTCCTCTACAGAGTTTAAGTCCATTTGGGGCACCTCTCCGTCAGGAAATTCATTCCTCCAGTGTTTTGCAAATTCCTCCTGTTCCCACATCTTGATGTCTTCCTAAGGCTTTCTGCCAGCCGCCGTCAGATAGAAATGTTGACGCTAACTGTTCTGTCTTCACCGACAGTTCACGTCGCGTCTGTCGCATAAACACCTTTCTCGCCCTCCTCTGTGTTCTCAGAAAATAAACTGTCTGTCGATATTAACTTCACTGCTTACAAACCATCCCTCACACATACAACCGCCAACGTGCGCGCGGACTGAGACGCGGATAAGTTTGCCACTATACTGAAAAGTTTCAAGACTTCCTGTATCCAGGCGTGCTGCATTCAAGTACTACTGGGACAAATATCATGACTCTTATTCACCGGCTCTGAGCTTCTGTCTCATGACGACACCTCAGCATATTACAATAATCGAGGTTAAGATTATCTCACATTTTAAAACAGAAAATAAATTCACGGTCAAAAAGAAATAAAGATTAATTTTAAAAATGACAATACCGTTACAAGAGATAATTAACGAGCAAATGTAAGAAACCCAAGAGGCCACGGCACAGATAGTTACATAAAACAGTCATATGAATACATTTTTATAATTCATTGTTCACAATGCCTGTATTTTAAAATAATTATTTCAGATTTTAGGCACTTGGGAGTGCAATATTACATTTCTGTCATAATTTATAATACACATAATTCCGTCAAAACCTGAATGCAACCAAATGCTGACGCTCAAACTGCTCTGACAACAATCAGCTTTGCCTGGCGGTTACACAACAAGATGCTATTTTAATTAGACTGCAGATAAATGAACGGGTGTTCTGTTATTATATACCCAAACAATTGCTGGAAACAACTTAGAACATTAAGTAAAGTGCTGTAGTTTAGGCACATTTAAGATGATTGTAATTTACTGGAATATTTCTATTTTTGTTAAACTCCATCCCCTTTTTGAGAAAATACAGAAATATTTTCATACTATTTTAAAATGAGCCTGCAGAGTTCAGACTTATACTCATTGTAAAGTATGCATTTGCCTCTGAATCACTGGATTTATAGTAAAGTTTTCTTCTCACTATGTTACCTAATACTTTAATTACATGAAAAAATGTATGCATTACAATGCATTACCAGTGGGACTGTACACAAGTTTCCTTCCCTGCAGCTTGTGGTATACATAGATTGATATTAAGTAAGAGAGAAACTCCTTGTACTTGTGGTTATCTGGCTTAGAGAAAAAAAACACATATTACTTGTTCTGTAACACAAATATAGACTTTTATTTGTCCACAGTTTACCAAATTACGTCCTCATTCTCCTGCTAAATTTGGCTTCTACTTGTTCAAAACTGCAGAAAAATATGTGCTACGAAATTATCTGCATGCTCAACCCTCACTGTTGTACAATCATTTATGCTGCAATCAAGTGCAACACATTTGGATTCAGCAATAGAAAATCTGCCACATCTTACCTTGAAAACGTTTGACCATTGGGATTTTCATATTGATATACATCATCTGTAGAATGCAGGAAGAAGTTAACCTAAAACATTATCTGTCTGTTCTGTGCAGAATCCATGCAGTTGTGTCCGGCTAAAACTATCTAGTAATCTGCCAAGCAGCAGACTTCCAGTAAGACAGATGTAACCCTATACAATAAGGATACTTATCATCGGGGGGGAGAGTGAAGGCAGAGATGAACACTTGGAATTTTTGAGTGTCCATTTGGATTCCTGCCTAGAACTGAAAGATCACTCTCCTAAAAGCTCTCAATAGTCATTGATCAGCTCTCATTGCTGGCTTGAGAACCACGATTTGGTTGGAGTAATGAATAGATTAGAAAGTTCATGACCAGGATGCAGTTATGAAACCAAATCACTTCTTACAAACCTGATTGTAGAGAATTGATGAACTTTTGAGGGAAATCCACAAATATTTTTGGGTAATCAATACAGTCAGCTGATGTGGTGCAAACCATGATTGTCCAGCTGAGATAACAAAACTACTCGAAGTAAATTGTTGCAACTGTCTTATACTGGTTAACAGAAGCCAAATGAGCTTATGTAGACAGACTAGACTGAGAAATGAAACATACATGGGGCTGGGTATGGATAGCTTTTCTGACAGACATGATACACAACATTTGTGTACAGTAAGCTGTTTTCCCTGTGATGTATGAAAAGATGGTGATAAACTCTTCCTGCACCACACCTTTAAGACTCTTTCACCTCCTTTCATATCCAGATGTCTTGGATACCTGAGATGTCTAATGACAAAAGACACAAACACAATTGCCAGCTATGCTATAATTACAGCATTTGCTGTCACTGTAAACACATGATATTGCATACACACTGTGCATGACTGCTTTTATGATTCCTGTTGCACTTAGAGAGTAACACCTGCTATTCTGCAAAATGATATTCATCAGCAAGGTGAACGTCTGAGCTAAGTCAGAAGACCTGATAAACTGCTGGTGTGGCATGCACACCAGTGAAAGGATTAAACACAGAATTATGAAATGGTGTGTTGTTGAATTATCAAAGCCAATGAAGCAAACAATTAGTAACTATATTGTATTTCATGAAGCTGCAGTGCACACTTTATACTGTTGTTGTGTGGTGCCCTCTTGTGGCTACTGCCTGACATTAAACATTAGTATCAAAAGATCTGGGGCAAATTAATCTGTGAACTTACCTTGCAAACTTAGATATTTTGAACTTCTCAACTCAGTAATGTTTAACAGCTAGTTAACACAAGGTATTTTATCAAACATGTAACCCACAGTCTATACATCTAACATAACTGACACCCCTCACCTACTCCTCTTTAACTCTGGTAAGCCAATACGTGAGTTGGGTCCTTTTGTGTTTTTCTTTCTGTAAATACATAAAAAATACAAAATAAAATAAAATAAGTACAATTTAATGACGCATAATAATATTATTCATTCTTAAATTAAAAACAAAGCCTCATACAGAGCAGTACTACATTTATTGAATGGATGATTTCCACAGTACTTAACTATTCATATAAATGGTGCTCACTGATTGAAAAATGACTCACATTAAGACACATATTGACACACGAAACGTAAAAACATTAGAAAGTACATCAGTTTTTCATTATATAACAAGTCTTATATAACACGTGAAATCAAACATACAGTACAAGTATATCAAAATAGACACATATATAAGACTACAAAAGGTCTCACAATGTCACTAATTTGTGTAGAGGAGAAGAACACGAAATATTTCTTATCAAAATAATGTCTTATTATTAAACATGTAATTTCCAAATTTCTTGTGCAAGTTGAGAAACCCTTAATTAAGGCAACGATAGGACAGCACCACAGATGCAACCACTGGAGTTACAGGTAGGTAGTATCAAAGGCCACACAACACACCCCATAAGATGTCACAAATATATTTCCAGAAGGAGACGACAACAGTTTTGGGTCAAAAGTTGCAGGTTATAATCCTCTAGGGCCTTCCTGAGCAGTAGTAAGAGACTAAATAAAAGTGTTGAGAATGGTTTACAAGCTATTAATGACTAGGCCTGGTATTTAATATTATAAAAGATCAGCTGATTTAATGTAAATACATAAAAAAAAGTATAAATACTTAACACAACAATACAGTCTTCAGATCAAAGACGGTCACAGTGACTCTTTGCAAAGCTTCCACAAATATTCTTTGCATAGTTAATTTTTCTGATAGTAAACGCATAAAAAAAAAAAAAAAACTAAAACAGAGTGTAAAAGATGGTATCTAGTTGTTATGCTCAGAGTTTGTCATTTGCTAGCAAAGCAAAGTGCAAAATCTACACGTAGATTTCTGCTGTGGCTAACACAATCAAAACTTCTGTTAGCCTTACGCAGCACTTTTCATGCTTTTCTGATGGCACTTGCAGCCAAGGTTTCTCGTCTGGTGGTCACAAATGCCTGTTGTTTCTCATAATATGCTGCCTCATTAATAAAAGTGGGGTAGACAGTCCCGGAGCCTTGGTAGTGGATGGTCTTTCCGTCAAACGTTTGGAACATTGGGTCGCCGGGGTTCAGCGGCTCCCAGTCACAGTCCTGAAACAACAACAAACAATGACCGCAGGCAAAGTAAGTCAAGTATGTTGCTCAAGCTAAAATAATATACACTCATATCATCTGAAGAAGGTTAATTTCCTCTTTCATAATAACTTATATTTATAAGTTCAACAGTCACAAAGCAGTGAAGACAGTAAAAGAATTATTTAGTATGTTCATTTTTACCTGCAGGTTGGGGTGAACCATAGCGATGATGTTTCCGTTGGCATCTCTGGGATAGTCGATCCTCTCGGAGACCCGAAAGACTTCCACTGTGCAGGGAGGGAATTCCATGCCTAAACAACACCCAGAAAACAACAGAGACACATTCTGAGTTTAGAATTAAGACTATATACTTATGTCGTGTGATTTATATTATGCAAAAATAAACTTGTAGGATAAAAAAACAATCAAAATGAGTATGAAATGTAATCCAGAATTATATATCAGAAGACTTACAATGGAAATAATTAGAACAAAAAGATGAATATGGTAAAAGCATTAAATAGTTTAAGATTATTTTTGCTGTAGAAATATATAGATACAGGTGGATATAGTTTATAAATAAGCATTTTATGAACAGCTTTTATATTCTTGGCGAGTCTAAAGTGTAGTCAGTAATAATCAAAGATCTTAAAAAAAAGCTGCTTTACAAGAAGTTGAAAAGTTTCACACGACCTGAAAGCGGCTCTGGTTAACTTCAGAACCACACAGGATGTGGGCTGGTGCTAAAATACTAATTACATTAAATTCTCAAGTTAACAGTTTTACCTGTAAAACCATCAATCTGCAATGACGTGCAAAAGGAAACAAAAAACACGAAGGACAAATGCTTCATTCACAGCGTGTCCTCATGAGTCATTGTGGAGATTTTTCTGCAGAGCGAGTCATTTTCAGTGAAACACAAAGGTTCCCAGTTGCTAAAGAAGTTGTTTGGTCATGCTGTTCAGCCTCAAAGTGCAGGAACATCGATTCATCAGAGTGCCAGAGCATTCATTAGCATCAGTGTGGTCCCATAACAGGAGATTACCACACCACTGGCACCCGGACTCTTAACAACATGGAAACTGACCAACACCCTGACAAACAGGCCATTCAACAGCAGGCCAGTCAGGGGAAACCAGATTGCAACTCACGCTTGGCACAGACGGCTTGCTTATGTAAGAAGACGGGGAGCACAGTCTTGCACCTAAACACTGTTCTGTGCCTTCGGGAGGAGAAAGAGGTGCAAAGCAGCAGCATGATGAGCCAGATGTAGATAAATTTAGGGATCTGGGTTTAGGTACATCTGGATGAGTCAGTCTGTCACCCATGGGGGTTTTTGTCACAAAATGCTTCTCGTCATAGGGATGCTGGCATGACTGTAAACAACTCATTTTCTAGAACACAGCAAACGATGACTCACAATGTTCGTTGTCTCTTAGCTCTGTTCTTTTTATAATTTTTCTTTAAAGAAACATGAGCTCATAGAGCACTTTCAAACCTTTAAAATCTCACATGACAGCATGACATCTGAAGTCCTACCTTCGTTAAAGAGTTCGATGAAATCCAGGGCATGTTTCAGTATTACTCTCATGGCTTCAAAGATATTACTCCTCAAAACACCTTGAGGCTGGGGACCCACTTCCAGACCTGGAAGGAAGCAATCAGCAGATACATTTGCACATGAAAAACAATCCTGTCAACTGAAGTGATGCTGGAAATAGGGACCCAGTAGGAGACAGTTATATATAGCAGACCGATTGGTCCAATACTAAGCTCAGTGATTTCTGAATAGTCAATATACAGGAGATTCTTATTATAATAGTGAAGAGAAAGAAGTATCTGTTTTTAACTTGTTGGAATAGCTTGTTATTGTTGGAATAGCTTATGAACCAGTTGTTAAAACAGTGCACAGAGGATACACCCACAGCTGCCAGCGATGTCAAGGGGTTCAATCCTGGTTTTGCTGGTATGCCTGCATTTAAAAAGCTTTTTAAAAACACGCTGCTTTTAGTGTAAAAAGACTAGAAAACCTGAAAATAATCACAGAGACAAAAAACCCCCAACAAAACCAAAGGAAAAATAAAATCTGATGACAACAATGAGCTCCAACGTTTGAGAAAGGAACATAAAAATAAACACAAAGGGGTGGAAAAAATAACCATCGTAGAACGTAGAATGATTATAAGCAACAAAAAGAAAAACAAAACTACAAAAGAAGTGAATTTTTATTTTTCTCATGAGGAAATTCAAAATGACAGAAGACATCAAACAGGCAAGAAAAAATGCAAACGAAATCACTGGTGGAAAAAAACAACACACACACACAAAAAACAACACAAGTAGCAAAACAATCACAAAGCCAGAAAAGAACGAATTTCAATGTTTATATAAGGAAAACATAATTATTGGAAACAAGAGTTATACAATAGTTGTTTACCTGAACCTCCCTGAAGATTTTTTCTTCCTTTGTGTATTATGTCATGAATAAAGACCTGCTGTTTATTGTGCATGTAGATACTGTGGATGTTGAAGTGTTGGGAATTACTCTGCTTTTCTGTAACAGTTAACATCTTAATAAAAATAATAAATTCATTTTTAAAAATGAATAAGAAAGAACTCCCTGGAAGAAGAGATCTTCCGTCTCCATGGGAACTAAGTAAATAATAGAAATAAATTAGAATATTGTGTGTCTCTCTGTCTCTTTCTTTAATACTGTGACCCAAGTTCCTAAGCCCACCCCTGCCATGCTTTCAAAGAAATCTTACTGAGAGAGAAACTCACCAACAGGGTGCTTGGCTACAGAGCGTGAAGTGGAATATTTCAGGAGAGGGTGTTCGTTTAGCAGAACGAGACAACTAGCGGGGGCGATGGCTTTCTGTAACAAAACAAAACACCAAGAACAAGATGTCAGGTGCACATAAATATGTAAGTCATACAAAGTGTCTGTGACACAAAGATGTATGTAAAACATCAGATAAGTACTTTCACTGGAATGGAAAACTGCCTCTACACTAACACACTGATGCAATGTGATGATGTGCAGGAAGCAAAGAGAAGCCAGTAGTCCATCATGTGCATCAGTAACAGTAGAAATAAAGAACAGTTACAATAAACTTGATTTTTGTGTTGGATAAAAAGGAGCCCTTAAGATCCCGACATCTATACCAAGAGCACTTAGAGAACAGTGATTGTAAATGACTCAACTTGGTGATATTACACCAAGCGTGTAACAAGTTCATCTGATGTTAATCTTCTACCTAAATATCTGTGGAGTTCTTTTGTCTAAACTCTTGGACGAGTTTCTCACCAGTTCTGTCATTCAGTAACAAGAACAAGAACACTCCAGTTTTTCTCCCTGCTGTTGCTCATCATGGTTTCTATTTTAGTTGAAGTCGAAATCATCAAGATCCAATAACAAAGTTTCAAAGCAACATACATGGATAAGGTCTCATTTGCAGACAAAATAATCCATCACTAACAGTTATATCTCCGTCTAGCTTATAAAAATGCAAGGAAGCTTTATAGTATGGGCCTTTACAATCTCCAAAAAGCCTTTAATACTGCAGTTTAAAAACCTGTTAATGATATATGCAGTAATTTAGATAATCTGAGCTCATGGCATTAAAACTAATCGCAAACTTGGCCAATGAGTAAATTCCTCATCAGGGAATCCGCCGCGTGCCACCAAATTAATATTAGAGATTAAGTCTGCAGCTCTACCTTAGTGTCACTTTAATAACATTATCAGTATTTTCTCAGTGTACAAAGCTGCTGATTCAGTCGGCTTCATGCACCAAATAACTCTGATGGATTTGTTGATGGCTTTCATTTCACAGAATAAAAAAAACAAACAAAAACAGTAGCACCCGTTTCATTTGTATTATTATGGATTCACACAACAGCTTTCAGTTGTAAACAGCACACATGGATTAACCTCTAAAACTTTTAATATTAAGTAATGATGATGGAATAATCCACACACGCTCATGAAATTATGAGGCATGTAAGTCAAATATCCTTTTACATTTGAGTCCATGGGCAAGGGTTGTACATTTTAAAGAGCTGTTTTAAGAGCTATGTTCTTCCTCCAAATGTGACATGAAAACCCCTCACAATAAAGCTGAGTGTCAGCACCTTTAGCTCATATTATGATGTACAGTATGTGTGCATGTTTGGCATACATCGTTTCAGTAATAATAAATTTCTGACCTCAACTACAGATTTTAAAACAGTTCATTAAAAAATACAAATGCATTTTTAAGATAATTAAAATTTTTCTGTTATAACTTGTAATAACATAAACTTGTAGAATTATTTAAATGAAAAATTATTAATCCATACAATATAAAAACAATTCATTAGAAGTATAGCACATAAAAATTTACTTTATAATTTAGAAAAACTTATAAGTCAATAAGGTGCCTTGATTAACACTATTCATGTTAAATAAAACAAACAACCCCCAGTAAATAAATAAACAAATAAATAGTGCAAAAATACACATTTACATAGGCAGGTGCAAGTAAATCCATTTAGGAAGCCCCAAAGTACCTCTAACAGTTGTATGTAAAGAAGACAGGCTGGAATTTAGGGGCTGTGAGATTTTCTTCTGAAGCCACGTGTTAGCCAAAGTCCTTCTGCTGTATTTGATGGTGGATGCTTGCCCAACATATAATAAGTAAGCTTGTTATACTATTAGTTAAAAAAGTTAACTGGAATTCTTCAATGACACTGAATTTCATAAACCATTGACTCAGAAAGTGGTTAGAGGAAATCCATCGGGTCATCATGGTTTACTTGTGTACTGCTCTCTAGTGTATATAATTTATGAGTAACAAGATAAAATGTTTAGATATGACTGAAGTGTGGGATTTTAAAGATAATGTGACTTAGAAAAAGAATTGACGATAGGTAATAAAGGCAGCATGTGCAGCAGATTTACTGCTCCTGGCCACGGTACACAGTTCTGTTTATAGTGTGACGTGTGAAGATGCAGTCAGAGGCTGTCACCTTTATGTAATTCATCATCTGCAGATTGAAGTGATCCTTGGAGCTTTCTAAAATCAGAGTGCAGCCCATGTTGGATGTGGTGTTGTGGAGGTCAAAGATGACATCGTAGGCCTCTGGGCTTCCTTTAGGCCCAAATATCCTGTTGATCTCCTGGGCTCTCCGCACCTCGTAGGGCAGCTCATCACCTCCTGAGGCACTGCAAACGAGATGCAAACACAGAAAGCAGTCAGACGCCAAAACAGTCATATCTTATCAGACAATTCAGCTGAAGAAACCACGAAGCAGAGGCTTGTCAATTATTTACTCAAGTGTGTGTCAGTGTTTGGAACAATCTGGTCAACACAGCAACTGTACAACAGGATAATGAGTAGAGCAGCAGATGAAAATGTGAAAAACAAATACATTCTGTTTCTGTGGTAAAGTTGCTCCTTGTGTTGCCCCTTTATGAGAGTAAAGAGGAGATTCTGTCTCCCTCTGAGTCTTGCGTGTCTACAGTAAGGGATCCTGGAGAAGAGTGTTTGATCCCCCAGGCTAAATTTCTATTCATCATGCTTAGACCACATAATAAGACCAGCCCCCTGCCCCCTCCTTCTTTTTCTCTCCCAGCTCTTTTAAAGCATTTCAAAATAACCAGTGGTCTAGGACATTCTCCAAAAGCACCTCTTCTCTCCATATTGTCTCATCTGCTCTTTAGACCTTGTTTTCAACAACTATCCGGTATTGTCTGCACTGCCAGGACAAGCATGCTGTGATCAGCTGCAGACTCCAGCACATCATCCTCAGCTGACAAGCAGGTGCTGAGTTTGAGCCTATCTGTGCTGTTTTTAGAAAAAGCTGGAAACAGATTAATCTTCTTATGTGTTGGCCCCAGAGAGGCCGAATGGTGTGCAAGCTGTGGAGTCAAAAGGATCTTAAAAGATCAACTAACATCTGCAGGCTGAGGCCGGAACATTTCACTCAAACAATCAGAGTTGTCAGAGTCACTTTTTTTTTCTTTTTGCCTCTACATCTATAATTTAGTCTGCACCATAAAAGCATGATTATGTTAAGTCTTTTCTTTAAAGCAGGTCACTGGTGTTGAACATTTATCTTAAAGTAATACAAATACTTATATTTTTATTTTTGCCGGTATATGACATTTCTTTTAGGAAATAAGTAGTAAGGAAAAAAACAAACAAACAAAAAACAACAACAACAAATGACTTTTAATGCCCAGTTTGAAAAATCTTGATGACTGCTAACTTATACCTGCACAAAAGGGTAGAGGTATGTGGTAAGATATTTAAAATTTAGAGTGACAAAGCATGCTTTTTTCTTACTGGTGTATTTTAGGATCTTTTATCTAATGTTTTTAGTGGTTGTTTAGGCCATTTTTGTACCTATCTGGTCAGATGGTTATGTTTGTATCGAAAACCATAAGCAGAAAACACACACACACAAAATTCACTATAAGAAAAAATGACCGTTATATAGTATATTTAATGAGAGAGATTAAACAATAATTAGCAGTAGAGATCTTTGGGGATTCTTGATATAAAATTTTAGTGTGCTGTCATCCATCCACAATAACAAGGTTCCTGTGTGTTATCACAGCCTAATGGCACGATCACTTGCGTAAGACGTCATGTTCCGTTTTGGTGTACCCGAAAAAAAAAAAAAAAAGAAAAAAAAAAGGTCTTAAAACACTCGGTCACGTTTCGCTCACGTTTTTCCTGCAGGCTGGCAGTCAGCTGAAGCCGGGGAGGAGGGGCCATGCTGCTCTGCTGTTATTGGGTGCTGAAGCAGACACGGCTCGTGGTAAACAGTCCCAGCACAGTACCTGCGATACTAATGCTGATAGAAAGCCACGTGACTACAAGAGTGTGAATCAAATTACAGTGAATGTAGGCTAGCTGGGGATGTATTATATTGTGTTTACCATATTGATCCCGTAGTACTAGAGGCTCTCTTACCCTGGTAAAACGCGCACATACCATAGTGTCAATAACGTTGCATAATTTCGCTGTCAATAACATTTTTGCACTAAATGTGAAATCTGGGTAATGACAACACTGGACTATCATCTAGCAGTAATGGTATCTGCATTCATTTAAAATATCTAAATTGGTTAAGTTCAATTCAAAACAGTCCCATCAGTGGATGCGTGTCATTAAAGCAAAAGTTCCCGTTGTTTATAATGACAGCAGACAGGAACAGCATCGCTGCTGCCGGGGCGGCGATGCTGTTCAGGTGTGTATACCTGAGGTTTTCCGGGGTGAAAGCTCGGTTCAGATCCGTGTCCACATATCTGCTGCACTTCTCCACAGCCTTTGGGTTGGCGACGAACGGTTTGGTCTCGACTCCTTTCCTCTGTATCTCGGCGCTGTTCTTCACCCAGAGATTGACAAGTGTCACACCTGACATCTCGTTCCCGTGCGTCCCTCCGAAGATAGCGACCCTTCTCGCTTCGCTAAAGCGCGCGGTGTTGTTGTTGGAGGACATGTCTTTACGGTGCGAGCTGTGCCGCGCAGTGTGGATGCACACACGCTGCTGTAGGGGCAGAGGAAAAGTTTCCCGACGGAGCTCGGCAGCTTTGTGGTTTAAATGCCTGCTGAAACGGTGCCTTTACGTAACGTGACCGCTGGCTTGTTTTGACCGGTCAACGTACGTAAAACGGGCACGTACAGATCACGTTACAGGTTAAACGCCCTATGCCTAGATTAGCTCCTAACTTTTTTTAACCTGAAACTGGTAGACCAGTGGAGATATTAAATTTAAATGGACTTGATTAAATACATTACTTTAGGTATGGATAATGAGAAATACGGGGGGAAAATGTAATGTGTACATGCTGTTCAATATAAGCTATGTAAGCAGACATTGCTTTACAGAAATATATTCTCTGTAAAAGAAAGTCTTCAAACTGAAAGGGTTGTGATGTAGGTCTGATGATTTAGCACTGGGGTATTCTGCTTAGTTCAGCAAGACAATAACCAAGTAAAACCCATTTCCAAACATGTTTGGAAACTGTGCTACACGACAATACAAGCAGCAAGCAATAATAAAGAAAAAAATCTGAGAATAGTGCAGATTTTTTTTTTTTTTGACAATTCAAGAAAATTATTGGATATAATGTGCAGCGCAAACAGGCTGAGTCTTTCACGGGTAGATGGCAACATCCTAATATAAAATCATATAATCTACAGTAAATATAAAATTAACAAAACATACGTGCATAAAAAAAAAAAAAAAAAGAAAGACTGAGAAATACTTTAAAAAAATGGACATGTACTAGGAAACCAGTTTTGACCATCTCTGATGTTCAGTCAGGAAAGCGTTCAGAACAGTATGGAGTCTATGGTTATTTATTATTTTATTAAAACTTAACCATGCAGGGAACGAAGAGCCATGTACAAAAATCTGAAAGTGCCTTATTCATTCTTGAGTTCATTAAAAAATAGACCAAAGCAAAGTTGGAAACTGTTCTGTGGTCTAACAAAATCAAACTTTAAATTTCAGGTTGAAAATCACATGGTGTGCACACTGGGGTAAATCACCACACAGCATCCACACCTGTGTGTGGGAGTGATAGAATGGGTGGATTAGCACATAACATTACTAACTTCCACATCCTACAAGTCACCTTTAATGCTGAACCATTTAGAGAATTTAGAGTAACACATGCGATCAGTTTAGTTTGGTCTGCTGATTAGTTCAGCAAGACAATGCCAAACCATGTTCTAAATTTAATACAATGTGCCTCCCCCATAAAGGCACTAACCCTGCTAGCTGCATGGGCCCCTGACCCATCATCTGCTGGAAACATCTGGCAAATTATGATAAAGCTGAAATCTTGCATTTGGCAACAATTTTCAACAATAGCAATAGGTTTTGATGATTTCAGCAATACAATGCCAAACCATCTTCTATGTTTGATAAAAAAGAGATTATTTATTATCTTGAGATTTTGTTCCACTTTAAATGAATCCACAAAAAACTGGGACATTTTTCTTCTAAATGTTGAAAATTTTATTTCTTCTAACTTTGATTGAGGAGCTAAAAAAAAAAACCATAGCACGTTGCTGTTTATTGATTAATATTAATACAAAACAAGTGATGCTAGTAAATATGTTTTGATACAAAACCACGTATATTTAAAAAGTAAAACATTGATCCAGTGTCAACACTGTCAATCTAAAAATTTAGACAGTTTACAGCGAACCTTAAAACAGGTTGTCTCTCAATCTAAGTATAATCCCATTAGGGCGTTCATACGAGCAGTCTTCAAAGAAAGTCCTCGTTTGGATTATGAAGTCTCCTTTTGCCCTTCATATGCTTGCTTTTGCTGATTCTCTTTGAAGAGGATTTTTGTGAGGGAGAAGTCTTTGATAATGAAGAGCTTAATCTACCATCAGCTGATGGCTCTTTTCTTTCCTTCTTTTTGGTTTTAGGCGTCTTCACAGAACTGATCAATGATTTCACTTCGAACACATGGTTATCAGCAGCGTTCTCTTTTTTCTTATCACCTAATGTCCTATTTCCAGGTGTGCTTAAAGTTTCCTGAACTAGAGTTTCTCTGAGCTCTTGGTCATTACAGAAGCTGCTCTCATGGGATATTTTAGACCTGTGACCCTGTTTGACCTTTTTCGTGGGCGAACCTGAGGCAGAAGTACTGGATGTAGGTTTTTCTGTTTCCAGGGCTTCAGTGGCAGCTGGGGGAATTACTTTTCTGTCTTTCTTCTTTTTTTCCCTCATCACTACAACATCATCTGTTTGAGCTGCATTTTCCAATCTTTCTGTGCTGATCAGCTCACTTTCATTTCTCTTAGTCTTCTTTTTTTTCCCGACCCCCGTTTCAGATAAAACCTTCTGACTTGTTTCCTTTGGTTCCTCAAACTCTTCTTCTCTTTCCACATTCTCTTCTGGAGCTGACCTCTTCTTTTTCTTCTTTTCTGATTTCCCAAAACTTCCAGTGATTTCTGCATCTTTGGTCGTGAGACGACCTTCGCTGACGGCAGTTTTTTCTGCACGCTGACCGGATTTTTCCTCTTGATCAGCAACAAGGAAGGAAGAGGTCTTCTTCTTTTTCCGACCAGACGGTGAACAATCACTTGGGGTTTCTATGTCCTCTATTTGATTTGTGCTTAATTTTTCTTTCTTCTTCTTATTTTTCTTTTTCTTGGTCACCATTTCAGCATCCTGCTTCTCTTCTGTTGTTTTCTGTGCATTTTTATCTTCATCAGGAGTGTACGAGACATCCATACATGTCTCAGAAATACTTTTCTTTTTAACTGACACTCCTGTACTTTCTGTCAAGTTTGTACCATCGTTATTAAAGTCCACATGTGTATAAGTACTTTCTCCTACATGATTATCATTAAAAGCTGATTTTTTCTTCTTTTTGTGCTTTTTTCTTTGGACATGACTGAATTCCAACGTTTTCTGAGAGACAAAAGTATTCTCCAAACAATCTCCAGTCCCCTTCCAGGATTCTGTTGGGATTTGAGGGACATCTGAAGTCTCATTTAAGTCTTTTTTCCTTTTTTTCTTTAATATCTTGCCATTGTCAGTTAGATGTTCAGCCAGTGTGTTGGTGTTTGACTCCTCCACATCCATGTGATCACGGTTTCTTTTCTTCTTTTTTTTCTTTTTCTTGTCACCATTCTCTGGGTTTAATACAGAACTCTCCTCCACCCTTCCATCAGCATGTCCATCCACATCCTGTCCGATATCTTCAGTTGCAGATTTTTTCTTTTTTCTCTTCTTTTTCTTATGTTTTGTCTCGGGAAGATCCGGCTCATTGATGGGCGACGACAGACTCGGAGCCTCCTCTACCTCTGTGGTTCCCGCGCTCACATATGCTTCAGCATGCTGACCCCTGACCTCTGCTTCACTCTGATCCCTTCCTTCTTCTACACCTTCATGATCACCTCTGTCTTTCTTCTTCTTCTTCTTCTTAACCCTAGTTTCACTGCACAGTGTATCATCATCCTGGAGGAGATTTTGGCCTTCAGGTTCATGCTCTCTGAGACCAACATCAGATTGGGGACCTAATACAGCTGCTGACCCTTTTTTCCTTCTTTTTACTGATTTCGTTGGACTAGGCTCACAAACTGTAGCACTGCTGCTGCTATCCAGCTCTTTTTCATTTTCTTGTTGATTAAAAATCTTTCTCTTTGCTTGTTTAAGAGTTCTCTCTGTATTTTGCAGCTCAGGTTGGACCTCAACGTTTTCGCCACTTGTCTCACATTTATCGCCCGTCTCTGTGTCTTGCGCGACGGCATCGGAAGCATTTCCATCAGCAGAGATGAAGGAAATGCTTCTTCTCTTTCTATCTGGAGACAGGGCAGCCTTCAAAGATGGCTTCCATGTCGAATCCTTGTCTACTCCCGTCATTTGACGTCTTTGTGACTCAAATCCAGCAACACTTGGTCTCCTCGTCTTTTGTCTAACCAGAAAGACCGTCTCCTCTGGGCTGCACCAAGATTTTGAGTGCTCAGCTTTTGATGGCACCACAAAATGCTTCTTTTCCTGTCAGACAACAGGCAGATTAGTCATAGTCACTCTCACACAAAGTGCTCCAACTAATTTTTTTTTATGGGTCAAACAGCTTGCTTACCACCACTTTGATGTCCTCTAACTCCTCTTCTTCCTCTTCTCTGCAACAGAATTAAGACATTTTATCAACATTTAATAAAATGCTATCGTTACAGTACTTTTTTGTAGAGATTAACATAATCCTTAATACTTCAAAAGTGACAGACCTATAAAAGGGCTTTTTTACACTATAAAACATAAGGAAAATAATATAAAAAAAGATGAAAAAACATGGCTGATGTACTTCCATAGTAAAGCTTTGAGATTATCTGACCGATTACTGTAGGTGCATTCAAATCCCAGGAACCTTTTACTGTTAAAATAAATCCCTCTTTTTTGCTGAAACTCTACAGACTGTGACCAACTGCAGCACCATAGGACTTATTTTAGGGTCCGACAGTACAGTGAACATTAAGTTCACAAGGCAAAAAGTCACCCATATTAACAGTTTTTGGGTTAAAACCTAAATGGAACACAAAAAGAAAGGATGGATAGAGAAGCCTACATTTTATTGAGGTGCAAATTATGATTTTTATTATTTTACCAATGTCAGATAGCTGTTACGTCATTTACATTTTTTGTTTTTTTTGGGGGGGGGGGGGTGATAAGACACTAAATTCCTTTAACTGCACACATTTCTTAGAAACAGGACTCTGCTGTCCAAACCTTCAACACGGTTCATGGTTTTTCACACAGTTCCCGAAGTCCTGCACTTTTTCAAAAGACTGGACACAGATTTTGTTCACTTGAATACACTTTTCACTCATAGCACATTCAAAAAGTGAACACTAGGGGGCAGAATTAAGACAAAAGGCCAAAACTTAAAACACGTTTGCTAATGAAATGCACACAAAGCAGCTGGGAAACAATCAGTGGAACGTAGAAAACCCAGACCCAGACCACAGTCAGAACCAGCCCTTGCCTCTGGTCCAGAACTAGAATCTGCCCCTGCTCCAGATCCCGGACCTGGTCCAGAACCAGATCCCAGACCTGCTCTTGGTCCAGAACAGGACCCTCCCCGGTCCAAAGCCAGATCCCAGACCTGCTCTTATTCCAGAACCCAGCCCGGCTAATACATCTGGTCCAGGACCATTACCCAAACAAAGACCAAGAACTAGACGAAGACAACAACCCAGGCAAAGAAACAGAATTTCAGATGAAATTGGCGTGTCCTGGGACGACACTGAGAGAAGCAGGACAAACAGCAGCACCCAACCTGAGCAGATACATCGTGGGATCCGTTATTTGAAGATTTAAAGAGGACAACATATATACGCTGTAACTCAAATATACACCTACTTCATAGTAGGTTTACTTTTTATGTTATTTACTAAAATGTTGTTTTGTAGAGTTGTAAGACTGCATGTTGTGGAGAGAAGATTATTTAACCAACAGCAAGAGGCTCTAATTGTCCAAATGGTGGTTTAAAACAATGCAATAAAACTGTGTGAAATCCAGCAACAGATAATCCAAAACAACAATTTCTGAGGAATCAATGCACATCTCTCCACCCCTGATCGTGTGCTGAAGAAAAACATGGTCAGCATGAAGCAAGTCTACAGACCTCCGTTTGAAAGAAACTCCATCAGAGTGAAAGAACAGCCATTTCAATACAGGTGAGTATCTGAAATGACTCTTACGCATCAGACCCCAAATACTGTATGTAGTCCTTTGCAGACTATTCTCTGGACAATCTGTTGTGAAGGTCAGCACATGGTCAGGGATGGTGTATAAAGCAGATTGTTTTAAGTTTATTCTGGTTTGCTTGGTTTGTAAATGTATTTGTCGCTACAGTGACGTCTATACAGTCACAATTCGAGCATTAAGAAATATTCTGAGAATACTGTAAAAAGTCAAATTTTTTTCCACTTTAGGCCACATGAATACATCCATGTGGATGATTCGGTACAAAGCCCGGCATTTGTTGACTATTCTAGGTGGACTTTGGGAGGACCTACTTGCATGGGCGCTGTGCAAGAAGACACTATTTTTGTTGTTGTTTGGGACAATGTTAGTTTTCATACAGGGTTGCTGATTCGGGAATGATTCAGTATGAAAGCTCAATTTACTGTGGTTTTTCTGCCACCATATTCTCCCTTTCTGAATCCTATAGAAGAATTTTTCTCTGCATGGAGGTGGAAGGTATACATGCTGCAGCATCTCAAT
Organism: Melanotaenia boesemani; assembly: GCF_017639745.1. Taxonomy (NCBI): domain Eukaryota; kingdom Metazoa; phylum Chordata; class Actinopteri; order Atheriniformes; family Melanotaeniidae; genus Melanotaenia; species Melanotaenia boesemani. The sequence continues at coordinate 3,920,760 of NC_055696.1, forward strand.
CAACGGTCTTGGCATGTGATGATGTTACAGATGATGCATAAATCAGACACACTAGGTCTTTCTCTCCACGTTGCCTGGCCAGAGAAAACATAGCTTGTGATGTTGACGAGGTCCTGTGAACTGACCAGGTACAAAGACTTGATGCAGACGAGGTGTAAAAATCTTGCATACTGTACTGTGTACAATACATAGCTGTAGAGATGAATTGCCGGCTGGACTGGGTTGATTGCGTTGGGGACTTTTCACTTCTTTCTTAGGATTGTCCGTCTAGTGTCATTTTTGTGTAAAATTATTTTTATTTTGTAATGTGCACTCACGCGCAGTAAAGGTCCTCTCTGGTCAGGTTACAGGATGTGTTGGTGTTTAAGCTGTTGTCTTTTTGAGGACTGTGTAATTTTTGTACTTCATGAGGAAACAGTGAGAAGAGTGTTTTGTATTTTGCTTTGTGTGTGTGACATTTTTGGCAACAAAGTTTACATTTTAACAATAAAGTGCGTTTTTGAATCAAGAGTGAAGTGATTTGAGAATTGTGTCCTAATAATGAAAATGGTTTGCTATTTTTCAGGAGCAGGGTCCTATCTAGCAAGAAAAACTCTGCACGCAGTTAAGTCCACTTGGGACAGAAATCAGCAGCATTTCCATCCATCTTTCAAAAGTTTTTTTTTTTTTTAAGTTTTACATCATGTTTCTCTCTCATCCACTCACACAAACACATACTTGTATAGCACTTTTTGTTAAATATTTCAATTTCATATTTAGAGCATTTTTTTTCCGAACCAGTCACACACCAGTGAGGATATCGGGTGCAGTGTGGGGATCAGTGTCACGCTCCATGTCATTCTTGTAGATGCAGGAGCAGTGTTTGAGCTCTGGAAAGATGTGGCCATAATTTGCAACTTAATGCTGCATCATCAAATATTGTTCTAAGGACCTGCTTTAATATTTTGCTGTAAGTCTTAACAAATAGAAAGACGTGTCAAGAGGAGCTCAACAGTTCTTGTTTAAGTAAACTGCTGCAGGTTAATAATCTGCTTTAAAAACTAATCAGTCCAGATTTTGCTAGAAGTGTTAAGCACTTTAGTAGCTGGAGACAGTTGGGAGACAACTGCTGCAGTTATTTTGGAACAACTGGATAAAAGGCCACTTTTAAAAGAAGAAAAGGCCAGCAAATCAGTTGAAAACTGATTATGTGATGTGCACACACTGGCTAGTTTAATCCTCCAAACATTTTTTTTTTAGTGATAATATGTAAATAGTAGTTCGAGTTGATTAGGAGAACATTGCTTTGGAGGTTTGCTTTCTTGCTGTTTAGATATTTTCAGATGCATTTGTTTCTATCGGCAGTTTAATCAATTTTCAATAATCTCAGTTTTTCTTTTTTTTAGATATTGTTGAGCCTGTGCAGTTTTTTTTATTTTTAAAGGTTTCTTCAGTGTTCAGTGTTGACATGTCCTGCCTTCACTGCGGGACAACGGGAAACATAATCTTGATTTCTTTGTATGTCTTGTACATGTGAAGAAATTGACAATAAAATTGACTTTGACTTAAATGACAATTTTCTTTTTTTCTCATTTCAACTTACTCTGATATTGGGGCAATGTTGACCCCAACCATGTCAATTGTTGGTTGAGATGCCACCAGATCCTCTCCTCTTTTATAGCTCTCCCACAGCTCTCTGACACATTTAAAGTAGCCTCCCATCAGTGCATACTGCAATCATGACACAACGGCCACACTTAATAATTTCATACACTTACAAAGAATGAAAGAAAAAGGGAACCGTTTCTGTTCTCTTACATGTAGTTTTCTGTTCTGATGGGCTGATAAATGTGTACTCTTCTGCCCCGTCTTCTGAGTGAGGAAAGAGAAGCTGTACGTTGGCAGTCTGTGTGTCCGTTCATTCTTCTCTCTGTCTGTATCAGATTCTCCATCATCAGTTACTGGATCTTCACTGCAACTTGCTTCTGATCTCAAGGTGAGGCGCCTCCGTCTCTGTGATCGCACAGCCTGAGGTACGGGTACCTGAGTGATGAACAGGCTGTTCCCCGAATCACTGCACACAAACACCGATCCTGCATTTAGTTGTCAGACTAAAAAGGAGGTTTCAGCACATCTGATGGACATCCAACTCTCACCTGTTTTCACCTTCATGCACCTTCAGAGCATTTTGTCCGCTCTGTCCGGCAGAAAACTCTGAATACTGCAAATTTTTCCCCATCTGATCTGGAACAACGCGGCATGGCTTCACCGGGGTTTCAGTGATGGGGTCTGACTGAACCTCTGATGGGGAACGACTAACTTGTGGCATCGTGCTAGCTAAAGATGTTCACTGAAGTGGTAGCCTTACGCAAGAGGCAGGAAGTTCCGACTGAAACACATATGATAATATTATTAATTAATTAATTAAACTTCGGATCCATGTCGTATGTAAAAACACGTAAAAGCAATAAAAACAATAGACACGTGCCGGATAAACCGGGAAGTGTTTGAACGTTACCGTCGTGACGAAAAATCATGTGACCAATCACCAAAGAGGAAGAAAATGTACTAAAAGATTCGCTGTCTTTACTTCCGGATTCGTCTGACAACGCTTACGAGCTGAAAAGCTCGAGCCTGTACTCTGCACATCCATCACTGTATGCTTTGGATTAGCCACCAAACTGGACAGGCACAGACTGCAAAGGACAATCGGGTCTGCAGATAGGATAATTGGGGTCGACCTACCCTCCATCCAGAACTTGTACCTGTCCAAGGTCAGGAAACGGGCGGATGACATCTCTACAGACCCCTTACACCCACTTTTTAAACTCCTCCCGTCTAGTAGGCACTACAGAGCACTATACACCAAAACCACCTGATACAAAGACAGTTTCTTCCCCCAGGCCGTTACCCTGATGAACATTAACCCACGCTGAGGAATATTTGCACATAGCTGCATATAATTACACATACCTGCACCACCTTAACCTCTAAATACTATGCAAATACTGTGTTAATGTTATGTTTATATTCATATCTATACAGCTTCTATTTTCTATCTTTATTTACTTTTTTAATTATTATTCTTACTTTTTGTGCTGAAAGTACAATGACAGCTAAATTCACCTTAGTTAAAGTCGTTGGCGAAATAAATTATTCTGGTTGACTTTTTTTTTCTTCCTGGTTTGATGACGTAACTTCCGTTGAGAGAAATCATCTCGTCATTATTTACTCTTTGGTTGGACTTTACCTCGCTACTTAGACCTTTCCTATTCGGCTAAAAGTCTTGACTTGAGGCTCAATCACCAGTTTAGCCCCAGTTATGGCGGATATCAGCAAACCCGAAAAAGTGCAGCTGCATGCTCCGGATCTGGAGGAGCTGCGTGGTGGTGAGGACTTCAGCTCTGGCATAAAAAACACAGTTACACACAGACGTGTTTATGATCATGAGTATAAATTCATTCTGGTTTACAGTCTTACAGACAGGACTAGGAAAAAGCTTTGCAGAGGTTCAGGTGAGTGTTGTGGAATGTCCAGATCTCACTAAGGAACCGTTCCGGTTTCCTGTCAAAGGTAAGACCTCACCAAGTGCACATGATTTAATTTTAGCTTACTTTTCTAACTTGCATTGCAGATCAAAACTTTGAAAAACACAAAACCTGAGTGCACAATGGATATCTGCAGTTCTGCATCCCTGTTCCTAATGTCACTTATGTTGCCATGTTTCAGGTCTGTGTGGAAGTCCTCGCATCACTGATGTTGGAGGTGTACCATATCTGATTCCTTTCGTTCAAAAGCACAAGGTGTATATATATAAAAAAAATATGTGTGTATACACACACACACACACACACACACACACATGGCATGAGGATTTGCATAACACTGTTAATTTTGTTTTTTTCAGGAATACAACATGAACACTGTCTCAAAGGAGCTGGAGTTGCCTGGAGCTTTCATCCTGGGTGCAGCAGCTGCCCCATCCAGGATTGTTGGAATGAATGCAGAGGTGAATTATCTTCATTACTAAGCGCTGTTTACATCTATTACACAACAGCTTGGGTATACTGTTCAGTTACTGCACAGGCTAATAGCTTTAAGTCATCAGAACAAGTATAATTTTTTTATTTAATCTGCATCACTGATTAGAAAGTACATATGAAAAAAACCCAGTTTGTGTTCCTTTTAGATTAAATCATAAGTTAAACAGTTATGTTGTAAGGTAGTTACATACTGTACCTCGTAAAAGTGGCGGGAGTCACAGGGCATGATGTGAACAGTCCGACTTTCCTGTTTGAGACGGCATCATAAATCAGTGGATCACCCGAATGTCAGCGTAGGGTTGAAGAGCAGTTTTGTGATTCAGAAGCTGATGCAATAAATACTCTTGTCCTTAGCTGATGCCTTTGGTTCTGACTGAGGCAGAGGGAAGGCCTGCAGTGAACAGCAGCTACTTCTCCTCCATTAATCCAGCTGATGGCCAGTGTCTGCAAGAAAAATACTGTGAGAAATTCTCAGACTGCAATTTTGGACTTCTGGGGAATTTATATGCCTGTGAAGGGAAACCTGGAAAGGTAAAATAATAAAAAATGTTTTCTGTTCAAAGTGGATCTCCAGCTTTTTGAATAAGAGAATGTATTAAGTAATGTGCTTTGGGGTCCCTTCAGTTATGCATAGTCATTCCTGCTTGTATCATAGTAAAAGTGATGAAAATATCTGGTTATATATGAACTTAGAAGCAATTAGTTTTAACTTTAGCTTTATTACTAAAGTCGTGTTTGAACTTTAGCCCTATTGCCTGTGTGCTTTCAACATTTGAAAGAATAAACATTAACAAAGGGTCACTGGCTGAACAAGCTGAGCTGTCCTCTCACCCTTTGAGCATCTTTCCAGGTCATAGAGGTACAAGCCAAGAAGAGAACAGGAAGCCACAGTCTGGTGACAGCCTTGAGGACGACTCTTGAAGCTCATTACCCTGATAAAAGCCTTGCTCTGGGAGGCACCTTCATCATCCAGAAAGGGAAGGCTAAAATCCACATTATGGTAAATATTGGAAGCGATGCAAAGCACACTACAAATGGCTACATGTATACATTTATTCTCCTCTTGTTTTGGAACATTAATAGCCAAGAGAATTCTCCGCCTGTCCCCTCAACACCAACGATGACGTTAACAACTGGCTCAAGCACTTTGAGGTCAGCGCTCCACTCATCTGCCAGTCTGTGCTTGTATCCAGAGACCCTGTGAGTAAAGTGAACACGTTCCCATCTGGATGAGATGCATGAAAACAAAGTTTTTCTGGCTTTTTGCAAAGCAGGCTGCTTTGTAACATCAGTTTGGTTGCTGTTTGTCCAGGGCCTGGACCTGCGTGTGGAGCACACCCATTGCTTCAGCCACCACGGAGAAGGTGGCCACTACTACATAGACACTACACCTGATAGTGTGGAGTACCTGGGCTACTTCCTGCCGGCAGAGTTTGTTTATCGTATTGACAGGCCAAAAGAGACGCACAAAGTGGGACGAGATTGAAATGCCTGATAGATCATGGTGGCATGGTATCATCTGTTAACTCTAAATCAGTCTGACTTATGTGATTTTTTTAACTACTTGGTCCTCAATCTAATATGTTTCTACAAAATTTTTACATTTTAAATAATAAAAGCAATTGTAACTAAAGTGATTCAACATGCCTTGCCTGGTTTTAAGGTAGGAAATTAAAAGCTCTGAGAAAAATGGTGCATTCAGGCCTTAGACATGCCTCCTCTCTGTGCTCACTGTTGGTCACCACCGTCCTGCAGATCATTTGAAAATCCTCAACCATATGAATAAATAACTACACCCAGTCTCTGGTGTTCGTGCTCATAATATCTCTTGAAATACAACTATTAATACATCTGAAGGATGTCACAGGTCCACTGCTGGAACCCTTGCGGTTTGCTTTTTGGGGAAGCATTTTAGTGGGTGATACCGTCAGCACTAGACCTGTTGTGTGTTTAAGGGTGATACCAGGATCCAAGCGCGGGCACAAAGCCAAGTATAAATGAAAAGGTGCATCGTAAACCACTGGTGGGGAAGCTGGTTGGAGATGAGCAGAGGAATGAAGTTGGTATGAAAGGCATGTAGCGACAGACAGGTCTGGGTTCCTGAGAGGAGCAAACAAATGAGGATTAGACAAAGCCGAGGAAAATAACTGGAAAATGGAAATTTAGAAACGGCCAAGTGCTGCTATCACAGAGTCAACCAACAATCTGGTGATGACTGGAAGGCCAAGCCGGTGTAAATACTGCTGCTGATTACAGATGGGGTGCAGGTGAAGATCCTGGTTGCCAGGGAAACAGAGGCATGCCCACCACAGCCACACACACCAGAGCAAAGACATAGACCACAAGATCTGCCTCGGCAGAGACATATGAAAGCACATTTGTGGGCTGTAGATAAGCACGTAAAAAAATCATCCCAGAAGTCTTCCACCTTCGAAACGGCTCAGAAAGTTCAGTCTGTCCGACAGATTATTGATCAGTTCTAGATTGGAGTAATCCTGTCTGATCTCTGGTCATCCGTTGCTGCCTGGTTCAAATCAGCTAAGAAAATTAACATTTGATCCAATAAGAAATCATGCATACTGAGAACCAGGAAAAAGAAAGAATGGTTACTGCGCCATCTTGGACGCTGCCTGTTTCCCCTTCTCTCTTTCAAGAAGTGCAACATCACTTTACACCAAAACAACAAACTTAGTCTCCGAATAGACCATGACTCTGATGAACAATTTAATCAATCACACAGTGTCAAGAAAACTATCATATAACATCCCCCTATTTTCATTTAATTTGGCATTTTCATATATTGCAGTTTAACAGTTTAAGTGCACTAATTTACTAATAACATGATGATAATCAATATATGTAGCACATATAGACGTGTATACAAGCAAGTGCTGCATTCCATACACATACAACATACAGAAAAAACTTTATGAAGAGGTTATCTATGTGGTGTTTTTCATTCATGGTTCTATCAATAGATTAGTTTTAGATTTGTGTATATAATAGTCCGGTATAATCGGCCTTTATTTGTTTTGCTTTGTCTTCCTTGTTCATAGCTGTTGTGTCTGTTCCTTCAGTGGGTATTTTCTAAAAAATAAAAATCTGTGTTTCTTATTCTGTATTTCATTCTAATATGTTGGTATAAGCAAAACATACAATGTATGGCTAAAAATGTAGGACTAGGCTAATTTTGTTTGAGCATGCACATTGAAATATCATTGCTGAAAAAAAAGGCCTGGGAGACACAGAGCTCTACGTGAAAGTAGCACACTTCTGTCACACTACACTTATAATTCACAAATACAACTGTGAAACTTTATAAATATAGAATACTGTTTGGTTTCAATGGGATATAGCAAAGGGTTTTCACATTTAGATATGTCGCAGCGGTATAATTCTAATTTTATATTTGAATAAAATATCTATAAGTAAAAATTAAATTAAATAGAAACAGTCATTTAGTAAGAGTACTTTTACTTTCACTCCTTACCTTCTTTAGTTCTTTCTTCTTGACAGCCTCCCTTTCATGGAAACTATTTCTGATAAGTCATATTGAACTTAAAATTAATATATTTTATTTGTTTATAAAATTGTTTAAAATACGTCACTTATTACTGCATGGACAAATAGCGCCCTCTTCTGACCAGAGGCGGTAATGCATTATTTCCCACAATGCTGCTGCCGCACTAGCCCGGAAGTAAGTCATTTATTGACAATATGGCGGCCGAACGGGGTTTGGATTTGGAGAAATTTTTGGTTTGACAGCACTGACCGGGGGATACGAAAATAACTTATTTCCACTTCGGGAGTGAACAGAACAGATGCATTTGAATGAAGGCACCCGAGAATCCTCAGGACGGTGATAGTGAGAAGAGGAAACGTCCAGAGTGTGAAACCCGTCATGTCGTTTTTTAAGAGGAAAGGTGAGGAAGAGGCTCCCACTTGAGGCAACAACGTCAACCGTAGCTAGCAATTAAGAGTCTCATTAAGGAAGGAGTTTTTATTGATTACATGAAAATGAGGCCCAAACTGTGGATGTGATTTAGATAATTACATCGCGGTGTTTGAGTTTTCCTTCTGCCGCTGCTAGTTGCACTAACACAGCTAGCTTAGCGGTGGCCTCTCTATCCTGCCTTACCTAACCGGCGTTAGTCAGTTAGGGTTGCATTAATTCTGCCACAATGAGCTGTCAGATTTGTTGTTCGCAATTTCCCAATCAGCTGGTTTAATCGCTGTGTTTATGTATGTGGAAAGCAGTGCTTCCACAGCATCAAATGACTACTTGACACAACAGTCGTACATGTGCTATAGCAAGCTAGCTATCAGGACATTTTCTTACATCCTCATCGAGGAAGAACCTGGAGAGGCATCTTAATGAAAATGTTTGAGAATAAAAGACTGGACTTGTTTAGCTGCGGTAATCACAGAGAAATTATTGGATCTAGTATTTTAAGCTCCTGTTTTTATAGTTCAGATTTTATAGGTGATGTTGAAGTTTGTAGTTGCAGGTGTATGTTTTTATTTATTTATTTATTATTTGTGTGTGTGTCCTGATCACATATCTTATATCAATTAAACTGTTTACCACACAACAAACAGCCTCCACACTTACATATTTATTTCTTAATACATTAAATATGTCATAATTCTTTTGGATTTATTACAGACCTGCTGTATTATTAGCTTTAGTTGTAGCTAATTGGCACAATAAATATATCTCACTACACCAGAATAGATCTTTCTGATCAACAAAATTTCTTGCTATAAGTCTGTCAAATGCTTTTAAGAAATAAACTAGGACAGAGAGGAGGATCAGTGATTGTGAAACACACTAACTAAAGTGAAGGTTTCCTCAGGAAACAGGCACAATAATTTCACCGTTTAAATGACTGTTCCTCCTAAAGAGTGAGATTGGTGGTTTTTCCTCTGTGGTTATAGCAGTTAAAGCAGCTGATACAGCAGATTTCTAAAATGAGGAAATATCGACCTCACTTTAAATACTTTAAACCATTGAGGAAATCAGGGCTGAAAGAAGTGTGTCTTTAGAAGGAGGCAGAGGCAGATTTTTCTCTTTTTTTTTCCACAGCGAAAGATTAACTGTAGTAAACGTGTCAAATTTATGTTTCATACCCATGTGGTAATCCAGGTTTTCCTTTAATGAATATAAAATGCTCAGAGCATCCATGGTCATATGATTAGTTACTTATTCTAAGACAGAGCCATCTGGTGCAAATAGTACCAAGTTTTTGTTCAGTGTTATAAAGGTGTTTGGACTTAGGAGGGTTTTTTTTTCATTTCCTGTGCCAGACAGCCTGTCATTTCCTAACAGCTGTGAGTTCTGGCTGACAAATGCAACAGCTCTCTCCCAAATGCCTCAGCATCTTTGCTGAGCCTCTTAGTCCATTTTTTATCATCAGTGCTTGAAATCGATATTTGGCACAACTGCCTTAAGATATGAATGTGAAAGCAAGTCACTCAGATAAGTAGATGCCACCATGTCTGCCAGTGTGCACTCAGTCTTCTGCAGGGTGCATACTTTATTTCTACATGACAGGCAGACTGCAGGCTTAGCAGTGATTTCAGACATAGTTTTGCATTGGGGCTTATTTTTTAACTCCCTAGTTATGGCACATCATGTTTTTTAGAAGATCATTGATGTGTGTGAGCTGCACGTGCATCTGGCTGCTGTCAGCCAAAGAAAAAACAGCTGTGATTGTTCAAGGGCACAAGTCGTAGAAAGATTGACATCTGTTATAAAAGCTGTCTCGAAACTACCTTCCTTGTAGTGGAGAAAGCAGGGTTATCTTCTGTGCTGCAGCACTAAATATCCCAACATTTCTCAGTCTAAGATTCACAGTAAACTATTTATTTTTGTTCCATATTTCAGATTAAAATTTTGGTTATGTCATTGTGTAACTAGATATTGTTTTTCCACCCCCACCCCCCTTGCCCTGTATTGTGATTCTACACGTTTTATGCTTCTTAAGTTACACTTTCACTCTCATCTTTCTCCCCACAGCCAAAAGCAAGGAACCTGAGAACGTGACCGATGCTAAAGTCAACAGAAGTGAGTTCACCTTTATCTTTGGGAGGTTATGAAAAGGTTATGGAGCTGGAAGATAATATTATAAGCACACACATACAAGTAAGATAATGAAGTAGAATGAGGCCAGGAACAAATAATGACCTGTGAGAAGTCCTGATTTTAACTTTGTGGACATTTTGAGCCCTGCTGTACCTTCATCTATCAAAGACACAGAGCACACAGTCAAACCAACACAGAGGATTCTGTCTCCTCAATCACAGCCTGAGGCCTCATGCCACTGTGAGCTCATTCAGAAACATTCACTAAAAAGACCTTTTCATCCAAGTCACACTGATGTCACACATTCAGACCACACAGTACTTTGATACCATTGTATGACTTTGAGATTACTTTTAGTTTTTTAAACCAAATTCTTGTTTTCTGTCTCTCCATCCTCCACTCGCTCACAGCTCCAGTCAGCCCTCACTCTCTATCGCCTGGACTGAGGAACCACAATGCCATCCAGGAAGCTGCTGGGCCCAGCCATGTGGCCATCAACGCTATATCTGCCAACATGGACTCTTTCGCTCGCGGCCGCACCGCCATCCTCAAGAAGCAGCCGAGCCACATGGAGGCGGCGCACTTTGGAGACCTTGGTATGGAACATGCAGTCATCTGTTTTAATTTGTGTTACTAATGAAAAAAGATAGGTTGGCATTACTAAGTGTAAGGAGTTGATGGGGAGTCTTCTGTTAGATACACTCAGCATTTTTTTTTGTTTTTTTATTTTTTATTTTTGCTAGTTCACTATATTATACTCGTTGGAAATTTAATTATTTCTATTGTCAGTTTTTAAGTTAATTTACTGACTTAAATTTATTGACTGAAACATCTCATTAATGAACTAAGAACAACATTTAACTAATCGTTTGAGCTAAATATGTAATTTTAGATGACAGAAACCATTAATTTAAAGGAAAATTGTTATAACTTGTAATTAGAATAGAATAGAATAGAAATACTTTATTAATCTCTTTGGAGAGTCCTCAGGGAAATTTGGGTACCAGTAGCAATACAACACCAACAGTAAAGCAGGACAAGCACAAGACACAATATATACAGGTACAAAGCAAAATAGAGGCAAATAGAATGCAATAAATATAACAATAATAACAATAAGATAAGTTAAATAAAACAATATAAACAAGCATTGCACACAGTAGAGGTGGTACAGATTCCCAGTTCACTATTGCACGTATAAGTTATTGCAACTGTTTGTATGGGTTATTGTGCATGTGTTGTATCAGGCGGACTGCACACCTCCCTCTCCCCCCTCCTTCTCCCCCTCCTGCCTAATGCAGAGTTGTACAGTTTGATGGCTCGGGGGACAAAGGAGTCTCTGAGCCGGTTGGTCCTACTCTTGGGGAGGAGCAGCCTGTTACTGGTCAGGCTTCTCTGTGCACTGATGTGTGCAGAGGGTGACTGGCATCATTCAAAATAGCCAGTAGTTTTTTTTTAGTGATCTCCTCTCTGCCACTGTCACCAGGGAGTCCAGCTTCATGCCAACCACAGAGCCGACCCGCCTGATGAGTTTTTCCAGCCTGTTAGCACACCTTTTTGTCATGTTACCCCCCCAGCAGACAACAGCATAAAAAAGCGTACTAGCCACCACAGACTGATAGAAATTATATTTAGATCACATGGTAACAGTGGCTGCCAAATAGTAACAGGAGTTAAAAAAAGAAGAAGGAAAAAAAAAAGAAAATAATCTATATAAGGGATTGTCAGTATGAATATTAGCCCCATATTTATTCTTGTGGGTGTAAGGAGATTTTCGGTGCTGTAGTTAACTCTTCCATCACTAAAGCAGATTTAACACTATGTAGTGCACATGCCTCCACTGCTATAACCCTGTAGGGGAACTCCTGCATCCGTTTGATTAGCATCCAAACATTGTAAAACCTGTCATGGTAAACTTGGCCCTGCTGTGGATTTCCTCATAGAGGTGCTCCTGCTTGTTTTTTTTTCTTTTATGTTTTTTGTAACGGCAGAATGGCTGTATAATTAGGTTGCTCAATACCACTATGTGGAGACGTAACAATTAACAATTGTATGCCCTACAAGTGGAAAGACAGCAGGCGGGAGCTGTACCGATTTGTCCAGAGAGTATTATTCTGAGTCAGAAGAAGGTGGAGGAACCTGTGTTTCAGCCCGGACAACAAACTCTCAGTGATGTCTGGGTGGCGGCTTTCAAAGAGTGGCGGAGGAGGATTTTAAGAGGGTGTCAAGGTTAATTTCTCTCTTAGCCTGCAGGTTGACATTAGAGTTTGCTGCCAGTGGGGGAGCTTTAATGTTGAACGCTACTGTGATTTCCCCAGTCTCTTTTGATAGCTGTTTAAATGCTATAAAGCAGATGCAACACATATTAGAGGGCATTGTAGCAGACATTTCCATTTGAGCAGATATGCAAATGAAGGTGGAGGCTTTGATGATTATTCAGACACTTTTTCTGCACTAGTTGTTGTGATCTGTACCAGCTTTCAGTATCAAGGTGGAGCTGACTGTGTGTGATCTCAAAGTACCTGAAAAGGCTGATTGAAAAGCACCTCACACTACATGACACCTCTCATGGCACCGTCGTGTTTTAAAAAGGTGAAGATGACACCACAAAGTGTCAGGTTTGTGGCCAATGAACATGCCACCTTTCGAGAGCTGTGTGTGTGTGTATTATCTGCCCCCCAAGATGAAAGATGTTATCCAAACAGACCAGTCTTTTTTGATACTTCTCAAAGTCAAATAAATAGGTATCCATATAGAAATCAGGTAGTTGGATTTTGGTGTGTGATGTGACTGGACCTGGTGAAGGCTGCTGCTGAAGCTACAGTCACTGACTGCTTCATACACGCAGGAATGACAGTACACATGGATGCTTTTGACGCTTTGTTGAGAGAGGTTTGCCTGGTTTAAAACATCTGTGAAATTGCACAGTTTAAAGCCACCTCTCCAAAGACAGAGAGATGGAAATTTGCAAGACTTACAAACAAATATCCAGGAGTTCAAATCCAGCTCACAGCAGCCTTGAGCATGGTGTAAATTAAAGTCAGAGGTCTGAACTCAGAAAATGCACTATTTAATGGTTCAGCTCCCATCAATTAACTGTAATTCATCTTCTTGCTGTTTTGAAAGTTGAAAGCTGTAAATAATAGTGTGGTAAATTAGTCTGCTATTACAGTAAAGCTGAGCATCTAAGTGTCTGATGTCAATCTAAAGACAATATGGGATGCCCTGGGATAGTAGTTGTATGTATGTGTGTATGATGGTTGACACTAATGCTAAATTCACTGCTTAACTGAGTAAACTTGCACATTCCAGGTCATTCCAGTGTGAACTATCAGCCACAGGAGACCCGCTCTCGACTCTGCAAGACAGTGGATCAGGTCCTTCGAGACAATATGGCAATGCCACACTATATGCATTTCATGGAGCAACAAGGTGCTGACCACCTGGTTCGGTTCTGGCTGGAGGCTGAGAGCTTCCGCTCTACCAGCTGGTCGCGTGTCAGAGCACACAGCCTCAACTCCGTCAAACACAGCTCGTTGGCCGAGCCGGTGCCCATCTCTCCAGATAGCTCAGAGCTCCGAGAAGTTGCCCCAGGCTCGCCCAGCGTCCTATCCCAGATCAGTAGCAGCGAAGGAGTCACAGCGCTGTCGGATCGACGGGGCTCCTCCAGCACAGATGAAAGCCTCAGACCCAGCACGCCTCGAGCAGAGACACCCAGCAGGCAGGCGCCTTCCAGGACAGGAACTCCCTGCAAGGGGCAGCCAAACAGTAGTCTGCGAGACCTCTCTGATAAACTCATGAAAAGTGAGTCAGCATCAACCCTTTACATTTGTGTGATTGTTTATTTATTAGGTTGTATGATTGGACGGTTGTAAGTTCTGTCACCTCTCAAAAAGAAGGCTCCTGGTTCTGAGCTCTGTGTGGAGTTTGCACATTCTCCATATGCCAGCTTCAACTCCTCACTTCAAAAACATGCATGTTTGGCTAACAGGACTGAAGTTACCTGAAGTGAAAAGTGAGTGTAAGAATGCATTTTTCTTTATCAACCAGTCATCCTTTTAAACACATTGAAGGCAACCATCTACTTATTAAGTAACTCAGGATAAATGGGGTATTTTAGTGGACTTAAATTGAACTCGATCATCGTAAATATTTGAAACTTTTACTGTTTTGAGACGATACATTTAGTAGATTTTTGTCCATCCGTGTCTGACCTTTTTCAAACTGCACAAAGAACTTGAGGGAAAATGCTTAATTGTTTATTTTACAGGCGATTTAAGTTCAGTTGTGGTAAAAGTGGATGTGAATGTAACATTGAGGTCATGCTGCATTAAATTTTGGACAACTGACTTTTGTTTCATATTAAATTATATGATACTCCAGATAAAGATCTTGTTAGCATCATGGCTGACGTTTTATGTGGAGGGACTCTCCATATTAACTTTTTAGGATTATGCTTTCAAGATTTTTATCAAGTCTTTACTTAACATAGAAGGGAATTAAATTAGGGAAAATGCCTTGTTAGCTTCAAAACTGTTTAGGAGCTTCCATAGATTCTAACTTTTAAAGTGTCTCCAGTCAGTTTAAAACCAGTTTACAGGGTGCAGGAATCTGAGCGAAAGTGTTGGGGGAGGGTTGGTAATCCGGTCCAGAGTATGGAGCTGTGTTGGTCGTCTTGTTCCTAGACAACATGATTCAGTTTATTCTGATAAGGTGTCATTTATCTTCTTTTCCATCTTCCCGTTCTCCATGAAATTTGTCCACTTAGACCCAGTATTTAAGTAAGCTCAACCAATACCAACCAGACAGCAAAGTTGCAGGTGGAGGTAGGAGAGTACCTCACTTTCTATATAAACATCACATGCCACAAATTCAAGTAGAGAGGGATTTAAAGAGCACAGTGTGCCAGATATCGGACATCTGGTGTAGAGATGAAAAATGGTGACACATAACAAGTAATTAACTCATGACTTAAACATGTTTCTCATGTGTTCCATGTATAAGGTTTGACCGTCACTAATTGTTTCCTTTTGAGTCTATCATGATGCTGAGCTGCTGGTTTCTGTAATTCAGGTATAGAAAAGGATGCTGTTACCATCTTCACCAAGTACGTCTCTCCAGATGCCGCGAGGCCCATCCCCATCACAGAACAGATCAGAAATGACATAGTCGGTAGGACGCCTCTTATGTCAGTATTAATAAAACTGATCCATTTTTTCTAGTTTATTTGTGCTTTTACATTTTTGCAAAGTGATTTAAAGAACGTGGAGAAGTCTTTGTCACATCCTGCATCCATAAAATCACAGTGAGACTCTGCTTATCTTGTTCCAACTGTCCTGTCTTCTCTCTGGGTAGCTAAAATTTGTGGAGAAGACGGGATGGTGGACCCAAACTGCTTTGTCATTGCACAGTCGGTAGTCCTCACCATATTGGAACAACAGTGAGTTTCTTGGTGTTTCTTTTATTACACACTGTGAGGAGCTCGGCATCTTCAGCAGAGACTGTCTTCACCTCCCACATGCTCTTTGATTTCCAGGCACTTTATGGAATTCCTGCGGAGCCATCATTTCTGTAAATACCAGATTGAAGTGTTGACTAGTGGCTCTGTGTTCCTGGCTGACATCTTGTTCAGTGAGTCGGCTCTCTTCTACTTCTCGGAGGTGAGGGGGCTCCAATTTCCTCTTTTTTTTTTTCCTTTTCACGCACAATCTGTCACACACAATCCTCTCGACTCCATATTTTACACTTGTCTGCTGAAGCGCTGAAGTTGGGGGCACAATAAACATAAAACCCACAAATAAAAAAATGATTTTTGCAGCTACAGTCAGAGTAAACATTTAGCAGGAGATTTTTCTGACCACACATACAGAGCACAGATCCAAAAATTGAAAGTAATGCCTGGTGATTTCATTAGCGATATCCCTGTTTCCGTGTCTCGTAATCCACAGTACATGGAGAAGGAAGAGGCGATGAATGTATTGCAGTTCTGGTTGGCAGCAGACAATTTCCAGAACCAGCTAGCAGCTAAAAGGGGCCAGTATGACGGCCAGGAGGCTCAAAATGATGCAATGATCCTCTATGACAAGTGAGTCCTCATCTGCTGTTTTTAAACTTTCATTTGCTTTATTTTATCACTTTTCTGTTTTCCATATCACCACCAAGTTGTTTTAGATCATTCATTTTAGCACAGTATATCGGCTAATTTAACAGTCGGGTTAATAAATAACCCAAAACATGTTCAGGTTCAGTAGTTTGTTTTCTGTGGTGATAATGTACTTTGTTGTTCATTTTGGTATTTTTGAGGCAGCAGTGAGGAAGAATCATGCTTATAAGTGGTTCATTGTTTTTTTTCTTTCTTTCTGTTTTTATTTTATTTCTTTTAAAGTCTGTTTTTAATGCACTCGTTACTGCTTCCTGCATCCCGCTGTAATGCTTTTAATGCTTTATGTAAAGCACTTTGAATTGTCTTTTACATGAAATGTGCTATACACATAAATTTGCCTTGCCTTGTAGCATGCTATGGCATTTTAACCAGTTTCTGGTTTAGAGAGGCAGTGGTAAATAATGGCATGGCTGCTTTCTGTACACCGTCCATATAGTTTTTGCATACTGAACACTTCAGTTTGGTAAAGTTAGTACATACAGTACTACTAATGCAGTTTATCACAAGCTGCCTGTGAATTAAACGTTTTAAATTCTATGACCACTGCCGAGTCATGACGCACCTCTGGTCTTGCTAGCGACCTTTGTTTCCTTGTTTTTCTAGAGGTGAAATGTGTATATGTGTCATCTGTCTTCTTGGGATAGCTGAAAGGGTGCTGTTGTAGTTTGGGAGAGGTGACGCCTCAGTCATTTTCCTCTGTTAAGTCAAGTTTTCCCTATTTTCTTTCTTCACTTCACCCCGCTCAAACAACTTCTTCTGGTCCTCTCTGTCCAAGATTTTAACATTGAGATCCTCAAAAGTGTGCTTTCTACTATTAAGATGCAGGAAACGGCAAAGTCCTGGCCTGATGAGTTTCCTCTCTAGTGTTAAAGAAAAGTCTGTCCAGTGATGATGAGCCCATTGGGTTCTTTCTTACAGTTAATTTATATGCCAGTGAACTTACTGTGCACCTCAGACTATGATAAACTGTGCAGTATTTTCCCACCAGGTGAGATTGAGAGATTAAAAAGCCAGTTTGTTCACCCTCTTACTTGTCTTTAATGTCAAGTTTGTTAGTAAATGTCACCATTTTTGCAGAAGCTCATCTTCTACATGAGGCAGCAGTATCTGGCTGAGTATATTTTTATTTAGTTTCGTCTGACTCGTCATTTTGGATATTGATAAAAAATATTAGCACCTTAATCTGAGTTTAGTGCCTCCTTTCTTTATTTTCTCTCCAGGTATTTCTCACTCCAGGCCACCAACCCTCTGGGCTTTGGCGACTCTGTGCGGATGGAGATAGAGTCAAATATCTGCCGAGAAGGAGGGCCTCTCCCCGAGTGTTTCACCACTCCACTCAGACAGGCCTGGACGACCATGGAGAAGGTCAGATTCTCTGATAGTGGCACACCAAGGACTGCTAAATTAAATATGAATTTACTCCTGTATCATACTGTGGGATGATACTGTAATTTTTAAATACAGTGTAAAAAAAATGCCTATATATGTGTATATATATATATAGAGAGAGAGAGATGTTTAAGTTGCATTACCCTTTAAAACATTAATTAAATATGTCAGCTCAGTATATAATCAGTTTTCTGGAGTTTAACAGGATCCTCTATGGAGGTTTTGTTGTTTTTGTCAGTGATTAATTGTGCAATTACACCTCTAAGAAATGCCCTGCCCTAATGAACTAAAAGCTGAAAACTGTTATTAACGCATAAAGGTCAAACAAACCCTCACAACTTGCGCCGGAAATGTACCACGTAGCTCACAATTTTCCAACAATGTTCATCTCGTTTTGCATTCGTTCAGGTCTACATGCCCGGATTCCTGTCGAGCAACCTTTATTACAAATACTTGAGCGACCTCATCAATTCGGTGCGAGCAGATGAGTTTGTGAATGTCAGCAGCCAGGGTCAGGGCGGTCCGATGGACAATGACCGCTCGAGTTCAAATGCCAGCGAGGGCTCTCAGACTCAGGTGAGCTCTCAACTACCCCCCACATCTTCATCGCCTGTGGGGATGTCCTCCATCGGCTGACATTTAGACCCGTCCTGTCTTATTATGTGGATTTCAGGGTCATGATCATTGCTCAGTTTTTCGTTGTAGTCATATTTTTTTTTTATATATATGACCTGTAATCCTGCTGAACATTCGGTTGGTCGTGTTTTTGCTGCAGCAGGGTTCCAAAAAAACGTTGATTAAGATCTTGAAGAACTTTGACGAGGCGATCACGGTGGACGTTGCCAGTCTGGACCCCGAGTCCTTGTACCAGCGGCCCTATGCTGGGTGAGCCAGACTATCATCCTTATATACTGATATTATGCAAACCCACTGGTAAAATGCATCTTTTCACAGATTTGCTGCCACCTGATTAATGTTTTTGGATTTTCCTCTTTAAATATTTACATTATTTTATGTTCTTTTATTACAAAATTTCTGGTTTTCATGCTTCATCTATTAAGTTGTAAGTCCATTGAAAAGATGGTGTCAGATTAGTTTCCTATTTCCTTACTGACATTGCAGTTGTTGGCTGGATACACAGCTCTGTTGGAAAGCTGAGGCTCAGTTTTTTTTTAACTGTTTTCATCATCCTTTGTCGTCTCAGAAAGATGACTTTTGGGAAGGTAAATGAGCTGGGCCAGTTTATCAGGGAGGCAGAGCCAGAGCCAGATGTGAAGAAATCCAAAGGTAAGATTTTTCTCTGTCTCTCATCCGCTTTCTTTTTCTACACTTCTCATTATTTCTTTCTGAGAAAATCTTTTCTGTGGCCGTGAATGAAAACCTCGTCTGGTTGCTCCCTCCAGCCCGGTCTTCTGAAATATTTAAGAACTTGTCCTTGAAAGAAAAAAAGTGTCCTTTTGCTCCTCTTGAGATCTAACATCATACAATAATAATCTCTTTGAGGGTTTTTTTATTAGCAGGCCTATGAAAACAGCTGAGATAGGCTCAAATTTTAGCTTCCTGTTGGTAAAAATGTTATTAAATCCTAATACTTGACTGTGGATGAATGAACAAATTTGATTTTGTAGACAATTTTTAGCAGATTTCCATGAACAGCTTGTGAATTCTGCTTATTTGTCCAGTTCCTTTCCACAAGCAGTCTTTTCCCTCCTCTTGTTAAGGTTCCATGTTTTCTCAAGCCATGAAGAAATGGGTTCAAGGCAACTCGGATGAGGTGAGAAGTAAACAAGTTAAACTATCATAAATGATCACATTCACTTTGTTACATCAGTCTGTGGATATTAAAACAAGATGTAAATGGAAGTTATTGTTTTTGCATGTGCGACGAAGGCTCAGGAGGAGATGGCGTGGCAGATTGCAAAGATGATTGTTAATGATGTTGTCCACCAGTCAAACCATAGCAGCCCTGGCAAATCCACCAAGGTACAAAACATCACTGTGAAGGATCAGTTGTGATGTGTGGGATGAGTTCAGATCTGCTTTTAAGTGTCTTCGTTTGTCCATCTTCAGTTATGACCCCACTGAGGAACCAAAGGAGCGTCACTCCCTGCAGACACAGGCCAAGCCGGGGACAAACTGTACTCAAGGCTCACAGTGCAATGATCTGCATCACTCTTGAAGACGAACACAGCATTTTTATCACCTCCCTAACTAGTCTGTGTGTGTGTGTGTGTGTGGCTGTATGCTTGGGTGAATGATTGTTCACGCATGGACCAATAGAAAAACTTGAAGTACATCTTCCAGCTCTGTAACACTATAAAGGTACACGTGTAGTCGCCAAAAGTAAATCAAGTGCTTGCATCAAAACGGAGAAAGTTACTCGTGTGGGTGAAAACTTTCAAGATGTTTTCAGAAGAAAACCGGCACAGAGAACAAAAAGCAGCAGCAGCAGCATGTCAGGACTATCAGTGCTTCACCTGTCTGATCCCGGATGTGTCAAAGACTGAATTAAGCTCGATCCCTCACGATCGTTACACTCCTCCCCCCCAAACCTTTTATAACCATTCCTTGTTTTTAGATGAAACTCTCTCCTTGGAGTCCGCAACTTAGATGCCACTTGGATCGGTTTGGAGTGTTGTACAGTTTTCGCTTACATGTCCCTTCCTAATCCAGCTGGAGTGGTTTTGTCAGCCATTCAGTGATGTCAGCTTTCCTACTCCATAAAAGACCTGGTTAAAAAAAAAAAAAAAAAAGACAGTGAAACAGATAAAGAGCGGAATCGTTCTTGGACAGGTGGATCATCTTTGTGTATATCAAGGCACCTTTACAGAGCGTAGAATAAATACTCCGTAATGAACTTAAAGTGCTCCACTTGTGTTGGAAAACTCCAGACATTGTGTCCTAGAGACTATACATATATATAAATATATATATATATACAGTATATATAGATTTTCTGGTTTATCCCATACATTAATGTTTGTCTTTTTTAATGGTGGTCTTAGTTTTTTTTTTTTTTTTTTTTTTAATACATCACTGAAACAAACCCCAGCATTGATAGATCCTTAAACTGGAAAATGTGTTCAGTAAATTTAAATTTTATTTCTTTTGAGCCTTACCAAGATATGGAAAGGAACCAGAAAGACTTTTGGTACTATGTACCACTAATGTTTTCTGACTTGTACGTATGTGTACTTGATCTATAATATATTTAAACTGTGTCTGATTTAAATACAAATATAATGAAGTGTTTTTGTCTCTGCTTAATGTTTTATCTTTAAAAATGTTCATCAGTTCTGTTTGTAAGTCATTGCACTTTTAGTTTAAAACATGCTGTGGCTTTTATACTAAATGTTTAATAAATTTTGAGGCAGAGTATTTGAAGTAATTTTGATTGTAGTGTGAGAAAACAGTGAAGGAGTTTTGTGCCAGCTTGAGGATGGTGGACTGTTACCAGCGCTGACCACATGGGGGCAGTGTTGTTTGAGTTGCTTATTCAGGGTACACCTGCAAAAAGAAGATTGAAAGTATGGTTATCTCACTCAGAGCTCATGTCCGTCAGTACAGTGGCTTCTCTTATAAATGATCTTCAAGTCCAAGAAATTAAGAAAAAAAAAGTAATTTCAGTGCCATATAAAGCTATTTAAATCTTTTTTTCGTGATCTCAGAGTTTTCTCCTGAATTGTGATATTATCACTCATAAAAATAATACTGGTGGATTTATCTAATTTAAGTTAATTAATTTATTTAATACCTCGGTTTTATGTATTGTTGAATGTAGCTGTGTTGATTTTCCTTTAGGTAAAATTAACCTAAAAAGTTAATTACAGGGTCATCTTGCGCAAGGTACATATAGCATCCAGTATTTACATGATGCTGCTGAAAGCAACACCAGCTTATTGTAGTTTCTAGAAGTCTGCAGGCGCAGAGGCAACGCCCACTGTAAAAGCAAAACAAAACCTTCCCGTTTTCGTATTGGCTTAGATACTTTTTTGAGGACGCACTTGTACTTTCCATGTAGAAGTTAAAGAGAATTTATTTTCACGTAAAATAAAATAAAATTAATATTAAAGCCGTTCAATTAATTGTTTACATGACTTTGTGTATTACAACTGTGGAAGTATTTAGTATTAATAATGTACTTTAACAAAGTGCAAGGTGAACACGAACAGGCACCTGAGGCTAAGTCAAGCTCAAAAGAGGCTGCGAAAAATACCGGAAATTGGTCGCTTTGCCTTCAGAATAAAATTAAACAAAACATATACAGTTTTTATTGCTCAGACCAGACAATGCAGTCATATACTTCTAAGAGTGAGTAACGCGTACCTTTTACAGTAAATAAACATACATTCGTTTTAAAATCTGGTGTTATGACCCCCTTTCTAGATCGTTGGTATACCGTAAGGATTTTAAGCCGGCACTAATAACCGGAAGTTTCCTTGATAGTTTCCGTTCACTTGACGTAATCGAGACGCACTTGCTGTCAGGGGCAAAGCATAGAGTGTAGAAGCAAAGTCCGTCTGGCTGTGGAAGAGGAGGAATCCTCCTCTCCTGGGAGTAGAGAAGAGAAGTAGCTTCAGGACATGTTTGTGTTTCATCTTTGGGCTCCGAGTATAACCGCTCCTCTACGTTCATTGCTATGACTACTGCGCATCCAGTTTTGGGTGTGAAAAACATCCTGAGTGCACTAACCTGAGCGCGCGGAGCGGTTTACCTGACTTTATCACCATCACTTATTACATTTTTCTAAGTGGTTTGCTTGTTCCAGACCAGATGTCCTGGGGACATACGCTAACACTGCTACAGCTTCCGATGCCCTGTCACTCTATCTTTTGCTCATGTGGTGCTGGGCACGAGGCTGAAGTTGAAGTCTCGCTCTTGAAGGCGTGAGCTCCAAATGCATTCGCTCCTGGGCCGGGAGAAGAAAGAAGAAGAAGCAGGGTTCGGGATCGATTTGTCTCCGGGCTTTTTGCCCCAAGCTGCCACTATGTTTAGCTGCGTGGGCTGCTTCTGGGTGCTTCTGTCCTCCGCTCTGGTCGCTGTCTGCAGTTTCAGCTTCATATCTCCTGCGTGGATTGTTAAGGACCAGCTGAGGAACAGCCACCAGCATCACCATCCCTACACCAACAGCAAGGACTCCGTGAGCTTCGGCTTGCTGTGGCACTGCTCGGAGTCTCTGGATCACATGTACCGGTGCTACACCTTCGGGGGACTGGGCAAATTTGCAGAAATCCCTTCCAGCTCCTGGCAGGTAGTAGTGCAAACACACCCATGTCTGTGTGTGACATGTGGATGGATGAAAGCATGTGGGGCGTCAAGTGGGTAGGGCATGGCAGTCTGTGTGACAAATAAATACAAAGCAAAATAGCATATTTTTTTTCAGCTAAAATATATACATTTGAGCAACTCATTCAAAAGCCACGATTCAAGAAAAGTAGTCCTCAAATGGCACTAGATAGTGATTTAATTAAGCAAGATTATTTGCAGTCATTGTCTTTCACCTTACAGTAACATATTTAAACTTAAAATACACGTTCAAATGACGTTTTTTAAACATCTCGTTATTATTTCTTGGATCCTTAGAAATCCAAACGACTTTTATTTCAAATGACAAATCTTGTAGTGACTCCTGACAGCACCCTCGGCATGTGCCACAGAAAATTGAATGACATTACGAAGCTGTCACGCTCCTCGTGAGTCAGTCTTCTCAAAAGGAAAGAAAAAGAAACGCACTGGGAGTGATGCAGGGCATTTAACTCAGAAGAAATAATCATTGATCAGGAGGAGGGTGCATCATACAGAGCAGCATTTGCAGCACAGCACGGCAGACCCACATCGCAGCTGTGAAAGTGGCCCTCAGGTTGGCAGGCGGCTCTCCGATCAGGGCTCCCCCACTAGCGGGAATTTCAGTCCCCGATTGGTGAATGTGCACTGGACCACATGAAGATGTAAGCAGCTGTGCAGCTATAGCTAACAACAACAAGCAGCATAGTAGATGGGTGTCTGAGGGTGAACTTTGGTGTTAATGTTCCATCTGCTGGTGGATATATGACTTTGACTTAAAAAAAAGTTGGGAAATGTGTGCTTTGTTGAATAGAGCCTTGTATAAGCAAAAACAACAATAAAAAACAAAACAAATCAAAGAAATACAAAACCAGCAGGCCTCACTAAAAGTCTTGTAAATGGGATGCAAGTTTTGGGATAATGTCATTACTTACTCGAGGCTGTTTATACCCTCTCACCCAGCACCCCATCCCACCAACTGAAAATCAACAGCACACCAGCCACCTCTGGAGTTATGATTTATGTATGAAGCTGAATTAGCATTTGAAAGGGGGTTATTAATAAGTGCTGTTTGTGAGATTGTAGTGCAAGTATCTGCAAAAAGGAAGGAAAGACTGCAACGCCTAAATTTAATCTTATCGGTAAGCACAGGTGCTGCAAATGTGATGCTTAACAGGGATCTCTGTGTGTATGGTTCATCTCATTTAAATTGCTAACACTTATATTTCTGTCACAAATGTGAAAATAGCACTTTATGCTAGCAGAAAAGTTTTGACCAATAAGAACCTTCCTGTGATATCAATCAGATCGCTTTACAAGCACATCTCATAGATGCTTGATTGAAGATGCTCCCCATCAGAAAGCCCTTGGCATCCAGTTGTTATCCTTATTTGGACCACTTCTGTTAGGAGCCATCCACTCCTTGGAGCACCCCACAAGACCTGCAGTATGGAACGTCTCAGACCCAGTCATCCAGCCATCACAGTTTGACAATACATGCTAGATCTGTTCACGTGTCAGTTAATACACTTCTGGAACCAGTGTCATTGTTACAGCATCGTTATTCTCCTCACTTTTTATGATTTTAATTTTGTAACTGCATCACGCAAAAGTCTTTAGCCACCCATCATTTCTGTAATATTGTCAGAAAATGGAAAATAGTTGCAGTGATTAAAATTAGTTGAAACATGTTGAAACATGAATTTAAATTCAGTATTTAAGGCAAACAGTTTATTGAATTCTAATGAGCTTGAAAATCAATATTTGATATGACCATCTTTTATTCTTCAACATAGTCTGAACCATCTAAGACAAGCTTTCTTGTAATTTCTTTCTTTGTTCTGTTCTCCACCAAGATGATCTCACACTGCTTCAATAATGCTGAGGTCTGGGCTCATATGCATCTCTCCACAGGACCTGTTGCTACTGACATTCAGTCCAGTTCTTGTGTCGTTTGGTGCACCTCAGCATTTTTTCACTGGTTCCCTTTACTTTCAGATACTGTTCATCTTCTCATGATAACTTTTTCAGACCCACCACTTCTTTTGTCCGCCACCTGTCCACCAGTTTCTACATTTTTAAGGATAGACTGCACTACAAGCTGAGATTTGCCAAGTTTTTAGCTCTTTGTGAATCACCTTGTTGATCCAAAAACAGAATCTTATGTTGGTTTGTCAGCCCTGCGATGGACTGGTGATCTTTAGGACCCAGCCACCTGTGACTTTATAATGGAATAAGTGCATGTAGAAAATAGATGGATGGATGCTGATTTGGCATTTTTTGGAGGTGCATCTAAAGAAGTTGCGCCGAATTATGGGTAATTTTAATGGGCTTCCACTAACAAAAGTGCCAAAATATACCATTTAATATAGTCATGTTATGTATAGACACAAAACTGCTTTATCCCTTAAACCAGGTGTATCTTTTTAAGCATGAATGATTCATAGGTCAGTGTTAAGTGTTTTAACACACAAACAAACAGACACGTTTGTTTGAAAATGGTTAGGTATAAGGACTGGACCTAAAATGTGTGAAGAAGTAGCAAATGTCTAAATAAAAACTTTAAAAGACACTCAGAAAGCCTTGAGAACTGTTGCTCAAGATCACTTTTAAAAATGATAAGAAACTATGATTGCTTAGAAGCAAAATATAAGCCACTAGTCAACGCTCTCTAGAACTCTCTTTTCATGAACTACTACTTTGGCTAAAATCAGAGGACAGTTAGTCAGTTAGCCAGTCTGCAGTGTGTTAATTAGTGTCTTCCCCGTTATGAGCTCCCCTCTCAGTGTATTAGTGAGTGTGGAGTTGATGGAGCTCCTTTCCTGCGTAGAGACTCATGTTATGATGGCGGTGAAGTCGAGTGCACGATCCTGATCCCACAGCCATTAATAAAGGTGAAGGGGCCATTAAGTTTTCATCAGGACCACTTTATTACTCCACCACTCCTCACTCATGTGTGCAGGGTTCTGTTGATGTTTTCCATTTCCAACTTGTCAACAATCTGTGCACAAAAAATACAAACTGAAACAGGATGTGCAGCTTTGGCTTAGAGCAACAGCACACCGGGTAGTGTGATGTAGGATATATTGCACGTGCACCCACCTACCAACCAACAAGCTATGGTTTCCACTCTGTTTGCATTTGTAGATGCAGACAGCCACCTGTACTTTGAGCTCTGTCATCATCTGGAAGAGTACAGTCTTTGCTTACCTTGGAAAATTGGGATGTTGCCCTTTTGTGCCTTGTGAGTGAACTAGAGGAGGTTTAGGACTGGACTGGACCGGGGAGGAGGATGAGGCTCCCTGTGAGGCTGGCCTACTTTTGCCCTACTGTTGTAGTTTCTTTCTGTTGGCTGTTTTTTTGTTGCCACTCCATGTTGTCAAAAGGTTTTGCTTTGGAAAGCTGTGCTGAGCTCCAGTCCTGCTGGCACTCTGCTGCACAGGGCTGCAGCCATCGCCAGGCTGGCAGGGCCACTGCCTCCATTTAGACCCACTCACTCACAGACACAGATGGACTCAACCCTGTGAGATCTAAAAGTAGGTAGAAAACAAACATGAGTTTATATAGCTTTCATATCATGCTCAGGGGATGGGGATAGTAGGAAAGATTTCCACTTGCATCATCTGTAATCAGCCTGGTAGATGAAGGCTGGTGGGGTTTTAACCCTTAAAACTCTGTTGAATTGCTGGCGCCCTCATCACTTATATCAGCGGTGTCCAGCTCCTGTCCTCAATGGCCAAAATCTGCAGGACAACAGCCTTTGAGGACCAACTTTGGACACCCCTGACTTATATTGTTAACAATTTGTCAAGAACGGTAGTGCCTTACTATGTGGGGTGAATTGTGGTCGATAAATGACCTTTTAGGTGATCTACAGAAGTTTTCAGACATTTATATTTTCTCCAGGAGGTTTACAATTCCACTGCAAAGTGTATTGTCTATTCTGAGAATCTATATGGTGAATACAGAGTGATGCATGATAACACCATCATTAATCAAATTTCCGTAATAAAAATCGATATCACTACTATGTAGGTAAGAGACAACTAATTTCACCTAAAAATCGTGATGAAGTGACTTACAGTCAAAACTTTGACCAGTTAGACAGCGTAAATTCACCGTAATGTTCAATCAGAAGCAGCTAAAGATAAACAAATTTCAAGAAAGTTCTATGTCTGTCTGGAAAGAAAAAAAAATAATGATCCTGTGTGGCTGCAGCAAAGTTAAGAGACATTTTTGATGCACAGTGGCGCCAAAAATGAGCTGAGTTGGTTTTGTGAGGACAGCAGCTAAATGTTAGCATAAATAACTGTAGATAGCAAAAATATCTGGAGGATAAAGGGTTAATATGTGAATAGTTTCTGTTGTGCGTTTGTTTCAACGCCATTTTTTTCTCCTGAAAGCCAGACTTGAGAGAATGATATGCAGATGAGAAGAGACTTGGTTTTTTTTTTGGTTAGGCTTTATGGTGCTACATCTATTGATACATTAATTTTGCACACTTTTTGCTTTATAATCTGAAAACTGAGGCTGCTCTGAAAAAATAACGTCTGCATGTTCACTGTGCTTAAAAGGATTGAGCCTCTGCATGCATTTTTAAAGTAAAAAAATAAAAAATAGAACACTGGACCAACAATAGCAAATAATGGCTTAAAGGTTAAACAGGGTGGTTTCCCACGAATAGAAATTCCACTAGAGGACATGTCATTGCTTGTGTCTGCTTACATATGTGTCCTTGAAGAAGTCTTTATAAGTGTGAAAGCAAGTATTGGTGCAGAGCTGGGTGCCAGGTTGGAGGAGGTGTGTTGTGACCTCCTGCCAGGTAAAGTGTGACAGAGAAGGTGTGCACCTGCCAGCAGACATTTTCACCTTAACTTGTTAACAGCTTATGTGCCTCCATCTGCTTCACAGCACTAAATGTTGGAGCTGGATTAGCTTAGCCTCTGTAGCTGCCAGCCAAAAGTCTGATACACACACACACACACACACACACACACACACACACAGACACACACACACACCAGCATACATGTGTGTCTAGGCAGGGAGGTGTTGTGTCTGGATGCTCTTGGATTGCACTGCATGTGATTTGCTGTCTCTGTCTCTGTCATGCATGTGTGCTCACTGCTTTTTAAGTACAGGCCCACTGAATGTGAGGGTCGTCTTGTAGCTTAAGCTCCAGGAGTGCTGATTGGAAATGTTTGAGTTCGTCCTCATCTTTTGTCTGTGCTGGAAATGGCAGCATGTTAAAGTAGAGATTGTGGGCTGAGGAAGACATGTGATTGGCCTCTGCTGAAATCCTTCGACACAAGAGACAAAGCTGTCGGACCATGTTGTCTTCCCCACATGCCAGAAAGATGAATTGTAGCCGTTACAGGAGATGTTTCACCGCGCCTAATTGCCAGCTACCTATGGGGAGTTCTAACTGGTGCATAAACCATGCTAGACACTCATTTCATCACTCAGTGAGCCAGAACTACTTTTAAGTAGGTAGATAACTCATTTAATGGAATCCAGTTATAATTCGTCTGTCTGGCTGCGGTACAGCTTTTGTGTTTGGCCTTCTTTGTTAATGTCAGACTGTAGACGATCACTCTGTATGTGTTAACAGGAAACTGACATAATTTCATTGTGTTGTTTGTGTGTAACTTTGCAGATCTATTTAGGACTTCTAAAGCACCCTGGTCCTCAAGGCCCACAAACCAGGGTTTGAGATCTCTGTTCTAAAGTGTCAAAATGTCCTGTTTGTTTTATGATTTGGATGCTGGTACTGGAGGAATATTATACATGGAGCACAACACAACAAGAGTTTGCTTTTTGCTGCTGTCCTGTGCAATGAGGATGAGGTCATGAAGCCAGCTAAATTAAGCTGAGCGGGAGGTGGGATACACCCTGAAGAGGCTTCCAGTCTATCACAGGGCAAACACACAAAGACAGATCACACCTACAGCTAGTTAAGCATTGACATTTATTCCAGTCTTTGAGCTGTAGGAGGAAAACAGAGAAGCCTGAACATGAAAACAACTCCCCCTCAAGCAGCTCCATCACTGTAGCTCCAAAGCTTGAAGGTTTTTAAGTAGGAGTTTGGGGTATTAAAGATCAATAAGGACATAAAATATTATTAATTAAAACTGTGTTTCTATTTGTGTCTCACTGCCTCACTTAATTATTTAAGGCTTTTATTACCTTTGAATGAACCATTTATATCTTTGTTCAGAGCATGTCCTTGTCCACAAGACGATGGCCATACATTTCCAGAAGAAAGGAAAGTCAGAAAAAAGAGCTCAAAATGTTCAATTTATTCCTCCTGGACAAAGTGAGATCTGTGTGAAACCAAAATGAGTCAGGGGTTTATTTCTGCACTTTCTCATATTTTTCTCCAAATAAAGTAAAATTAAGGGAAAAGCTCAAATTAGTCTTGTTTTACGTTTCAACGGAGATCTCATAAATCTCGCAAATAATTCTCAAATTTTCTTAACTTTTGCAGATTTTTTTTTTAAAATCTCATGCATAGAAATCAAAGAGTTTTCCTCATGAACTAAATCTGTTTTCCTTTCCCTTTCCACCCTCTGTTGAACTTAATTAATGAATCTCATACTGAGCTCAGGCAGAGCAAATGAAAAGTTCGCCACAAATACTTTTTCTCCACAAGATTTGTTTTATTTTTTTTAACCTAATTTTATTTTTACTTTAACAAATATTATTTCTAATCATTCCTGCATTGTAAATTAAAAACTAAGTGATTTGATGATGAATGCAGTGCAATAACGTTACTATTTCAGTACAACATGAAGATAAATTTCTATATTCTAAATATGCAACCAGCTGTCACTATGATTTTCTATACAGGAAGATGTAGTCTTTACACAGTTTTGTAGTTTTTAGCTTTCAGTGTACTCGCTGTCTGAGAACCTTGTAGAGCTGGACCTCCTTACAACTCACCGTCTTCAGTACTGGACACATGCAGGGTCTGGTTAGCAGACATGGAGGTTATAGTTGGTGACCTGTCCAGGGTGTACCCTATTCCTCGCCTGTAAATACTTGGGTTAGTCTCCAGTTCCCCTGCGACCCGGCGAAGAAGACATTAAAAGTTTTGCAACATAAATTTTTATGTTATGTCTCGCCATATTTCTCCTAGTAAATTTTAAAAGAAATATATGAGAAAATATTGAAACCAAAATGAAGTTGAAGTGAGAATCACATTTTTGTCTCCTGAGATTAGAAAAAGAAAACAGTGAGCTGAAAATTTTTCCTCTGAGTAATTACCACCCCTCAAAGAAATGAGAGCAGCACTGTTCAGAGGGACAGGGGGAAATAAAGGATCATATGTGTCATGTAAAGTAAAAACAATGTCACTTGAAAATGAAACATGTTAAAGAATAAACCATGAGTAGGAGAATCAAGCTGATTATTCTCTTCAAAAGAATCTTCTTCTTTGTGTGAAGACAGGTCTTTTGGTAGCTGCGGATTTTTCTTTGCTTTTGTACCTCTTGTCTACATTTAAGTGCTCTGAAACTGAACATTTTGGAAATCGCTTCCAGGATGAAGATTTTAACTGATCCTGACAGTAATCTGTGCACAGAAAAAAACTGGGTGTTTTTGCAGTGTCAGATCGTACGCCACCATCATCTCGGTTTAATGTAATAAATATGCACTAATCTCCCCTTTGTATATACGACAATGGCTGACTTAGCCAAGATAGCGCTGGTGCTGACCTTGATAACAAAACTTTTTACATAAATTTACCCCTGAATACATCAGGGAGCAACATTGCTACACAAAACAAAACTTCAGAACCACTTCTGGACCAGATCTGACTGGACTTTGAGTTGGTGGAACACCCTTGAGATAGATGTGGTTTTCGCTGACAGATGGTGAGAAATTTTCCATATGTCCAAGACATCACTGTTGTCTCTAACAGACCTGCTTCACCTTTATATGAAAGGGCAGGAAACTTATGAGATGACCTGTCAGTTCTTAAATAAAAGTTGCACGCACACCGTCATTCATTCATCTTCTGCAGGTTTTACTCAAACTGGGAGGAAAATTTAACCAAAAACTCAGAAGTGAATGTGAACATTTTCATTCAGGCATACCACACACCCCACAGCCAAAGTCTAGCACTTATGTGAAAACTGCTATTATACTACTGTAATGTTTAAAACATTTAAATTAGGGCCATGTTAACCCTAAACAGGCAAACACAACATCTGACATTTTCCAGAAGTTACCTTAAATGTTTAAATTTGATTACATTATTATGAGAAATTTCTGCCACAGTTTGCCATTTTTTCCAGTAAACCCTTAATAAAATCAAGTACATTCATATTGTAATTGACCTATATTTATTTAGCTGTGTGTGCTCTCGACATCTGAGCATGCTCTTGGTGGAGATCGGGTTCAGAAGTCACCACCTGGTGTGCTGCCTCATAACCGAATGACGGACAAGGTCTGGCCTTTATCTCTCTGAACAACATTAGAGAGAAATGAAGGCTCTGTGCTCGGAGCTGGTCTCCACCAGGAGGGCTTTAAGATCCAGTGGCACACACATTACACACACATATACCCGAGGGACTGAGCACAACCCCGGCTGCTTTCTGACAAACACAACTGACTAGCGGAGAGCTCTGAAACCTCTCTCGCCTCTCCTGAACAGAAAGCTGTCATTTGGTGCTTGGTGCAGGCTCGAGTTGCTCCATAGATTTATGGCAGCAGTAGATCCCCCCCACCCCACTACACATAGCCTTTCTCCTTTAATGCTAATGGTGAACCTCTGTGGTGAAATCCATTTGTGTGGAAGTGTTTCTCCCTGTTATAAATGATGTTATAGAGTCTAATGCACATGTTCCTGCCCCCCACCCCCCACACGGGGAGTTCACTACCCAGTTTGCACAAGAGACAAAAAGCTGACTTGTCTGGCTGCTTTTCCCTCCCGACCTCATTCTGTTCAGAGCTTCGTGCGCTTTCCACAGAGACATATTTAACTTGCACACAAGTAAGATGAACTACTCTTAAGTGAAGTGCTTGCACCCATACACTCTCATGCTGCTTTTACACATGCATGCAGTGAGATGAAAAGAAGGAACTCTACAAAAAGAAAAAAAGATTGCATCACTGTGATCAAAAGAGGCGTTGATGTGATGAGCAGTAGCTGTCCATGTCAGGTCTGATGCAGTAATTAGGGGCTCTGGGAGGGATGGCAGAGGGACGTTTGGGAGCAGAGTGAAACAGAAAAAGACTTTGAGTTTTTTCTAAAAAAAAAAAATCCTTCTGTTGCTACCCTGTAAAAACCCTCACTCAAAATATCCACTCAAAATCTAGTAGATTGCAGCATCACATAATCATCATATTCCAACAATAACCTGAGCTTTATTTCCTTTCCTACCAATTCCTGGTCTTCATAAAAGAAATTCCACCTGAAAATTCTCCTTCTGAACTTTCCCTGCATGCTCCCTGCATCATTCAGCAGTGAGTGGAAGGACCTAGCCAAGACGAGCTGAGAGGAGTGCAGTGCAGGTCAACAGTCATATTTTACTACCTTCTCCAGGACCGAGTTGTTTTTTAAATGGCCGGTTCAGAGCGATGCTGCATATCATCTTTGTGTTGGACTGCCGGTGGCGGTGTGCCGCCTGGAAGAGCATGCAGCCGCTGCTTTATGAGGCAAACACATCCTTGACTGTAGACTTGACTTAGATATAAATTAGTAGTGTTATGTTTTTGGTTGTCTGTTCACCTTGAGTTATTCCTAGTGTATAAATAGACAAAAAAAGTAACCAAGGAGCTGGGACTGGATGTAGAGATAGATATTTGGTCTGTTGACAGCGAGTCTTGCGTGAAATGTGGCCTTCTGACTTATTATCATACAGTGCATGTTTACTTCAAGGCCACTGTTTGGCTGGTGAGAAAATTAATGGTTAGCGGTGTGTATACGGGAACATTTTATAGTGATAGATTTGGACATGAATGGGGCTCTTGGACTGCATCCTGACTCTCATTTTTACTCTCTTACTGGTCACAGTGTGCTTCTCTCTAGACCCAACTAAAAATCATTAAACTCCTGCTACGTTTATAGTTGCATAATGCAATTTGACTGCAGTATCTGTTAGATGTGATAATGTGTTAGAGGTAGAGTGTATAATGATGTCCTGATGTGTCAGGCTGTTATTTATCTTTTTATATCAAACTGAACCAGACAGTTTTGCCAGCACCTGATAAGAGTTGATTGTATAATTTGTCAGAACTCTGCTGGTTGGCTGTGAAAGGCACTCAAAGGAGTGTACTTGTGGCTTTGTATTCATCGTGCCACTAACAACAAATCACACATAAATTTTAAAAGTTAAGTGTGTGCAGCATGTTTTAATTTATGTGGAGATCAACATGCAGAGACAAGAAAAGGCTTTTCTGCAGCTAAAATATACTGTAAGCCCCTTTTGTCATATTATATACATTTACTTAAGTACTGTATAACACCATATTAAAAATGTCTGAACAGTATTAAAATGCATTTATTTTGTTAATATGCATCCAGTTTTGCATATCAGGCTTTTAACACTTTCCTGCAAACATGTCTTAAGGTGTGTAACAGGACAGGGCTTTCTTATAAATTTTCCACTTTAGGATCTCCACAAATTCTCAATAGCTTGGGGCTGTTGGCTGTCCAGTATCCATACCCTCATCCTTTTTTAAAAAAAAACCATGCCTTTGTAATGTGTGCAGTATACATATCCACCCCAACTTTTTTGGAACAAGTTGCAGGCCTGAAATGCAAAAAATATATATGCATTTTTAACATCTTGGATTCATACTGTCTGCAGAAGAATATACATTTTTTCTTAATTTCATTTAATTTATGTTTCCATACCATCCAAACTTTTCCTTATTTAGTTTTGTATAATGTTATACTTTTAAATATTCAGGTCTTGATGGAGGAAATGTATGCATTTGACGTTCGATCTGCTCCCTTTCCCGTTAATCTCTTAAAAAGAGCTCAGATTTATCTTTTATCCCAGACCTGAAACTGTGTAAAGAAGTTAGAACTAGCTCCACTTCCGGCCTCTACAACAGTAACATGCTGCTTACACATAAACAGTAAATGTTGTAATATTATAATGATGCTGTGCATTGTAAGACATTGGCCTTCAAACTTTGTCATTCAGCCCAACACCCACAACTTAGTCATGGTGAGAGAAGAAGACAAACCAGACTATCGACCCAACTTTAGGCCTTGTAGTACTTAAAATTATATTGTGCAGCAAAAGTTTCTTTTTTTATTTTCATGGCAACATGCATAGAAAAAAACTTTGTCTTTGTTCTGTTGCATGAATAGATGATTGTTGATGAAGAACAAAACAAAGAAAAGGCTGATCGGTTCAGATGTTTCTATAAATCTTTCCATGCTTCTGGAAATATCAGTGCAGTTCTGTGTCTTCACTGGAACATCAGAGGAAAAAAACATTGCAGTGAAGTTTCTCAAGTCAGTGTGATATGCACACTCAGCATCCCTGTGACCCCATCATGTCAAATCTGCTCTCCTGCCAGTGGTCAGTGCTTCACATCTTGTTTGCCTTTCTTTCACCCCTCATGCTTACATTCCCAGCATCTTCCAGACAAAGCTTCTCCCTTGCACACATCTTTTTGTTTTTGACTTAAGACCACAAAACAAATCTATATCAGTGGCTGAAAATGAGTCCATTTAAGACAACGTGTTAATCAGCAGAACCTCTGAAGGAATTTCCACATTCCTGCTCAACTCTTGACAAAACTAAGATTGATTAGCTTAGAAAGATTACCACAAACATGAGGTTAAAACAAGAAAATGTGAGGTAACCTTTGGCTGTATTCACATACAAAATAATTACTCAGACAGAAAGCCAGAAGCAACATCTCTGCATATTATTGAAAAAACAAACAAAAACAAAACAAAAAACTAACAAATTGTAAGTGTTAACTAGTACAACCGAATTACTAATTAACTGCTCTCATTAACAGTTGTTCAACTCCACTGTGCATGTGACTGTACCAAGTGCACCCCCACACAAACCATAGAGACATGGCTCAGTGGGAGAAAGATGCCACTCCTGCAGGTCAGGACAGGTGATTATCCATCTCATGAGTCACCGGATGCTCTGTTAGACGCTTGAATTGCTAAGTAGGCCAGAAAAAAGGTATTTACATACAGCTAAAGATAGATAAGAGAGATGGTGAATGTCAGAGGGAGGATGCACTTTTAAAACTGAGCAATGGGCTTTATCTACTTCTGCATCTTTAGTTTTCTGTAAGTCTTCAGAATCTACCTGGATTTCAAAGATCAACCATCGATTGTTGTAATGTTACCTTTTTTTTTGCTGAACTGAAGGATCTAAATACTCCTTAAATTAATTTACTATAAACTCGTGATATTTTTCAATAACAGTTGCAGTTCTAGGATTTTTACAAGTCAAAGGCCATGTGCTTTGTTTTTCCCCAGCATGGTGTATACACATTCATAGAAAATATATGTTTACTGTTAGCTACAGTCTGAGATTTGAATAAAGATTTAAATAGACATTTTCTACCTTTAATCTCTTGGTTCAATCACTTAGTTTAGTTAAAAAGAAACAAAAATGACAAAGAAACTTAGGAATTCTGACTTATCAGTTCGGAGGGGGCACACCGTCGCTACGTTTTTAGTATGTCTCATCAGAAACTCCCTTGTATCAACATCCACTGTGATTTTTTTCCTTTGTTTTTCTATCTACCATAAGCTATAAACACAGCATCACTAAAGTTGGAAGAAGTATTTAAAGCAGGGGTGTCCAGCTCAGGTGTGTTGGAGCAGGGAAACATTGAGAACCTGCAGGACAGCGACCCTTGAGGCAGGGCTCCAGACTAACTTTTTTTAAAAGGAGCACAGTGGCCCCTAGTTTAAATTTTTAGGAGCGCAAGCAGAAAATTATTATTGCATAATAAATATTCACATTTTCTCTCATTTTCACTGTATTAGTGATAAATATTTAAACAATAAATTCAGAAATTACAATGTTCACAATTTACATTGTTTGTGCAGCAGTTGACATTACATAAAAAAAAACTATTACTAATTAGCATAATCAGCCTAGTACATATAGTTATAATGGATGCTACCATAAAGAGGGATGTCGTGGGAAAGGCAAAAATTGATAGACAGCCTAAAAATGTTTAGAACAGCAAAAATTAAATAAATAAATAAATAATTATATCAATATTTTATTTATTTTTAGTTAATTCTCGCAGTCTGGAGTCCTGCCTTGAGGACCGACTTTGTACATCCCTGATTTAAGGCAACATTACTAAAGTAGGCATCTGTCTGGGATCCTGTCTCTTCTCCACGCTCTCTCCAGCCAGTAAAAATCTGTACAGTATTTCTTGCTCTGTCACTTTCTTTCATTTTTCTTGGTTCCTCTAAAAGGGTTTCTTGTGTTTCTTTGCTGAATGCCAATACGTGCGTTCAACCAGTGTTGTAGAAAAATGAATTACCCAGAATCTGGTTGAGTAAAGTTTAACTAGGTTTATTACAGAAAAGAAAAATAAATGTGGTGGCTCTGGCATCTTTTTTTTTTAAATGGGTGGGTATCCCTGCTTCTAGACTGTGAACGTCTTCACAGAATCCGGGTAATAAGTTTATCCGGCCACTCTTACTCAGTGCCAACCTCCTTCATAGAGAGACCTTCATAGCTCCACAGAGGTATGACCCAATGTCCAACAGCACTCTGCTCCCAGCGGATCGACTCACAAGTACTCAACCCTCTCCCTTACAATCTCAAAACCTAATTAAAGATCACTTCAACTCACCAGACTTATTTTCTAGATTTGATTTTGTTGATTTCGGTGGCTTCCAGAGAACCAAACGAGGGGTCCCTCCTTCAAAACCGGAGGCTGAAATTCAAGTTCAGGTTGATCAGACACACCGTTGCTGGCTCTTCCTTAGTCACTTGCAAAATCCTGTTTGTTCATGCCAATTGTATCAGAGAAATTAATTACCAAGAGTTTGGATTAGTAAAGTTCAACCAAGTTTATTACAGAAAAGAAAAATAAAGACTTGTACAAGGAGAGCATCTCATCCGACCTGCACATGGTCGCAGGAGGCTCTGAAGAGCAAAGACAAAGGAAGCTGTTTCTACTCCGTGTTGTCAGGGTGGCCTGAATGACCAGATAAGTAAGTCTGCTTCTCTATCATAACAATCTGTCTTATCTTGCAGATGTCCTGTCTTCGTACAACCCAGTGTCTCCTATGAGAACCACACTATTCCCAGTCCAGGGTCAGACTCTCTCAGGCCATCACTTGTACTCAGATAAATACAAAAGTATAAAAAAGTGTTTCCTCAGAAAAAGATATTGTATAAAGATGGATAATATGGTTAAAGACTATAATTATTATGATATATAATGAAGATTAATAAAGTGAATAATAAGTGTGTCTGATATCTAGTTGCTGGTGTGTGACGAGGTGCTGCAGTTTCTCAGCCTTAAGACACTTCTGGCCAACGGAAGCACGAGGATAGTGTGTAATAAATGTCTGTCAGAAGTCAGAAACACAGTTTTAAGTTCAGAAAGTTATCTGGTATTCCGTTAAAGCACCACAGTTTATAACTTTCACAAGGACCAATCAGATTACAGCTGGTGGCAGTGAAATGCTGACTCCGCCCCCTGGATCTTCCCATGTGCTACTGAATGGAGGTTGTCTGTGAAGCTGTGGTGCCTTTAAGGGTGCTCCAACATTTGCCAGTTCTATTCAGACAACCAAATTGACCAACTAAATGGTTCCACATATGTTTTGTTTCTCTTTGTTTAGATTTAAATTTATTTAATTTTGTTTCTTAGAGTTTCCTTGAACACCTTTCCTGCTCTCTGCAAGCTAATTTTCATGCTGAGAGGAATATAAAGCCATGACTGCCTGGGTGGAAGGAAATGAGTTTTGAAGGCTTATGAAAATAGTTGGCTGAAATACTGAAATACAAGGTTTGCAAGTCATTTGATATAATTTATTTTAATGACCACATCTGCTGGTAGAATCTGTTATTGGTGCAGTTTGTAGCAGCAAGCATCAACACCAGGAGCCCCATTCATTTCAGAGAATTACAGTACACACAGCGTGCTCATTTAGGCTTTCAGTGTTACTCAGAATGTTTAAGAGCTCTCTGTAAAAATGCACAGTTTCTACATTATGTTTATTTGCATCTGCAGATTTCTTCACAAACTCATCGATGTAATTTAAGGAGTGGGGGGTGTGACATGTCAATAGGCAGAGTGGGGTCAAGAGGTCAGCACTAGATATAGAAGAGGAATTACAAGTACTGAGAAACAGCTGTCCAGATGATGGATAGAGCAGGTTGCTTAGGAATAAATGAGGAGACAGTGGAGACATGTTGATCTGCATTTTACACGCATCTCTGTGAAACAGAGAGGAAATCAGTCTGGCTGCAGAGGAGAAGGATTTATGATCTCATCAGCCTTGAAGGGTGGACGTACTCTGTGGTGTATGATCGTTTTCTGCTGCCTTTTATTTCAGCCATTTGAATTTTTCAGAGCAGTGGACACAGGGAAGGACTTTCTGATGTGTGCCTCTAAGGCCACCGATGGACAAAAATGTGGTGTGATCCAAAGGCAGGCCAACAATGTTCATTGAAACACTGGCTGATTTCCCAGAAGCAGCAGCAGCAGACGCGTCGATGCTCTGAGCGTTTATCTCTCTTATGAATTATGCTCTTTGCTTTGCTGATATTTAGGAGCCTCTGATCAGCAGTTTGCAGGTAGATGGAGCGAGCTGCCTGACTGATCGGACAAGAGGAGAGATGGGGCAACATAACCAGGACTGCTTCCTTCGCCAGGGATTGTGCTGAGTCAGCGGGCTCCAGTGGAGGCAGCCGTCCATTTGTTAAGCTGCCTGTCACTTCCACTGCGTCCGTTGTGGATCCTGCGGGTGCTTTATGTATTGATTTAAGAGGGAGCCTTTCTTCATTTTTTAACATAAATGATGGCTCACTTGTTGTAGCCTCCATCAGTAGTCAAAGCATAAGGGTCACAGCAGAAAGAGCCCAAAGAAAATGGGGAAAACATGGACCTGGTAAATGTGCTTTCTCGCCCTATTAAGAAGTCAACATCCTGCAGAGAGAGGTAGTTTTTATCTAAGAGAATATTTGAATTTGATTAAATCAACTCTACTACTTTCCTGTTTCGACATCATTTTAATGTTCCACTTTTTCTAGCAGATTCCCACAGCATCAAAACATTAAAGCTCCTGGGACCTAGCCTCGCTATGAAACACAGCTTCTCAGCTGAATGCGGTGGGAGCTGTGCAGCTTCAAAAACCAAAGTCCCATGTGAATCCAGACTTATTTAGAGCTGTATGAAAGGAAATATTACAGCCTTTCGACTTGCAATGTCTTACTTTTAAAAGACATGCAACACATGAAAAAATCAGCTGCAAACTTGCGTTGCCAGGTTTCAAACCTTAATCATACTGCGAATGATCTCTCACTTCAGCTGATCTGAGTCCTGTTTCACATTAAAAAACCAATAAGAATTGCTTGTATTTTTGTCAATTACCAGGCTATTAGCAATACAAGCTGACAACTTAATACACTGCATTTCTGCATTTAGTACATATGAACACAACATGTTCACTGAGAGATGTCGGGTGTCACTGTGTGTGCGTATGACTGATTAAAAGAGGCACAAACTGACAGAAATGATAGTAAAGGCTCTTCCTCTGGGCAAGGCAGCCATGCCAGACTTTAAAGTCAGGATTGGTAAAGGTTTCTCTGATTTCAAGGGGCATTTAAGTTGATTTTCACAACCCTTACATTGTCTTCACTTTTGGGACCCCCTGATTTTCCTCAGGTCAAATTTGCCTGGGACATATTTGTGGTTTTAAAAACAATAAAAAAATTTTGCCTCATGACCCATTAACATGTATAATTTTTTTTATCTCAATTTCAAGCAATATATATAACATATATGGTTGATGTTAGCAATCAGTCTGCACTAGAGCCATTCTTAGACAAATATGTCTGTGGGGCAGCTCCAGTGGCCATCTGTGGGCCTCCTTAGGGTGCATATTCTGTGAAGCAATTCTTGAAACTCACTTTTGGAATCTGAATTGATTTCCACATTATTGTCATACTCAGAGACATCTTCTTCCATATCACTGCGTGCCTGACTCTCTTCAAAAATGAGCTCTATGGCCTTCTGACAGCTAAATCTTTTGGTTATATTGATGGTGGTGGATTCTGTACTGTGATGTACAGGCCTTTAGAAAGATCCTAAAATGCAGCTAAACCTGCACAAATTTGACCTTTTTGGAAAACACATCAGTTAAAAAACTTTTCGTGTATCTGCTTTATTAAATCCAGAGTCTGAAGTTTCTAAAGAAGCTTTTTGGAAATGAGTCCTGTGGGGTGAACCAAAAAATGTGATGTTTTCGCCTTATATACAGTATAGTTTAAAGAAAACATGCAGAATTTCATGTTTTTGTGTTTCATGTCAGCAGCTATTAAACATGGGGATGAATGGGTCGTAAGAAGTAAAGAAGGGATTCAGTTAAATATCAATAAATTCTGGAAGAATTTCAAACAAAAATATAATGCAGAGGGGTGGGTTATGCCAGTTGTTTTTCTGATTGGTATTATGAACGTCAGGTAGAAATGATCTACACGCCTGTTACGCTAGCTGTATGGCTTGTATTACACTGTTCACCTTACTCAATAAAGTTTACTTTTAAAAAAATTACATCAAATACATTTCTTGCAATTTTAAAATGTAAAATTACTAAAAAAGAGAAACGGAAACTGGTAGAACAGCAATAAATGCACACACACAGCAGTGTTTTACACTGGAAATCACTGGTTTTTCTTCTGCTGCTGTTGAAATATATGCTGAAATATCAGACAGCTGTCAAAATTGCTTATTCCACTCAGACATGAAATACATGCCACGTCATGATCGGAGTAACTGTATAGGTCTGACTGGAATAGAAACCAAATTGAAGAAAATTTGCACATATAAACAAGACTCCCCCATAATCTCACAAACCTGGAAGCTATTTGCAAAAACAGTTCATGCAAATTTTCCATCTGAAAAGGATGGAAATAAGAAATAATACTAATAATCTTCCTTTACAAAAGTCTGGAAATGTGTCATCTTTATCTTTTGTTCCTCTACTAAAGTCTTCTTAATAACATCACAGATTTTGTAGACATTTTCCATAGGGGCTGAAAATATAAACACAGCTCATTGCAGGCATATTACAAAGTTCCTTGCATCCTAAGAACAGCATATAACAGCTCCTGAAAGACAACCGCTGGTCTTCCTGTAATCTAACCGCATTTATTTTGCTCATACAAGCGTCCTTTATTCCACACTGAAACCAACTAAAAAAGGAGGAAAAACATCCCCTCAATAAAAAGTTAATTTCCCGCTCGGCAACACAGAAGACTTGAAAACCGCATTGCAAATGTTTGGTTCCTTAGAGGGAACAGAAAGAGGGGAAGGACGAGTATGGTTGCACGCTGTAGGACATCTTATGAAACTAATAACAAAGAAGTAGATGTATAATATATTCTGTTTGTACATCAGCTCAGGCAGAAGTCTAATATTCTCACTGTAGAACTGTTTGTGAAGGCCACAAGATAATTTGTGTTTATTTATTTTAGTGAGGATTTTAGGAAGCCCTATTCTATATAACCATCTAATATGCTCAATTTAAAAAAATAAGATTTTGTATGAGTGTAATAAATAGCTAAAAGCAGCCCAGATCTTTAAACTTTTACTGTCCGCTACTGAGGCTCAGGACATTACAAAGCTTTGATTAATTAGTGACCTGCTGTGTTAACATAAACTGTCATCATGAGAGATCAAGCGGCTCAGTAGGATGTTGTCGTCCAGTTACATCATTCTTTCCCCAAGACTCCATGAACCCGACTCAGTGCTCTTCAACATGCAGCAGATGCTCCTTCTGCCACAAAGATGATACATTATAGACTGATGCAACAACAATCCAGATCCAGCAACAGACTATTTATTAGCCTCTTGATTCATGCGGTAAAGAAAATTCCTGACTTATTCAAAAGCAAATCTCCGCCCTGAGATAAAACATTAGCACTGTGATTACCGTTTTGGTTCTGAAATGAAAGGGTTTAATTTGGTTATTACCCTGTTAATGCTCTGCGTGCTTTTTTTTCTTTTTGTCAGAGAGTTTGCAGTAATCTGAGTGACATGCTGATGAAATAAGGCAGAGTGGTGGATGCAGATATGGTAGCATTTCCAGTTGCTACAGTACAGTATGCATGAATTATGAAATGTGCACTTGGGAGCAGCGGTAGTGCAGATCATGCATAAATGCAGGAGCAAGCCAGGCTTGAGTGAGATTTTTAGGTTGTGAGAGGTTCACTGGAGGATGGCCTCAGCTTTAGCCCACACTCTTGTAAGCTTGTTTATTACAGGCAGAGAGGTTTTTCGACCATGTGGGCACATTTCACTGTGGAAGGTCCTTCATAGGAGAATTTAAGCTCATAAGGACGTGTGCAAGAGCAGCTCTTGTAATAACTGAAGTAGGTGTAAATATATTCAAATTCTGATCCAGAAATCTTGTGAAAATTGCTTCTTTTTTTCCCTGTGAACTCACAAATGGCCTGGATTTATTATCAGGTTAAGTATAGATTTCTTCAGGTCAATGGGTTCTGTTTCCTTGTCTTAGTTTTAACCCTGACTTTAGGATTTACATTGATTTTATTGTCCTATTTGTTAAGTATTAATCCTCAATTTTGAATTCAGCTTTATTTTGCTCT
The DNA here is from genome assembly GCF_017639745.1 of Melanotaenia boesemani. Classification (NCBI taxonomy): domain Eukaryota; kingdom Metazoa; phylum Chordata; class Actinopteri; order Atheriniformes; family Melanotaeniidae; genus Melanotaenia; species Melanotaenia boesemani. Next base: position 3,963,504 of record NC_055696.1, read on the forward strand.
CAGTTTTCATTAAGATCTTGTGTTTTTTTTAGGTTGACCTTTACTCTCTTACAATATTAGCTTTTTACGTCTTCTGTGTATTTACTGCTGTATCTTTAGGTAGTTGTTTCCTGTATTCTATTTGTGTCTTTATTTTGTGTTTTCCATTGTGATTCTCTTTAGTATCCCTTCTTGTCCTTGTTCTCCAGGGGTCCAGTTGAATGGTCTTGTTTTTGGTTTCTAATTTAATGTAGTTAGCGTTTCCTTTGCTTTATTACCTCTTTCAACACAGAAAAGCACCACAGCATCCTTTACGAAAGAAAGTATATAATTCTGCCCCACAAGTCCTTGCAGCTGTAACTTTCAGAGTGATGCTCCATTATTTTTATAGTAATTGTGATTTGTGCAGATGAATAGGAGGACAGTTTGTGTGAACAGCCTGTGACAACAGCATGTTTTACTTTTGTGCTTTTCTCTTTCTGTTCTTACTGACAAACTTGATATTAAAATATTTTCATCTCATTATAATAATCTGACATCTATGACACAGCTTCTCTGTAACATTGTGATTAGATGAAGCATCTAAAGCACTTTTTGTAGAATATTTATTGAACATGTGTAGTTTTAGTGCTGCAGCTTACACAGCTTAGTGTAAGTGTGGTTGTCTTTTTCTAAGTACTGAAGTTTTTCTCCCATCTTTCCTTAACCCCATTGTCAGAAGAGAGCTTATTAATAGAAGGTCATTTTTCTGTTATGTTGTATCCCAGGTCTTAGTTTATTGATTGCTATACACCTGACTCGAATCTGTCCCCTCAGTATATCTTCTGCCTGAGTTCCTTTGCTCATTTTCCAGATCATTGTCTTAGTCTTTGCCTTGGCTCTTGCTAAATGTACAGCTCCACATTAGATTTCTGTTTCTTTTAGTTGATTTTATGGCTTTAAAGCTCTGTGGTTTGGATTTCTACTTTAGAGCTGTAACTTATCACCTAAAACGTTGCCTTGTTTTCTGCTTTTGGGTTTTCCACCCTGTTCACTTTTGGCAGGATCATTGAAAGTAGCTTCCTCTTCACAACAAATCAGTTAAAACTGTTTTCATGTCATTTTCAGACTTTAACACTTTTCACTTTTCTCTGCCTTTCAAACCATGAAGTGATGATCCGATTAATTTATCTCAACATTTCCACAACTTAAAGTATATTTTAAATATGTCTTAATTAACCCAAGCTAAAATGATTAATCCTGATCTTGTGACCTTAGGTCGAACATCTACTGTGACCCACAGCGCAGAATGTTTAATAAAAGTCTCATAAAAGAACCTCCCTCACTTTCCTCCAGATATGCAGATAACATCTGGACACATCTTTATGTAAACATCAGTCTCTCCATATTGTCACCTTAGGTGCTGACTAAAGGTTTCACTGCATCTCCTTATCTGATGACTTTAAACAAAATCCAGTTTATTTATAAAGCACATCATCATTAATGAAAGCGCTGCACATTGAAAATATTAATTCATGTAGTACCAGTACAAACCTCCAATAAAGGCAAGAGGTAATTAAAAAATAATTATTATTTAAATAAAATAAAAAATGGCCCCTTTGTTTTAACAGAAAACTTAAAACTAGGATTTGTTGGAGCTGCCTAACATGTCGAAGCCGTTGGTTCTACAGCAAAGACCTCCTCTTTGTGCCAGCCTCGTCATCAGGCTAAATAATGGCAAATGATCACCAGCAACAAAGATGGAGACAACCTTGCTTGTTAACAAGACAACAAGGAAACCTAAAAATCAATCCAATACACACAGAGACCCAATGAATCAATGCAAATACAAGCTCCCGGGTAAAAGTGGATATCACTAAAACGTTTATCCACTAAACTTATCACTCAGAAATCAGGCTCGCATATCTACACAAGCTGTGTAAGTTCACCTTCAACACACTATTTTGGCCACGTTCTTATGAAGATAAAAATAAATGGGGTGATGGCGGGAAACTTTCATACTACTCAACATGGGTTTGAGACCCATTTTGCAAAATGTTTTAAACATCTCTTTAATTTGTGGTTTAGCTTAGAATTAAAATAAATGGATGTTTTAGATGCTGGAAAATGCAGGATTAAAGCTTAAACATTTTATATTAATGAGTTGTCATTCCCATCATGTAACAAGAACACTATCCTGTGGAAAACAACCATGGGGAACATTACCACCTCACAATTTACATGGATTGACAGATATTTGAGATGTACATGTATATAACTGAAACATTTTCATCCTCTTTGTTCTGGACAAATAATTTGATTTCTTCAGCTTTGTCACAGGACTGGTTGTTCAATCACGTTATCTTGGTTAGAATTAACTTGAGTAAAAGTTTGCTCCTGTTTGTAGTGAAGGTGGCGCATTTAAAGACTCTGAACCATGATCGGCTCTGATGTGATTACAGTCAAACCAGACTGATGTGTTTACAGTTGTGAGTGAATGTGTTTAGATTATCAATGCTGCACTCAAGATAAAGTAGATTAAGAAGCATAGTCTAATTTCAAAAATGATTTTTTACCTAAAATTAGTCACTTTCTGATCCACCATATCCATCCCCGGATGAGGGTTGATTATAACTGATCATGACCGTGAACTGGGAGCCTGTAGAACAACCAGGGACACCAGTAGTGATTTGAGAAAGATGCTCAAAGAGAGACACTGCTGCTTTCAATCTACACAGCCAAGCACATAGGTGAAAGCTTCAATGTGTGATTATTTTTATTTTTTCTTTCTTGTTTGAGTAGGTGGGTTGATGTTAAAGAGCTACAAGATGGGTAAGACATGCACAGATGGAGCCTTACTGTATGTGGGCTGTGGTGTTATTATTTCAGTGTGCAACAGTTTGATATTGCTTTAAAGGTTTTCAAGAAGTGTTCCTCCTTCCCTCTCCTTCAGATCTTCTCTACATTTCTCTCTCATCTCACACCCCTCCTTCATCCCTATTTGTCTCTGAACCTCCTGCAGTGTTGGGTTTTTTTGATGTAAAAAGACCAAACATAATTTCTCTCTCCGCACCGCTTTGCTGTTTATCTGAATGCCAAACGCAGGTTTATTCTAATGAGCAGGCGTGCTGATTGAGTTGTCTCTCTTTTTCCACTAAATTATTCAGCACTTCATTTCCAAATTTTCATCCAGTTCTTATTAGCAGCTTCTCTCAAAGCCAGCAGACAAAATAAATAAATAAATAAATAAATAAATGACAAATTCTTTGGCTTGGAGCTTTTATGGAGATCCAAGAGGTTGAATACTAAAGCATCAGCTGCACGATAATTCAATTACCGCATCCACTGAGGAGAGAAACAAAAAGAGTAGCTTTGCCTGGGGTTCTTCTCTTTTCACCATCCATCAGCTGCAACTGTATCACAAAGGCTGGATAAAAAGCTCTGGCCTGGTTCTGAGATCATTATTAAATAGTGCTGTGAGAGATCCCGTACATTTTTAAACCAGTTTTTTGATCCTGATCCAAGCGGCTTTTGTGATCTATTATGTACAACAATGCAACGGGAAAGAGTGGTGTTAAAAAAGTTCCCTGTTAGATGGAGAAATTTTTCTCTTTTATGCAGTCCAACCTGAGATAACCTCGCCAACAACAAGACCTCGTCCACCAATTAAGTGAGATCAGAAAGAGATCAAGAGAAAAGAGGCTGGAAAAAGCTCTTGCTGGTGTCACTTGATGTTTGGATGCTCTGCCCTCCCACCCCCACCCCCAGGCAGTCGAGGACTCTAATCTGAGATCTTGGTGGCACATGGCAGCATGAGGAGGTGTAATTGATGGGAATAAAATCTCTACAATCACTCAGCTTTGGTCAGGGAGAAGTGGATATGTGAGCTGAGTATCTAATCTCTGTTCTGTGGGAAAACAGTTGGTAGGAGCCATTTAATGATGGGCATGTGTTTGTGGGCAGGTTGTGCTCAGCACTGCCAGATGGACACATGATCACTTGTCATACAATTCTGGATTAACCTATTAAGAAGATGCAGTCAACAAGCTTTTGCCATCATTATTGTCATCACTGAATCATGTTATTTTGCTCCCTTAACTATTAAGGCTTATCTGTAAATGTGAAATTAAACTGAAATGAATAACAATTAATCCCCAAAGTCAATTTGACTTGAGTCGAAATCGTATCTTGGCTAAATTTGTGATTTCAGCAAACATTGAAAATTGAATTGCTATTCATTGAATCAACATCATATAGTAATTAAACTTGCTATTTACAGCTAGAAATTAGTCTTTAGGCTTCTGATGGAGGACATCATTTGTTTAATCAGTGTAGGCCCGTTTTTCACCAACAGCACCGGGTTGATACGCATAAACTAGGTAGGGTGCCAAAATATGAGACACAATCCATCCTACTTTTTTGGGATCATTCCGCCCAGCTTCCCAGTCTTACTTATCCAACCCTAAAGGCCGGAGCTTGACACACTGCCATCCGTTGACTGGTTAAAAGAATCGTCACGTCCTGTGTGACTCGACAACAAGAACAAAGTGTGAACACAGCCATGTTTAAATATAACCTGAATTATTTGTTGTTTGAAGTCACATGCCAAGATGAAAGAATACAAACTGCTGGATGTCCTTCGTTTGTTTCTACAGTATGTCGCATTCTTCTTCATCATTATTATTCAAGGAAAGCAGTGTTATGTTAGAACGTAGCTGACGTAGCTATTGCTTTCACTTATTTGCTGCTTACTGGGTAAGGGTACCAGTGGCTGTGGAAATGCAACAGAGATCAGGGTTTACAGAATAAACCGCACCAAATCTTCCTGTCCTAAACCGGACCTTTTGGCGGAAACAGAGTTTATAATGACAGGGTTAGGACAGGACCAATCAGAGCCCAACAATCTGTTTAATAGAGATTATTACCTCTCTCACAAGCGTTTGTCTCCTGCTGCAGCTGTTACCTATAAATAAGTGAACAAAGGTGGTGGAAAAAGATCTTCTTGCTTGGACCTCATCTCTTTGCCTTAGACTCAGAGTCAGGTCATTTATAATTTAACTTGTGTGTTATATAAATTCAAAAGTAAACATAAAAGGCATCTAGGCAAAATAAAACATAGAGCTTTTGCATTGCTAGCAAAATATGGACAAATTTGTGAAAGTACCAGTAGAAAAGCAATGAGGAACATAAAGATAATGCACTTGAGCACACATACTATTTACTGTAAACTCCAGCACTATAAATGTTGAACATGTACATTTATAACAGAGTACGACCTCAAAACAAACGTGGGTAGTGAAAAACATTTTTATTCTGCTAAATTAAATATAAGCACAAGTCAATGACTTGACCTTATTCTGTATTTGGATCAAGATATACTAAGTATTAGTACTCTGTGGCAGAAAGAAGTAAAAAGTATACTTAAGTACAAGTGTAAGCATTAGTATGAAAGCATTTTCTTTATACTTTTCAGTATAAGGTAAGTATACTTCACTGTACTATTCTCAAGTATATAAAATATAGTATATAAAAAGTAAACTTTTCAGTATACTGTCTATAAAATAAGTATACTCGTAGTACACTTGAATAAACTACTTTTTGCTAAGGGAATGCTAAGCACACTTCAAATAAAGTGGTGTGCAGCGTCTCCCCATCTAAAAAGTCTGACTCTAAAGCAGAGGAATTACTACTTCCCTCCATCACTGACATGGTTTTAACTGAACAAGGCTTGACTTAATTGTTGTCAATGAAAAGGGGGCCTTACAGAAAAAGTTTGGAAACCACTGATGCTATCTTAGAGCATAATTTGGCATGTATAAAACTAAGCAATCAGAACAGATTGAACCTTGTGGGACGAGGGATCCTTAATGAAACAAGGGCTAAAATACAGTAAAACAAAAGGAAAGTTACAAAAAAAAATAGCTGAAATGGATAGCAGCACTTCATGTAGTTTTATGTAATGGTACATTTTTCACTGAACAATAGCTAAAAGAGAGATTTTTCTCTGTGTCCAATAACCTCCTCTTCCACCTGACTCACTGTCTGTCTACACTCTACCCGAGGGTTTCATAAAGATGATTCTCCTTTGGGATTAAACCAGCATGCATCTGTCTTCTCATCTTGCACTACAGCTCATGTGAAACTAGAACTGGGGTGTTTTTCTTTTTCCCTCAATTCTGGGACCAGAGTTTCTCTAAAGTTTTTGGCAGGTTGGCAGCCACCTCAGGTGGTTTATATTTACAAGACTTTATGCAAAGGCTGAAATAAATCATGTTTGAAAAGTCATCTCAAAAATGAAAAACATGATAAAATGTAATGACGTTTACGGTGGAAAATGGTGCTGTGATTTCTCTCTGGAGTATCTTTTATTTTCTTTTTTTGTGGAATCATTCAGGACGATCTTTATTTATTTATTTATCTTTACTCTGTCATTTCTAGTTTAACTCTTTGTTGGCTGCACACTGCATTAATATAGACGATGAGGCTGTATAGATGAACATGGATGAGTTTGGAGAAATAGCGTTACAAAGATGTTAAACCTTGGTAGAGATGGAAATAACATACTAAATGTTGTCTATGTCCTTAGAAAAATGAATCTTTTCATGGCTTGTACTGAAAGAAATCGATTCGAATCTGCTCACAGTTCTGATTAAGGCCGATGCTGTTAGCTGTGCACATTCAAACTCACAGGTGACATTCTCCTAGCTGTGAACACAGCTGGTGACTTGTTGATGGTGACAGGTCACAGTGCATCTTTGGCTCATTGATGAACAACTATTTGAGTTTATTTATCACCCTAGAGCCCACAAATAAAGTCCCTTTGGTCTCCAGGTGGTGGAGCAGGTGGTAGTTAGTGACCTGGCAGGAAGGCAGCTGCCTGCAGCTCTGGACAAACTGGAACCAGGCCAGCCACACTGGAGCTCTGTGAGCTCGACCAGATTAACCCCCTGAAACTGTGCCGAGCCCCTCCACACTCTATCCATGACTGTTTTGTGGTCTCTGCAGACTTCCAATCATTGCCCACCATTTGTCCTGCATGCTGCCATAATACCGCTCATTCCTTTGTTTTTGTTTTTTTTTCAAGTGATGAATAATACTAAGAAGGTTGGCCAAGATAATATTCATCAGTGCAGCAACCTGCTTTTTTCCAGTCACAGAAGTTGAAAAATGTGCCTTCAAATATATGTGGCTCATTTATCATTACTGACACAACAAGATGCATCATAGCAGCTCACTGCGAGCAGTGACATAAGAGTCCGCTGCATTACTCATTACATCTCTTCATGAATCACTCTTAGTGCTCACCACTCTAAAAATAATAATGATAAATTTAAAATGATGGTTGTAAATATTGTTCTAATTTAAGTGGATGACAGAGTTCACACTGTGACTATACACACAACAATAGTGGTGAACGATTTCCTCAGATCGCCTTTAGAGTGATTTGAAAAACAATGAGAATATTTGCAGCCAAACAAAATGCAGCAGGGATCACATCCCTCAGAGATGGACAGTTTCCAAATAGCACTTCACCCAGTTTTCAAATCATCATGCATATTTTTCAAAGTAATCATGAATAAAAACACATAATAATAATAATAATGGATTAGATTCATATAGCGCTTTTCAAGGCACCCAAAGCGCTTTACATTGTGTGAATCCATTATTCATCCACTCCTCACTCATACCTGGTGATGGTAAGCTACGTGCGTAGCCACAGCTGCCCTGGGGCAAGCTGACGGAAACGTGGCTGCCAGTCTGCGCCTACGGCCTCTCCGACCATCACCAACCATTCATCCACACATTCATACACCAGCGATGCCAACACTGGAGGCAAGGAGGGTTAAGTGTCTTGCCCAAGGACACAACGACAGATGACTGCGGGAGCGGGAATCGAACCGCTGACCTTCCGATCATTGGACGACCTGCTCTACCGCCTGAGCCACTAAACCTCTGGGTATGGTCAAATGTTCAAAAATGACCCTGTAGTCTTTTCCCTTAACACTTTTCTTTAACTTTGATAAAAATCGTCTTTCTGTGGAAAGAGTAGGCTGGAGAAGTTTGTAAGGAGCTAGGAAAAGTTGAATTTGCTGAAATGGGAATAGGATTGTACAACTGAGTTGGAAAAGGGTGGAGTGTCCTCTCTAGGTTGGGAATTAGACCCTGCCTCAAGTGGAGGAGTTCAGATATCATGAGTGTGGGAAGAATGTGGTGGAAGAGCGACAGGTGTATCGGTGAGATGCCCACAGTGGTTGTAACAGTGATCCTTGGTGAGGTGTTCTGGGCACATCCTGGCAGGAGGAGGCCCCAGGGAAGACCCAGGACACACTCGAGGGACTAGCCTATGTCTCTCAGCTGGCCCGGGAATGCCTCAAGAGTCTTGGCTGGCATGGGAGCTGGAAAAAATGGCTGCCCCTGCTACTGGACCTTGGATAAGTGGTAAAAGATAACGGAGGATGGAGGGAACTAAGCTGTAATATTTTTATTGTAGTACAGCTATTCAAAACTATTCAAAAGACGTGCATCGAATACTTCCCTAGTATGCTTTTCACAGGTTGTTTCAATGAGCCTTAACTATTTTGCAAAAATATTTGTGAGTGGTAAGAACAAAATCCGTGCAATTAACAGCTTAAATATGTCCTGCCAGTGATCAGATGCTCTACTGGGATAATAAACCGGCGCTTATCACGACAGCACAGGAGCAAGCCTTGAGCACCAGAGCAATCGAGGCCCAGGTCTACCAAACCAGACAGGATCCCAGCTGCAGGCTTTGCAAAGAGGCCCCTGAAACAATCCAGCACATAACAGCAGGGTGTAAGATACTGGCAGGAAAAGAATACATGGAACACCGAAACCAAGTAGCCGGCATAGTTTACAGAAACATCTGTGCAATGGAAAAGATGATTTTTTTTAACTCTCTCTCTCTTTTTTTTAATCAGAATTTTACCATCTCTTATCATGGCTGGTTCTGAAATCCTTCAGGGTCATTTCACTCACAACCAACAAAAATTCCTCTTTCACTCTTGATGGTTTCTCCTCACTCAGATATTTATAGATACATTGGACATATTGGACATTGTATCATGTTTTTAGCCACACCTGAATAATGGAAGCTATTCACATTACATGTATAAAGTTCAGTAACAACTGGTAAATGATGTGCATTGAACAACAGGTTCCTGCTGCCTGTGGCGTGTCCGTCATTCCTGCCCTGAGCAATGATCTAAATCAAACTTCCCTGCGCTCCACATACAGGACACACCAAACAAAGACCCGTATAAAACTCTGTGAATGTTTTCACGTCTCATCTGGGCTGTTTCCTGCATTGGGTTCATATATGGCATGTCTCCCAATTCATTCAACCATATGTGTGTGTGAGTGGGTGTGTGAAGAGGACACTTGCTCAGTGTGAGAGATTCCCACCGTGTTTGTATTTAACCTGATACCAAAAACTCAGCACCACATTAAAGCATTGCATGGCAGCAGGGAGTGTCCTGTGTGGGTCCCTGCAAAAACAACACTGTGTGGTGATGACAGCGAGGGGCTTTCTTCCGTCTCTGTGTGGGTAAAGATTAGAGAGCCGATCAATAAAAGATTTGTGGTACCAAACATTATAAATTCCAACAGAAAGGAAGCTTGTGTTTTTATCAAGGAAGCTCAGACAATGTTTAAACTATTCCAGATTGTAGACTCTCTGTAACATTTGACTAAATAAGCATTCAGGAATAAAGTAACATTAGCCAAAAAAGCCTCAGTGAATCAACCGTATGATGAAAGTTAGATCATTACCACAGCTTGGCTTTTTTAGAAAGCACAAAACTTTCACTGACACACTAAAATCAGCCCTCTAGAGCCAATTTTGAATCATTTAAGTATTTCATTATTCTAAATGATTCATTTTAGTGTCAACATCTCCAATACACAACGTACATCTCCAGTCCACTACATAACAACATTAAAGGTGGTATTTAACCTTATAATCTCACTTTTATGAACTGCAGGAAAGTCTGATGAAAGTTTGATAACCTTTGCATCCTCTAACTAGGACACTAGCTAGAGGAGCTCTTTGAACTCAGAGGGATCAAGAACTTGTGAACTGAAGCTTTTAAAGTAATACACATGAGGAAAAGAGCTGGTTTCGTCTATATCTATACTGTTATTTAGCACTTGTCCCAGGTTTCTGTTCTTTTATTTGATCTTGTGCTTCTGCTTTGTCACTATTGTACTGTCCAAATGGTACTTTATTGTTTGTGTTGTTTTTCTGTTTAATTCTGAAAATATTAATAAACAGATTGTGGAGAAAATACTGTGGTGGGATCTTAAAGGAGATTTGCATAAACAAATGCTGCAAACCTTAATGTATCGAAGCAACATTGCAAAGAAGAGTGGGCAGAAGCTGCTCAATCATGTGAGACCGATTTCATCAAACAGAAAATATTACTGCTGAAGGTTATTCTACAGATGACTAAACTCTTTAGTTTTCATACACTTTTTCTGCATAAATAATGACATGGTGTAAAATGTAATAAATAATAGTTCATAAGAGGTTGTGTTTACCATTTTTTAAGAAGAAGTACAGACCAGCTTGTATTTCTTTATATGTCCTGATAGGTAAAACCTTAGAATTGAAATAGGGTATATTTTCTTTTTTACATGAGTGCACCCTTGTATTTATGTTTTTACCGGAGCGTACAGCTTCTCTTCCTCCTGTGCCTCATATTTCGTGGTCATAAGCTCTCTGAGAACGTGTGGCCATGTGTGCATGCACACACACCCATGCATCAACACATTTCTTTCTGGATCCAGCAAAGTTTTCCCTCGTCTGAATGAAGACTCCCACAAAGAGCAGGATACACTTCGGTCCATGTCAGAGTTGGGCAGTTTTATTCAAGACAGATGCAATAGCTACTTACAAGGCTGCAACTCCAGTTTAGCCATCAGTTTTAGCTTTCTCTGTAACAGTAGTTTCCTAACTTTATGGCTTTAAATGTGCTTTATCCTTTGTTGACCAAAATATAAGTCTTTCCTGTTGCAGTCATCACGTTTTAAACACGTGGTTTTGTAGGGCAGGCTTTTGTTTCAGCCTAACGTAAAATAAAAAGAGTTCTTTCTCAACGAACATGTGTTTGTGTGCTAACACTGAGTGGCTCGTTACGTGTGCCCCCATGCGTGTATCTAAGTTTTCAAGAGGGAACCGCAAGTGGTACCATGTCCTCCTAAGTGCTTCTGAATGTCACATCCTATCTGCAGCATGTCCCCAAGGCACAAATGGACACTCCATCCACTTGTCAGGTGATTAATCTGCACTCCACTCGCTGATTCACCTCCTCTCCATCCCGTATTCACTCTGTACACACCGCTTTGTCAGCCATTCAAAGGACCACTACCACATTCACACACTTCTCCAAATGACACTTTCTCTTGCAGTCACCACCCAGTGAAGATCAATGAAGGGATGGATGTATAATTCAGCACATTAATTTAGAGGTGTGAAATGCTTTCCTGTATTAGTGCTCTGACTGGCAGAATAATCAGCATTTCTCTAAAAGATGATGGAGTTACACAACATTCACAGGGAGTGAAAAGAAAGCTAAAAAGAAACGGTTTGCAGACAGAGACATAGACCGATGAAGTCTCAGCTGATTCCTTCTGTGTGTGGTGGCTGAAGCAGAAACATCCTGGGAGAGGCTGAGCTGTGCTTCTAACGGGATCTTGAATGCAGGATGTGTGAAGGTGGATGCTTACTGGGAGCGCCAGAATCTCACGCCTCTGAATGCTGATTAGTGATGGGAGGATTGGGGGACGCACACAGAGGAAGAGACAGCAGTTGAGTGCAAATGTCTTACCTGAACACATTAACTACAGTTACATACTGAAGCCAACCCCCCACACACACACCGTATCCCAAACCCTGCTCACACCCATTCATACACACAAACAGCCCTCTAGCAGTATGGCAAAGTTGTCACGTCTGCTTATCGGTGGATCCACAGGGCTCTCGTTTCACCTCTTGTCCTCCATAAAAGCAAGGCGTTCAATTGTAAAGTGGAGGAGTTATTTCTGTCAAGGGCCAGCACTAAGCATTGACTGTCTCCTCTCCCTGGCACTTATCAGGAGCAGAAACCCTTCATTTTCTACAGGCAAGTGCTGAGACATTTAGCCATTCAGTCCAGGCTTGGCAAAGCAAAGTGCGTTTAATGAGACATGTCTTGCTATCTCCATCTTGTAACTCCCAATTGAGGACACAATGAAATTTCATTGGCCCATGCAGTGTAATCCCTGACTTCCTTAATGTAATTGGAAATCAAAGTCCCCTTAAGACTGTTCCTTTATTACTCAAAGCAGCTGGATGGAGGTTTTTTTTTGTTGTGCATTGTTGCAGTTATTGGTCTACAGCAGGCTCTAGATCATTTATTGTGGGAAACCAGCATAGTTGTTTATGATCTTGCCAGGTTATCCTAACATGTGTATCAGCTCCTGTAGCCTTAGGTTTTATCAGCACTGTTACACTTGCATGGTTATTTTAGGGGCTGCCTGAGGCAAGTTAGAAGGATTGTGGGACTGGATTGTGCTTATTGGTCAGATCCAGTTACTCTAAGGTTGCGATTTATAGGTGGTGGTGTGAATTTTTGAACTAGTCAAAAGGCTCTACATTTTTAGTATAATTTAAATTTGACCTAAAACTTCATTAAACTTTTACTGGACTCATAAATTAATTTCATATCTGTGAACACTTTCTGACTGCTCTTTGTGATTTTCTAAATCCCCGGCTTTTCTCCCGGACTCCAGCTGTTGTAGCGGCTTGACCAGTTACTCACTAATAATTTCAGTCTATTTAGGAAGAATAAATTAAAAGAGCAGTGTTGTTAGCAGTTTATTTTCTACCAAATTAACTTGTGCTCAGAACAACCAGTGCAGCACGGTTGAGGAAAAAAACACCTCCTAACAGTTATGATGTTTTTTTTAGATCAAAACCCAATCATACACACATCATACACAAAGTGTTGAGACCATTTAATTGAAATATTGGTCATATTTTTTTGTTAAAATAGCTTTGTATAACGCTTTGATTGCCCTTATTAGCCTCTTGACTGTGTTTAAATGGCACAGAAAATGCCATGTGTATAAATCTATTTTTGCTTGCAGATAATTAAGTGGGTGAAAAATGGGCACAATGCAGAAATAAACTGGATTTACAGCTTACATATGGAAATATTGTGATTTACAAGCATTTACTGAATTACATTGTTATGCTAATTGTTCTCCTCAAACTTAACTCAGCTGAATATGACTTCATCTGTCTTTTGTTATTTAGTGAACCTTGTATAATGGAAGATGACCGTCCTCCCCCTCTCAGCCTTTGCTCCCTATAAGACATTATGTACCTCTAATGTGTCATGGTGAATTGAGAACAGCAGGGTGGGAGGTAGGTTGCACACTTGAGCCCACAAGGCGAGCCAAGATCAAGAGGCGGAGAGAAAGGAGACATTCCTCTGCATACATGAATATCATTCTAGCTAGACAGGAGAACAAAGGCCACGGAGATTAATGGCTATTCTGTGTCTTGAGGTGCTTCTCCTCTGTCTTCCTTCAGTTGCTAGGCTATAAAAAAGGAAAAAAGATATTTGTAAAGGCATTTTTCCTCTTATGTCTCTGGATTAAAGCATTAGCTCAATGTTAGCATCTTGGATCACTTGACTACTTGTTTATGAAGAGGTTGTTAGCACTGACCACTAATAGCAGTTTTTCTCTTCCACTCACTACATGTCTGATGTTTTTCTGTTAACAGTAGCTGCTTTTAGCAAAAAAACAAACAAACAAACAAACTTGAAAATTCACATATACAATATTACTGGATGACATTACTCCTAAAGCATCTGTGTTGTATGGTTGTAGGACAAAGTTAGCAGCTAGATTAGCCGTGAAGTTGGTGGAACATTTTGGTAGCTGGTAAAAATGGTACCCAGAATTGCAGCAGGGTGTAAATGCTAATGTTGCTGGATAAGTCATACCATATGGGTACTACATGTGTTATTTGTTTTGAACTGTTCAGTCCAAGATGTTCAGTTCTGTGTGATACCCCTGTGGTCTGAACACATGCCCGCCGATAAAGGGGGACAAACAGGTCTGTTGTCCTGAGTCCAGGGTAGGAGGGGGGCAAGCTCTGTCTCTTATCAGGCTGTATCTCTTCCCGGGCCCAGGCGAAACTGGGCAGGTCTTTCTGAACATATTCTGTCTGATGTCTTTTGTTTTCCAAAAATGTAAGTTTTAAGCCTAATCTTCCATGAAGGCTTTATTTCCCATTCTACTTTTAGAAAGTAGGAAACAAGGAAACAAGTCCAAGAGCAAAGTTCTCTGTTGGGTAAATATGGAAAAATTAGATCTTCAAGTTACAATATACTGTAGCTTGGTCACTGTGTGAGTAGAAGAATTTTTAATTTTCTGATTGAACAGGGAGCCAATGAAGAGAAGCTAGAATTAGAAAAATATGATCAATCCTAATAAACTTCAGTCATTTTGGATCAGTTGGAGGCCTTTCAGAACAGTTTTGGAAAGCCCAATAATAAAGAGTTGCAGTAGAAGGAACTAATGCATGGACAATGTTTTCTACATAACCCTTAGACAGGACGTCCTTAATTTGTTCAATTTTACTTAGCAGAATGAAGGTGGTCCTCGAAACCTGTTTCATATGGGAGTCAAAGGACAGATCATAGTCAAAAATAACTCCCAGATTCTTGACTTCCCACAATATAAAGGTGATGACATGTTACTGACAGCTTGCTCTTGCTTCAAGCTTCTCATTTATGGCTGAAACAAAATATTGAATCAATAGGCAGCCAATGTTATAGGCAGGTTTAGGCTTGATGACAAAAAACAATGGTAGCTATTATTCATCTACTGGTTCTGATTGGTTTATTATTTTGGGTTAAGTTTGCTAATGACTTTGATAGATGAATGCTTCATCCAGTCACTTGCTAAGTCTTCCTCCAGAAGTACCAACTAGCATGTCAGGTTAAAACAAAATTACATCATGAGTTTAGGTCATGAATGATTTTGTGTGGAACTGTTTAATATCCTGACAATTACTCTTGAAAGTCCTGAATTTTGCACCATGATATCTAAGTATCTTACCTAATATGCACAAATAGTTACCTTCAGTTACTTAATGGGTTGTAAAGGCAAGGCAAGGCAAGGCAAGGCAGTTTATTTGTATAGCACATTTCATGTACAGGACAATTCAAAGTGCTTTACATAAAACAAAGACATTACAGATATTTAGAATTGTAAACCTATGGAACCATCAACCGTTTCCTGCCTATAACTCTAGCATTCTCTGAAAAGACATGCTTTGAAGCTAATTTTCTTTCCAACCTGAGCAATGTTCAGCATTTCTTCCTCCTTCTTTTTTTATTTTTTTTTTTTTGTGGTTAATTTTAATGTGACCCGACGCTGTACTGCTAGATGACTGAGAAATATTCATTCACATGCAGAATGATGATATTTAAATTATGAAATTAAATAAAATTAAGCCCTTAATGGTTCTCAGAATGGTTAGTAATAAAAATTTTGCTGAGTTGCTGTGTTTCTGCACATCATCTACCCTTGCATAATTGCTCTGGTCAAGGTGCCCCTGGGCAAGGCACTTAGCTCCCACCTCTCAAAAAGCTGATCTGTAACATGTGCAGCTGCTGCGGTGATGCAGGTTGGGGATTTGTGAAGAACATCACATACACTGAGCAAACCTGGACAAATGAAGGTTGGAAGAATGATGATCATCATTTGCCCTGACAACACTTCTGCTTCTTCCGTCTTCGTCTTTCTTCCAAACATCCAGAACTGGCTAATTAAATTCTGTCAGGCATGGAAATCGCTCTGCTTTAATCCTCCCTCCGTTCATGCCAGTCACATCAGGGACATGCGTAATGACACATGTTTCAGGGCTGTAATTCCCTTGTGCATGTTAGACATTTTCCTGTGATCGCCTCCGCCTGCATTGCTAATCACTAATGTTTTCTGACTCTGTTCCTGTGCTGCACTTGTCGTTAAGAAAATCTGTTTTAAATGTGTTGGAGAGGACACATAGCAGCTTTCTTGATGCTGGAGAGTGAGTTTGAGAGGCTGTGATGATCAAATGGTTTCATACAGACACAGGTATGCTGAGATATTGTTTGGCTTGCAGTTCACTCACTGTGCCAGGACTGCACTTTCCTCAGAAGTGACTAAAAAAGCAAAACCAGTCAACTAGTGACCATGATTGTATGAAAATCCAAACTACATCACAGCTGCAGGATTAAAACAGATATTGCTGTTATAAACATGTCAGTAAATTAAAACAGGTTTCAAGGAGAAGCTGTAGGTAAAAAAATCTGTTGCTTTGATCTTGTTAAATTCATGGATATAAAATGAGATGTTCTGTTTGTTTTCCAGACCAGTGCGGTGCTGTGTTCAGGTGGCTGCGCTCTGCTGGCAGTCAGCTCCCTGTTGGCCATCATCACTATCTTCTTGCCCAGTGGCGGATGTGAGAGGAGGATCTGCACTCTGGCTGGTTACATGCAGATGGCTTCAGGTCAGTAACAAAAATGAATACACACTTTCTCTATTTTCATTATGAAGGACTTATTTCTCATGAATATCTGATAATGACAAAAAAAAGAGTTAAAACCCAACATCTGGTTAATATAAATGTGTCTCTTAAATTCAAGGCATTCTTCACTCTTCCGTTTTTCATTATTAGATCCATGCTGCAAGAAGCCCTGATTGCGCTGCCTATTATCAGAACGATAAAAAAAAAGCTGACTTTGTTATCCATTCGTCAAAAAAACAAAAGAAACAACTCGAGGACAGCTGCTGCTAGGCAACCAGAGTCTGCATGGCAGGGGTGAGCCAGCGACAGAAAAGCGAGGATAGATTTAGAGGCTGTTGTAAAAAGACAATTATGCCTCCTTAACACAGGTCATTGGTTCAGGGCTACATGTGACTTATCAGGCCGCCCCTTTCACTCTAACAGAGAAGGAGTCCAGTAAACATAACGTGGTCTTGTCAGCGCTTTAGCTTTAAAAACCAATAACACACAAGAGCTCAGGGCTCCAGTCATTGTTTGGTACCAGCCCTCTCTGACTTGTGCATCAGACCATTTTAATGGCAGTTGGAGCTTATTTTTTCCTCTATGTGTAGCACATTTCATATTTCTGGGATTTTCTTCCTGTCAGGCACTTGCAAGTCTCAAATCACTTCACCTACCTGCTCTGTTTCTCAGAGGCACAAAACCTTAATTGTATTTTTTTAATAATGTTTTGCCCCCGTTTTCATTTACGTAATCTCTGTCCTTGCAAATATTGAGTAGCTAATTTAAATCCCTGGCATTTAACAAAGCATAATTAAAGACTCAATTCAATTCACTGGGCAGGTTAAATCTTTATTGACAAAGGTGGAACTTTCACAGAGTATGGTTAATGGTGTGTTGAGAGTGGTTCTCAATGCTAACAGCCAGACTCTCATGCCTCTCTGTCTGAATCTGGAGTCAGATCAATGTGGCTTTGGGAAAATGAGAACAAATCTGTGACAAAGCAAGAAAACTGAGCCTCTTGAGTGTGCGCATGTGTGTGTGTATTTCAGCTTGTTCTGTGTGTGTCTAATGTAGAAACAGACTTTGGTAAATAATGATGCAGAGCGAGGATCTGGGCCTTTGTTCCATTTCCAGGTCGACTTTTGTCTAGATAGACGGAGGTTTAACAGAGAGTCCACAAAGCCCCGGGGAGGGCAGATCAGAAGAGTGTTTATTTTCCCAAAACTGCAAGTATGTGTGTATGTGTTGAGAAAGTGCCATCAAAGTGAGCTGATAAACTGTAACAAGGAGATTAAGAACAATAGCTTTCTTTGTGGCACGCACATCGTCAGTCTGGATTGTCACGGTGTGTGTTTTCAGGCAGATTGGGGGAAACAAACTGCTGATGAAATGTTACTTGTCAACATTCCTGTTGCATCTCATGGAGAAGCCTGCTTTGATGATGAGGTTTTTTTTTTTTTTTACAGTATCTGTGTCATGCAACAGAGATGTCAGCATATGTGTGATGTGTTTCCCTGAATGTTAAGTGTGAAAAAAAGTAAAGTAAAAGATATTTGAAGCAACCCTACATAAGTTTTTTACCTTAAAACCCATTCCTCCCATGCACATTCCTCGGGCCATCTTTGTTCTGCAGCATCTAGATATAAACATGTTGGCCATTTGGGACGTGCACCACGGCTCTTTCAGCAAAGAAACCCAAGAGGACATTATTGGAGGTATCAAGAAAAAGAAAGAGAATAAGTGACAGATCAAGAGATAAGACAAGAGTCAACATTGGACTGACTTTTACTCACTGGAAAGAACTCAGAAAAGAATTTCTGAATTAGCTTTCGTTAGGAGGCACCAAAGTACCAGAAGCTGCCAAAGTTCAGTAGTACCACTCTTTCTAATCGACCATGTTTGGGTTGTTAATTTGGTGATTGATTTTTCACAAAAAATGACCACATTCTAGTTTTGTGCTTATTGTAAGACTAGATCAGGGATCACCAACTCCAGACCTCTTTAGCCACTTTCCTGCAGTTTTTCTTCCCTGTTGCATCATACCTGATTCAAATGAAATGGTTCTCCAACAGCTTGTTGTCAAGTTCAGCACAAACCTCTTAACAAACCCTCAGTTTTGGTCAGCAGGGAAAATCTAAAACCTTCAGGACCCTGACCCAAGACACATCTCTTGGAGACCATTGTTTCTCAATCTATGGAGACTACAGACATTATCAGAACCAGTTGGATATGTTGTTCACACATCTATTTATTGATTAATTAAGCACAGTATGTTATTCCAGACATTGCTAATATTCATGGTCTATATCAGAACTTTATTTATTTATATGTCTATATAAACCAGTCTGCAATTCAGTATAGACACTACATTAATTTCTTTCCCCCATTTGGACAGTGGAAATTGTGCAAAGCACCACACAGTGTTTGGATCACTCAGCACATCTAAATAATCATATCAAGAACTGTTAAATCTTTCATTTTGCTACGTATGGTGACAAAAACTTATGGTTGCTTGTTTTAATAGTAATGTAGAGCATTTTGCAGTATGTTCCCAGGTTTCATGATTTTAATTGTTGAAATGGTGGCTGTCAGAGCAAATAATGGAAACACTGTTCAATCTAAGATTAGCAGTTTGCAGTGGTAGGACCAGGAGCTGGGCAGGTGGAAGCTTTCCAGGAATGAATAAATAGACACGTGTGCTTTGTTTGTGTCTTTGATGGTTAAAAAGGTGTAGTATTTCATGTCTTTCTTATCTGATAATGTCTAAAAATGCAGCTGCAAACCTCTGACACACAGCAGGACTTAGGGTTAAGGGTTGTTATAAAACAAGATGCAGCTAAGTTTTAAGCTAACGTCACATGTTAGATATGTGTTAATACACCTGTCATATAAATTTATATTTATATAAATATAATTTATTATTTATATTTTTCATATAGGTTGATGATTTTTCCACACTTGCCACACTGCTTTCCTGAATATTTAAGAATAAAACCATCTTTATGCATAGTGTTCTGCATATACACTCCTACACATTCACATAGTATTGCATGGGTCAAACCAGAAAAAGCCCTTTTTCAAGGTGTAACTGCTAAGCTCTGCTATTTCTCACACCTGTGGTCTCCTGGGTGCGGCCCAAAATTAGCGCCGTCCTGTTGTGGAGTGGCTACACCGCAGGATGCTGCTGCCATCAATGTTTTACACTCTGAGCGAGGGAGGGAGAACATTTCTGTGTGCCACAGCAGGGAGCTTTTTCTGCTGCCATGCATATTTCACTGGTCTGTGCTTCTAAGTGGTTTCTTAGACTGTATGTGCATGTCTTTCTCTATGTACCCTCTTTCCATTTACAATGACACACACATCTAATAACATATTTCCTGTAAAAACTCTAGCTGTAACCCTAACTTTCCTAATTTTTATTTACCCTTGCTCAGTCATTCGGGTTTGCTCAGGCAGATTCTTTCAGTGTTGTTATCTGTTCAGGGCTGAAGACACGGCACACCTGGCTGAGTGTACAAGCACTTCCACATACAAGCCTAATCTCAGCTGTTTTCCTGCAGGGTCATAACTAAATTAACATACAGAGAACATTTACATTTTTATCACATAAAAACCTTCTGGATAATTCATTTACTGATTGTTGATCGCCTCTTGTTTTCCTTTTTTATTGATTTGACTGGAAGTAGTATTCCAGTTCAAAAGATATTTCAGTATGAAAGTTTCTTTGGGAGATTCATGGGTTGAGGACTTGAAAGGAATAAGCCTGAAGGCTTGTTTTTTTCCTGTGAAAGAAACATGTAGCAGTATTTTTTCTTTTCTTGTTTTTTTAAAGATGTTTGTGTTGCTCCATCTGGTGTGGCAGCAGCAGCTTGTGGCTTTTCATTATTACACAGCGAGATGGAAGGAAAGAAATGATAGCTGGACCGAACTAGGAAACCATATGCAAAATCTGGCATTACTCTGAATGCCTAATTTTACAGCACTGTTCAGCGATTAATAATTTCAAATTTTGTGAACACAAATAGCAAATGATACTTTGTAAACTGAATATTTTATATGATGCATTTAGGAGATTTCTTGTGTATCAAACCTTCACTTGTCGAGTAAAGACATCAACTTTCCAAGCTGAATAATTTCAATAAAACAACTTATGTGAAGTTTTAGATTTGTCCTTAGATATCCAAAGATGCAATATTTCCTGTACATTTCACCAAAACCTTTCACATATTTCATTAGTTGATGTCATTTGTGGCAGTAGTTATCAACTTTAAACAAAGCAAACATTTTCCAGATTCTTTTCAGAAGTTATTACAGTGTCTTTGTATCTTTGCCAAGAGTACAGTCACTTTCTCTTGCTGCGTTTTATCTTTGTTGCAGCAGCAGGGCTGACAAGTGCACGTTAGTGCATTTCAACCAATACTGATCAATTCAGAGGGCAAACTTTCAGATATATGTCTTCTGAATTAACTGTGTTCTTTGACTAAAAAGTCTCCCACAAAGAGAAAAAAGACCAGTCATGCGTCCCATAGTTTTCCAGAGACAGAAAGGGACTATTCAAGGTATTCAAAGGGCTCCAACTTCTGTTTTTTATTTCCATTCTTCTTACTTTTGTTGTTTTTTTTTCTTAACTGCAGGTTCCAGTGTTTTATAAGGATGTATATTGTGCCTTTAAATTCACATTTAAGCTGCATTTCGCTGGGATTGCCAATGTAACTCACTACTTGCCTCATGAGATTTAAATGTTAGCATGCAAATGTGTGCTAATGTAGAACAAAATTAGTTGCCAATTATGGTAAACTGCTATTAACATTTACTCCAAACACTGTTGTGTTGAAATACAGCTGTAAATTCACCAAGACAGCTGTAAGCCTGTTGTCTTGATTTTAGGTTATGAGGACAAGAGGTGGAATTTAGCTAGCATTTCACTTGTTTCTTAGCTTGTTAATCAACTTGAAACTTATAGGAAGGGTAAGGTTCATAAACATTGGTAACAATCAGTATTTCTCTGTTGTACAGATATCATAATATATTACTGTAATACAGCCTCAGGGCTGTATTTAAATTAAAAGCCTGGCACTGTAGTTGCAGTTGCCTCTGAAGCAACAAATTCTGCAGCCACAGCAGGATGATTGAAAGGAACTCTGAGAAGATGGAAGTTATCGTTTGCTCTTTGGGACAGCTTTTGGCTGAACAAGGTTTCTCATTTGCAGCTAAACTCCACACAACCCCAGCCATACCTGGTGAATATTTCTTCCTGTGCAGCTGTCTGAGACTGTACCCCTCTTATCCTCGTTCTCATCAGGAGGAGTCCCTCTTCTTTCCTTCTTTTTTTTTTTTGCCTCAAACTTGGTTGATTGGGAAAGGAAAGCAGTGAGTATTTCTGTGTGCTCCCCATACAACACGCTCACATCAAGTTTCATTGTGCTGATGCTGAGGAAGCCCGGCCCGCTGTGTCAGCATTCCCATGGGCAAAGCTGCTATGCAGATGTCCTCCGAAGCATGGTGATGAAAATGGGAAGTTACTTTGATCAAAGTACTTTCTGTGTTATTTCTGTGCTGCTGTTGCCGCCAGAGCCCATAAAGCACCTGTGCTATGTGCCAATCATCTCCTCGACACATGAAAATGTTTTCCATATCAGCTGGATTGGCACAGAACACATTCCTCCAACAATTAAATTACACTTACTAAGTTCTTCTTTCGCCACTGTGTGAATAAAAATGATTGGAACATCTTTCATGTTACTTTTAGTATTCAGTGTTATTCCTGGAAAAAGTCTTAGAATGAGGGAGGAACGTTTCATGGAGAGCAAAACCTCTTCCAAAGCATTGTTTGGTTATTTCTGCCACATTTGAGCTCCTTCCAGCTGCCTTTAGGCTAAATGATACCCGTTCTTGTATAGTTCTCCACATTCTGATGAGAGCAACTTCAGGTCAGACACCTTCCTCAAGGAAACCATCCTTTGGAATTTCTTTCTTTCTCCACCCCTCAGGCTGCATCATTCTCATTTCATATGCTGTATGTTTGAGAGCATGTGGAGAGTAAATCCATATCTCTTCTCTTTTTTTTTAACTCCTCTCTTTTAGCTGAGTATTCCTCACAAACGCATCTTTATCCCAATCAGATCCCCAACACTCTTTGTGTTTGTTTTTTGTAGATGGCTGATATTTCATTCTGTTTCATCAGTCAGCTGGCTGGAGGCTTTTGCAAAAACTTCAAAACAGTACTTTTTAGCAGCGAAACCGTATTCACCTTCAAATCTTTCAGATCTGTAGAAAAAGTCAGTGGAAGAAAAGTCGATTAAGCTTTCACACATGCTGTTTTCTTTTCTTTTCTTGCTTTTTGTAGGTGATTGTGAGTCTGTGCTGATAGATTGTGACCCAGTTTAAATACAGTGCGATGCTGACACTGTAACCCGCCCCTCACCTGCGACTCACTGCATGCTGACAATAGATATGAATCATAGATATGCGTCTTGTCAGTCGGAGTGTGTACATGTAAGTATGTGTGTGTCACTTTTAGTATGATCACAGCAATTTTTTTTCTTTTCCTGTTGACAGTAATGCAAATGGTCACCATTACTGCCTCCTGCACAACACACATTCGCTCCCAACATTTCCTTTGTTTTTTTTGTTTTTTTTTTTTTGCTCTCAAGTCTCATTAATTACACAGATTTGCACAGAAATCACTACTAATTACTGGAGAAACACTGCACAACCACTTTATCTGCAAACTTGACAAAGCATTTAGAAAAATAAAGCATGTCCGATTCATTGAATACTACATTTTGCTGCTGTATCGCTTCATTCGTCATAATCGAAAATGTAGCCAAATGAATAAACAAGGCCTAATGTCTACTTATGAATCAAAGCTTGTGTGTGTTTGCATATTTGTGCATGCTGCACTCTCTTATTGGTCTAATCTGATGTCTACTCTAATTATGAACACGGCAAGCTTGGCTCTGTTCACTCACTGATACATTACCCACAAAACCCACAGTAATTGGTTCACCAGTCAATTAGAACCAGTCTGTAATTAAGACTGAACTTTCATCCTGTCCAATTTATCAGTTTTCTTTTAATTTACTGGAAAGCCCTCTTATGGACTTTGTGTAAGGGCAAGCTCCTTAGATGCACAGTTTTTTTTATCTGTCTTTAATTTTTCCTTTAAAAAGCGTGTCACTGCTTTGATAAGTTTTCCATGAAAGTAGAAGTAAGGATACCACTGTGTCAGAGATTAGTGAAACCAATATGTTTTATTTATAATGTTAATTAGCCTTTCCTTTATATTGTAAAGTATGTTCTGGAAACCCATTTGATTATCTCTGCTTCTGCACAACAACACACTGAAACTGTCCTGCTGTGTGGTTACACCCTCCTACTGTCTCACAACAGTATGCAACAAATGGTATGTTGATGGTGGAAGATGAACCGAGGAAGACTGGAAACAATGGAGTTAGGACTTTAGCATTTTTCATCCTTTTTTAGTACTTGTTCTGATATACCACTGCAGTCCTCTCACATCTGTCAGACAGAGGACCATTACAGGGTCCAAAACATGTTTGTGTATTTCTTATTCCTTTCCTGTCTCCCTTCTTCTCCTGCTCCTCCGTCATTCTGCCATGAAAGCTCCAGCCAATACACACACAGTCACAACACACTAACACACTCAAAGAAGTGGTGGCTATGCATATTACATGAGTACTCCACCTCTGAAGGGCTCTCTGCTTTTTTCATTTTACAACTTACAGCCAAGATGATGAGGAGAAAGCCAGATCCTACACTTAAAGGCTGCTTCCTTCCCCTAACTGCAAAGCTGCTGTTTATGGTTACGATATTACAACGTCAATATACAATTCAGTGTCTTATGACTGTAAAGAGCTGAGATCAGGAAATGAAATAAATCTTTTGTCTACTTATATGTGTTTTTCTTGTTTCTCATGAATTATTTTTCTTAGTCTTATGCTCTTTTAATTGAGCTCTTCTTTTCTTATCCCTTAAATTTCCAAAGAAGTTTATATTTGGATTCCACTATTGTTAGTATGAGGAAGGTAGCAGATTAGACATTTTGAGTTAAACTGAGACGTATTCCACAGCATCAGTAGGGTCACTGTTCTGGTTGTTTGACTGCACTGACTATTTACCGACTTGCCCCAGATAAGGTAACACAACTCAGATGAGTGTGTGTGTATTCCAGGAATTCCCACCACTGCCTGCTTGATGAGAACAATGAGCCAGGATGACTCATTGTTGTGTCTGTGGCAGTTGCATTACAGCTGCTTTAGCCCTCAGCCGAAAACACACAAACCTAGATGAGTATATGTGTGTGCGCGTGTTTATGCATGCTTCTGTTTCCGTTTCATTTCTCTTATGTCGTTTTATCCTCCTCCCTCTCATGCTGTGATTGATCCTCTGCTCAGAGGCTTCTCTCAGTGTACATCAATGAGTGAGAGCTTGTGCCACTTTGTCATGTTTTTTTTTCCTTTGTGCCATCTGTGTTGTTAAGAATTAGTTTTTGTTGGCAATATGAAGGTTGAGACTGCTGGAACCTGTCACACGCACACAATGATTGATTAGCCAGGGATGCTCACTTGCTATTGCTTTGCTAGTGTTTATGATTCCCGCATTTGCATGAAGTAAATGTTTTTGCTCCACTAAGTTAACTAGAAAATACTTTATCTGAGATTTTGTTCAAGTATGTCTACATGTATCCTGACAAAACTAATGCAAATTACTTTGCATGCAATATATGTTGAGAAAAAGTCAAGAAACAATGGTTTGATCATTGTTTTTTAAAGTTCAAGTTCAAATTTATTTGTATAATACATTTACTACAACCTGAGTTGCCCAAAGTGCAGAAAAATAAAACAACTACACAGTAGTATTTAAAGTAATAGTTCTGGAAAATTTTGGAAAAATCTATCTCTAAAATGCGAAGCTAGCTAGTAGCCAGCTAGCACTGAAAAAAAGACCAGAGAAAATGGCTATTCTAGTTCTGTCCAAAGATTGTAATTGTACACCACTTAAAAACCTCCTGAATTAAGATGTTATGTGTCATTAGTTAAATCTTTACAAGAAGCAAAGTAAAACAGAAAAACTACAATGTCAGATTAGCTGGCTTTACATTTTAGCTTCATTGCTTTTAGCTAGGTAAGCTAGCTAAAAGGGTAGAACAGCATGAAGACTGAGGATATGAAGATAATTTTTCATGAATGGTCAATAAGCCAGCAATATATCATAATACACTGCACTGAAGAAAAAAGGTTGACAATTATGAACACCTGCAGTAACTTACATGACCCAACTCATGATTAAACACACATTTTATGTCCCACCTGTAAAATTTCAAGTAATCTGTGCACAATACACTAACACATGCACTGCTTGTGTAAATTACACTTGTCTTGAGAAAAAATACAAATATAGTTGTTGGAAAATATGTTCCAAATGATTATTCAAACTACCATATAGATCTCAAGCACCCCCTACAATGGCAGTTTTCTCTTGTCCTTTCTTTTAAATGACAAACTTGCATATCAAATATAACCATTGGAATAAGTTTTTAATGGACTTTTATTTGGATGATCTTGTCTAAGTGTTTCTCTTTTAATATTGAAACAGTTGAATTTAATAATCAGCATATCTTAAATAATAGTAATAATGTGTGAAGTTGAGTCCCACAACATGCATGCAACCCTGTTACCAAAACCTATTTAGCAGGGCAGAAGAAGAAGACAAAATAGTGAGTCACATGACACAGAAGAAACGACTCATCAGGATTTATGCTAACAGCATGGACAGACCAAGGTCAATTTTTACATATTTTTTCAATCATTGCAGCCTGGACTGAGTGTGTCACTCTAACCAATGCAACCCTGTCACTCACACTGTAAATTTCACACAACTTGATTAAATTTTTTTCTTTATTCTTTAATATAACTAACTCTGTCTTCAATGTTAACAGTAACATTACATTTCACAGCTATCATATTTTCCTGAATAAAAGCGAACATTTGCATTGATTTTCAAATTGGGGTTTACATAAAGAACCTGGAACTTATTTGAGGCTAGCCATATATGTATATATGTATATATATATATATATATATATATAGTATATTTTTTATGCTTAAGCTGGACAAATATAATTTTTTATTTGTTTATAATGCTGTTTTAAAAAATACATCACAAAAAATATGTAAATAAATAGTTTATTTTTCAAATGTTTCTATTTCCAAATTGTCCTCCAATTCTGGAATGACCCATTTTTAAATTGCCTTATTGTGACCTACGTAGCTGTCAAACGTATGCAGAATGGATAATAGCTGTGTTATTTTTTTATTTTGTTTTATTTTCTGTGGTTATTGTTTACACACTGCCAAAAAGAAAATTATGTCCATATGTGGGCCAAATGAAGTAGGCTAACCAATGCACAGTGGCTACTTGTTAACAGTTACTGGCCATTGCTGGCCATTAGTTGTAGCATTACACGTCTTTTTTTATGTTTTTCAAGACACTGTGTTTATAGTCTCCATATTTATTCGATAGACACAAGAGTATTTCAAACAATCCCATCTAACTCCCATCAAATATACATGTATTCCCTAAAATATGAATATATTCCTTCACATTTACGGCATCAAGTGACAGAGTAGTCTACACAAAGTCTATAGCTGACGCATAAGCATTCACAGCTTAAATGCTCCATTTTTTTGGTCCATCAGTGTACAATGCTGATAAAACAAAATATGTTTATGGAAAAATATGTCCTGTTTAACCAGAATATTTTCTCTGTGTGTAGAGTTGCTGATTGAGCAGGTCTGCACAGATGAAAAGAAAAAAAAAAGAGAAAGAAACCAGTGATCCAGGACATGTCTGAGCTTTCAAGTGTCTCCACAACAGAGGCAGGGAGAGCAACAGAGGGAATATTCTCCCACAAGTACATCAGTGGCAGCAGGACGGCTGGGAGCGTGTTCATTCACATGAGAGCAAGTTTCAGGTAGATTCAGAGAGGATGTCAAAGAAGGGTTAGATCAGCAGCAAAGCAGGTTTTCTCTTAGATAGTATGATGGTAAACTAGAGTTATCATGGCATATATTAGATATATAAAACATAATGTACTTGTACTCATGCCAAAATCTGATATGAAGTGATAGTTAAGGTAAATTTTGTTGAATAATCACATCCTCAAAGGATGTATGTTTTTATATGAATCTATGTTTGATCTGAATCTTATGTTGCTGTGTGAACAGTTGTAGTGAAACGACACCCAGTCCAGTTCCTTTTCCACCTAATCAATGTCTGATCCAGCTCCACAGGATGAATTTGCAGCAACAAAATCAATTTCAGACTCAGAGGTACATTTGAGTGTTTTATCTAGACACCACCTCTGTACATGTACGGTAACTCTTCGGTTAGACAAATCACCTCTTGTTTGCTCATTCAGAAAAAGTTTATAATATAGCATTGATTTTTTTGATGGGCAGCAACCAGCTGCTCGCTCTGCTTTCACATGTTTGCCATTTTAAAGTAAGTTACACCTGCTGGTTTCACTCAGCCTGAAGACTGCCATATTATACCAGTGCAAGATGCCGCCTTTCAAGATTATAGAAGCTGAATTACATGAGAATGTTTTTATTTTTATTTAATATTCCTCTCAGGCTTTAACATACCACTTTGTCAAAAATGACCATACCTGCAGAGGCTTGCTTATGCTTTGATGCCTCACATGCTCCTGTCTTCAAGCCCCAAAGCCTAACATATGCTCGCCTTCATGCTTTTTTAAATTAAACACGCTCTTCCTCACACCTCTCTGTACGGCTTTTCCATTGGACACACTTATGCAATTACAGACATGAACACAACATGTTATCAGGCTGAAAGATGTGTATCTCTTGCTCTGTGGTGAAAGAGGATATGATATAAGCATTGGTTTCTGATTTCCAAACTGATATCACATGTGAAGGCAAAGCTCTGATGAATATTCTCGAGGAGACCACACATACATAGACGGGTTTTGAAAAGCAGTCAAGTTGTGGGTGATTTTGTCTCTTTACATCAGGACCACAGTCACTAATTATTCTGGACATGTCCGCATGCACTTACTCACCCACAGACGTGGTCTATTGATTTTTATCGATTACTTTTGTAATGAAATCCATCCACATGTTTTTATCCACAGCTTATCTGTCATATATGTGGCACTCTTGCTGTGTGAGAAGATGTTTTAGTAATATGAAGCTGCCTTGTAGGCTACAAAATGGATGCAGAAGATTATTTTGCCTGAGACATTTAATCAAGAGGTTTAAATTTTATACATACACTAGATTGTATGTGTCTATTTTTAGGTTTCAGTCCCTTTTTTTTCCTGTTTCCATTAATGCGTCCACCTTCTCTTTCTGCTGACCTCTGACCTGTGTTAAAGAAAATGTATTTGCTTTCCACAACAGCGTGCCCTGTGTGAAATTAGGTGTGGTGTATAACACACACACACATACACACAGCATTCCCCTCTAATTGATTTGTCCTGTGTGTGTTGGGATGCTCACACAGCTCACGTTGATTGATCTGCTGATGGGAGGGATGCTCCCTACTTTATGACTTAATCTGTAACAGCAAAGATGGACCCTGATAATAGAGAGTATAGGAGAAAGCGAGATCTGCCTCTCCTCTTCGCTACTTTTGTCCCAACACATCCCTCACCTGGCTCACCCCTCTCTGATTACTGTTAAAAAAGAACACCTCACAGGAACAGACAGACATGGGGAGGAAGATGGATGGGGTGAAAAACCAGGCTGGGACCAAACAGATTAAAGTCTAGTCTCACCCAGCAGCTCCTCTTCTTCATTTCACTTCTTTCAGCATGTGACTGTGGGGTCAAACTAAGGCTGCTGCTCAGAAAGTGAAGCATGAATAAGATGGAATCAGCCACATTCCTCAAACAAACCCTTTTATTATCTGTTTGATTGCCTTGCCTTTGTAGTGGACACTAGCTCAGCTGACAGCGTAGTGTACCTGCTGTACTCTCCTGTGCAGTGATGGATAATCCGAGACATTTTAAGGACCATTTTTTTTAAGAA
Organism: Melanotaenia boesemani; assembly: GCF_017639745.1. Classification (NCBI taxonomy): domain Eukaryota; kingdom Metazoa; phylum Chordata; class Actinopteri; order Atheriniformes; family Melanotaeniidae; genus Melanotaenia; species Melanotaenia boesemani. The sequence goes on from NC_055696.1 coordinate 3,993,105, forward strand.
CCAGCAAAGTGGTTAAAATAATGTAGCTGATCTATTAGCTGTTTATAGTTGTATTAGCTATATTTAAGGTATAGCACTTTAGTTTGGTGACATGGCCATTTTTAACTGTTAAAAAGAAACCAAAAAGCTATCAAAAAGATGAAAACATAACTAGACTTAAGGCACAGAAATGGTAATCTGTTGTGCATTTAGTAAAAAATGTTGAAGCAGGTGAGTTTTCTATTTGATTAAATTGTTCTGAGATTCTGAGGCTGTCATGATTTGCCAAATTTTTGGCTTAAAGAGCACTCAGAATAGTAGACACCACCAGACACTTCTTTACAGAAACAGAAAGAACAACCGGCCTGCATGATGGTCTGCTGGATAATATGCAGAGTCTCAGCCTTTCAGTGCTTGGTGCATCTGATGTTGCTGGTCAAAGGATGTCTGAAGGAAAAGAGTGGTGGTCTGTGCTTAGGCAGTATGCAAACCCTGGTCATCTTTTCAGTGATTGTTTCCTAAGCATCAGTCATTACATTAACTCCTTTCATCAGCTTCTGCTCCCTTTGCATGATTAAGAGGTTGAAATCACTGTAATAAACAAAAATATGATCTCACAAATTCTTCTTTTCCTGCTGGAGAAAAGGAATATTTCAGACTCTTAAGTGGAACTGAATTAAGTACTCATGAATAGTTGGTGTTTTAGCTGCAGAAAACAGCAGAAGCAGAACACTCTCAATTTGGAGATTCAGGTGGTTGGTGCTCACAGGCAAGTCGGGAGATACAGTCTCTCCAGCATGTCCCGGGTTTTTCCTAGGTTTCCTCCTGGTGGGATGGCCGAACACCTTATCAGGGCGGCATCCAGAAGGCGTCCTAACCAGATGCATGAGCCACCTCATCTGGCTCCTCTCGATGCTGAAGACTAGCATTTCTACTGTCTGCCCCTCCCGCATAACGAGCATCTCATCCCTCTAAAGCAGAGTCTGGCCACCCTGTGGAGGATACTCATTTCAGCTGGTTGTATTCACAATCTTGTTCTTTTGGTCACTAACCTTGGTTTGTGACCATAGGTGAGGGTAGGAACATAGATCGATCGAGAGCTTTGCCATTTGGCTCGGCTCCTTCGCTAGGGTTAGGGTTACCCCACTCGAGAACAAGACCCCGAGATTCTCAAACTTCTCCACTTGAGACAGGACCTCATTCCCTACCTGAGGAGGACACTTGGCCCTTTTCTGACTGGTGTTATTGTGCCATCTAAACATTTGTTTGTGTGTGAAGGGCATTTTGGGCATCATTAAAATAATTTCCCACTGACTTTATTGACCACTTTTGTCCCATTTAATTTTTGTCAAGTTTCCATATTTTATCACTTTCTTTATTAAATGCAATATTATCATAAGCAGAATTGATTGCCTTAAGTACAGAAATTAGACTTAAGTCCTAAACTAAACCATAAATTCCCTTAAGGAGGATGAGTTTATAACAATAATATTGCTAAGTTTTCATGATGAGGTGTTGGGAGCTCTGAATGTCTGTTAATCACAGTTCTTGTTGTCATGAAAGCTCGGCCTAATCTCATAATCCGCCCAGCTATTTTCCCCATTATCCCTTCTCACTGGCAGGCAGATACAAACAACCTCAGCAGGGGCTAATATTATGTCAGCAGGGGCAGAATCGCCCATCCAAGGAAGAAATGCGCACCATCTGCTGTGTTTACACTTTCATACTTTCAAGCGGTATTCTTTTGACAGCTTTTGATGCATTAATGATTTCCCACGTCTCCCGAGTCTCCTAGTTTGTTGTTGCCCTGTTTACTCTGGAGTTAGCTGCACTCTTTCATCATTGCTGGAATTCCCCCAGGTTCTCAACTTCTAACCAAAGCATGTCAGAGAGACGTGAAGTAAGGAGAGAAAAGTATTTTTGAGTAACACAGGCTGTCATTCTCTTTTCATTTGTCTAATTCTGTTCAGCAGGGCTCATCTTCTGAACTTAATTTTAAAATAGCTTCGGGGGATTTTTGGGGTATGTAAGATGAAATAAAATCAAAATGTAAGAAAGTCAAATAGTTTCCCAGATTTTTTTATTTTTTTTTATTTTGCCTTTGCCTGTTAATGAAGAGTCATTATCGGTATTAAGCTATTAAATGTTTAACTGTGGCAATCAAATCTGCAGACACAATAATTACTGTAGTGTTTCTTACAAAATGTGCATTATAACTGAAAAAGAAAAAAAAGTGGCTGGCTAGATGTATGCATTACTGCCTTTTGTGATGAGGTGCAAGTTGTGGAAACTGGTCTCAAATTGCTCCTTTTCCTCTTTCACACAGAAGCAATTTAATGTTGGGAGCAAAGCTTCTCAGGCATAAGACATCTATGTGATACAAGCAATCTCTGGTGTGAAGACAAATGAAAAAGACATATATAAGAGAAAGCTAAACCAGACAATATAAGAGAGAACAGGGTGAGGGTAACGTTTTCAAGGCGTATCCATGGGCTCAGATTACATCCAACAGGAGCAACAGAAGCAGGAGGCATCATCGCTCCCCAGAGTCTCAATCTGTCACCACATTTGCAAGCACATCTGTGTCCACAATTCAAGCAGGCCATAAGAAACTCAGTGAAATTACTCTTTTATTTATCCTCTAAAGTCCTTCAAATAAGTAAAATATCTGATTTGTTTTCAGCAGATTTAGACTCTTATTCAACATGACATTTCAACAAGTTTCCCCTTCAGCCACCATCAAACATTAATGATTATAATGGCAGTCTGAAAATAATACATTAGGTCTGAAAAAGGAGATGCTCTTTAGCAATGCTAGTGCCATTTATTGTCTCCAGAGGGAATCCGTCAGATGTCCTTTGTGCCTGCATGACATCATAGCAGACAGGGTCTCAAAAGCCATTGTCATTTTGTTTTTTGCTAATGATTGTGAGCATTATTTTCGAGTTAGAATCTTTAATGGCAAAATTATCCCTATCGCCCCATCGTGCAAAATTCTTTAAAAAAAATTCCTGGATGCATTCCTTATTCCGTTTCTGAGATTTCTTGTAAATGTCCCCAAAATCTGCCCATAACCTTCTGAGTTATGTTGCTAACAGACAGACAGACAGACAGACAGCCAATGTGACTGAATACATGACCTCCGCCTTGAATTCAACATTTGGCTGTTTTGGTCTTTTGGAGACAGATATGACCACATTTGCATAAAAGAGTTGAATCGGAGTGAAATGTCTGTCTTTGAGTCTTAATATCTATTTGGTTTTGGAATTACTTTCAAAAACATTACCAGCACACTGATGAGATGGAGTGAATCTAGCTAATGACACTTTAATGACTTATGGGAGTAACTTACTGACTTAGTATTCATGAGAGAAGGTGACTCTTTTGATTCTGGGTCTAATGGAGCTGGAGATGCATTTTCAACTTTTGTGGTTTTGAACTTTAATGCAGTTCCTGACTAGTTTCTGTCAAACTATACAGTATAAAAAAACTTCAAACTGGGGTTCACAACTAGGACCAGAATTTTCAATTCAGCTTTAATGTAGCTTTATTTGTAAAGCACCAATTTACGACAAAGTTGTCTTACAGTAAAACAGCTTTAATGATACACTTTAATCCAGTTATATTTCAATTCAATTGATTACATTTATAATTTAATTTATCTTTTATTTAAACAGATAAAAACCTGACTGGAAAAGAAGGCAACACAACCACAAGTTTAATATACCACAAAGCAAACAGACATCACTCATCAAACAATAGTAAAACAAATGAAGCAGTCAACAGTATTTAAATTAAATACAGCACAGGATGAATAATTCAAAGTGAAAACAGTCACAATGACTAAGGGATTTTTCCTCTCAAGCTCTTATAATCAACTTAAACTCCCCCAGAGAGATCAGTTTTGTTAATATCAAATCATTTTGTAAGTTATTCCAAGTGAATGGAGCAGCATATTTAAAAGCTCTCTCCAAGTTCTGTTCTCTCTCTTGGGTCCACCATCTGTATAATGAAGGAGAGCGAAGGTCATATTGATTCTGGGTTCTAGACATGTAGGTAGAGAGGTATAGAGGAAATAGGTCAAGCGTAGTTTTATATATGAAAACAGTTATAATATAATATAATATAATATAATATAATATAATATAATATAATATAATATAATATAATATAATATAATATAAGTAATAACTGTTCATATAAAGCAAATTCACAGAAAACATTACATAGCGAAGGAAACCACCAGATTCATATGAATCGTCTCTTTGATTTGAACCCCCATCTTGAGCATGGGGCAGTGACAGTGAAGGAGAAAACCTCCAGCAGAACGGGACTCAGGAAGCGTGGCTACGTTGGGTCCACTGGTTTGGGGTGGAGAGGAAGGCAGAGGCTTCACCAAGCACCATTATCGTACTGCTGAGAAACCAAAGAAGAAACATGAAGTAACAGTGTTTGCCCCAGGTTTGCAGCTTTTACAACAGCAGAAGCTAAATAACCTGCTGTTGTGTGAACAATATGAATGATGCCACAATTAATTTAATGAAAAGTATAAACCTGTTTTAGAGGAAAAGTAACCTTATATAACTTTTCTTTCTAAGAATGGCAGGGGATGCCGTTATGGGGTCATGGGAGCCCCCTAATATAATGGTAGGGGAAGACCTGGTTAATATATTTAGATATGGTGCATCATAGATAAAAGAGGAGGGTGCAGAGAGGTGCAGAGAGGTGCTCAGGGCATCATGGATGTCCTCCTGCAGAATAAGCCAGTGGCAGCTTAACTAAAGGCGCAGCAAAGAGTCATCCAAGCCAGCTCTAGTTTATAGTTAGGGCTGGCTTAAATGACCCTAGGTCATTACGTTTATAGCATAAACTTCATTAAAAAGAAAAGTTTTAAGCCTAATCTTAAAGGCAGAGGTGGTGTCTGTTTTCCAAAACCAAACTGCGAACATAACTGAGTGTGATCTGACTTGTTTCAGAAAGATGATGGAATATTAACAATAGTATCAGTGGATGTCTTGGGAACAGACTAGTCATTTAAATTATTGTTAGATAACAGTCTCAGTTTCTTTCCCCTTTTTTTTTGTTGTTGTTGTTATGATTGATGCAACAGAATTGTAAAGCCGATCCCGAAGGAGTTTGTCATCCATCAAGGCGTTGTTATGCGGATTAACAACACTGTTTCAGTCAGCTGCAGAAAATATAAGATTACATATTTTTGCAAACTTTCTTCACAATTGGAGGATAATTCTCAGGTGTCAAAGAAATACAGAGACTCAGGCCATCTCAGTTTGCTGAAGAAGTTAAGTTAAATTAAAGTTAAATTAATTACAATCCACTTCACTATAAAATATGACATTTCTGAATGTATAATACAGTGAAATATTACTCATTTACTTTCCACCACTACTTCATTCTTTTGTAAAAAGTTTTACATCTCATGATGATTTTTTTTAACTTTTAGAACTGAAAATCAAATCAAATAGAATACATATATCCACTTAATCTCGCCAGCTTTTCAAGATGAAAGGAGTCCTGCTATCCCTGCAGGGAAGCAGAAAAAAACATTATATAAGTAGGTGTTTTATTAATCACTTTCATGAATAAAACAATAATAAAAGAGTTAATACAAAATAAAATTGATGAAAACTAGAGCACCAATGTAAAGATAAAATGAGAATTCACACTGTCTATATATCTGACAGATTTACTGATTTGATACAGCAGTCATATTTAGTAAGCTATCAGATCTTTCAATACTAGAAAGAAGACCTTTAATAGACAACAGAAGTGACACTGAGGTCCTGTTTCCTCCATTATCTCTGCTTTGTCTTATGTTCGGGTGGTATAAGACATTCTGAGCATGCAGAGGCCAGAGGAAGCCAACGACCCCCATGAGAGGTCGCAAAGACAATCAGCACTCTGTATGACTGAAGATAAGCATGGCATCCGTCCAATCCTGAGAGACACACTGTGTGAAATAAGCAAGAAGTTTGACCGGTGCTGAGGAGGGTGCAGCACTTTGCAGTGTTTTTTCTGTGCTGAAACAGAATTACAGCCTGTCAAGAGACTGAGAGGAGCAAACATCTTTAGTTGTGTGTGCAGGGCCTCAGCAGGAGAGCAGAGAGGGATGGGCTTCATGTCAGAGGACCAGATCATGATATCTGCCCTTTCTGTTCACAACAGCGAGCCTCCACTCAATGGCTGCACATTGTATGCTATAAAATAACAAACAGGGATTCATAAGAAGAGATCACAAACGCTCCTCACAGCAAGAAGATGCATGAAATTATTCCCATCATGACTTACTCTCCTTAAAAAGAAACTGATGTTACTTTTTCACTCTACCCTGTTTCAACTTCCTTTTTACTCTCTTTTCCTTCATCATTGTCTCGTTTCCTACCAGCCTTATCCTGACACCCCTCGCCCCTGAACTTCTCAGACCGTCTCGGACGGATAAGCTGCCCCTTGTTTGTGTTGCATCATATAAGCAGTATATGCGGTGTAAGAAGAGTGCCATTAATCTCATTGTCCCATGAGGATTGTGTTGTTTGTGTGAGTAATGAGCTCTGTACATCCGCGCTGCGTCTCCGTGGTCCTTAATTGGTGCAGCGCAACTCTATTAGATGGATCCTGAGTAATTAACGTTTTCTGTAGATTGGGGATCCAGCTTTAATGCTTCATAGGTTTGATATATTTTAGTGGTTTGAAGGACTTTGCTGTACTCAACAATCTGTTCAATGGGCACCCGAAGAGTAATTAAGAGCACCAAAGTGTCCAAGTGAAAGATTTAGCGAATTTTGTTCTTTGAACTTCCAATATTACCTTTGTAATTATATGTCAAACTGTGTCAGCTCATTATTTGTCCACGTCCCTGGCAGATGCAGGGACTTTTCTGTACAGCATAAAATTAAATACACTGGAACACAGTCAGTTGGCAGAAGTGTTCTGAAAATCTATTTCTTGATTATTAAAATAATCGTCTTTTCTTTGTACTCACTTTATAGAGAAAAATTGTAATTATCATGTGATACTTATTTAAGATCCACACTAATCCAGTTCATAATACTGTAGTTATAAAAGCCTGTTCGTAAAAACAAATTGCCTAGCTAAAGAAACCAATGGATTGCATCAAATATCTTCACTTCAAACCCTCATCCTGAGCATGCACGGAGTGGCAGGCGACAGGGGAATGAAAAAAACTCCCTTTTAACAGGAAGGAAAAGCCTCCAGCAGAACCAGGCTCAGGAATGGTGTCCATCTGCCTCGACCAGTTGGAGGTGGAGAGGACAGAGGGATTAACAGCACCATAAATTATGTGAAAAGAAGAAAAACAAGGTTATGACAATTATGTTGTCATAATTTTGTACATGGAAAAAAAGTAAAAAGAGAGAGAAATGGATGGAGCTGCTCAGTGCATCTTGGGACGTCCTTTAGCAGTCTAATCCTATAGCAGCAGAACTAAAAGGATGGTGGAGGGTGACCAAGAAACATTTAAGCCTAATTTAAAGGTAAAGAGGGTGTCTGCTTCCTGAAGCCAACTGGGAAGAGTCTGATAACTGAAGGCTCTGCCTCCCATTCTACTGTTAGAAACTCTAGAACAGTGTTTCTCAATCCTGGTCCTCAGGGACCACTGCCCTGCATGTTTTAGTTCTGTTCAGCTCCAGCACACCTGATTCACAGATAAATTGAACTGCTTGTCAAGTTCTTTGCAAGCCTGCTAACGAGCCATTCATTTGAGTCAGGTGCATTAACGATGGACACCTCTAAAACATGCAGGGCAGCAGTCCCCGAGAATCAGGATTGAGAAACACTGCTCTAGAAAACACAAGCAAACCTGCACCTGAGAGCAAAGCGTTCTGTTGGGAGAATATGGAACCATGAGATCCTTATGACACAATGGACCTGGTCACTAAGAGCTTTACATGTGAGAAAGAATTTTAAATTCTATTATGGATTTAACAGGGCTTCAATGGAGAAGCTAGACTTGGAGAAATAAATCTGATCAGAACCTTCACTGCGGCAGTTTAGATCAGCTGGAGACTTTTTGGAGTATTTTTAGGACAGCCTATTATTAAGGAACTGCAGTAGTCCAGTCTTGAAGTAACAAATGCATCATCAGTGTTCAGTACTCTAGTACTTTGTTGTAAATGTATAAAAGTTGAACACAAAAGCAAAAAGAAAATAAAAAAAAAAAAAACGTACTTCCAATAATTTAATCATTTTTATGTAGAATATTGTCCAACAATCTTTATAAATGTCACTCTTAGAGGCCCAAAACACATGATAAAAGGGTGTTTTTTGTTTCACGTATCTGGTGTCTACTGCTTAGCCTGCTGATCTCTGTTGTATAGTCTTGAGCTCATTTAGGCCCCGAGTTTGTTCTTTAAACTCTATTAACATCTTGAAACACATTGTGCCTTTTAAAATTTTTTATAGATCTGCGTTTGCTGCAGCCAGAAGAAAAGAAAGTTAAATCCACATTGTCTTTTCAGAGTGAGAAAATAGTTCAGTATCCTCACATTAAGAAAGATGTAGGAGAAGAAGAAACCTCCACTCCCTCACAGGGGGAATGCAACAGTCTGCAGTTGAGTCAAAGTTGTGTGAGAGCATCTCTTCAAATCAAACCACTCCGTCACAGTATTTAACCACATTCCCAGAGATAAGTTGATTCCCTTATTAACCTTTTCCTTTAAGTTTTTAATTAGTCTTTTATCTCTTAAACATGCACATCAGGTCTTCCTTGTAAATGTTCTCAATTTTCAACCATTTCCATTCCCCATCTTCCGAGAACGATGCCAGAACATAAGTGCCTGACTTGTGAGGATATATTTTCGTACTGTAAGCGGGGGAATAGAGTCCTTCCCTGTTCTTTGCCAAGTGATGAGCTTGGAATCTTATCCTTTCCTTTTTTCTCTTGCCAAATTTTCTGGGATATCAATTTAAGTCACTTACTTCATTTGGAAGAGTGAAATGAGTATATTAAAAAAATCCTTGGCAAGATGTTGACTTTAAATGATTCAATTTGTGACTCAAATCCCATACTCCTTATGTGCTCCTTAATTTTCTGGCTCTAAACACTAACATGTAAATTATATGGACATTTATTCATATTTTTGATGATGTTAACAACTCATACTGTTGTTCCCAGCTTTCATAAAAGTATTGTGAAAAATATAGTTATATGTATTCTTGTTGTAGTGAATGTACTTCCCAGGCATCTGCAGTGAGTGCCTGGAGCAGCTCCATGAAGCTTTGTTTTCTTGCTTTCAGCTGAACTGCCAACTCAGCTGGGGGATCTGATCCAAAAGGGAAGCCTGTTCTTTTAGAGTTTTCTCTTCTCTGCTGTGTTCATCATAGCTTCCTCAGCTGAGCTGTAAGTCACTTTGTTGCCCCTAAAAAACACTCAGCCTGGCCAGAATCTGGAAGCTTCTGTTTCTGCAGTCTGAGTGTAACTTTTCCTTCAAACTCCAATTCTCATCAACTTAGTGCACAACCATATTCATTGTCGTTTTTGTTTGGAAACCAAATCAGTGGGATTCAGTCAAGCTCTTTTAAGTACATCCTCGTTCATCTTGTAAAGAAAGCAACCATGATTGACCTTGGTGGAGGTTTTAAACTGAGCACCCAGTGTGCTCTTTCGATATTCAGGGCTGGAAACTCACCTGCAGCTCTTCCGTGGAGGTAATCACTATGTTATTGTCCCATTTATCTTTTTTGACCAAAGTGTGTTAGTATGATAAGCATCAGAAGCTGTATGTCTGAGGCTCCGTCAGGTTACAGGCTGAAGCGTGTCCCTGCAGAGTAAAGAATGACTCCCGCTGAGTGTCTGATCTCTTGTCTCACCGTCTCAGGTCACAATTAGTAAAGCATCATTGTGTGCTGGCTGTGTGAGTCAGAAAACTGTGTGCTTTTTGCTGCAGTTGTCATTTTACATAAATATTGGATAATGAGCTCTTTCAGGCTTGCTCGTTTTACTTCAGAAATATTCAAATGAGACTGGAAATAAACTGTAATCTGTCAACAGGATTTCTTCAAGATTGGTTTTCTGATCTAAATAAATTTTACAAAGTCACACTTTTAATCTTTGGGGATTATTTTGAATCTGTGTGCATTTGTAGTCTTTATGTGTGCTCTGATGAAGCCCTCATATACGATCTTCCTCCTGATCAAGATGACTTGGATGGGTGGTGTGTTTTGGGTGAGGTTGGCTGCCTGCCGTGATAAAGATATCAAGCGTTGCTGGCAGGTTTGGGGCTGCTGTGCCTCCTGCGATATGGCTGGCAGTCCTTTGCAGGGCCATGGATCACACTCAAACACGCACATAAATAGTTCAGATAGTTTCCTCTGTTTGCATTTGTTTGTTTGCTAATGCTCTTATGTCTCGGTCTGATAATCCAAATTGTGGCATTGATGTCACTGTCATGCAAGCAAGTTTCAATCTGAACCTCCCTGCTGCCCACACTGGCTGAGGAGGGAGATATGCCGACACAGAAAGCACAACAGTAAGCAACAAAGTATCTGAGTCAGAGAGCGAAAGAGATAAATAGAAAATAAAAAAGGAGGGGAGGATACTGCTTCCCCCTTGGGATCAGTCTTAGATGTGAATGTGTGCAGAGCAGCTCTCGTCTCCTGCCACTCAGTTTTCTGTTATTTCTCTGTGCATGTGAAGAGGGTTCACAACACCACAGAGGATGAACGGCAAGGATAATCCCCGAGCTCACACATAATCAACTCGCACTGCTTGTCTGCGCGCACCCCATGTCCAGCCTCACTCGGACTTATTGATCAAAAAGCTTTACTTTTGTTTATTTTACTCCAGAGATTCACCTCATTTTATTTGCCCATTCACACATGCTCCCATGATCCTCACACGGCTCTCTGCTAGTCTGCAGGATGCCTCTGAGTGTGTGTGCAGTTCCATAATCTATCAGAATGGGGTTTTGTGTAAATAACTGGGCTGGTGTTTAGTTTGTGTTTCTTTGAAAGTCTAAGTTGGAGGGTTAGTCATGGTAAAGCCTCAGTTCATGTTGGTTGTGTTGTGTAACTGCATTGCTTTTCTTGCTTTGGTCTTAGAGTCACATTGAAATGCACACACGCTTTAGGTGTTAGTTAATTAATTCAATCCTTCATTCTACCCATAACTTTGTAACCAAGTCCTATTCCACAAATCCTCGTCTGGTAATTATGATAACACCTGTCTGGAAATTTCTTAGTTCTTTTAAATTAAAAATAACTTGAAAAGAGGTTTTATTCTAGACTATTTTAGACTTTTTACACACAAGCAATAATATTTGACAAAACTGGAGGTTTTTCTACGTATTTGCAGCTATCATCCAAATGCAAACTGCTGAAACCAAACATGTTCACATTGGCAAAGCTAGCCAGGATTGGCCTGCTTGCCTGTTTATAGGGACACGTCTAGCTAAACTGGTTGAGTGGCCCGCTCATGTACCAAAGCTACAGCTGCTTTATGGAGCCAGACCAAATTTAAATTCCAGCCCAGGACCCTTTGCCTCCTTTCCTGTCTATATAATTATGGTATTTACATGTGTGGTAATTAGTGTACACTTGCCAGCTGAGTGTAATGAGAAACAATGGTCCCTGAGGACATTATGGAGAACAATGCAAAATAAAACAACAATCCAACAACACAGATCGTAATGTCAGCATTGCTGGTTTGGACCTCAGATTGGTCGGACAGCTTTGACAATAAGTTGTCTTTTGTTTTAAAAAAAAATGTGAGAGAACTTTATATATTCTCGCTTTTCCATCTGATTGACCTGCTTTCGTCGTACGTTGAAGCCAGGAAACTATTCCCAGATCACCAACCAATCCTTACAAAAGTCTGCAGGTGCATTGTATCTAAATCTTATCATGTCAACAGAGATTTTTTTTAATTAGTAATTATTGATTCTTAAAAATTTATTTTGTTACTACAGTAGTTTTCTTCATGTTGTGTAAATGACAGTAAAATGAATCTTGAATCTTTAATTCAATTCAGTTCAGTTCTGAATTCATTAATTATTATTATTATTATTTATTCTTTTTTGTATTTCATGACTAAGGTGGGAGGAAGGAAACCCCAGGTTTAAAAATACCCTTGTGTTTTCATACTTAGTAGCTTGTTGTGAAAAAATGACAATTAAAAAATATACAAACCCCAGCAGCCTTTTAAAATTTAATTTAGAATTTAAAATATGCTTTTTTTCTTTCTATTTCTTGCTTTAATGCTTGTTTACCAAGTGGTCTCGGAGTTTAGCCCTGAGCTTTCCTGCAGTATCAGCTGTCAGCAGTCCTCATAAACAGTGAATGGCTAAACTTATTTGGCAGCAACAAAAAGGGATGCAGGCAGGGTGCTAAATGATTCATTGTTGTGGTGATGGAGCACACAATATTTTTCTTTTTTTTTAAGATGAAGATGAAATGATAAATTATCACATTAAGCAGCTGTCAGTCCCCTGAATTGGATTTCCTCCCATAGGTCTTTGTAATACTAGCATTACTGAAAACTGGGTGACTGTCCAATAAATGAGTGGCATGTTTGTGTAATTGTGAAAAAATCCAGCATTACACAAAGTGAGAACACACTCTGTTTGCTTCTTCAAAAGATTTAAGATCAGCATGGACCATTAAGAAAAACAAACCAAGAAAAACAACATTTAAAAAGCAGAAAGCAAAGAGATGCCGAGATTTTATGATTATTCTGTCTTAATTATCTTTTCGTTTATGTGTGGCCATCATTAACTACTTGATTTTCTGACAGTACACCTGAAAGGTGATGGAGGTGAATGGAAAATACAGACATATTCTTCATTTAGACATTTAGGGATACTGAGTTATTCTTTATCTCTGCTTTCTTTTAATAGCTGACCCCAAAGCTGGTTATCCACCAAAGTATTCACCATCTAAATAAAGAGAGTTCAGTGTAACATGTATTCTGCCTTTCGATGGGGCCATGCTTCATGGGACAACGTTGCTGCTGCCTGTCTCTTGTCTTGTTTACAATGAATAAACTACTCTTAAGCAGATTAATGAATGTTACTTCAATCCCACAGCTTCTTCAATAAACTGAGAAGTCTAGAATGATGACAAATTCTTAGCTATTTTATGGGGCTAAAAGTAAAGAAAGAAAAATCACTGTCCTGATCAATGAAAGTTTGCATCAGCAGAAAACAGAAACTTGGGACACTAAAAATAAATAACATAGGAATAAATACAACAAGCCTTTGTTGGACAATACACAGCATCTGTATATGAATACATGTATGTCTGAAGCCCGCCTGTGTCCTCTCTACCCCCCACACACTTATCTGTAGTGAGTTATCACATCTTTTTCATGTAAAACCTTCCACTTCTCTTACAGACAAGCACAGACCCTTACCCTATTCCCAGCCGGTGACAACATTTGTGCCAATTTCCTCTGTCAGGTTCGATCAAAACCAGGTATGCGCACTCCTTGTCAAACGGTGAGAAACCTGCGAACCAGCTAACCACTCAAACAGCAGTCTATGTATTTGTGTGTGTTAGAATTAGTGTTTCCTTTGTTTCTTCATAGTTAGACATGGAGTGTCTAAAAAGCAGAGATGGATAAAAAAAATCTCTTTTTGGCTCCTGCTGCTGGCTGCACTCAATCCATCGAACTACAACACACTCTGTCACTATAAGTGCATACACACACACACATACACACACACACACATGCACATGGACTCACAAATACACGCTTGTCTACCGCCAGTTATCACCTCTAATGATGGCACTATTTCCCCCCTCAACGCAGCATGGCCTACACTTGGCTTCATAAACATCCCATTTACTACATGACAATTACAGCACTCTGCACCACACACACACACACACACACACACACACACACACACACACACACACACACTTATGCACACTCACTCAGAAAGGCTGCAGGTAAATTTGCATTAAAAAGACAAGAGGAAATAGTTGCACATAAAAAGCTTTGTGAAGAGTGTGTTTCTGTTTTAATGCTGTTGATTCAGAGTATTTTTAAGTGGTTTGTGCACATATGTTGATTTATGGTAAATACCCATACAGATATGTGACAGTAGGGGAGGGAGTTATAGAAACATCTGAGCCTGCTGGAGAGCTTCACTAAATTACTGTTGAATAGAAATCTTTTTTAATTTTTTTTTAATTTTTTATTTATTTATTTTTTTTGCTGCTAAAACCTCTTTTTCTACGAGGTGTTGACTGATGTTTTTAAACATCTGGCATATTCTGGTGTATTATATAAAAAGCCAATCTGGTTATTGTTTATTAAACTAAAATACATTTTCACAAGTTGCACAAGTTTTGTTTGAATGAATTTTTTCTAACTGTTATCATCTGCTAACAGTGCTCCTTATTAAGTTCTAAATATATTCTTCTAACTAATATAATTTTTTTTTCTTTTTTATATTGAAACCTAAAACAAAGTCTGGGATAACTGATGGAAATGAGATTTATTGCTGGACAATGTAGAAAAACACATCATCAAGATCAGAAATAATGATATTTGTCAGCATCAGTTAAAAATCAGAACTGTTACAAAATAAGTTTAATTTTTATACAGTTTTATGTGGTGATAAGACTGATGCATCATCTATATGGAGTGGTGACATAAATGAAGAAAGGGGATAAGATAGGACCTACAGAGTCCCAGAGTCTAGATACTGGTGGGGGAGGAGCAGAGTTGGGGGGCTATTCTGATACCAGAAAGAGGTGGAAGATGTGGGCTGTGTGACAGCCAGCTTTGAGAGAGGACGACCATACAGAAGAATGTTTAAAGAACAGTGATCAGAGTTTTTGGCTCAAAAAGTAGCTAGAAAGATGACTTTATCAGAGTTTGACATTGAGGGAGAATGATATTGACAATACTGCAGGACGAAAAGCCCTAACATCAGACAATGAGGGCAAATGTCAGGGGAAGAAGCTTTTCTTTCCTGACATCTGTACCTGTTCTTGGTAATGCTTTCAAAGTAAAACTTTAAGCTTTAAATGCTGTAACCCAAACCAGTCATAAGATCAAACAAAGTGATGACTGAAGTGAATAACAATGATCATTTTGTTTTGATGCAGTACTCTGCTGGGAAACTTCTACTTCTGGCATTCATGTAGATGTTACTGGGACATACAAATGTCAACCAGCTGGAAATTGTTGCAGGCTGTGCATCCTTAAATGGCAGCTTCCTCAAATAGGACAAGGAATCCTACTCAGGAATGACTTGTTAAGCACAATAAGGACTATACTTTGCTTCTAAACTCCCAAATCTAGATAAAACCAACCCTGATCCACAAAACCCACAAGACCAACCTTTGGACAGGCTCTGGTTTAGCATGACTTTATCAACTCACTGTTGAAGAGATGTTCTCCACACACCATCCCCGAATGCAGCCTTTGTTTTATGCATGTGAAATAATGTATGAAGTATGTTCTCATGTGCATCTGTAAAAATCAGTGCACACATACACAAGTGTGTATTCAGGGTTGCTTAACGAGTGCTGCAATGGACGTAAATCTTGCACAGAAGATTCAACATCATCACTATGCAAATACAAGCAGAAGAGCAGCGAGATGTTTCTGCTGAGACGTCAGGAGACACAGTGATTAACCCCGACACTTCGCCTTTGGCTGGATGGAACAGAAATGGATGGTGTTCTGGTATTCATCTGTATTTAAGATAGTTGCATCTAAACACACATTAAGATGTAAGTTGCGCACATACATGTTAATCATGTGTGTTTTCTTCAGATCATCAGAGAACAGACTGAAGCTGCTTATTGAGATATAGAGCCATATTAACTCCAGCTGGTGAGACCAGCACACATATGCTTCTGAAATACAAATACCCTGTGGGTGTGCTCGCCTCGGTTGCTGTCTGCATATGTTGCATTTACACAACTTTGCTTGCATGACTTACTACTATCTCTGTGTGTTAATTTTATCCTATTTTACCATCCTTGACTTTGCAAAAAGGTCCCAAACAGGCATTTAGGATGCCCTCTAAGCCTAATTGTAGCAACACAGTTGCACTGCTCTACGACTTTAGTGCTGCCCTTCATCCTTCAGGTGGTTATCATCTCTCGGATCAGCTTTCCCAATGGCTGCCATCTATCATTCCCTATCTGTCCCACTGTCTCTCCCATCCTTGCTTTCCTCTTCTTTGTCTCAGTGTGCAGACTTCTTGCTGGAGCAGGACTTGGTAAAAGATGAGAGGTTGGATGAGGGGAGGCAGGTTTTCCTGTGATAAGAGCAAAGAACTCCCCCAGCCTTTACCGTGGCTGCTTATGCTTTACTTGGCCACACCGAGGCACAGACCAGGTGAAATTAGATTCAAGCGTCCTCTCCTGCTCCTTGAGACGTCTTACTTTCTGCTTGTTACTGTTGACGCCGGGTGAGTGAGTGTGCTGGAGTGCGATTGGTGGCAATTACAATGATGAGAGCAATTGTGCTTCAGTGTGTCTGTGTGTTGTATTTATGCAACAGCTCTTTCTCTTTGATTGCTTCCCTTTAGTCATTGATGCAATCTCTGCAAGCCTCTGTGAAAACACACTCCTTTCTTCTGATGCAGAGCAGATAGTCACAGCTCGCAGAGCGCTCCAAGAGGTAAAGGAAGAATAATCTAAAAAAAGTAAATAAATAAATAATAGCATGCTACACACTGCATCACTTCCTTGACTACTGGAGGCAAGATGAGAGTATGAAAGCAGGTGCGTACCTCAGAGTATGTGCATACGGGGAGGAGGGGTGCAGACAAAAGGACTGCGGAACATCTGGATGCTGGTGATAGCTCTGCTCACATGCGTTACGAGCCAAATTAATCAAACCTGGTGGGGAGGCTGTTGAGTGCTGATGTGTTTGTGTACATGCCGTCTATTAAGAGTCAATCCACGTCCTGGACAACATAACACTGACGTATAGTCATCCAAGGATGAAGGAGGGATGAAGAGAACAGCAGAGTCAAAGTATAAATCAATGTGTTGACTCTGCAAGGTGACTGCCCCCGAAACAAACTGGTCCTGTGAGAGAGAAGAAGCAGACTTGCTGTGTTGTATGGTCTAAAACGTCTTTAGTCCCACCAAAGACAAGTTTTATTAATGTTAAAAAAAAACTTCATTGGATATAAATGTTCAGTTCTTCCACAATCATTTCTCTGGAAATTTGTAAGAAAGTTTAACAGGTGATGCATCATTAAAGAACTACAACTTAAGAATAATCCCATTCTTGCTTTTTAGGCTAGATAGCAGCACTAGGGTTGATAAAGATGATTGGTCCATTTTTGGTCCAGATGTAACTATTTGATGGATTACAGTTAAATTTTGCACAGTCATAGAAATGACTGGATTGATTGCTACTTTCAACTCTTCCTCTAACACCACTGAGATGTCTCAGGTACTGTTGGGTGGGCAGCAATGAAATCTACTGCAGAAATAATCTTCTACAGAACATTAATTTAACAGAATCATATCACCCCTAGGAAAGTGTGCTTGATTTAGGGTATCCTATAGTAAAGACCACATTCAGCAGGTGGCTCTGGGAGTCTCGGGTGATTTGGACATTTGTGGAGTGATATTCTTCTGGTTGAAGGAACGGATCTGGCAAGGGTGTTTTTGATGTGCTTGTGTGTACAGTCTGTTGCACTGATGACCAGCAATAGAATTAAAGCCTGTCCTGACTGACTTCTTCTTGAATAAATGACTAAAAATGGTTTAATTTTCCCCTGAAGAAAATGATAACGTTAGGACACAATCTGCAATATCTCACTGTTTATTTTAACTAAATTCTCTATAAATTCCCGAGTTACTTTAAAAAAAAAACTGACTAAATCATAACTGCAATTTTATTTTAGTGTTTTAATAAACAGAACAACAGAAAACAACACAAAAGCTGATTTTGTTCAAACATGTCTGCACTCAAATGTTTGTAAGAGTACTCCTGAGTGTTCGTAGGATTTGTTCTCAGCTAAGAGCAAATCCAAGATGCGAAGATTTTGCCGATAAATGCAATAATCTTTGTAAAAAATTTGTAAGTAGGACTTAAGCATATATTTTTCGTAAGAATGGTTGGTAAATGAAGCCCATTGTCTTTTATATAATGGCACAATGTCTCAATATGCAAATAGTGGTGTAAGATGCATGATTATGGTGCAAAAAGAAAAAAAAATAAATAAAAATGAGCAGTGAGAACATTAAATGTTATTTTAACATTAAAAATGTCAGCAGCTGCTGTTTCTGAAAGACATCCCTTCCTTCCCATTCCCTTGTTTTCTAAGTCATGTCATGTAGTCTGATGGTTCGGAGGACAAAGCATTTCCTGAATCTGTATGTGGAGCATCTGTGTGACAACCGCCTGCCTCTGAAAGTCTGCTGGATGATGGCAGTATGCAGAGGATAAGTTACTGTAGTCTAGACAGAGTCCTCTGCTTTACTACAGCTCCAACAGAGTCCACCACTGAACGTCTCCTGATAATCCTCTTCGGCTGCTGTGTGTCTGTCTTCCTGGTGGAGTGCCCGTCACTTCCTTTAGAGCAGGTCAATGTTCACAGACCAGTTCAGCTTACTGTCCAGCTCCAGTCCAAGGTCGTAAGAAGGTTCCACTACCTCCACTTCCTCTTCCTTAATGGTAACTGGCTGCAGAGGGGGAGGCAATTACCATGTCAAGCACCATGTTTTTGGCCTTCTTAGTGTTGAGCTGAAGCTGTTTTATGATGCACCTTCCAACAAAGTCCTTGATTTTATCTAACTGATGAGCAGTATAGCTCATACATTCAGAAAAAATAAACCACCTTCAAGCTGAGTCCTGTATGCTTGTATGTCTTTGGTTGGTACTGTGTTTATATTCATTCAAACTGCTCTGGATTGATTTTTAAGTGAGAAATTCACCTTCTGTGAACAGACTTGGCTAGCCTGTTTGGTGCACACTAAGGTTTAGATGACAGCAAACGCACTGTTAGTTGGTCTAAACACAAACACACCCTTATATATTGTATATAACACCTCTCTTTGTTGAGATCTGCAAAGACTATACTTTTGCAAACATTCCTCAGAGATTTTGCCCCATATTTACATGATAGCATCACACAGTTGATGCAGGTTTGTCGACTGTGCATGCTTGATGAGAGTCTCCCGTTCAACCAAACCCCCATCCTGGATTGAGATCTGGTGACTGTGGAGGCTGTTGGAATACAGTGTTCAATAAACCAGTTTGAGCTGATTTGAGCTTTGTGTCATGGTGCATTATCCTGCTGGAAGTAGCCATCAGAAGATGGTATACTGTGGTTATAATAGTATGGAGATGGTCAACAACAACACAGCCTAGCTGAAGGCTGTGGTGTTTAAATTATGCTCAGCTGGTACTAAGGGGCCCAATGTCTGGCAAGGAAATATCTCCCACGCCATTATTCCACCAGCCTGAACCATTGATAAAAGGCAGGAAGGATACACGCTTTCATGTTGTTTATGCCAAATTCTGACTCTATAATAAGAATGTTGCAGCTGAAATCAGGACTCATGCCTGGTGTGGTCTTCTTCTGCTGTAGATCAGCAGTTTACTGAAATACTCAGACCACCATCTGGCACTAACAACCATGGCATGTGAAAAAACCCCTTGAATCCGCTGTCCTCTCCATTCTGACGCCCACTTTGAACTTCAGCAAGTCATCTTCACCATGTCTACATGTCCGAATGCGTTAAGTTGCTGCCATGCGATTGGCCAATTAGCTATTTGTGTTGACAATTAAAATGGTGTACCTTCTATGGTGGTTGGTCAGTGTATACGCTGTCACTGTGGAATAGTGTTAGTTTTATCAACGACTTTTAAATTTAGTCTCAGTTTTAGTCCAGTTTCAATCGTGCTTATTAGTTTTTATAACATTTAGTCAACCTCATCTAATTTTTATTTAGTCAAGTTTTAGTCGACTATAAGTCGAGCATTTTAGTCTTTATTTTAGTCCAAGAGAAGATAATTTTATTTGTTTAGTTTTAGTCAACAAAACTGTCAACATTTTAGTCTAGTTTTAGTCATGACAATCATTTTACACTTTTACTTTTGTTGTCAGCAGATAATATTGAACATTGTTAGTAGTATATTACATTGTTAGTAATTAGTAGAACATTGTTAAATGTAGTTTAACATTTAATTCATTTAAAACTCATACTTAAACCAAATCTATCCTATTTTATACAGAAATAATTGCAGGCATTTTTATGTTTAGAGGCATTTATTTTTATTAATATTGATGCCAGTTCAGATCAAATGTCCTTGTGATGGTAACCTGAAGACAAACAGAACATCATTTTATGTCACCAAATAAATACACTGGGATGCTGCTCCTAGAGCAGCAGTTCCTGACCGTTTTTAGCTTGGAACCCATTTTGATATCACAAAACTCTGGCGACTCCTGACTTTCAGAACACAATTTGACTTACTTTTATACCACATTTAGACTATTTTGCATATCTTTGACTTAGCTGAGAATGAATGTGTTTAAAGCATCTTCTCCTTTTCCTCCTCATCCTCTGACTGCAATAGAGTTGGTGAGGAAGCACAACTGGATCTCCAACATTTTTAAACTCGACTGCACAAAGAAATAAGAAATCTTTATGAATCTGTAAGCTACTGTTCCTGTTATATCTGACCTGCAGTTATTAACATACATTAGCTTCTTCTTTCATTTGCTATGATAATGACTCAAGTTATTCCTCCGGAATAGTCGGATAACATGAGATATTTCTGTGTTTTTGTTTTTTTTTAATGGATGAAACCAGATAAATGCAGCTATTCCTCTCTCTTCCATACACCACCTACATACTAACTATGAGGAAACATTACTTTTTTGTGCATCTTTCTGCTCTGTTCTATGTTAATGTGACAGTATTATATCAGCATATATTTCGCCCATGCATTCCTGCATTCAGCATATATACATTTCATATTAACTGCTGAAATGCGCCGGGCTGGGGGTTTATGCAGTGGCCAATGCTGCATCAGGAGGAAAATTTGGCTTCAGTATGTAAAGAGTTTAGCTTAGAAATCCAAAACATCTTTAAAGAAACATCTGTTTGTTGAGTTTTAGGTGAATATAGTTTTTTTTAATAACTGTAAATGTTGCATTTTTACACATTTTAGATCTGTTTATTATACCTTGAGAAAATTTTAGAAAAAGTCACACAGATTTGTAAAGTCAATAATGGTTTTTCACATTAGCGGCTCCTTTCAGATGGATGGTGTGTTTATTGTCATTATTTATCTCTCTGTGTTTCAGCCTCCCCTCCTTCACATTCTCTCTGTCTGTCGATTAGAGCAGGTAGCGCTGACTGCTGTGAAATTAAATTAAACGCCCTCCCACCCCCCATCCCACGCACTTTCTTCCCATCCTCCGCCTCATGTGACATGTGAAGGTTTTAATGATCATGAAACTGGGAAACTTTCCAAATGGCAAACGCTTAATTGAGAAAAATGAAAGGGACAGCAGTACGATTCATTCATCTAAATAGAGGTACGCAAGGTGCGGAGGGGTCGTCCTGTCTTCAATTTCTCATTTTCTTTCCTCCTTCCCCCCTTTTCCCCTTTAGCCAACTTACTCAAAAGGGAATGTGAGAAAATTTCATTATGTGAGGTGTGGGATAAATCAACATGACGAATCTCTCCGATCACTTTAATTGTGTTTCGCTGTGCAGAAATTCAGATGGGGGTGCTGTTGTGGATGTTGTGGATGCGTTTGGAAGGTAATGAGAAATCCGAGTTCAAAAAACAGCAAAGTTTCACAAAAAAAGCATCTCAGAGGGGCAATGCCGTATTATTTGTGTATGTAATTTACTTTTTAAATGTCATTTTAACTGTATTTTTGCAACATTATCTAAAGCTGTTTCTCAATCCAGGTCCTGCCCTGCATGTTTTGGATGTGTTCCTACTCCAACACGCCTGATTCAGATTAATTAACTTCCTCATCAAGTTCTTTGCAAACCTGTTAATGAGCCATTCATTTCATGTAAGTGTGTTAAAGTAGGTTTATCCCTAAAACATGCAGGGGAGTGGGTCCTGAGGACCTGGATTGAGAAACACAGATTTAAAGTGATATAAAATGAAAGAGGAGCATCCTTGAGCTTTGGGAGCTTTATCAACATGTTTAAAGCAAAGGTTCTTCATTGCAGAGTAAAGAGTTGACATTCCCGGGTCCAAAGGACCGACCTGGTAATGAACCTCTCATTAGTGACATCATTAGCTGACGCCTCCCACGGTCACAATCACACCTCAGGGACGATTCTGCAGATCGGCTCAAATCATCTCTTCTTGCTTCTCTGTCTCTGACTTACAGTTAAAGGTTTGCACAGCCTCCTCTGCCGGATAGGGGTTAATGTGAGTGACCCTCCCTCTGCCTCCCCACTCCCATAGCCCCACCAGCTTGGCTCGACCCATCACTCCCAGCTAACCCAGTCTAATCTGTGATTATGTGTCAAGCAGGAGGCCATTTATTCCAGATTAATTTATTCATCTTCCTGGTGTGGCTTCTGCTCCAGGGGATTGATGGTGCCATATATCTGAGGGAAAGAGGGAGATCATCCATTTCTTATGCTACGCTCTGTCTGAGGTGTGGATATCAGGCTGTTTTACTGCCAGTCTCCCCTCTCCTTCATGGTAACCCCCTCACCAGGACGCCTGTGACAGACAATCATCTAATTAAAGAAAAAGTCAAAGAATATTTGTAAGGATCACTAGCTTATATCTTCATCTCAGTTTTAATTGTGCCTTGCAGATGGGTCATACATTATTTGATGGTTAGTGTCAAAATTTTTCTCTAATAGGAAATTGGAACGTGCCAGAGATTTGAAATCTTAAACTGAGCGAATCCTCGACTCTCCCACTTCCTCAGCAGACTTCACCCATATTAAAGATATACCCTGAGGTTTTGAAAAGTCAGTCCTTTGATCAACTTAATATTGTGCATTGGAAGACTTTACAGATAAAACTATCTGGTTTCTTGCAACGTGCTCAGCAGACAAAAACTATAAAGTCTTTAAACATGATATTCTGTGATCAAGCGCATGTTTTAAAGTAGGATTTGGGCATTTCCATGTGTGTGAACTGGCTGGTTTTAACTACTTTTCCTTTTTCAGAAGCCTCATAGTGAAAACTTAATGAGAGCTGAGAATTTGTTGCACATTTGTTTTAAACTATAAGTCTATAACAGGCAATGGAGAGACAACTTGCTCTCACTTCTGAGGGCCTTCACTGAAGTCGTTAAAGCTATAAGACAAGCAGCGGGTGAAACAGAGAACTGGAAGGCTGAAAAGACTTTTGAGGTTGCCCTCTGGCTGCGTGTTTGATGATGCTCCCAAGATAGCACTTGGCTGGGGGGTGTAGAGGAAAGCCTCACCCTGTAGCTGTGCTTTTGTAAAGGGAGGAGACATTGACTCTGAATCTGCTACACCTGTTTAATCCTGTTTAAACCTCCCCTTCTTTGTTTGTAGTCTGGTTATTTTCAAGAGTAGCTTAATGAAAATGTTCACAGACTCTGTTTTTTCCATTGAGCTCTTGCTCTATTTCTGGCGGCAATGCACCCCGCTGCAAGATCTACCCATTTTCAAAGATATTTAGTTGATTGTGTGGCTTATGTCCCTTTATATATATTACACTAGGTATTTGTATAAGTAAGAGGAGACTCAGTGGAGCACTTTGTAGGTTAAGTTGATTTTTCTTAAATAAAAATCAAAGAAGAGGATGCTTTAATAAGTTACTGAAGGACAAGAAGTTCTTAACCCTTTAAGGCTTTATGCATCATTTTTTAAACGTACAGTTTCTGAGACCTTTTGCATGACTTTATAGTAAAACACTTAGCTCAAAACCTTGTTTAACATAATCTGATACCTTTTCCACTACACTAATTTTGACATATAGCACGATAATCAACAGGAAAAATATTATTATTATTATTATTATTATTATTATTATTATTATTATTATTATACATTTTGTTAAAGGACAAAATAAAAACTTTAGATAAAGAAAATATAGAATTTTATCCCTGTTTTTTCTTGGGTGAGGCTTTGAAGGGTTAAAAGTCTAATAATTCAGCCAGAGGCTTATTGAAAGTCAAGTCAAACATACTTCCTCCATCCCCTCCTCTCTCACCTCTCTCTTGTCTGTCTACTGGAATCTCTTCCTCATCATTCCCTCTCTGAGATGCTGCCTTCTCATTGCTCTGTCCTTCCAGATGTGCAACATTAATTCCACAGCTGCTGTCCCCATTAATGTTCACCATCACAGCTTGCACACTCCTCATTTCCAGCTTTTGCAGTCCCCTCACCATTGCACGTGGCTATAATTTGTGTGTGTGTGTGTTAGTGTGTAGCAGCTGTTAGCCCTCACTTCCTAGTAAAACTATGGTAGAGGTGGTGTGAGGAGGGAAACGCAGCAGGTTTACTCATTCATGGAGGTGTCATCAGTGGTAGCGCTCATGCTTGTCTGTGACTCTTGCACACACAGGGATACATACACAGCATTATCAGCACCACCACCTCCACCCCCATATAAAATATTCCTTGCCTGAGTGGATTTCAATAATCCTTGTTTCACAGTGGGCTGTTTTTCCAATACATTGCCCAGACCTAATGACAGAGCCAGCCTTGGCCCCTTTGGTGCCCTGGTAAGATTATGTTAGATGCCCCCCAAAAGTATGTAAAACCACTTTATCCTTCTTATTTATGACAATTCTGAAAGTTTTGAAACCTTACATTTAGAGTATTTATCATTAGGTCTCCAGAAACAAAGTTATTTATGGCGCTATTTTAAAAATCTGAATTAGGCTCTATCTTGGTGAGAGACGTTAATTTTGGTTGTGTAGGCACCTTGTCAACAGAATCCACAAAAACAACATGTTATCCTCCGAATGGGCTTTATATGAGGCCGGAGGTTTTCATCATCCTCAGCTTTAGCATCACAGACAGCCTCTGATATTTGGGTGTTTCATTCCCTGTCCTCTATGAAGAGTTAGTTTGTGCTGTCATGGTTTGTGTTCATGCTGCTATGATTTGTGTACAATTAATTGGTGAGAGCCAGTGTAAGCAACGATTCAGCAAAAAGGTGTGTTTGAGAAAAACACCTGGGTCACACTAACACTAAACTTTGACTTTAACCCTCGAGCCCACAATGCTCAGATCAACCAACGTTTAAAACATAGTGCAGATATTCAGTGTGGTTCATTGCTGGGAGGATGCTGCAACTCTGTATCTCAAAATGCAGATGCAAACATAAAACAAAAAAAAAGAGAGAAAAAAACAATAAAAACTTAAAAATACAGCTTTTACAGCCAGTAAAACCGTTTTAAAATCGCTTTTATCATTGATTTGTTTACTTAACAGCCTTTCCTCTCGTAATTATGATGTGATGACTAATATATGAGTTGTTTCATCCTGGGCTCATTAAAGGTTGTGGTAAGTGCTCTGGCATTAAAATGATTTGTCTCTAACTTTGCCCTTTTGCATTCGCATTTCTCACAGCTTATTTGCTCTGTTCAGCTCGTTTCCACTGTTTAAGGGAGTCAGTTTGAGCCTTTGTGTTGGTGAAATAATTTCTAAAATGAGTGCAATTTGGATGCAATGAAAAATACATTTGCACTCTTTTAGGGTGAATTAATTCTGATCATTCCTTTTATAGTTTCACTTTTAGAAAGCTTGAACTGGTTTTGGGACACCTGAAGTGAAAGAGTAGTGCCAGCAGTGGGTTTATATTACTGTCTTTTGATATGAATTTAAAAGATTTAAGTAGGGCTGGGCGATTAATCGATAAAATCGATAAATCGATAAATCGAATTTTCCAGTTTTGGAGATTTATTTTTATGAAAATCGGGATTTTTTTTTTTTTTTTACCATAGTTAGTTAGCAGCAGACTTAGCCTTCCCTCCACACCAGAACGGTGTTTGTCTGACAGATTTTCAGTGAAGTGACCTTTCACTCACGCCTGGGATTTGGCTGTGCGTATAACTGCAGTGAGAAATGCTGCTCTCTATGAGATGCAGAAGTCAACTTAACCCACAAACCCTCGTTAAGAGACAGCCTTCATCAGGGGAATTATTCCTGCAGTGGATCCTGTATGATAAGGATCCAGATGGAAAGAGATCACAGATGCATTGTGTCGCATATTTCTATGTAAGATATGAAGTCGTTTATATGGTGGAAAAGCTATGACATTATATGCTTTATTTTTGCTGGCATTCATTTATATAAACAAATAAATGTTTTTAAAAAGTTTATTTATGTTTTGTAAAAGAAAAGAAAAAAAATTATTAAAATCGGAAATCTGATTTGGCTATAAAAAATCGGAGATTTTATTTTTAGGCCATATCGCCCAGCCCTAGATTTAAGTGAAAAAGATAAATAAAAACACTGAAAATAGCGCAAGCATCCCGACTGGTGTTAACAACTAAGCTGATACACTTCGTTAAAGCTTAGCTTTGAAGACTTTAATGAGACTAGAACATCTTTACGAATCTTGTCTTGCTTGGCAAAAATGAAGATTTTTGGTGTGAATGTAATAAACTCATGTAAATGTCTGGCATCTTCCCAGATATTTAATATCCTAAATTTCCCAGAGACAGAAGTAATAGATGAAAACAAGTTTAGAAATTGCTCTTCTTTACATTTTTTCCAATGATTCCACCACATTTATTTCTTAGTTTTCAATTTTTTGATTCTCACTTCTTTTTGAGGTCATTTTTTTGCATTGGGTTGCAAACACGACCAGCATAACTGATACCACCACTCTCTGGCAACAATATGCAGCTGAATTTACTACAAACCTTTTTTTTTTTTACCCATGAATTGGAACCTGGTTTACAAGTTGCAGAATTCAACAGAAACACCTTAGTTTGCTACAGAGTTGTCAGTAAATCAGTGCAAAGTTCTTCTGAATAAAACTTTCTATCCTGTGTTAAACATATCTCATCTACAGGACATGAAATTCCACTGAGTGCTTTGATTATTAAAAGAAATAATGCAAATGTAAAGATTAGATAAAATCAAATTAGGCTGGATTATGTGCATGCTTCTTGTGAAACACTACATGTGAAAATAAACACTAAATTCTTACAAAAAAGTTGCAAATAATCTCTTTAACAATAACTATTTAAAGCAAACCTTGAACAGAATCTGCAGATAATATAACGTGACAGCTCCAGCATCTGAAACTTGCTGAACTGAGTGTGAAGTGAAACCTCCTCCACTTTTTCTCATCTGAATGGACATCTCATTTTTAAAGAACTGCGCGGTCCTGTCACTGCTAATGGCTGTCACTTCTGTCACACTGCTTCCTTGCTGTTGATGGGATTCTTGCTCTGAAGGATGATTGCAATCGGCAAGGAATCATCATAAATTACACATCTACAAACAGGCAGACAGATGTGCATGCGTGTGCTCCCACTCGCTCATAAACAAACAACAACGAGCCTTAAGAAGGGCTCGGTGTTGGACATGGAGACGACAAAGGCAATTCACTATATGTGAAGCTGTGACCTGGCTACGTCTGCCTCGGATTTTCACTCTCTAAGTCACTGTGTTGTACCTTCCACGCTGTCACCTCCTCTGCAGCTCTCTGTTGCTGAAAGACTGAAAATAGAGGAGCAGTAAAGAGGAGTGAAAGAGAAGCGGTGTGGAGATACAGAAATGAGACATATGCCAGTTGGAAAGACTGATAAAGATCAACAAAACTGAGGTGACACTGATGTTTTTGGGAAGCAAGACAGAAGCAGTGAATGTGGCTAAAATTATGGCAAAATGAAGAAACCATGTCAGGAAAGACACTCGAGGGAAGGCCAGGAACTTCCCAACAACTCCCTTAATTAGGAAATATAATACTGAGAGAGGATTGAGGTGGATCAAATGTTGGAGATAATGGCTTTATCTATAGTCACCGTAGAATTATGGATTCCACTGTCAAAGACCTTTCCAGGCTACCTGGAGTGAGAAGTGTTGTGAAAAGAAGAGCCTCAGGCTATGATTTGCACAATGGAATTAAACTGAATTGTATGGGATACTCTTACATTATTAAATCCCCCATTAAAGGCAAAAAAGAAAGCGTGTCGATTAACAGAAGAAGATTTGGACCCTGAAGGGACAGACTAAACTAATGACAGAAATTCATCAAAGCAAATGCTGATTTCAGAGTTTTATTGTTAGATTATGGGTTTTTATGAATTAATGAGTCTGTGTTCATTAAAACAGGTTTGAAACTCATTTATTATTCTCATTGATTACATATTAAATGCAGTGATCTAACATTGCACCTTCATGACGTTGAAAGACTCACAAGAGACTTGTTCCGAACAGGACCATCAACATTTAAGGGCTCTTACACACAAAACCAACATCTGGAACAGGCGGCAACAACAGGACTCCCTGCTGTGAGTTCACATGATGCCAATGTCTGGGACATAATACCCTTTAACACTTCACAAAGACAGACTCCTTGCTAGCTACGATGTGCAATCAAAGCATGCACAAGAGAACACAACTTTGAAGTGTCTTTACATTATTCAGTGAGGTAAAAAAATTAGAAAGTCATGTAATTATTAGCTCAGTTTTTAGCTCAGTTAGGCCTGTTTTAATGTGTTTACACTCAAGAACCTTGTATTTTTAATTACAACCCCCATTTCAAAAGAATCGGGACGCTATGTAAAATGTAAATAAAAACTGAATCTGTTTCACAAATCTCATTAACCCAGTCAGTTCAGCACCAGGCTCTTCTCCTGTGGAGCTATTCTGTTGTGATGGATGCAGTATGTGGTTTAGCATTGTCTTACTGAAATATGCAAGACCTGCTCTGAAAGAGATGTTGTCTGGATGGGAGCAGATGTTGCTCTAAACTGTGTGTAGTGTGCACGCCATAGACATTAATGCAACTCCATAGAATCAGAATCAGCTCTATTGTCATTATACAGAGTACAATGACACTGTCTGTTTGTGTGTGTGTGTGTGTGTGTGTGTGTGTGTGTGCTCGTGTGTGTGTGGCTGCTTGCCAAGACAGAAAAATAGAAATAAAATCAGTAGGCAGAAAATAAGCTGGATATATTAAAAATATAAAAAAAAAGTACAAATAATAAATAAAAATTGCGAACACAAGCGGCCGAAATGAGTTTTCTCCGCAGGGTGGCCGGGCTCTCCCTTAGAGAAAGGGTGAGAAGCTCGGAGATCTGGGAGAGGCTCAGAGTAGAGTCGCTGCTTCTCCGCATCGAGAGGAGCCAGATGATGTGGCACTGGCATCTGGTCAGGATGCCTCCTGGACGCCTCCCTGGTGAGGTGTTCTGGGCACGTCCCACTGGGAGGAGGCCCCGGAGAAGACCCAGAACATGCTGGATGGACTACACCTCTCGGCTGGCTTGGGAATGCCTCAGGATCCCCCTGGATGAGCTGGTGAATGTAGCTGGGGAAAGGGAAGTCTGGGTTTCCCTGCAGCTGCCCCCGTGACCCATGGATAGATGGAGTACAAATTGAATACAGTAAAATAAAAATAAAAATATAATAGAAATGCAATATCAGAACCAGGAGTAAAATATGTACATGTGTACAATTCTAAAGCAATATGTACAAAATGTGCTAAATTAGAGTTAAAGGGACTAGTGCAAATGGTGTGTGTGTGTGTGTTAGCATGCTTGTCCAAAGACCCTGACCATTTCACAGTTGTTGAGGTTGTGATGGAAGGAGTTAGGGGTGGATGGAGTTCTCAGCTTTAAGGTAAAAGCTGTTTCTCACTATTCCTTAACCATTAGAGATGCAGGCTTTTAAAATGTAGGCTTATAACAAACTGGATGGTCCCTTTCCTCTTCAGTCTGCAGGACACGGCGTCCATAGGTTCCTAAAAGAGTTTCATATTTTGATTCATCTGAACACAGAACAGTTTTCCACTTTGCCTCAGACCATTTAAATGAGCTTTGGTCCAGAGAAGATGATGGCGTTTCTGCAGTGATTTCCAGCTGAGAATCATGCCTGTTTTCAATGCAGCACCACCTGAAGAAGATCATAAATGTACAGTTTTAATCTTCTGCCTTTTCCAGTGTGCACAGAGATTACTCCTCTTTCTCTGAATCTTTTGATTCAGACATATATTTTGATATGTTCCCAACCTAATTTTCCTGAGGACCTCTTCATGCCACTAACAAAAAGATGTGGACCCTGCGCCCACCCCATGTTGAAACCATGCTTAATTTTATGCTTTCATTAGCTGCTTCTCACCATAAATGATGCATTCTCCTGTTCTTTGATAAAACTCAAAGTTAAGGTACTTACCAACATATAGCAATACTTTTTTTCTCAAAATAAGAATGAGTCATCTTCACTGTGGTTTTTTTCAGACATGTCTCATAAATAAATGGAGCAAAGTTAGTGTTTTTGGACTCCTAAAACACTTGTTCCCTGTGAACGAAACACCCAAATAATAATAAAAAAAAACTTTACACCTCAACTTTCTCTGTGTGGACATGGCATTAACTTAAATTACGCTGATTCTGAACAGTCAAAGCCTCGGGGACCCCTTGTGCTTTTTGGAGGACCCCCTTGGAGCTCCTGTAGATTTGACAGAGAACTGTCTAATGTTCGATCCTGGAGCTCCATCCTGGGAAATCTGTTTTACGGCTGATTTAAGTGTGTTCTGTGGAGCCTCGTTGGTCTGTTCAACAGCAGCCTCCTTTCCTCAGATTGAATCCTAAATGGATTTCTTGCCCATAAAACCTCCAACATTCACAATAACCTTGAGTGTTGCAATAGTGTTCACACAATCTTTAAATATACGTACCACTCTCCTTCCTTGAAAGGTGCCATTAAATACAGTATAAGTATTATGATTGGCCCCTCTGAACTGACTTTTTGAATTTTTCTTTTGGACTTGCCTGGAGAGGTAAGTGGAGTGCGAGATGTGAAATCACTCACAGATTTACGTAATTCTTTTTTCAGAGAGCCTAACACTAAAAAACACTTGTGTTTTCCTAGAATTCTTTGAGAGGAGCTGACCAGAGTGGCATAACTCCCACATGGGCACCCATGGGTTCATTTTGAGGCTTTGGCTACTATTTTCATTCTCCTCTTTCATTCTCTCAGCTCCTTCACTCGTTCCTAGTTGTTTTTCAACCCGACTCATTTCCATCTGATTCTGTCTTCTGCCAAGAGGAAGGCTGTTGTCATCGTAACCACAAGTGTCTCTGGCGTTCTCGCTCTCTGTCCTTTTTTCCCTGCTCTGTCTATTTCTTTTCCTGTGATGTGATAAATATTTATTTCAATGCTACTTGTGGAGGAGGAGGTAGGCATGATGTGGAGGGCGTGAGTAGTTTCTAAAGAGCTAACGGAACAGGAGTTTCAGGACAGAGCGCACACACACAGACACACATGAACTGAATGGCAGGGAATTGATTGTGCTGGCAACCTCATGCTTTTTTACAAACCTGTCTCATTTATAAAGGGAGGCCTTTCTTTCCCAGGGGCGTCTTCAATGTCTGTTATGGGTGGTTGTGGAGCCCTGCACCATGTGCCAGTCAATTTTAATCATATAAAGTTGTCTCAGTCCCTCTCTGAAGGCATGCCGGCTTTAGATTCCACTCCTAACGCTGCTGTGGAAAAATAGAGATTTGAGTCAAGTTAGGAATTTTGGGGCGAACAGAGGGCAGAAAACACTTCAACATAGAAACTGCTTGAAAATTCACACTTTAAACTCCAAAATGGTTTTCAGCATTCAAACAAAACTCTGAGCTTTTTTCATTTCTCCACAATGCTGGAGCACATCTCATTGTGGGATTTAGAGTAATAGTCTTTACATTCTTGAGAAACATTTCCATGGGAACAAAGTTTGGCAGCTTTTATCACAAATTCCTGCATCTTCTTTTCTGGATGGACTTCTTGTTTGTGTTGCCTTTCCCTCTATTTTCTTGTTAGCCACAATTACAAATCTTCCTCCTGCCATATGGACCAAAATCCTATAATAGCACAAGCTGAAGGAGGTGTGTTTGCTCACAGTCTCTATTCCTCATTCGCACAAACATTACACGCATTAGCAGCTGCGGGACAAAGCAGGGCTATAGATTTTTTTTGGGGGGGGGACGTTCTCTTTGAGGCTGGTGCCGGGTTGGAGAAGAAGGTGCTATTTTGCATGGCAATAGGCTGATAGTGTGTATGGATGAAGTCATAGGGCTGGCTGGTCATCAAACACAGCCTGAATGAGCCGGAGGCCGGGCCTGGACGCTTCATGGCTAATTGTGTTACCAAGAGAAAGCTTGGGCTGCCCTGTTCTCAGCCATTGAGCAGTGGCGGGTTTGAAGCCTTTCAGGACAAGGTAGAATGGTTCCCGGCAAATGAATGGATCCTTCTAGAAACTGAGAATGGCTGGAGGACAAAACGAGAGGAGGAATGTGATTATTGGATTGGAACTTTTTCCCAGAGAGTAAACTGTGTTGGCAAACAGTCGTTGGTGCTTTTGAGAAACTGATACCGCCCTAGCTGAATGAGTGGTGGCGTAATAATCACACAAAAAATGGTGAAACAGTAGCTCTGTTCAGCACTCCTCAGGGCTAAAACCTTCTTGGCCACGGTCAGTATTAACCTTGGATTATCTTGCATTGATCCCTAATAGGAATCTTTGTTTAGTCCTGTGCATTCATAGCTCACTTAGCCACCTGGAGCCAGACTTCCCAGGACACTGTTACTGTCCTTTTCATCTACACTATACAGATTGAATTACCTCCTTTTGTGCAGCTATGTTAGGTACATAGAACCTGCTAAAGAGACACCTATATTTTACTATCAGTTTATTGCTCCTTTTTTCCATTTTTGCCTCTTTTTTTTTTTTTTTTTTAAGCAACCATGACAACAAATAGAAAAACAAGATCAGCATCTATCATATCTTCTCCTCCACCTCAACTCTGCTAAGTGCAGGGATATTCCTGCACAGATATCCTTGAGCCTCACATTTTTTATGTCTTTTCTAACCTTTTAAAAATGTTCTGCTCGACCAAGGCCTTACTTTATCATGACCATCTATCTCTGTCGACTGGCAGCTGCACCACTGAAAGACATAATCGGATTTTCGGTGGCATTAAACAGCAAATAGCCTCTGTTACTGGACAACTTGCTAGTAACCAGGTTTAAAGGGGAGCACTGCATTTGTCAAGTGTCAGAGTTGAGGCACAAACACCACATATGGGTATGTACTGTGCAGTTGCTAGTCTCCATGGAATTCTCAAATCCTGTAAGGATGAGTTTTGAACTATCTCATTTCATCTGCTGTCAAGTTAAATGAACAAGTTAGGGGGGTTTCACAAGCTGAAATTAAGATTTCTAATATAAAAGGGTCGGGGAAGGTTACCTTTTTGCGAGAAAAATAGTTGACTATTATTTTCTTGTTTCATTGATTGATTGTTGACTTATTTTATCAACTGGACCCAGTGATCTGGGGAATGTAAGTAATTAAAAGAAAGTGTTTTGTCATGTAGACGTCTGTTTTTCCCTGTCTGCCAGGAGACCTGTATTCAGCTGGCCATATTAATTTCAGATGTCTGTATTGTTTGCTCTGGAAATGAAACGTCTCATTCATCATTGGCTCCCTCTATCCAATCATCTCTCCTCCATAGACATAGATATGGTATAGCATTGTCTGCGGCTGACACTTTTTTCAGAAACGGTCATCGTGGATGGAAACCCGTTTTCTTTCTGGAGAAAGATAAAGAGGAGCCCTCTTTCTTCTTCTTTTGTAATTGTATTCAGTCTCTACCTGTTGGAGATGAAAGTATCAGATACAATGAGAACTGAAAATCCTGAAATGAAGGGCTTTCCTTTGTCACACCATGGGCAAACTTCTTTGTAGCCAGTTGAGAGGAAGGATGGATTATTTTATTTGTGTGTGTGTTTATGTGTGTCTCTATTGAGGGGGGTCCAGCGATTGGCAATCATTTGGAAGGGGGAAATGAGGCGCCTTATCAATCAAGCGATGTTCATTAAAGGTTACGTCGCCATGTCTGAGGGAATGTACTCAGCCTTAGCAAGGGGAATAAAAACGTAATTATCCTTTATCATCAGCCAGAGGAGAGTTAACATAATTAGGTTTCTTTTCTTTTTTTTGTTAAGCTGATTTGGACTTCTTGTCCTTGGGGATTAAATATAACAGCAAATCACTCAACTCTTCACCAACCATCAGGCTGTACCATTATTGTCTCCTCACAGATCCTGAGTCAGGAAGCGGGTGCCAGCCCATGGCTTCGTCTTCCTGCCTGTCTATTGATCAGCCATGATGATCCGTGTTCCTCCTCTGCTCCTGCTATTCATCTCTTTCTTCCACAGCATTCTGTTTGTTGTCATCTCTGTCTGTATGTATCGTGTCTTTGCCACCTGACATGTAATGACTCCACGACCGCGGTAATATGATGGGGGGGCGTTAAAGAGATGGCAAGTGAAAAGAATTTCCCCTCAGGCTTCAATAAAGTATCATGCTGTACATTAATACAGCCGTGTTATTATTGGCAAGGGCCTATTACTCAGACCTTATTTTAACAATAATTGAATATTAGAAATCCATTTAAAGTGGATGTCTAATCTGCCCCCATGCCTGCTGCTCCTTGAGCCTTAAGAAAATATTACATCCTAAAACCTTTTATTGCCATAGAGATTAGTTCAAACTAGCTCACAGCTGTAAAAGCCACTGCAGAGTTTCTTTGCCCATATTTAAAAAAACATGTAAAGAACTCACTTTTCATTAACCCTAAACAATGTAAACATTTCAGCCTGTCTCAATGTGTTTAAAGCTTTTGTTCAAACCATTGTAATTTTATTAGTGTGAAGTGGTTATAATATTGTTGTGGGTATTAGGGCTGGGTGAGATGGACCACAAATGATATCTCAATATTCTTATGCTAAATGAAGATGTCATATATTTTTGTCATATAAAGAAATTACAGAGGAGCTTTAGTGCCAGATGAAGTCTGTGACCAAAGCACTGCCTCTTCAGCCACTTGTTCAGCTGCACCACTTTCACATCATTACTGGCCTTGTCTGTTGTGTCAACGGGTCAAGCTTTCAGCTAGCTAGGACATCCAGGCAGGCTTCAGCTATGTCATCGCCTGTCTGGTCTGGGTTGGTTTGGAGACATGCACATTTTATTTCCCAGTTTTCCACGAAATTTAATGTCACACTCAAGTAACGCTCTCGTGTCGGTTGTCAGCATGAAGTAAGACGGCTTTGCCAGCCAGGCTGCAAGGCTCTCTCTCATGTTGATATACATTTTGGGAATAACTTCTCTTGCAAAGTAATTTCTACTTGTTAACAGGTATCTTGGGTCAAGGGTTTTTAACAGCTATATAAAGCCAAAATATTCCACGTGTCCATAGTGATACGGTAGGGCCATGCTTTAGTAATGTTGCCCCACTCCTCACTCTGTCTTTTGGCTCATGTAACTTAGTTTTGTAACGTAGTTTGTTTCAGGAGCGGCTTCACAGTTTGGGTTGCAGTTTGATACACTCTTTGTAGTTGTTACTAGTTGGTATGCAGGAGCATTACTTTGTGCCATCATTACAGTTAGGAAGTAGCACAATTAGCAGCATTGTTTTTCTGATTTTTTCTTCTGCAGATGTGGAGGAAAATATGAAGCTTTTTTTTAGCCAGAGGCTCCAAAATGACAGATGTTGCTAACAGTGTTTCTTTACTGCTGCTGAGCAGGTGGGTTTGCAAGAGACAGTATATTAAGGTGAACTGCAAAGTCAGACGTGAGGAGATAATTCTCCCTTTTTTTTTTTTTAAATCAAATTACACTTTCAACCCCAATGATGGGAGTTCAATACTGTATCACCTATATTTAAAAAGATTCCCTCTCTCATATATGTCCAGTGTCCTGCAGTATAACTGTGAGTACTAGAAGGTTAAATGAGCTGAACTTAGCTTATTTAGTCCAGCTGTCAATTTAGTTTCATTTGAATCTTTATTTAAAGAGCTCATGTAAATATGTTGCTGCTGAAGACTGAAGTGCAGACAGCTGTCCTCAAATACCTTGGCCTGAGATCAGCCTGCAGACATTTTAAATTAGCAGAGAACAAAGATGAGGTGGCTTCAACCCTCACAATCATGACACTTCTAATTACCTGCCAGTTTCCCTACTCTTAGAGACTGCACGCTGGGTTGTAAAGAAAGAAACTGAAAGAAGAGAGGAAGAATTATGGAAAAGGGGGCAGACTGAAAGAGGGGGGTTGTGAGGCTATAAGAGAAAGAGAGTGAAAGCCTTGTGAAAATCCATATACATGATTTATACCAATGCGACTGTACGCGGTAGGCAGGAGTTATCTTTTATTTATGAGGGCATCAGCGGCAAAGCGCCCAGATGTTAAGCTGTGTGGGGATCTCATCTAGCCAGAGTCGCTCTCTGGCAATAAAGCTAGAAGGTAGGCTGTTCGGAGCTGGGGAGGGTGGACGGATGTGTGTAGAGGAGAGACAAAGCTTTGTATTTTTTTTTTTTTTTTTTTTTTTTGACAGGAGGCTTAAGGTTGTGTAGTTGTGGCTGCAAGCGGAAGTATTCAAAGTTGGGAAGATTTGTCACAATTTGTCGAACTAGAAACTAAAGAAAGGGTGAGGAGGGGGCAAAAGTGCTGATGGAGTCATTTACTGGACTGGTTTATTTTCCACTCCTCCATTATTTATCTGTGGAAGTCAAGACACTTGTTGTTTTCACCTCTGTCAGTGGCTCATCAAGGAGGCGCTGAGAATTCATTATGGAAATGAAGCCCTCGTTGTCAACCTTTGCAAATCAGATGCAAGATCTCCACTTCGTGCATCATCATCATCATCAATCTAACCTCCCATTAACACTGCCTGGATATGAAAAACACGCCTCACACACTAATAGCACTAATAAAGGCGGGGTGCTAATGTTGTGCTGGGTGGAAGTTGCCTCCAGGGCAGCAGATCGCGCTTTACTCGCTTGCTGTAACGGAAGGCTTTTTCATAACGTGGCAATATTTGTGACAAATGCCCAACAGCCCCAGGGCCACGGCACGGAGGGATTCATGAACTTTAACAGAGAAAGGAAAGGTTACTCCATGACCGGGTCATCAAAACCCTCCAGCAACCCAGCACGACCAGCAGGTGTGTTAGTTTAACGGTGGCTTCCTTCCAGCTACTGTAGCTTTGCTTGGCTGGCTGACCACATTTCAAGCATCATATAACCAGTGTGTTCAAGTGTGTTCATTCCACCGAGGACATATATGTGCTATAAACCTTCAAACATGTTTAGTTTGTTCCGCAGGCCTCTTTATATAAGAGGCTCCAAGCCAGTCTAGAACGTCAAGGTTATGAAGATTCTAATTAATGAGGTGAGACAAACACCTTTTCAAAAGAAGTTGGAAGAGCCTGAAGAACTGCTTAAGAAAACAAAGTTGGTGTCTTTGCAGGGTGGCCGTGTGATGATGGTGGCTACTATGCCCCTCCACGTCTGCTCCATTATCTCAATTGAAGCAGTTAGTTACAGTAAATGGACAGTATTAACGTGGCATTTCTTGGCTACTGGAGCAGGTGCTTACTTTATAAAATGCTTTTAGTTCCAGTGCTGAGCTGCAACTTCTTAATGGCTCCTTCCTATTAGCAATTACTGAAAATGAAAA
Organism: Melanotaenia boesemani; assembly: GCF_017639745.1. Classification (NCBI taxonomy): domain Eukaryota; kingdom Metazoa; phylum Chordata; class Actinopteri; order Atheriniformes; family Melanotaeniidae; genus Melanotaenia; species Melanotaenia boesemani. Next base: position 4,030,706 of record NC_055696.1, read on the forward strand.
AAGGATTGGCCAAAGTGTGCTTTAGTATTAGTTTGGGATTTCAAGTAACGTCATCTGGCTTAAAAAGATCAAACAGGGGTATGAAGGGACGCCCAAACATTTCCAGTTTTCCACTTGGGTAACCAGGAGGATCCACTGTTGCATGTTTGATAACAGAAATCTATATAGCTTTCATATCAGCTTAGCTCGGCAGCTGCTGAAAGGTATAATCTGAGATGCAGACAAACAGGGACTGTCTTCTGTCTGCTAAAAGTGTATTTTTGTGTGTGTATGTCCAAGTGTGTGTTTCTGTGCATGGGTAGCTCAACATGATGAGTTCATGCTCAGAGACACGGGGCCACTCCCTGCTGCTTGGTGGCTCATTTTGAAGTACAGACAAACATCTCTGTCCTTTAAATTGAGATGAGAAATCTACAGCTCAAGGGTTTGTAGATACAAGACATGATATATGAAATACTGCTGTGTTTTTATCAGGGGGCTTTATTTTATAACAGGAACTGTGATTCATATTTTTCATTCGAAATTAAAAGATGTCTCTCACAGCAGGTGATATCAGTGTATCAGAGACTCTGTAACATATTGGAATTTTCTGAATCACACACTAAAACCAATAAACTATTTTAGGTATTTTTGAAATAAATTAGAAGTAAATCTCCACAAAAATGAAGATAAACACTTACACATCATCTTCCCCAAAAGATTTCCTCTGTTTCTTTGTCCTTGCTGTCATGATTTGGGATTTTTGTCCTGGTTTTGGGTCCATTTTTAATTAGTTCTTGTCTTGTTTCCTTAGTGTTCAACTTAGCTTCCATTTCCTGCCCCTAATTTTCCCATTTAAAACGCTCATTTAGCTGAAAAAGCTTCTGTTATGGCCAATTACTTTAATTTATGTTACATCACAGTCTTACCTAAATCAAAGTAACCAACCAGTTCTTTTTTAGCATTCCAGCTTTGTTACTAATAAAAATTTATGTTAACATCAAATAAAAAAAAAAGATTAAAAAAGTTCCCATTTTCCCGGTACAGAAAAGGAAGCACTTTTTAAAGTTAAAGTTGGGTGGAGATGCAGAGGAAAGAATTGTAATAATGTTATAAAATAACTTTACCCTACAGTTCTGAATGACTTACTGAATGACAATGTGGACTCTTCAGAATTGGTAGTGACTTCAGACACTCAAATATATGCTCGTAAGCACACCCCAAAAATGATTTTTTCCATATGTTCCCTTTAAATAGTAAAATGAACTTTTAATTAATTTAGTCAACATTTATTTTGCCTAAAGCAGCAGTCCAGTATGAGCATATCACATTCAATTATGTGTCGTACCAACACAATCTGACCACCCTCCACTTTAAATGTTTAACTCCCCTCTGTGTTTTCATTTCCTCACCTCCAGTCCATCAGAAAAGACAAACTGGGAGAAGCTATTATGCAGCAGAAAACATTAAACCAAATAATGGAGAAATGTTGAAGGCACAGTGAGTTGAACCTCAACACCAAATCATGCTACTCCCTATAGAACCTTTATTAACATAATATCGCTGGGCTTAGCACCCCCATCCAGAAAGCCAAGAGGGTCTCCATTTCACAGCTCTTATAATGGACAGTTCCTCAGAGGCTAACCGACACCCATGTTTAGCTTGCTTAATGTTAGACCATTAAGAATGTTGTCATGTGTATATGCTTCTTTAACATGTGTGTGTTTGTGTGCATATAAGCTAGAATAGAAATGATGCAGGAATAATTCATCAGCAGTAAATGAGATTTCAGTAGGAGCTTGTTTTGCTGACAGTTTACTGTAGACGCCTATCTTAAGGGTGAAGTATTAAACTGCTGTGAGTTCCTATTAATGGTTGTCACAATGACACACCAGACAAAGAGCTGGATTCACACACAGCACCCACACACAGGAGAGAAAACAGAGAAACAGCTCAGCGTTGCTAAAGTCTTTCTGATACTCACACAAAACTGGCTGCACAAACTCCAACAATTTGGAAACGCACCAATTAAATTATCATTCATGCAAGTTTGTATAAAGTCAGAATATAAATAGGAGGAGGGTGTTTGGCAAGATTTGAAGAAAGGCATCAACTCCTAATTGCCTGGCTACCAACACACACAGAAAGCTGTTCCAGGCATGCTGTATAACCAACAAGAGTGAGGAAATGGCACTTCTCCACGTCACACGGAGGCTTAATTTAATTTGCCACTGTTTGCTTCTAAATGAGACAAGGTCATTTGCATTGCCTCTTTTTTAAGCTGCTCCTCAGCCAACTAGCTGAGCAGAGACGCACACACAGGGCAAAGTAATAGCACCAGAAATTCTGGGCTTACACTGGGAAAAAAAGCAGGCATTGTTTTGCTGTGACTGCTGGAGGTTGTCTGTGTCTACATCTTTGTCTGTCTCATTATGCAGATACACAAGGTTATAGTGGCTGCCTGCTGGGTGTCAGTGTGCATTAGGCATAGTGTTTTACTGTCTCTTTCCAGCTTTCCACACCAGCATGTGCTTTGTGGACAGGACTATTAAAAGCCAAGGTGCGCCTTCAACCGAGCTGTCTGTCAGTGTGATTGGTTGGCTCCTTGTAATCGATGGAGCCTGGCCCACAGGCCAGCCACCTAAATCCATACAGACGGTTGGGAAAGATGAGATGGCAGGAATATAAGCTGCAGAAAAAAAAAAAACTGTCAAACACACACATGCAAACAGACCCATCCCCCCTCCCACTTCTTGTTTAAATGGCCCCCCACTGTTTAAGACCCCATCGATCAGTTAGTGAGCGTGTGGCATTTTGACTTAAACCGTGCATGGATAATGGGCTTGGCAAGCACCACACAGATAGTGGGTGGACAGCCCAAGAACAGGCGGAGGTGGGGGGGGGGCACATTAATCCAGGGGCATGTCGTCATGCCATGACATTGCCAACAGGCTGCAGCTGGATTGATGAGCATCTGGATCATTGCCCCATTATTGGCCAAACCTTTCGAGCAGTGGTCTTGCCTGGTCTGGTGCTGTTGGCTGCCAAGGCAGATGGTACATTGGGTCGTACAGGCTGGGTATGAGAAGTTTATGACCAGTGATGTGAATGATGGATGCATAAAGACATGCTTTGGCTTCCACACATCATGCTGGCCATATTTACTTAGTGAGAAAGTGGAAAACACGATGCAGGGTTGTACATTTTTGAGGGAGATGTGGGAATTGGTGTCTTGTAGGTACTTTGCAAGAAGAAATACACTTTTGTTGCACCAATTTGAATTAATTATGAACGACTAACTAATTTTAGTACACCTGGGATTTGGCTTAAATGACATAACTGAATGAGCTTCATGCCTCTGTTCTTGCTACAACTTTACTCCATTATACTTGTTGCTTTCTGCTTGTTATCCTGTTCCATTTGCTTTAAGCTAATTTAAGGCAAATATATGGTTTTAATTAATTAAATTTATGCGAATATAAAAAAGGATGAATGAGCCTTAATGTCCACAGATGGGACAGAACTGGACAGATAGTTTTAAAGGATGTGTCACACATTGCGTTATATGACTGAGCTAACACAGAAGAATTCTGCCAGGCATGTTTTAGTCAGTCACAGCAACCAGCTTTACAGGTCCTTTTTTTTTACTTTTTATTATTATTATCATGCTCTGCTGTACAGATCCCTGCATGCCTGTCTGCATATTCAGTTTGTTTTTGTTTCTCAATCAATGATGGCGATGACGGGGTCTTTCACCCTCCGATTCATGCTGCGACACCTCTTTCGGTGACTGGAAAATTATTCCAACGTTACAGGCTAAACACATGCAATGCTTTCCAAACTCAATAAACTAATTACACACATTGTACGAGCCAAATAGATATTGATGCACCGCAATCACAAATGTCAGCACTAATGAATTCATCGTAAACTTGAACACAAGTTGGACTGTCGGAGGCACCACATTGAGCAAAGAAGTTCATCCTCTATACTGCATCGTCTTCAAGGTCAACTCTTTTCCAGATTCAACATGCTTTCCTGCAGCTAAGCTTGACCTTTGACCTTTCTGTGGATGTGGAAAGAAGGAAAGAGAACCTCTCATTTTGGAAGACAATACTATTTTGACTCAGCAGAAGATTTGTGTTGTCTTTTCTAATTACACAGCTTCTTTGCCACATATACACAATCTTAACGCATCACCTCTCATTAGCCAAGATGGGCACCAAATTGAGCTGCCTTATTCTCCCAAAACAAAGAGAGAAGAAAATTACTAATGACAGGGAACATTATCCACATTAACACAGAGTATGCGCTCTCGAGTGTAAGTGTGATTTTTGTGTGTGTCTGGTTACAGCTCATTCTTTTGCATACAAAGTGTTGATGAGCAAAATCTGGACTGCATATGGCTGTATTCTTGTAAACTCTAGCCACTTTCACTCTAATTAACCCTCGAAATGAGAGGAATAGGAGGTTGTGGTATGAAAGAGAAATCTTATCATGGTCTCATAGCTGGGATCTGAACTGTGGAGGGGACACATCTGATAAGCTGGCAGTCCCCCCTGCCATGAGGATCCTCCAAGCCTGAACCTTGTGCTGCCTCGTATCAGCACAGAGGGGGAGTGTGGAGGAGAAGCAATGAGTCTCATAGCTGCTTTTTAGTGTATGCTAATGGCTAATTAGGCATTTCATGAGAAAAGCTGCATGGTCGTTCTCATTACATGCTACTCATTACTCCCAGAGTGCGTAAAAGTATGCTGAAGATAGAGCAAGCATGCTGTAATGTTCAGTTTCTCTGGTCATAAATCTATTTTTGTAAACGTGATGATAGCTGTAATTCATAGCTGTTGGATTTATTGGTATGACGATAGCGACACCCCCATCCCACATACGGTTATTTAAGTGTTCAGAGTCTTTCTCTCTGACATGACAGAGGCCCCTATAGATGCCTCTGTCAGCTTAAGTCTCACCCAGGCTCTTGGTCATTAAAGCCCTGTCTGTCAAACACCCTCAAAATTAGACACAGAACTATTTCATTTAAAGAGACAGTGTGCATGTGTGTGTGGGGGAGATTTTTGAAATGCTGCTTAGTGATAAAACTGTAGATGTTAGCCAGTTTTTGCTGGCTGATGAACACCTAATAAACCTTAACACAGTGATTTTGCTAGCTGGGTTTGTTGAGTGTGCATTTGTATAGGCGTTGGATGTAGTAGAGAATGGGTGGTAGCACATATAAACCTGTAATAGTAGAAGTCTTGCATCCTTTGTTTTGTCTTATGCCACCGCTCAAACAAAGGGGGTTTTCTTGCAAACATGCCATTGGTATGAAGAGGTGTTGGAACACAGGGAAGTGATAAGTGCTGATTTAGGCTCATAATAAGCAGGACTGTGCCTTGTTATTGAAGCATGACTTGTCAGTTTTGCACCTGGCTTTGTCTTCTGCCTTTTCATCCTCCCACAGACAGCATGACAACTACGTGGCCTTGCCTCTGCCCTTTTATTGCTGAAGCTCAAAAATAAAGCAGAATGTTTAAGATTCCAGCAAAACAGCTAGTGGAGTGTTGTTTGTTTAAAAACTCAAGAGAGTCGACACTAAATGAGAAGCCCAGTCTACTCTGGTTGGTTTGTGTAAGCAAGCACTGTTTTTTTCTGAGACAAGATACTGGTATTTAGGTAAATTAGTGCAGGACAGACTATATAACATATGCTTGCCTGCTTCAGATACAGTTAAGCACTTATACTTATCAATGTACTCTGAATCTTCAATTTAGATAAAGTTGTATTCTCGCCCAGTCATATTTTTCTCAATTAAATAAAGGAGAACATTTAAACATTGATTTAGATTTTACAGGGACCTTAAAAGCTTCTCTAAGTTACAAGAAAATCAAGAAGTTGCTTGAGTGGGGACAAAGTCATACCTGCTTGTTTTAATAAGGTGAAGGCTCAAACTTCATACAAGCAAGTGCCGACCCATGTCTTCATGTACCATACAGAAAATCAAGTAAAAATACCCTCCCTTGTGTGTACACTAATGCAAACAGAGACTGCATCCCTCTTTTAGGTGGAGATAACAGCTCTATTTATGTTGCCTTGGCTGCAAACCATTCTTTGGTGATAACATTTAGTAAACACTTGCAACTGTGCAGACACCTTGCTGTGTCAGCACCAAAGGCCACCAGTGCATATCTGCTCCCTCCAACAAAAACAAAAAACAGCTACAGTAATGTTTTTGCCAGCTGAGAGCAAACTCTGACTGGGACGATAAGTATGATTCAGATAACCATGTTAAGTGAAGTGGCAGAAGGGATAAAAATGATTCTGCAGTCAGGTTAATATGTGTGATGTTCATTGTTGCACTGAGAAAACTCCCAGCCAGGCTCCTGCGCAGCTTTGTTTACATCTCTGACCTCACATCCCAGGGCGGTGATGATGAGTTACAGCACACCTCCTGATAAATTGCTCAGCAGGCTGATCTGAACAGGGAGAGCTGTGAACGGCAGCAACCAGATCCCTCTACACAGCTGAAATGCTTGTAAGTGCATCGAAGCTTATGTTTAGTGGTGTCAGAGACACATAGGCAGTGTTTTATCTAGATTCGTTTTCCTGTCTAATGGAAACATTAGGGAGCTACACTCTAAGAAGAAATAAAAAATACATTTATTTGTAGGCAAAGAACCCAGCTCAAAGATAATTTCCCTTTCTTACTCTGGTTTAATAATTTCCTCAGCTGGACACTTGCCTCGCATCTTTCAGGTTGTCAGGTTTGTTGTGATGGAGGCTCGCAGGGCAAAACAATAAGTATGTGTGATTAAATGGCAGTCATGCTTGAATGAACGGAGGTCAGCCACTGACCTCGTCCACTGACATCCTGCGTGTGTTTGTGAGACACAGAGAAAGATGAAGCATTAAATAAAGAAGGGTTAGGCAGACTGTTGTTACCAAGACCCCGTTCCCCAAAAAGGGTCAAATGTCACTCAGCCACACACAGGCCAGTGTCAGTGTGTGATTGTGTGTTTGTGAGGAGCTCAAACTCTACTGCTCAGCAGCCGAGGAAATGCTCTGCCACATTAGCCTCTCCCTTGTGTCTCAAGTAGTCTTCCTGATTACCTCTCTGGTCATCTTTGTTTCCTAAGGCTTCATTTACAGATCTGAGAGCATGTGATCGATTGCAGACGAGACAGAAACCATTTATCAGCATAGAGAGGCTGAAGGTGCATTTCTGGTTGGCTCCTTAGATTAAAGAAAAGAGGTGGATGATTAAAGAGCAGTATGCATCCTTTTACTTTGAGAAACTTTAGAAGTCCAAAGAGATAATGATGGATAAGACTGTTTAAGCTCACTCTTAGCTTGAATTGTAACTACTAATTGTAATTAACTTGAATAGATATCTGTAAGATGTGTGTGTATGTGTGCACTTGTGTTATGTTTATTTGCATATCTGCTTAAGCTCTAAACACCTGTCAAGTTAATTATTTCAGCATCAATGTCAGTAGCTAAAAACATCTAGTAACTATATTACTCGTTACAGAGGGGAACCTAATCCACCGAAAACACTTTATATAGGCTTGTTATCATCAGGTGTCCAGAAATAATGTTATTACAGGTACTATTTTAAAAATATGAATTTGGCATCATCTTGGAGAGAGAAGCTGATTTTTAACATGTACTTAGGTGCTTTGTCACAGCTGGTAACAAAACCAAAAACCACTTTGTCCTCCTTATTTGTGAATATTCTGACAGTTTTCCAGTCTTACATTTAGATGATGGCTACATCACGAACACCAACACGTTATCTTCGTGGCTCACAAAGTTTGGGAACCACTGGTCTAAAGCACACATTCTCAGTCCCACCGTGTAGGAAAAAATAGGAATTGGCAACTTGTCAAACCTATTCATATGTGTAAAGCATGATTATCTTTAGCAGGAAGTGTCTGCAGGGCAAATTTTCACTTCTTTTCGTTATTCATAGCAGCAGGTTCAATCTCTCAATCCCATTCGGAATAGTGAATAAACATTTTTCCAGAGTGCTGTTCATAAGTGTGCAAGTGGGGAATAATGTTGAGGTGTCAACTAAAGTGGAAAACATTGCTGTCAGAGAAATGGTGGAGGTAATGTAGTAGCTATTTGCATGCTAGAGTACATTGAATGTCTATACAATCCTTTTGAGGCATAACATATATACCATTAATGGCTTCATCACGATCTCAAAGCCATGACATGCGGCGTCCGGCGCCCGCTGGGCCTGCTCACCATCGCCCTGTGCTGCCCGGTGCCCCTGCCCCGTCGCGCCGGGGGCTCCAGTCTGGGGGCCCCCGTGCTCTGGTCTGAGTGGGCCTCTGCTCTGTCTGTTTTGGCCATCCTGGGCTTGGTGCTCTGTGGACCTGCTGGGCCTTTGGGGCCTCGGGCTCCCCCCGTCCCCTGCTGATGCTACGGGGTGCGGCGTGATCACGGCCCCCTTGCAAGCATACATTTCTTCCTCGTTGCATGGCCACGCATGCTCACAAATGTGCTCGTCTCTCCATCCGCTTCTGACTAGATGTTGCTGATGTTTTTGTGTTGGTACGTTTCTCTGCAGGTACATTTGATGACTACTGTACTTCTTCATATCATCATTATCCTATTTTCTTCATGTAGCATGTAGTACTGTGGTACTTTATATAGTTTTTTTTGTGGTGTGTTTTAGGCAGCCTAGACAACTGTTATTTACACATTTTAATCCTGTCCTTTTCTCCCCCTTTTTTTTTTTTGTTTGTTTTTTCTTCATTCTTCCTCTATCTCCCTGTCAGGTTCGGTACTGACATATAAAAACTAAACAAAATAAGATTACAATAAAAATAATAAAAATATAAAGGGCAGTCATGTATATAACATGTCTCCCTTGGTAGAGCAAATCTGTCAAGCAAAATATGGCACACAGACCACATGACACGCTGTCAGTCTGGTCAATATTACATTAATGTTGCTCAGGCCTGCAGACAAACCCTTATCAAGGACAAAGAGAACCACAATACCTATCTAACACATTCCATGAACGTAAGATTGGACAGTACATCAAGTTAGCTAATGTTTAATCGAAGATCTTCCTCAAGATTTCATTGGTGTAGAATGCATGAGGTCAGAGTTTTCTTACTGCATGTCATGTTGCCATGAAAAATCTCTTAGATTAACAAGCACACTATTGTTTTGTAAAACATAATGGTTGTGAATGGGAACAGTTTAACAGTGCATCCACACCTAACTCGAGGTCCTGGCAAATCTGCATTAAAATAGTCTGAGAAATTCCCCAGACCACAGTCTGAACTTTACTATCAGACCTCGATCTGGCAGAAAGAGGTGGTCTCAATCCAGAACTAACTGGACCATGATTTGGTTTGTTTCTAGAAATAAATTTGTTCAGACTTGGATCAATTAAAGGAAGTTATGATGGGCAATGGGCAACACTAGAAAGAGAAAAAAAATGAGCAGTTAGGGATAGAGAGAGAGATCAGGCTTTAAGGACAACGTGTAGTCTTTCCTCATCATCTGTTAGCAATGATAGTTTTCATGTGATGAGGACGTTCATGTTTAAATTAACTGAGTATAGCAGTACATTGTCATAATGGAGTAGTAATATTGCTACAGTGGCAATGAAATAAACATGTTCGTTTATGTTTCTCCATTCATTCAAACAATAAACAGGCTGCACATCATAGGAGACTTGCAGCTAAAATCCAGTCAGTGTCAAGTTTGTAGACACAAATCATGTAGGTGATGGGCAAGAGGACGTATCAATCAAATGCTAAATTGTGCAGTGTGCTGATCAAATATGTACAATAAAAATATTACCTGTCAGGACATGAAAAGATGTCATTTTTCTAAACTTAAAACAAAATTAAGGAATTTTTTTTTGGCTGGTTATTTCTCCCTCTTATAAATATCAACTGCTGTTGTATTATACATTGTTGGAAAGTCTGATTAGTCACCTTTACAACCAGGTATAACTTGAAATGATTGTACTTCTGAGGAATGAGTAACACAGCTAAACATGTGGGTAGTGCCTCAAAAAACGTGTTAAAATCGCAAACAATATTCTACTTGTTGGTATTCATGCTGGTTTTCAGCTGTTTGGTGGCTTGGATTGGGGGCCACAACCCCTAAGTTTAGCTGTGTTGCTCATTCCACACAAACACGAGCTGAAGTCATAACTGGTAAAGGTGGCCAATCCGGCTTTCCAACAATGTATAATACAACACCAATTGGTATTAGAGAAAAGTAATTGATTAAACACACATTTTCTTCAATTTTGGACTAAGTTTACATAGATAAAAGTCTGTTGTTGGCTTCTTACTCTTAAATATTTTATCACACCTCAGGCAATAAACATGTTTTTTGTCAGCTAGAAAAATGTTATTCTTCATTTCACCTGCAATCACATCAAAACTGGTGTGTTTTTACTGGTGTGTCACAAAGATTGGAGGTTATGGCAACTACATGTAATTCAGACTTGGTGTTTTGAGACGTTCGGCCATGAAGCGATACGTGTCTGAAATATGCTTAATAGTCTTCGATTAGATGTCCTGTGGAAGAAAATTAGAGGGCTGTAATTGGATTTCATAAGTGCACCATGACAAGAGCAGATGACCATATGAAGAAATTTTTGACTAGCTGATGTCAGCTTGGCACAAACTATGTGACGTCTTAGCTTTTATGCTTATGGGAGTTATTTTTTAACACATTCAGACTATTATTTTAAACACTGACATGTTTAATCTGAACATCCAACACTATAAGATTATATATATATACATATATAAGAAGGGCTCAGTTGGTATTACTGGATATAGTGATAATTGTATGGTGAAGAATGCAGCCGTTAGTGTAAACCAATAACAAAAACATCTGGAGTGCTTTGGATATTGCTAGTAACTCATTATGTTCCTTTTCCTTTGTTTAATCCTTACAGAAGTAACAGAAAAAGTGGAGAGAAAGGGAAAAGTAATGAAAGGACAGAGAAAGGAGAAGCAGAGCCACAGGGAAAATCTAATCTAAAGGGTTAATCTGACGCAGACTGCTGCGGTGCTCCATCTCTTGTAATGAACTTGATCCCAAAGATCTGCAGACTAAATGATCTCCAGCTAGTGGCACTCCAATTTGAGAGTCCAGCCAACAGTGGAAGATGCAATAACTGTAACTGAAGCAATCCCCCCCCACCCCCCCCCCCCCCCCCCCCTTTTTTTTTTTTTTAGGAAAGCAGCACACAAAATATAATTTGGATAGAATTAAGAAAACAACACTTATGTTTTCTTTCTCTTGGGGTTTGGTTGATTTCTACATTTTTAAACAAAGGCTCCTAGATGCCAGTGAGCACTGTGATAAAATGAACAAATACACATTGCTGAACAGCATAATGAGTTTACTTGGTTGGAAATTCACAACAAATAAAGGCTTTCTACTTCTAATAAATTGCATGTGGCCAAAGATGAGCTTAGTGGTGCAGTACCAAACACACTTTCACAGATGTAGAAAACTGTTTTCGAAGCTTTCTGCTGGACTGTGTCAGGAAGAAGACATCCAATCTTCTTTAAAATAACATCCTCCATAACTGTTGCATATGTCTTAAATGTTATTTACCCTTTGCTAAAGCCATGCTGCTCTGCGGCTTGTTAATGTGCTAGACATTTTACTTTCATACAGCAGGAATCCTGTCTGGTGTGAATCCACTGCTGTGTCCTCTTTCTGCCTCAGTCTTCTTTTATTCCCCACCAACAAACATGCACACAGCTGTGTCTGCTCCAGGTTGTCCTTTTTGGTACGCTGTGGTTGACGGCTGAGGGTAATGGTTTCCATTTTTTCTTAATGCCATTGGGTCAGGGAGTGACTGTGGGGCAGAGCTTCATTACAGAAGCCCAGCAGGGCCCCATGTCTCTTGTAGGAATTCATTATGTTTCTGGGCCCCCTCCCAATCACAAGCACCCGGCTGCATCCTGCACTCTTCATAAAGCATTCTATACATTGTCAGATAATGATCAAGCAGGTTGGTGCCATAACACAAGATATAGGAATCTTCTATTTAAGGCTGCAACATCCTCCCATCTAGTGCTTTGGAAGCATCGTAACCTCATTTTGTTTCTTGTGAGTCTAAGTTGCATGTGCTTCTACAACAGGTAAAAACTTTGATTTTCCATAAGACAATTCAGCTAAGTACAATTCATTTTAGAGCATTTGCAAACAGCAGTGGGTGGTGTAAAAAATTTCACTCAGCAAGTCTCCGCACACTGCTGAGTCCAGAGCCAATAATGGATTGTGCTTTTCACTGTGCAGCCGCAATTCATTTCCACAGCCGGCGCACCACCTGCTAAAATAAAAAGGTTTTCTTTATTGCAATGCTTAGATGGTTCTCCAAAACAGGAAGCATGTTCAGCCTTGGTAAAAGCCAAGAAATATTGCATTAAAAAAAAGCACAATATCTCTGTTTATTCTGATTTTTATTTTGATATTAACCGACTTGCCCAAAAATAGCTATCCAGATTCATATACAGAGGCATTCAGTGGCCTAGTTCAGATACTCCTTCTGCAGACAACATAGAAACCCAGCAGCATCACTTTCTAACTGATTAATGGCAGCTCATTTATAGATCCTGTACTTCGCCAGGTGCGGAGCTCCTGATTCTCCTTTGTCTACAGAATCCTTGTGCACATCACATTCAAACTGATCCAACTTCTTTATTCCCCTGCTTTAGAAACACTGCACTGCCAAGGCAGCACTTTTTTTAAAAAACTGTGTGTGGATGCAAAAAATCATTTACACAACAAAGGTAAATACATGTAGCGGGGCTTTTCACATTTTCTTTCTTGAGTTACAGGGTCGTCTGCGTGAGCGCTGCAACGCCACTATGTAGGAAAACCATTTAAAATACATTCTGTAATTTGAAAAATGTGTGGCAGTCAGATGGAAAATAAGTGTCCTGTTCTCAACCCACCTCATGAATTCATTCATTTTGCACTTTTCATTATACCTGTGGTGGTCTGTGGTGGGGGGGTTCTACACTATAGTCTATCAAAGAGCTGCCATGGTTCCAATATACATGATGAAATGTGTTTATCTAACAATTCCCAACATATTGTTTTCTTGCATATGTTTCACAGATGAATGTACAACAGTTTAAAAGGTGTAAAAATGCTAAAACTTAAGTTTGAGCATACTTCAAAAGTACTTCTACCCCCAAGCTTCATGCAAACCTTTGAAATGCTGCTAAAAAAACAGATAAATTAAAAATTCATCACTGGAGTTCATTATAATTATCATTCAGTGCAGTAAAAAAAATACCAAACACACAATGAGTTTTATTGTTCACCTAATAACATAATAAAGTTGTATTTGAATGTTTTATGATACTGGGTCACAGTGAATCATCAGTTTAGGAAAGTAGAGTTAGGAAGATATCACAATCTGACTTAAGGAATTATGCTCTGAGGCTAACAATATCTTATATGATATACCAATAATTAACTGCCATTAATTCTAAATTAAAGCGAGTCCAAAGCACACTAACATGATGCCATACTGTGGTTGTTTTAAAACTTCTTGTTCTTCATCTATTATTTCTTATTTCTTTAATGTTTAGCATTATTGTAATCATTGTGCTCCACTTTGAGCTCATTTAAAATCTCCGTTAACATGTTTTAGTTGTTTTTTTGGTCATTTTTGCAGCTCTTTTGTAAATTTTTTATGTAATTTTGTTTCATTGTTTAAAATATCTTGCTCTCCTGCCTCCTTGGTCATTTTATATGGTGGTTATTTGAGTTTCTTTGTGACAATTTTGGATTATCTTGAAGTAATATTGCATTTCCTTGTAGTTGTTTTGTTCGCTTTTGTTTGTTACAATATTTAAAATTTTGTGTTATTTGTTTGCATGTCTTTTGTGACTGTTTTGCTTCGTTTTCATAGTTATTCTGCATTTACATGTCTCCGTGATCTATTGTCTCTTTGTTTGGACTTCAGGCATCAACTGAAGTTGAACCAGCTCTGTATGTAGTCTCATTCACCTGCATTAAAATATACTCATAGACGACATTAAATGTCTATTGTGTGCACTCTTCTGTGCGTTCCTCCTTACCTCCACTGTGTTGTAGTACAGCATCACAGCTGGATGTACACCAGTGTCACCATTTATTTATTTATTTATTCTGTCTTTCACAGCTGACATTTGCTGTTGGATCTGAAAGCTTTGACACAGCCAAATGCTGTCATCACAATTATGGGGTCAACGTCAAACACACCTCTGTACACAGGCGCGCACACACACACATCACCTTCAGTGCCTGCCCACATGGATCACAGCTGCACAGCCTTAGGTTTCATCAAATAACACATTGTTTTATAAAAGCCTTTCTTTGATTGTCACTTCATAACGAATTACTGTCTTTAATCCAACCTTCATCTCTCTCTTTTGTAATATTAATATTTATTTTTCCATTCACACGCCAGAGGTTATTTGTCTACTGTCCTAACTTAATTTGTGAGGTAGGATTAGGTTAGGTACATTGACAAAACCTGGGGTGCTCCGAGGGTTGCATCATAACAGATAAGAAAGTCGCAGACAAGCAATTTGTCTGAAGTGTAAATTCATTTGTAGTATAAAATGGAAGTGGAAGTAATTAAGATGACAGATTGGGTGCAGCATGTTATGTGTCATTGCTGCAGTGCTCCCAGGATGGAGATCTGCCGTCCTAAACAAGGGTTCAGATGGCTCCGCATGCACTGGGAGCTCAGAGACACATTGAAGTGGTTCTTGTTTGGAGGGTAAAAAATGCTGTTCAGCTAACAGGAGGCATTTGTTATGCTGAAATAAAAATTTCCAAACACTATCTTGATGTCTTTATTGGTGGTGAGCAGAATATTTACAAAATATGCTCAGACTGTAGTCCTTGCCGCCTTATCTTTACCAGTCTGTTCTTTTCTTATCTGTCCGCTTGCTGCAGCCACACAGAATCATTAAATCTCACTCAGTCATATCTGATGATCTCCAAAATGCAAAACAAGTTAAAAACATTAAGATTCAATGAGACTAAATGGAACATTTAAATTCCTAAATGCATTCTTGTTTGAGGGTTAAAACCACCTCTGCAGCCTTCTGAATGAGCACACCAAATGACTCGGTGATAAAGAGACCGATTACCCAGCTCTGATTGACCAGTACACAGGCAGGCCTGCTCACTCTAAAGATAGCAGAAGCTATTTTATTGCCCCACTAATCTCTCCAAACTCCCTGCATTTTATTTCCTCATCGCCTTTCTCTCTCTCTCTGCCGTCTCTCTCTCTTTTATCTCTTTTTGTGCATCTCTCAAGGTCAACAGGTTTTCGCCTCCTCTGATGGTAGTCGACCATTTCCACTGAGAATTCTTTGATCGCCTCTTTAAGAAGTTGCTCTCAGGTGGACTTTGACAAGTAATTCCCTTTTATATGGGTTTGTGGATGTTTTGGAGAATCCATCCAGTTTTTGTTTGGTTTCCAAACATCGAGTTGGAGCCAATAATCCCACTTCCTCACGTCCTTAGGTGGTTTTGTTTTACTTGCTCAACATGATCACCTTAAGCCAAATATTTCCACATATGTAGGTGGTTGGAGGAACGTCATTAGCATGATTTCCCAGAGGCGCACTGAGCTTAATTATCAGCACGGCAGACTAGAGCAAGGCTCATCACATTAGGACGGAGTCCCTGCTGTTTATGCCCATGCTCCGCCAGGTCCCAGATGACTACCTGGAGATTCATTGCTGGCAAAGTTCAGCTTTCAAGAACTTGGAAACTTTCATCTTCCACGGTACAGCTTCTTGCTGTGAGTGCACTGAGGGGTCAAAATAATGGAGAAAATCCACTGCATGTTTAAATATGTAAGACTGGAGGCTGTGGTGAAGCATCTGTTGTAGTCTGTGCATACTGCTGTGTAGTATTTCAACTCCTTTTCTTTTAAAGAGAATGCATTCCTTTTCTTTCTTTTTTTTTAATCATTCAGCCTTTCATTAAGATACTCACACATACTCTACTTTTTGTGTTTTATTCTTAATGCACCATTGTATCCATGTCAGAGACTGTCCTCTGCTTCCCTTTCTGTACTTCCAACCTGGTTGCTTTGACTAGCTGTGAGAGAGAGAACAGACATTATCCAGTCCCATCTCTATTCCTCTGCAGATAGAGTGGAAAATGGAAATACTCCATGCATGTGGTCAGGGAAAAGGCAATTTCCTAGAGACACACTACTGTTATGCCCTGCCCTTTGTTATCCTTTGATTGTGACAGACACAGACACACATTCCCAGTGAATATACACAGTGACTAATCTGTCTAGTTTAGAGCCAACATTTTGTATATGCAAACACTTTTTACATAGTTTCATGTGACTGTTGATACAATGTGAGGGTGTGTGTGTATGTGGGTCACAGTCTGGGTTTACTGCCTCAGGCTGTTGTTGTAAATCAGCACCCAATTTACGTCACCTTGCCTGATCACATCTGGGTTATTATTATCTACACAGAACTCGACAGCCCACCTGTTCTATTCTTGGGAAGTGCATGCTCATATAAAAAGAAAAGGGGGGCGAGTATGATAAAGAAAACTGCAGAAGAGTAGTTCTGATCTGCGGCTGCGTACCTGTAACTACGCAATAACTCTCAGGTTTTCCAGCATCCTTCCAAATCAACATGTCCCACAACAGAAAAAAGCCTCGCCTTGGCAAATTAAGATTTATTAGCCTCATTTTGTTGCTGTTCTGATTTTGCCTACAACTTCACCTGAAGAGGACATTACGCAGAAGAAAAATGTGTTTTCTCCCCAGACTGGTGTGTTGATGTCTTTGCTATGCAGGATAATGTGACATCAAATGGGTTTGTGGTTACGTAAGGCCACAGTCTAAAGCTTGTGCTCTTTCATGTGTCTTTGAAGTGAACAGAAACAGAAGATAATGTTTCTGTTTGGGCAGCGGCCAGATAAGAAGTTTCTTGGGTGCTACTGACAATGAGGATACAAATAACAGCAAAAGGGAACCTGCGGTCCTGTGGCTCTTCTTTTTTGTATTTACACATCTGACTGCTCTCGTCCCAGAAGAGGTGGTGGTAACCGCCTGACTGCCTGTCTGGCTTATAGGTCAGAGAAGATAAGCAGGGAATTAGTTTATTCTAATGTATTCATTTCTTTTTTGCCAGCTGTAAGGCTTTATTTGTCTTCTGTAACTTGGCTCTTGTTCACTTCTCTTTATAAAACACTTTCAAAATTCATGCTTAGCAAAGAAAAACAACATGACAGAGAAGTAAGCAACTGTTTGTCAGTAAATCCTCTCTCTTCATCGTGGTTTACTCATTTGTAGCTGCTGAATCTACAGGGGCGTCTCTCCGTCTCTGCCTGGTTTACAGTTTTCGCTGCACTTAATACCTTCTATTTTATGTGACACTTTCCCCAAGGGAGCAAACAGACAGATGACATAACAGTAAAGCTTGAATTAAAGAGTGATGTATCCACAGTAGGAGAGCCACCCATTTCCTATTAAACTGAATTCAGCCCTGCCCATCGCTAACAGGGTTATACCAGTCGGCACAGAGTGGCAATAGAATTTGATCCAAAGTGGAGATCCAGGCATTGTACTGAAAGGGGCTTTGAAGCTCACACAATTGAATTTTATTTCAAGTATCTTGGGGAGAATACATTTGAGGAAAACTGTTATATACCACTACTGTTATGTTAGATACCAGGTGTATGAAAAAATATGGGACTATAATATATTGTATTTCTGATATTTTTGACAATAGTGGATTTCAGATTTCTACAGCTGAACGCAGGCGTTCACCTGTAAATATGTCACATGAGCACTTTTTGTGACTCTCTGGGTTTTTTGTAATAAACTAAACTAGTGATTTCTGCGTTAGAGGTCTGGGATGAAAGTGATTCAGTGTCACGCTTGGACGCCAGGTTATCACACACCTTTCTGATCCACAATCTCATTCAATCTATTTCTCTCATTTGCACTGCTGTGAACTTGTTTCACCATGTTAGGGAGCAGCTTTCCATTTCTCGCTATACCACTGAGAAAAAGACTCAAGGTTAATTTAGCTCAATAAGATGGTAAAAGCAACACTGAGTCTTTGTAAGGTAGTTCAGTATTCTCCGGTTTGTTTTATTTCATTTAGATTCCCTCCTATGTCGTCTTTGCCATTGACAAACCCATAAAAACCTTTTATACTAAAGAAGAGAAGCAAGCACATGAAGGTATTTTGCAATCCATTCACCTTTACAATGACATCTGCAGCCTTGCAGCTACCTGTGAAAACAGGCCATAGCGATGAGCAGTAAAATCTTGCACTCTGGGATGCCTCTGGCTGCTTTGGCCTCCCAAATCGATATTTTACTCCCTGTCTGAAGTGTGCAGGCACTTCAAAGCTAATGAGGTGTGCAATCAAACAAGTTGGCAGTCATGAAAAATACAATATGAGTAGTACAAGGCTTCTTGACTGAGAGGCTGTAAATGCAAAAAGAAAATATTAGTAATGGCAATAAGTAATGTAGGAAACTATAAAAACAACACACACTGTTGGTCACAGCCACTGGCAGATTATAACAAACAGAGTTTTTCTTTTTATAGCTCCTGTTTTGTCATTTTTTCTATGTACCTTAAAAGATCATATCCAGTCTCTGGCTTTCTGAGGGCGTGTGCAACATTTACAGTGAAAGTGGGACACGATAATGCCCAGCTAACTTGAGGCCCCTCCATTATTCAATGTCTCTTCATCTATGAGCCATTCTAACAGCCTGCTCAGTTACTCATGCGACTGGGGCTGCCACTCTCTTTCCACACATCTTCACTTTTTATTCGATTCTGTTGAGGAAGCTCTGACTGCTCTACGCTCTCCACCCTGTCATCCACCCTTAAATGCAGAGTGTTGATTGGGGAATGGGGGGTTAATAAAGTGTCAGCTGCTCGGGTCAATTAGGAGGTGAATGATAGAAGAACTCACAGCTTTCTATTGCCTGCTGGCTACACACTCCTTTTACATCCAGTATGTGTTTCAATGAGGAGCTTGAGTTTATTTTAAGCCTCATTTTCGCTGAGCTGTTCGGGCTGGTACGGTACACTATTATGTGTGTTTCCATTATAAAATGGGACCATACAACCGAACCATACCGCACCATTTATGGACCCCCTTCAGTTGTAGGTCCACAGGAAAATGCTATGGCACGGTTAAGGCAGAGCTACTGGGATCCACAATAAAATCCATTGATTGGCAGACAGAAAACACTGCACACGACAAAAGCAACCGTGAAACAAACTCAACACTGCTGTTCAGTTCCTGGTTCAAATGGAGCTGGAAAGATAATAGGACAATGATGCCTGCAAACAAGAGTAAGGTCCAGTCGCACAAAGCGACATGAATCGCTCGTACAAAAAAATAAAAAAGCCAAGCAGAACAAAAACAAGCTGCTAAGTGGCCTGATGGTATGATGATAAATTGTGACGTCGCTGCAGTTTAGAATTGTTTAAATATGTTAATCTCTAATAATATCTCTACCAATAATGTTTGTTACATTACAGGTATTTAGCAGACGCTTTTCTCCAAAGCGAATTACACTGGATAGGTAGCGTTAAGGGTCTTTCCTAAGGACCCACCTAGAAGGTGTTGATGTTTGTCCCCTGGGGGATTCAAACTCTGGTCTCCCACATGTGAGACAACTGAGCTATCCAGCTGCTAAATCTTAGAGTTTGTAATTTTCAAATGAGTGTACTGGTGGTACAAAGCAGTCTGTTCAAGTTTCAGTCTCCCTGGCTGCATGGCATCTTGGTGTCATGTCATCCTCTTTAATCACACTGTCCAATCCTCATAAGATTAAGCCACTGGGCCATGTAAGACCCTGTTAAAAATAAGCGTGTGAACCCTGCAGTGGAAAGTAAATAGCTGTTTCACAGTTTTTCAAATCTAAATTGAGAATTTGTCACAAAACACAGACGTCAGTGCTGTGCATGATCCACACTGTGCAGGATGGAATCAGGGACTCTTGAACAAAAGCTAAAATGAAGGATTGAACTGGGATTTTTCTTGTTAATAGTTGGTTGCTTACATTACCCACAATGCAGCTCATTTGGTAACAGATGTTTTGGTGATAGCAGCAAATGTAGACAGATGTGATAACTTTAGATAATTTTCTCTTTATACCGCTTTTTAAACCACAGACTACTGAAACAGACTAATTTGGGCAAAATCTGCAGAATTTCCCTTTAAAAAATATGCATGTCATTTGGTTCGTTCCCACACCTTTTAGATTTGAAAGGTTAAATGGATCTGTTTGGAGTAAACCTTTGATTTCAGGTACATTTGACATTTTTTTAGCCCTTTCCCCTGATTAAAGGTTTACAGAGATCCAGTCAGTCCCAGCTGCAGCTTATCTGATCAAGACAACCACCCTGCAAACTACCCTGGTCTGACTGATAAAATCTGGCCCTGACTCTGCTTAGCTGACAGTTTTAAGAGACTGCTGCCCTGAATCCATTTCTGTATTGATTGTTTTGGGGTCATGCTGTGCCGTTTTTCATTCATGAACCTGCTCAAGGTTTGTGTATCAGATTGGTTCGAATGCCGTCACTTCAGAGTAGGAGAAAAGTGGCCTTGGGTTTCAAGCACTCACCTTTGTCTTTGTGTTTCTTTCACTCACAGAAAGGATCATTACATAAAAAGATCATTAAAGTGTCGCTAGGCAGTGAGCTTTGAGAAGGTGGGCCCCTGTGGATAAAACATGAGGCCTCATGTTGAACTGGGAAGGTTGTGTTAGCATACGAGCTATGGTTGTTATATGGTTAGACGAAGGCTTGAAGATAATTCTGTAGACACAAGCTACAACAAGCTTAACAGAGCACACTAATAAGACAACTCCCCTTTACCAGGCCATATCTTTTCTCTTTTTCCATACAGTTCAGGTGTTATTTTTCTTTTGTTTTAACAATTATTTCCCAAAGCCCCCAGTGTTCACCAAGGGCATCACTGAAAACATCCTCCCTCCACATCCTGTTTGCTGCCCTCACAAACCCTCCTCCACCCCAGCCGTAGGATTGTAGCTGTCATCAGAGTTCTGCTCCCTCCTGAACATAAAGTTGCTGCTCTTGAAAAGAAGAAGCTGACATCTCATAAAATCAATATCTGATAAAAGATGTACTTGTTATTTTTTCAGTTACTCACCATCAAAGTTCAAGCTTTTCTAGCAACCCCAGCACTCCAAAACTAAAACTACTGTGACACTGAGAAATGTAATGGAAATCCAACCCGTGCTCAGAATGACTAAGAGCAGCAATGATAGCCCGTAGCACAGTCGATAACTGTTTGGCAGCGCAGGGCGGGAGACTTGGCTCAATCTGGAAAAGTGAGCTGCTCTATGGCGGGTACGCGTACAGGGGGAAAGTGTCTGAAAAAGCACTGCAGCAGTGCAAGATGGGCAAGGGGTGTTTTTTTTTCTTTTAGACATGAATCATTTAGTTTATATTAGTTTTAATCCCATTACACTAAAGACAGCATCATGTTTTTAAAGCTTTAAAAAAATTGTGTGGGCTGGAGCTCACTGGTTCTTTCTGGAGATTTAATGGTGCAAACAGAGCTCTGAGGAAGACACAGTAGTGTTAAAACATTTAAAAACCTCCTTTATTCTTTTGTAGTTTGTTTTCCTTTAGTTAAGAAGAACCTAATTCAGCTTCATACTGCTGGAAGATGAACACAGAAGTTATACACATTCACAGCTCCGTTCTTCCACTGCTGGACTTAAAACTATCTAGGTCATTATTTTATTTTATCTACATGTAACATCAGGCAACATATCAAAGGTTTAAATAGAAATAGTTCAGCATTGATAAAAGTGCCAACTTTATCAATGACAAGCTTGAGTTTAACTATTTCTGTAAAGCCTCTACTGCCACCAAGTGGTCTTCGGTTGGTTCTCCACTAATGTACACTTCCTGCATCTGTTTGGATGTTAAAAATTTCATTTTAAATAAAATGACTACAAAATTAGGAGTATTATCTTAGTAAAAGGTACAGATAGCAAATTGTCTTCAACTTTCTTCCACAAGACTGAACAAATAAAAACCAGCCGGTCTGCTTGGCTGCACTTAATAACAGATACCAAGATTAAACTCAAACAGAATTTCCCTTTTCTTATTTACGAGTTTGATATTTGCTAACAAGAAGAGCAACATGGCATGCCATACAATAATTGCTCTTTGTCAATTACATTGATTTCATGACAGCAGGAAGTCAGAATTATAATGGAAGTTTAAGTAATTGGGGTGGCTCTGTTTGAAAGCATAGACGTAAACATAAACACCTGTTTAATGTAATGTGGTCTGTTCTGTATTTTCTCTGCAGTGTTCATCATGGCTACCGGACTGCTGGTCTACCCTTTCGGCCTTAACTCCTCACTGGTCCGGTCTTTCTGTGGAGACTCTGACATCTACTACGCCGGCGAGTGCCAGATCGGCTGGGGCTACATGCTGGCTATTGTCGGAGTCATGCTCACCGTCTTCTTGCCCTTTTTTGCCAAATACGCACCAAAGGAGCAGCTGTCCCCCACCCCTTTGCCCACTCTGTTATAGTTTTGTTTTGTTTTTTTTACCCCTCCTGACCACTCGCTCTGACCAGGGCTTGATCTGTTTGAAAGACAACTGCATCTCATTTTTAAAAGCGATGGTACTTGGGAAGCTCTGCTCAGCCATACCTAAAGCTGTCAACAGCAGCTGCCTTCCTGCATCAGTAATATAATTAATTCAGATGTAATTTAAATTAGATGTTTCTGTTACAATACCACTCCACGGTCAAACTCAGATCTTTTTCCAGACTTATACTTTCTTCATGCCTGTTTTGCTGATGATCTGCTACGAAGTCATGATAAACTTAAGAATATTACCACTAACATACAAACCTGCTAAAATCTTACATATTTACCTTGTTTTGCTTTTATAAATGAAAACAAATCAACATTATGTAACATTCCAAAACAGACCTGAATTTGTAGGCATACACAGTAGAGTGGACCCATGATGTTATGTGGTACCATGGCTCCTGCTATCCAATGTTTCAATAAGATGTTTTCAATAAAACTAGACGAGAGATAGTTGAAGATGTGGGAAATTTGTGGATTTAAACTGGTGTTTCCTCCCTAAATGAGCTGCATCTGCGATACATTGAGTGGACATGCTTGTACAGTTAAAACTCTGACGCTTTGAAGGATTTTTCCCTTCAGACTTTGTCATCCATCGTGTGACCTGAACCAGTGGGAGGCAAGAATATACTCAAACTATCAGACACTGGATTGAGTAACTGTCACAAAGAAATGGACAACAGACGTATCAGACCTGCCGAGAGGACAAATATCTTCCTCCTTTCTTCTAAGGAGGCAAATCATTAAAACATAGTTGTTCTAGTGCAGTCTTATTTAAAAAAAAAAAAAAGTTGGAATACTGCTTCTCTGTTAGTCTTTTTCCCAGATTTGTTTGTGAAATGTACTTTGCTTGTTTTTTTTTTTGCTGTCTACAACACACAATACTAAACACTAATTCAGGAAAAAAATTATCGCAAAAGGCAGGGAGATGTGGAGATGTAGGATCTTTGTGAAAAATGCATGAAAAGATAGGCTTTGTTAATGGTAGAACAACTGATCTGGATTTTAAATGTGATCTGACCAACTTGTGCCTTTTAACATAACCAAGACAAGTGTTTGATGCAAATATCAGGTAATCATCCTTTTCTGCTGAATAATGTGGATCCTGTTCTGTGATGTGATTTTCTCTTGTGTATTTTCCCTCTAAGTGGTAAAGTGTTTCTTCTCTACTTGATGCAGTATGATCTCATTAACTTGAGAAAATGTTCTGGAGGGGGGAAATAGTCTTTGAATCCCTGAAGATAATGGCAGAAAGGAAAGCAAAGTACTTGTGTTTAATTACGCCCTGAGACATTTTTGCCAGTTATCCAGAAGAGGTGAATTGCTTGAGTTGCAGTATTAAAAGGTTATGACATGCAACTAACAGATTAATTCTCTGCATCCTTGCCACATGTGATACAGAGTTTGAGTGGTAGAGGAAGCTGTGTGAACATAACCTCTCTTGTTTATCAGTGAGCTGACACATGATTCACATTATATTTAAAATGTGACTTATAATAATTTGCTTTTTAAATCAGCTGGTGTGTTGGTGTGTTTTTGTTAACCCATGTTTCTTTCCTGTCATGCAAGGACAACTTGTCTTCTTTTCAACATACTGTTCCTGTACACTGCCAATTTCATCAAGCCTGACTTCCTTTTCTAGTGGGTGTTTATGTATGTAATCGTGTTAAATTTGGGGTTTACTAACAGATTAAACTTAAAGAATTCCCACATCTGGGTTCCCATAATGACGTCCTGACAAATTACTGTGATTATGTTGCCATATTTGAAAGATGATCGGGAGGAGAAATGTTGGCGTCGTGTTGGACCTCATACTGTGCTCGGCTGTGTGGGAATGACTGGCGTGACTGCACTGGACTTATTACCCTATTTGTTAAAATGTTGTGTGTAAAGTCTCAGCACTGGTGAAAATGTTTTTGGTAGAGTAGAACTATTGTTTTTTCCATTGTGATGTTTGACTGTAAATAAACTAACTGTTCTTATTATCACATTACTATTAACTGCCCCGTTTTTCAAAGCTACGTATATTTTCAGATTTTACTTCTTCGTGTTTGCTTTCCCTGAATTAACTTGTTGTTCTGTGATATTTCTTTGTAATAAAAATATTTCATAACATAAAAAGAGAGGCTTTACTTTCCATTGAGGTTTTAATAAATAATGTTTATATTTGTTACCCCCCCCAAAAATACATAAACATCTGAAGAGAACAAGTGAATTTCACTGGTACAGAATACAAGAGAATAGAAGCAGCTTTCAGGTAAAAAACTGCAACAATTGCTGAATCATGTTTTTGAAAACTTTCCAACAGGAACAGGTCAGAGTAAAACTCACTAAGCATATTTTCCTCTACCGTATTAGAACTGGTATCATTTCTTTCTATAATTCTTATGCTGCTGAAGATACCTGTCTGTGCTCAGACTTCACTGAGCTTCTTGACCAGCGCTCTCATTTCTGCATCACAGACTTTGACAGTCTCCTGAGCGTTCCTCAGCTCTGAGGGCAGGCCGGGTCTCACAGACACGCATATCAAGACATCTCTGCTGCGATCATAGTTGCCAACACAGCGATGGACCTGACCTCGGATGAGACGGGGCAGCGCGTGCTCCTGTTGGACAAGAAACAGAAATGAATAGCAGACTGCAATGCTTCTTGTTAGCTTGATAGAACTTTTAATGACTTTGCAGGTTTTTGTGTTTTATCAGATGGGACAGAAGTTTATTGACGGTGGTAACATACTTTCATACATATGCTCTATAAACTACAATAATTCTTTTAACTAAAGTGCATCATAACATCATAAAAAAGACCATGAATTTAAGAAAAAGTACTTAACAAAAAGGTATACTTACGTTTTCATAAAAAATACACTGCACAACATGCTTCCCATCTCTCATGAGGAAGTTTTTGGCTCCGTAGCTTCCCAGAGTGACGGCAGAGTCCAGAGTAGCTGTGGGAGATGCACAACCTGTCAGATTAACGGAGCTCAGAAACACTCAGCAGGGCATGCTGGGGAAACAGCAACTACAAATCAACTGACCAAATATCTCAAATAAGTACGGCACTTTGTCTTTAAACTGGCTCCAGTGTCTCATTCCATCAATAACGGCAGTCAGGATCCTCAGTGAGTTTTCAATGGCTGGCTCCACTGGGAGTGTTTCCTGTTTGCACAAAGCAAAAACAATATAACCAATACACTTTTATTTTTAACTAAAAGTATCATAAACATTAATTACAGCTTCCGAAATTTCTCTGTGGTATTAAATGTTTTTCATACACTTTTTATTACTACCTGAGATTTAGTTGGTTGAGCCGTTCGGGGTGTATTTAAGCTCTTTTTCTCCACAAAAGATGATTTCTGTTCCACAAAGCTGTTAGTAAACTTCCAGGACTTGTTAGCTGGCTGTGCAGCATGAGCAGAGGGCCTCCTGGATGGTGCGTCAGGAGAAGGAAGAGGTCTGGACTGCTGGGAATACTGATGTGTGGAGGTAGAAGGTTTGCAAGATGACACCTGAGCCATCTGAGAGAACCCTGTATGGGATGATTGCTTGCTTTGTGTGTTCTCACTGCCACAAGAGCCTTGGTAGCTGCTCTGTCTGGAATCAACACCAGATCTTGAATCCTGTTGTCTAACTGAGTTACCGGGCTGTCCCATCTGGGATCTGAAATAAAAATAAGCCTTATTTTTGTCATGAAAGGAAAACCCCTTGTAAAGTCTCTGTAAACTGTTGAGGTCACAACATGTTTTTATTCAAGAAAATTGTGACATACAATTACCTTTTCTTCGGGCAACTGAATTCTCCCTAACAATTTTATGCTTTGGTATTTTCTAAACATAAAAAACTAATCAACCTTTTGTTGTCACTGTGACTTTGGCTTTGCTATTTCAGATATCAAACAGTTGTCATGCAGATGATAAGAGAGTCAAAGAAATATAACCTTTGGGCTCCATCTTTGTATGGGTGTGCCATGGGTGCATAGGTCCTCATTGGGGAAGGTCCAGGAGCAGGCCTGTTGCCGCCATACTGCTGTGGTGGAGCAGACTGTTGGATACCTTGTCTGCTCCACTGGTGGCTTTCTGGAGCACCAGAAGAGTGACCTAAAGACTGATTAGATCCATATGTACCTGAGGAGAAATACAATGCATTTTAAGTGGTAAATCCTCTTATAGCTTTGTTTGTTTGGGTTACTTCACTTCACAGGGAGACAATTTATTATTAAACTGCTTTTTTTTTGTAGAAAATATAATCAAATGTATTAAGCACCCAGGGAATACAGTTTTTAATGGTACAAACATAAAAAGGACTATTTTTTTTGTTTTCCAGACTTTAAAAAATACTCTTGGCATTGTTTGAAATCATTTGCAACATGAGCTCCTTTATATTAACCTGTTAGTGCACTGCCATCTAGTGACAGAACTATGGAGAAGGATTCAAGACTGAATGTTTTACCTGAGGCAGTGTGAGGAGCAGCTGAGCTGGTGCTTGCTGTGTATTCACTGTGGGAAAAGAACTCATTCTCACAGGGAATGGAAGTCAGAGGAATTCTGTTTCTCCTCCTCTGATTAAAGAGAGGCACAGGGAGATAGCCTGGTGGGAAAAGGAGAGGAAAAGCACATGAATTTTAATACACATGATATACTATAGATTTACTGACATAACATTTTTCTCTGGCTCAATAACACACAAATAGTAATAAATCAAACATTACTTACTTAAATGTAACAATGTAATGTTAAACAGTAATAACTCTCATCTGACTTACTCAAAGCAACCTATAACTATGAAAACAAGGAGGGGAGTGCATTAGTGTGCAGACAGAAAATTTCCCTTTAACCAACCTGGCTGGTTTTCCTGTCTCTTCATTGTCTTTAGTTTAACTAGCCTGGTAAAGAAAAGCATAAAGAAAAACCATACTTACAATTGGTAGTTTTGGTATGTTTCGATGACTGATTACTGTTCTAAATAAAGTTTAAAAAGTGGCTGGTTAACTTGCTGATTTAGCAACGTGTGTTCTGTAATGTGAAGATGGCTAAGCTAGCATTTTACACAGTTTAACTGAGAATACAGTATAAAATAGAGGCACCAGTCATCGCTGTTTACTTTTTATATCACTTTCTATTTTCAACAAACAACTAAGATTATTACCAAGTATTTTATGGCACAAATTTGTTTAAAAACTAATATAAAAAAGAAAAAAAGATGAGTGAGACAGGGAGAAATGGCGCAATTCGCGTCAGCAGCGGCAGGCCTGCGCGTTCCAAAATTCAGCGGTTAGGATGTTGCCTTCACGCCCCAAAGGGAAGCTCGGACGTTTTTAGAATGCGCGAAAATAGTCTTCCGTTACTTATTATACATATATGTCTATGATTATAGCCCCTCCCCCCTTTTGTTCTTCTTCAACTTTCAGATGGAGGAGGCAAATACGGATTTAGTATTTGGTCAATAAATGATCAAGTAAACACACACAAACAAGCAAGCATACAAAAAAACAAAACAAAACAAACAAACAAAAAACTTAACTTAATCCAGCAAATCGGATTACAAAGTAGTGTTGGATTGTATAGTCCAACACAAACTGGACTGAAAAGAAAATAAATACAATTTTATTTGTCCTTACTGACTTTTTTAAAGCTACTGTCTTAAAGTGGAGCCTGGGAAATTAAACAGAGTGCATGTAATCACACTAGTCCAGGAAGCACTTATGCCAATTACTCTCACTTAAGATAATCAAGCTAACCACAGAAAGACCCCAACAACAGATTTGCTTTCAGTTTATTATTCTATGAAGGGAAACCCAAGATCGGCAGTAAAATGATCAAATTACTTTAATTTGATGCAAGCCATCTTTGGCTGGATCTATAGGAAAACAAATTGGACAAACAGACTGAATATTGTGACATCCCTACATTATTGTGACATGCTTCTGAGAAACTTAATAACGTTTCATATGAAACACAGGGGAATTCAATAACAAATAGTATGAACGTAATTCTGCACTGCTCTGCTGTATACGCCTGTATTGTCCCCAGCGCTGCACAAGAAAGCCTAAACATATATTGTGCAACGCAGATTTGAGTAGGTCTTCCTTCGTCTTCTAGAAGTTTCAGTTCTTGGGTTAGGCTATATAATGTTCGTCAGAGTACGCGAGCTAGCGAAACGTTGGTCCACACGCTGATTGCGGACTACCAGTCTGGTCTGGCAACCTGCATACGCCGTTCAAAGGGAGGCGCTAGTCCGCAGTAGTTTCTGGAAGGAACCTCATGCTTGCACCATGGAGAAAGTGAGTGCTCTGTAACTCTTTTAGCATTATGTTATTAAATAAATTTCATATAGTTGTTGATTGTTCGTCTGATGGGCGTTAATTTTTTTTTATTTCCGATAGTAGTAATTAGGCAGTTGGGGTTGTTAACCAGCATTGTTTTTCTTAATGGGGCATTTTACTGTTTGCTGATATCAACTAGCTAGCTAGTTAGCTTAGCGTCATTCACTGTAGGCATGCAACTAAATGAGTGCTGCGGCTTGATTATGTTGCTTAGCAGAATATACATTTGGAGTAATATTTAGCAATGTTGTTACGTTTTAAATGAACAACAAAAAAATCTATCTAAGGTTTCAGATTAAGTGTTCTTTTTTCCTATAATGGTAGCTAACTAGCGATTGCACACGGACAGTGTTTAGTGTCCTATAAACCTAATGTGTTAAACTTCAGTATGTCACATTTGGTCGGACATTGAAGTTGTCATTGCAAGATTTCCTAATCAATTTTTATCATGGCGTATTTCTTGAATACATCAAAGCAGTATTTCGACCCCTACAAATCGTTCTCGGTTAAGTGGTTAAAAGTAACTCGAGTTAGCACAATCTCGGTGGATCAGCTAACACGAGTTCACACGATGACCGCTGTAATAAATGAGCTAACGTGGATTTTTAAAGTTACTACAATATAATTTTTATTCTGCCACGGTAGATAACTAACATTGTAAAAAGTGATAATCCGTGTATGTCACATGTTGCGGGAGTAGTTCTGGTTTTGGTGTAGCGTTATCTTCCCCAGCCTGCCGGAGGATCATTCTAGATGCACATGCTGCTGTCATGGCTACAGCCGCATTTGGTTCGCAACTGTCGCGACATCTTGAATTTTCCATGTTGAAAGTGCAAAGTATTTGGGCTTGTATTTTAATTTAACTATTATAACAATTTATCTTAACTTATCGAGATACAAATGAAGACTTACAGGCAATAAGAGCTGTTTGCATGTACAGATAGGCGTACAGAGATTGTAATTGTAATGATTAAAAAAATGAACACAAGGTTATGTGTTTATGTAACGTAAGTGGCAGTCTTGAAGCTTATTTTTACTACCGCTGCTTTACACGGTTTCACAGTCATGATAATATAGTAGATAATTACTTGTTATATACTGGTCATTTTAACGATTTAATGATATCAATATACATTTCAGCGTCTTCACCGGTGTCTTACCAGCTTTACATTATGAAATCAGTAGTGCAGTAGATTGACAAATTTTCTTTATTTATTGGACTGTAGAGCTGTTAATTTGTTTATGGATTAGGTGTGTTCACATAACTTCAAAACTTCAAATATGAATACATTTTGACAATATTACAAACAGAAGTAAACTTATTCAAGCAAAAGCAAGAAATTATAGAAAAAATGTACATTTTGCAGATTTGTGGTCATATCAGTTCCTGTGTACAGGTTTGACTGAATTCAAATTATGTGTTGCATTGACATGTTTTTATATCTGAACAGCTTAAAGTCTTCAAACCTAGTGTGACTGTTTTATAAGTGTAAATATATATTTCTGTTATATTTATATTTGGCTTCGAGGCAAATTTTATATATTTATATTATATATGTATATATTTAATACAAGTTAAAACAAAAAAGACTGCAGACAATGTACTAAACTTCCACGTTTGTTTCCCAAAGGGCCACAGCTACAGTAAGACTTCTTTATGGGACAAATGCTTTTGGTACCTGCGGAACTGAACTTTTATTATTTACGACTTATTCTATTCTACAGTCATTTAGCAGATGCTTGTCTCCAAAGCGACTTACATCAGAGAGTACGTGATGAGGTGGTTAGGCAGTAGCATTAACGGTCTTGCCCAAGAACCCAACTGGAAGGTGTTAATATGTCCCCTGTGGGATTCAAACTCGGGTCTTCTGCACAGGGGACGGATGCCCTGCATACATACATACATACATACAGACAGACAGACAGACAGACACACACACACACACACACACACACACACACACACACACACACACACACACACACACACACACACAGCTGGAAAACAGCCAGAAATAAGTATTGGTTGTTAATATCGGCCCAGTTTTACTTACCAGACTGATACTGATATGTGAAAGAATTGCTAACATCTGACAAAACTTATATTAACAACAATATATTGTGCATCCCTTATAAAATGTTATAATTAATATAAAAACTTTATTATTTTGTCACGTGTCCCTCCAAAAATATCCATAATATATTTAAACTCTTAATAGATAAGGTGATGAACATCAAAATGACCAAGTCCAAACCCACCTTCACATAAAGATATGGTACATATTCAACATGTACAGTGTCTGGTGGATGTTGCCTTAACTGTAAAATAATGAATCAGGCTTTTAGTCACTTCAGGTGAAGTAGGAGAGGTTAGGATAGTGCTGTCATTTATTTAACCGGAGCTATATTGTTCCTTTTAAAAGCAGAATGCAAGACACATGGACAGCGTCTTAATTACTCATTCCCAGCTGTGATGATTAACATAATTTGTTTTTTATGGTTATAAAGTTTATGGTCAAGAGTCACTGTGTGATAACTACTCAAAGCAGACAAACCAAAAATTTGTTTTGTAAACTAC
The DNA here is from genome assembly GCF_017639745.1 of Melanotaenia boesemani. Classification (NCBI taxonomy): domain Eukaryota; kingdom Metazoa; phylum Chordata; class Actinopteri; order Atheriniformes; family Melanotaeniidae; genus Melanotaenia; species Melanotaenia boesemani. The sequence continues at coordinate 4,062,243 of NC_055696.1, forward strand.
TGTTCTTCATTATTTACACGCTTATGTGTCATTTCTTCAATGTTTTGTCTTTGCATTTCTGCTGACTTTGATATACAGTTTTTTTAATTGCTTGAAGAGTCATTTCAAGCAATTTGCATTGAATACACCTGGAGAATTATGGTTGTACATTAGCTAAATGAAAACATTGAATAATTTCTCTTTGCATCACTTTTGCACCTGTCTGATGAGAACAGCTGAAAGGTTGTCATGTTCTTTTTTAGAGTTGTACTACTAACAGCTGCAAAGGTTGTATTCTCAGCAGTCAGATCCATTTTAGTGGATCTTAGGAATGTGTGCATGTGGATTTCTAGCTTTAGTTATGTATGTGTCTGTGTGTCTAATAGGTCTCAGCATTGAAAGATCAGGGCAACAAGGCTCTGAGTGCAGGAAATATCGATGAAGCTGTACGTTGTTACACTGAAGCCTTGACTATCGACCCATCAAACCACGTTCTGTTCAGTAATCGCTCAGCTGCCTACGCCAAAAAAGGCAATTATGAGAATGCTCTCCAGGATGCTTGTCAGACTATCAAGATTAAGCCTGACTGGGGCAAGGTGAGACATCCTTTGTTCTGAATTCACTGTGTCAGATGTGTTGAAATAAATTAAAAATGTTATCAAAAATCTTACAACTTTGATCAACCAGGGCTATTCCCGCAAAGCTGCTGCACTGGAATTTCTTGGTCGTTTGGAAGATGCTAGAGCGACATACCAAGAGGGACTTCGCCAGGAGCCCAGCAATCAGCAGCTAAAGGAGGGCTTGCAGAACATTGAGGTCCGGCTTGCAGGTACAGACAAGAACATTTGCTTGTTTTCATTAAACAGAAAAAGAAGCATAGTAATGTGAAACCTATGAGTCATTTTTCAGTCCTATGTGGGAAGGGTTGGAAATTAATGCGTAGTAGATCTTTAAAGTAAAATTGCATTTTATCTTTCCAAGTTTTAAAAATGAGGAGGCAGTCTGCTTAGCTTTGAGTGTTATTCATTCAGACAATAGAAAAATAATTGAGAGGGAAAAAACTGATGCATCCCACAGCATTGGAGGTTGTGTGTGCACTCTGAAGCCTCAATTATGACCACTGATGAGAATGAACTTGTGTTTCTCCAGAGAAATCAATGATGAACCCCTTCGCCATGCCCAACTTGTATCAGAAGCTGGAGGGTGACCCTCGGACCCGGGAACTGCTGTCAGATCCCAGTTATAGAGAACTACTGGAACAGCTGAGAAAAAAACCATCAGATCTTGGCACGTATGTGGATTATCTTAACTTTAATGGCTTCTACAGAAGAAGACTGCAGACAATAAATAAACATGAGATTAAAAGTAGTTTGAGATGGTTATTGCAGAGAAAAATATTCATAATTGTTCCAAATTGGTCAGAATCTGACATTTACTTGTTGTATATGTATGAAATAGTAGACAAGTGTTACTTGAGACAGTGAAACAAAAATTCTTCAAAGAAATATCAAGATTCACAAAACATACAATATTGGAGTTTGTGATAGAACACCTTTATTTTTTTTATTATTTTCAAGATATTTTTTTTATTTGCTGCTGTGCTTGGAATTGTTGTCCTGTTCCATGACCCAATTTCAGCTAAGCTTTAGTTATTGGACAGATGGTCTCACAGAGGTGTTCATGATTAACTCAGTGACTGCAAGGTGTTCATGCCATAATGTTAATCCAATGCTCCATTTATATAATTAAATGACTTGATGTCCTGTTATGTAAAGCCTTACAAGTAAAGGAAAGAAAAGGTTTATGCTCTAATTCTGAGCAAATGAAAATTTAAGGAGGGAAAAAAAATGCAGATGAAGTTCAAAAACCTTTTTATTAACTAAGATTCTTGTGGCATTTGAAATGCATTTATGTGCTTGATTGTCTTGTAGGAAGCTGCAGGATCCAAGAGTGATGACAACCCTCTCTGTGCTGCTAGGATTGAACCTCTCTGAGATGGAGGAAGAAGAGGAGCCCACTCCTCCTCCTCCCCCCAAACCCAAAGAAACTCAGCCACCTCCTCCCAAAGAGGAAGACCTCCCTGAAAACAAGAGAATGGTATAGTGGCAAATTGTAAATTTCATATCTTCAGATGATTCCCACATAATGTTTGATAACTCCTTATGTTCTTCTTTTATTAACAGGCCTTAAAGGAAAAAGAACTTGGAAATGCAGCATATAAGAATAAGAACTTTGAAATGGCGCTAAAACATTATAAAGAAGCCATTAAGCATGACCCAACCAACATGACTTATCTATCTAATCAAGCAGGTCTGTACCCTCTGACATTTAAACGAATACGAGCCTCACATTTTTATTACAATAAATATTTTCTTATTATTAGAGTTGAGCCAGATTCTAACGGTTTGACTGAAAGTGTTGTGCAGGATGAGTTTCTGCTTTCACAAACTTAGAAAAGTGTAACAATTTTTGTATTTTTAAATGTTGAATATGTGTCATTCTTGTTATTTCAGCTGTGTATTTCGAGATGGGGGACTTTGAGAAGTGCAGAGAGCTGTGTGAGAAGGCAATCGATGTTGGCAGAGAGAACCGAGAAGATTACAGGCAAATTGCAAAGTGAGTTCTTCCACTGAGCAGGTCAAAAGCAGTGTTTTAGTGCTTCCCTTCTCAGTGGTCCCTAATTTGACAGAGCCCTCTATGGAACCTTACATAGAATATATAAACTAAACCACATTAAGTTTTGGTTTTGCATGCTCTCTTACCTCATTGGTAAGAGATTTATAGTTGTTCTGAATGGCCCTGCTGACAGTTGAACAGTAAAGCTAAAATTTATATGGTTGATGAATTATTTATATACATTTTGGATTGAATAACCACATTTTAGGCAGCTACACCAAAATGGTAAAAACCAGCCCATAAACAGTATTAATATCAAACACATCCTAATATTTTTCAGATCAGAATCAGAATCTCAAGCCATTGACGAAGGATACCTGGGACTGACTTCATGCTGTTGACATGGGTGTTGCTAACTTTCACAATTAGTTGCAACACGTCATTTTAGTACACGCTTTGAGTAACTGAACTTGTGGAAGTACTGCTTTTACACCACTATAGTTAATACAGTAGTCACTCATTATTGAGGGGCATTAAAACAGCATGATTTGTAGGCAGTTGTACAAATGCAGTGTTTCTCAGTCCAGGACTCACTGCCTTGCTGGTTTTAGAGGCAACCCTACTTTAACACCGCTGAATGAAAGGAATGGCTTGATGAGGAAGTTCATTAATCTGAATCAGGTGTGTTGGATTAGGAGTATGTCTAAGACATGCATGTTCTGGGGACCTGGATTGAGAAACACTGCACAGAGGTGACCATGTGAAATAATTGCACACACTCAAGTGTTTGCAGTTAGGAGCCCAGGGAATCTTTTGGTCCTGTGGATTATGAGGTGCAGCTTCAGTGGACCATGCATATTATGCTGCATCCTGCAGTTATGCTAATATGTTGTGATCTGCATCATTGGAGGCCAGAGGCCTGTACGATGAAGCGTTATTAACGTACCCTGGATATCTTTCTGTTACCTGGGTTGACTTGCCCAGACTTTCAGGATCTGGATAAGCGGTACGACGAAGCTGGTTATTAACTCTGGAAAACCCTGGGTTGAATTACAATCTTGATCAGTGCACGCTCATATAAAAGAGGTGGTGTTTGCAGCGTCGGACCAATCGCAGACATGGAGAAACCCTGCAGAGCACCATATTTCTCTATGGAGGAGCAGACAGTTATTCTTCAAAAAAATGAAGAACTTAAACACGTCATCCAGGCCAAAAGCAACAATGCTGCTGCAGCAGAAGCCAGGAAGGAATGCTGACAGAAAATTGTAAACTCTGTTAATGCGTAAATTTGTGAGATTGTACAATATTAATGCATGGGACAATATAAAGCGACAGCAGTCTGATAACTCAATTTCACTTTATTATGGCCCACACGTTTTGAGCAGAGCGCTTGCTCAATGTCCTTCCTTTTTTTTAATATATTTTCCATTCAGTTCTGTTGAGGCTCAGAACCCACGTGTGAGTGCATTGTGTTGAAATTGGAATATTAATTCCTCACCATGATGGCATGAGTAGTTGTGCGTTCCATAAATTTATGGTTTTGCGGTTATGCTATGTGCAACCATTATTAACAACCTTTTTTTTTTATAGAGGCAACACTAGTGGAGCTAAATGGGCTTAGGAAAAGTACAAAAACATACTTTTAAAGTGGATTTTAAAGTGCATCTATCTCTACAAACTCTTGCTCTCCTAAGAGCTCCCCTCACTGTTCGCACACCATTGTGGACAGTATGTTTTAAAATGGGCAGGATATTTCCATAAGAACTGATTGGTATGGAGGTGGAGCTTTTATACTGGTTGATATCCAGAACATGAAGCTGGGCACACACATAAAGATTACTGGGCTGTTTTTGCCCTGATTTTCCCCCTTCCCGACCAAGGACGGCAAACTCCCAAATTATCTTACGTCTTATAAGATTATCCTGTGGTCTGAGGTGTGTTTAAAAGCGAATTTGTCTTGACAAATCGGCTCCGCAACGGGTCATGGCCAACAATCACAAGTATTAAACGTGTCCAATATTAACGAGCTAAAATCTAAACGTTTGTGGGGAAAGTCGACGGCTCCTGAGTTGTGACATTGTGGATGGTGACGTGGAACAGAACGCAGCCAATCAGACAGCTGATGGGGAGCAAGGAAGGATATAAAGTCTGTCTTCACGCTGTCTCCAGTCTATTTTTTTCAGTTCTGGATTTTTCTGTTAACAATAGTTGCAAGGCCACCATTATTACTTCATCATGTAGGTCCTCTGCCATGCTGGGTGTTGTGTTTTCCAGTTGTTGCCATCGTTCTTCTTTTTTCTTAGATCACGTTTGATCACACGAGATTTCTGGCTCTGTGGACTAGATTCTAGATTGGCTGCGGGACAGAATCGTTATGTGTGTGTTGTTTTGTGCTGAGATTATCGGAGCACACCACACACAGTACGATCAATACTGTTAATTGCCTGATGTTTTTTATCTTCATGTGCGGGGTCTCTAACGGATAAAAATATCTTCAAACTTATGTTGTACCAGCCTTAACCTTCTTCGGAGAATGTTAACCGTTCAGCGTAAGTTACATGGTGATTGACCCCGGTAAGAAGTGAACCAGCTTCGTAGTGCACAAACCTCAGGGTTAACCCTGAAGTTACCCGATTAAGAGAAAATCCAGCTTCGTCGTTCAGGCCTCAGGTCAATTATTCAGGCTCCTTGCTGTGTTTTTTTTTGGTGTTGCAGAGTGGTTTGTCATGTTGTAGTAACAGCTGCCATCAGGGAGCCAAAGATGGTCAGCAAAACATTACAATGAGGCCACTACTGTACATTAGTGGTATTCTTTTAACTTATTCGTGATTTGAATCAGTGTTGTCAACTTAGCACCCTCTAGTGACTTGCAGAGAAAAAAAAAAAGACTAGCGACAAATCTAGCGACTTTTTCTGGTATTATTGGAGACTTTTGGAGACTGACGTGAATGAACGTAGTTTATGCTTCCCAATGAGGAGCGGGTGCTGCGCAGACCCCTCCCCGTACACAGGAGAGCTCCCAGCTGTATTCAGAGCAGACGACGTTCACCTGTGTTTCATGACCAGGCTGCAAATTAAACGTACAAAACTGCTGCTGGAGGATCCTGAGCTGGCTTACCGTCGGATAGTAATGTCTATTAATAAGGAGTGTGGACAAAAATATTTAAAGAGTTAAGTGTTGTGACATGTTGTAGACTCCTAATTAAAACACAAAAGACACTTAAAAAACTGAACTAAAAATAAAGAAAATATTGACAGAATTATTTAATTTATTTATTTTTGCTGTTCTAAACATTTTTAGGTTGTCTTTTTATCAATTTTTGCCTGTCCCACAACATCCCTCTTTATGGCAGCATCCATGACAACTATATGTACTAGGCTAACTATGCTAATTAGCGACTTCTAGCGACTTTTAGGAAAGCCAATAGCTACTTTTTTTACTGAGGAGTTGGGAACAGTGATTTGAATGCTGTGGTAGATGCAGGTTTATTGTATTCATTTAGTTTCTGATGATATTTTCAAAGACAAACAGGAAATTTATGCTACCATGTTGGGTACCGGTACTCATTATTTGAACAAAAAAAAATTTTCTGTCTTGCTGAAGGCGTTACCTTTCAATCTATTTGTACTTGAGAGTACTTGAATGTTGATTTCTGCTTCTATCTGCTTTGTTCAATTTATGGTCAAGGAAACATTTGCTCTCTGAAAAATAATGTCTTTACAATCCTTTAATTATTGCTCTCTGAAGTAACTGGCTTCTCATCTGTGTCCTCCCCCTCTGTTTACAGGGCCCTGGCTCGTATTGGCAACTCATACTTTAAGCAGGAAAAGTACAAAGAAGCAGTTCAATATTTCAACAAGAGTTTGACAGAGCACCGCACTCCAGATGTCTTGAAGAAATGTCAACAGGTGCAGTGGCTCAAAAAAAAAATTTATACATATAAAGCTATTACATACTTAAGGAGAACAGAGAGCTTTGTTCTTGTTGTCAAGGCAGCAAGAACAAAATGATGTCATTTTATTGTTGCTGCTCGTCCAAGAACAATTGTGTGATTGGTCCAAAATCTGAAGTAGGTGTAGTTAATATGAAAAGCATAAAGTGGAAAGTTGTCTGTTTGAGGCGATGGGAGAGCCACATGCACAACCCTGCCCGGCCACTTAAGTAGTAAATTACCGGGCCAATTGTACACTGCACATAAAGACACAGACACCACCCTACACTAGTCTACGCCCCATCTCAGACAAGGCTTCATGTGAAGTATGAAATAACTGGACCAAAACCAACTTTTTTTTTTTTTTCTTGTTCTTGCCACCTCCATGAACAGGAACAAAGTTTTCTGTTCTTTCGGAGTATGTAACAAGCTTTTGTTCTCAGATTTTTGATTTTCACAACAGCAGTTTCTAGAAAATAAAACTAGGTAAATAGTTTAAGGTGCTTCAAAGCATCATTTACACCTTGATGCTGTCTGTGGTCCTGCAGGCAGAGAAGATCTTGAAAGAGCAGGAAAAAATTGCCTACATCAACCCTGAGTTGGCACTTGAAGAAAAGAATAAAGGCAATGATGCCTTCCAGAAAGGTTTGTGAAATTGTTTGTGTGTTAATTGTCATGTAAGTCTTAAAGAACTTTGGTAAACAACCCCACCCTCCATCTGTTTTTCTCACAGGAGACTATCCATTAGCCATGAAGCATTACACTGAGGCCATCAAGAGAAACCCCAATGATGCCAAGCTCTACAGTAACAGAGCAGCCTGCTACACAAAGCTGCTGGAGTTTCAGCTGGCCCTGAAGGTACAGTATATCCTTTTAACTCAATGTTTTTAACTCAAGTATACGTTTGAATGTCATTGTAATGCTTCTTTTTCTTGTCAGGATTGTGAAGAGTGCATCAAACTTGAACCAACATTTAGTGAGTATCTTACATTGGTCTTCCAAAAACCACATAAATGTTTGGCCATAGTGTGGAAACGTGCAAAATCATGTAACACTTCTGTCAACAGTTAAGGGCTATACACGGAAAGGGGCTGCTCTGGAGGCCATGAAAGATTATTCCAAAGCTATGGATGTCTACCAGAAAGCCCTAGAGCTGGACTCTTCCTCAAAGGTATTTTATAAGGGGGGGCATGAATAAATGAATGGCAGTTATGCATGTAAATGAATAAATATTGGATAATATAACCACCTGTGTAAAATCTTGGCCATACCGAGCACCAAGATGGATAATTAAAATATAAAACCTGTTTCTGGTATTAAAGAATCAGGTAAATGACAACATGTTAGCGCCTCCCTTCCCAGATCATCTTTGAAACGGAGACTAAAACTGCGGTATACTTTGAAAATGTTCATTGTACTCACGCTTGCTGTGAAGCGCATGTGTGAACAGCAACTGAGGAGAAAGTCAACATGATGTTTGACAAAATTTCTATATGTGAAACTGCTTTAACATTGTTTATTTGCGATCAAAGAGACTGACTGTAATCATCATCTGCCTTCTCCATCAGGAAGCCTCAGAAGGCATGCAGCGCTGTATGGTTAGTCAAGCCATGAGGAATGACAGCCCCGAGGAGGTGAAGAAAAGAGCGATGGCTGATCCAGAGGTGCAGCAGATTATGAGTGACCCAGCCATGCGCATGATCCTTGAGCAAATGCAAAAGGACCCTCAGGCACTAAGCGAGTAAGTTGGCAGACTTGAAGTATCCGACATTTCTCTTGCTTTTTATGAAACCATGTGTTTCTGATATCTCCTGCCATCAGTGTAGATTAACATGCTGCCTGCTTGATCCACAGCCACTTAAAGAATCCAGTTATTGCTCAGAAGATACAGAAACTCATCGATGTCGGGCTGATAGCCATCCGCTGATGGGAGACCAGAGGAGCACATGAAGAAAGTTCAAGACAACTGTGGAGCAACACACAGATCCCTCAGTTATAATACATCCTCTTTTCTTGCCTTTAAATTCAGAATTATATTGTCCTTGTTCGCACTAGGACTTTGTGTGTATGTTGGATTTTTTTAATGTTTTCTTTCTTTCTTTCTTTCTTTTTATAAAATCAGATTCACAAACTTTACATTGTATTTGGGGGGCACATCTTGAGTGTCTGGAAAAGATTAGGACTTGGGGCAACTTCATTGGAAAACTGAATTATAGGTGTTTTAATACATCTGAAATATCGCAATGCAGTGCACTGTTATGCTCAGTGTTTAAAGGGGAAATCCATCCTAAAGCTGTTCTCATATTCTAATTGGTACATAGTTCTGATAAATGAATAAAAATTTTACTCAAGTTCAGGATTAAGTTTACTCAGTGTTCTGGGCATGTTTCTTCGAAGTTAAACTAAACATGGTGCTTTAAAGTTGACTTATCCAGTTAGTAGTACTCAGTGCTTCCTCTTTTGGTCATCTCAGGGGCAAAGCTCAGCCTGTCCCATCTACCTGCTGAACTCAGGTTGGGAAACTGCATAAGCACCAAGGTGTATCATTATTATTCTGAGTATCAACTACTGTCACTTTTTACCAAGACTAGGTTTGGTTAGACAGCTTCACAAATTTACAAATTTGATAGGTGGCGCATTGGCAAAGTGTGAGTAGATACTATCTGACTTTTCTCTCTAATGTGCCTGAAATCAAGGACTGCTGTTCAATACTTGCCTGATAATGGGAATAATAGTTGAGGGGTGGATTTACCTTTCTAAACAAGCCACCACAGGGTTTTTTTTTTAACTTCATAGAGCATCTTCAATGTTTGACTTGTTGAATACCCTACACTTCCTGCCTCTAAGGTGTATATCACCCAGCAAAGCAATTACTGAGGTTTGTTTATGAGAGACTTTCCTGATTCAAAAGTCAGCTCAACGTTGGTCTCCAGAGAGAAAATGTGTATGTTAATTATTTTCCTAATTTTGCCACACATGGCTTAGGATACCTCAATGTTGACATATTGTTAGTGTATTTGTATTATGGTTTCAAATGGGAACATGTTAAAGACAATTTGCTATGTGCATTTTGTTTCCACAGTATCTCACTGCACTTCTCTCCTATGATGCACAGCAGAAATGGGTTCATAGTTCAACTCTAGTCCAAATGTTATCACACACACCACGCCACAAATGGTGAACTCAAACTCTGAAACTTTCCAATGAGGTGTAATGTGTACCAATGGAAATTTTTCCACTGAAATATACAATATCAGAATGTTTATTTAAAGTCAGTGGTGGTTTATTGTTTTCTGCAAGACCATCAAAGTTTAGTACAGTATTAGATCTTTAATACTTTTGATGGGTCTTGAATGTGATAATGCCTTCCAGTACACACTTAGTAAAAATGAAAAGGCTCCCCATCCACACATTTGTGTAAATAGTACTGCTAGTTAACGTTTATATGCTAACATAAGCTTAACATAACATCAAGCACACTATAAATTTGTGACATATATTGGTATACAGTGTAGTCAAGTCAAAAATGAATGTATGCCTTGTGTCTACAAAGTGAGAGAAAAATAAAACGCTTCATCAGTGGAAGACAAACTGTCATAAATGTTCACAGTATAGAGAGTGAATGCAAACCAATCCTGGAGTACGTGTTCCTAAGAAACAAAGAACCAAACCAGATGTGACCCTGAATGGTTTTGTGTGGCTGTTGGACCTAGCCCCATAATTTTGTTTTTGCAGAATGCAAACCCTTATATTTCAATTTGCTATATTTCATTTATTTACTTACTTACCATTTCTCATATGCGTGAGAGTAATAGCCTCCTGACTGAAGCGACCTTCCGTCTGCTTCGTACCCTGGTTTCAGTAAGTTGACCCAAGTAATTTAGCTCCGCCCACTGATAATGTTCACGTGACAGGCCGTCGCCCAGGTTGTGTCGAAAGCATCCTGGTGTTAGCACTTTGCAGGCTGTAGGCAAATTTTCTTGACGTGAGATGTAAATATAATCATGGACGAGTCATTTATTCTTTTCTAGTGGAGACGAAGAAGGCAGGACATTTTTAAACTGTGTTTTACCAACATGGTCTGGCTACTCGTATCTGAAAAGGCCAGTTAACATGGCTAACAAACCATTAGCGGTTAGCTAATCGTTCAAACTTTGACGGGCAACTGCAGCGATTCGCTAGCTAGCTGCTAATACTTATTTTCCAATTTACTTCTACTCTACCATCTGACTAGTTAGCAGTTTTTGTTGTGGAAACTGTTGTGTTAATGCAATAAGGTGGTAGTTGTTATCACACAGATCGTTTACGCGTTGTTTTGGTCAACCGTTTCTGTGAAAGTAGGGTTAACGTTATTAAGTAACAGCAGCTATTTTTATGAATTATTACTACTGTTTTATAGCTCATGCTAATGACGGTCACTTTGCTGATGATTCAACTTATTTATTGAGAAATATGCAAAGCAGTGTTCCCAGGTCATGAAAAGACTGCATTTTTAACTAGCACGTCCGTTTTCAGATTTATTTCGACCAATTACACGAGAAAAATAATGCCAAGCACCAGGATGTCAACCGAATGGGGATTAACGTTATTGCAGCTGCATTGTCTCCAGTCTTTTAAATAATCCGTGTACTATTAGATATGCAGCTACAATAGACTTTTTATTTGTTTATTTATTTTTCCCATTCCTAAGCCTGTAACCCAGTATACTATAACTACAAAGACTGCATTCAAGTACATCAAAATACGTCTGTAGACAGTTTGATATTGCCCTTGAGAGTATGTCTGGGGACGCATCTGATAGTAGTGATGACTCCGATGGACAAACCAACGAGAAGGCTTGCACTGTCAAGCACCAAATCACTAATGGTAAGTCAAAACTTTCACTCTTTGTAATCACTTAATGCACGGTATTCTTAAATTCAGTTATTCATTTAATAACCCAGCATTGCGTTTTTATCTCATCCTACAAAGGGCAGAAAGCTACAAGTAGTATAAATAAGCTGTGTTGTGATTCACAGTAGATAAGTGGGCAAACAGGTCTACTGGACCGTAAGGTTCACATAAGTCCCCAGCAAGTACATCCTGAAAACACAACTTATTTACCAGACACCTTGGATCAAATTAGTACCCCGAGAGCAGAACAAGATGACCCCAGAATGTGCCATTTAATGCCACAAACACTTGGAGTAGTAATCTAAGGAAACATATTTCTAGGCAGTTTTACAACTGATGTGCGTCAACAGATGTTTCCTTCTTTAACTGGTTAATTTAGATTTATGATCCTGGTAGTATAAATAAAAATCAACTAATTTAGACATCTCATGTTATAAGGTTTTATAGTGCACGTCAAACCAAAGGAGCTTATGGCGTGTGGATGTGTGAACCTTTTTCAGAAAGAAATTTCTATGTCACAGTGTTGGTTTTCAGTTTGGATATTAACTTGTTTATTATTAGTTGTAAATGTAATGATCTTGTATTCTATGATTCTTTGTTATTTTGTCATTTTGAATTAATTGATTGCCCAAATAAAATATGAAGTTATTTTTTTGAAGGTTCTGTATTAAACAAAAATATATTAAGTCAGTATTCATATAATTTAAGTCTTTTATCAAATAATTTTGTTACCTGTGGAATCAACCAATTGTATTTCTAATATTTATTCTTATACACTATACTAAAACCAAGAAAAAAGGACTAAATATGAGCTTTATAATGGAGACTGTTTATATCTCTGAAATTAAACTGGTATAAATTAAAACTGGACACTTAAAATGCATATTAATGACGGAAATTGTATAAAATAGAAGCTCCTAAAACCGAGTAAACACATCCAGATTAACAAGGTTGGGATGGATTCACTCTGGCATATGTTATCAGCTTTACTCAGATGGACATCTGTGCTCTGCACAGTTTTCAGTATTTTTTGTAATAAAGTAAAGATTAGGGGAACATTAATGTAGACAAAACAAAAAACAACTTTCAATTCACATGTTTTCTGTGTCTTTTGTCAGACGGCTAAACAGAAATGAAGATTGAACCTCAAATCTCAGTCATTTTCAGACTGTCACTTAAATTAAATCTTTATCTGGTTAAATCACCATTCAAATAACTTGAACTTACAGAGAAATGGTCAGTGGCCCCCACTGCCTCACACAACCTTTAAAAAACAAACAAAAAAAAAAAGATTGTTTTTTATGAAAGCTGATTAAATCACAATGAATTGGCTTAAATGATTTTTTTTATGTAAAGTGCCCTGAGACGACTTTGTTGTGAATTGTTGCTATTCAAATAAAGCTTAATTGAATTAAACTGAATTAAAGGTAATATCAGTGCAGTGAATTTGGCCATACTTACATGTGCATTGATCTCCCACAGAGAAAGTTAGCTGCGGAAAAATGTCTTGAATATTTTTTCACACAATCTGCTGCACAGCAATGTTAGACATTCTTTGTTAATAACCTGTTTGTCTTCCCATACACGGGAGTCTGATTAAATGACCAGGTCAGCTTTTAACTGTAGCTTGGCTTGCTGTGCATGTGACATTACTAAGTGTCGCTGCATGTTGTTGTTAGCTGTCACAGGAAAATTTAATTACTCAAATATAGAGAACAGTGCAGAAGGTTAAACTCATTAAAGGTGTTGTAGAATAGGATAAACAAACGGTAAACCTTTAAAAATGACAAATGTTTGTATTGACTGCATGTCTTTCAGTTTTAATATATTTTAAAGAATCCAGTTTTATTTATTCATTTGCTTTTTTTTTTCTTTTTCTTCTATCTAGCTAACCTCACAGGTCACACTGAAAGGGTCGGCATGGAGAACTTTGAGTTGCTCAAGGTTTTGGGCACCGGAGGTAAGAAGCCTGACTTGTGAAATACCCATAAAGTCATTGTCAAAACTGAGGAAAACATGAGTGATATGTGAGTGTAAGGTATTCTCAAAGCAAACAAGATATATTCGTGTCAGTAAATAGCTTAAAGGGCAAAGAGATTACCATCAATATTCACAGACTGTAAGTGAAAGTACGCCTGAAGATGCAGTGGTAGAATATTAGTCATTTATATCCTGACTTGGGTAATGAACATCGTTGGGACAGCATGTAAAGTACTGGAATATTTACCATATGCTGTTGGCTGTTAGGAGCTCATCTGTAGTTTTATACCAGTGGGAGATTTTAGATGTTTCTATTAAAAAATAGAGCATTTGATTAATTTGATTGTTCAGGATTGCTTTGACGTGGTCCCGTGTCTAATTAAGACACAGTCTGATGGTGGTTCTTGTTTGCTGTACTCAGACGACAGTGGCCCAGCTGACGAGTCTGTTTTTCTGCTAACTGAACTTTTGGTGGTTTGATCCCATATTGAAGTGTTCCTGGGCAAAACACTGAACCCTGAAGCAGCTCTGGCTCTATTGATGTGTGATTGAAAGAGTTAGTGAATGAAAAACACACGTGTTACATGATTTTTAGAACATACCGAAGGTTCAAAGGTACTGGTGCAGCAATTATACTTGTTTGATTTGTACTAACAGTAATTGGAATAACTCGTGGAAATGTTTGTTTGTCTTTGTCCAGCTTACGGAAAAGTGTTCTTGGTCAGGAAGAACAGTGGTCATGATGTGGGCCAGCTTTATGCTATGAAGGTAATGTTATTACTCTCAAGATTCATTTCATGTTATCACAAAACAGTATGGTTTTGCTTTCATTCATTAATATTTATAATCATTGTGATTCCACAGAGTGAAGTTTGGCTGACTTGAACTTTACTGAAAGTTTGCAGGAATGATAAAATAAATGTATCTGCTTTTTTTATAATTCTGTTTATGAAATTGCAGATATCATGTATTTCCATTCCTACCTCCAGGTCTTAAAAAAAGCAGCAATCGTTCAGAAAGCGAAGACAACAGAGCACACTCGCACTGAGAGGCAGGTGCTGGAGCACATCCGCCAGTCTCCCTTCCTGGTCACACTGCATTATGCTTTTCAGACTCAGAGCAAGCTGCATCTCATCCTGGGTGAGTCCTGGAGCGCTAGAAATAATTAAGGATGACTCTTATCTCTCCAGTCCTGAAACACTGAATAGATATCTTGTGTGTGTGTTATTTTCGTATTACTTCTAGCTGAGCTGCCTTTGTAATTGTCTATATGTGAGTACAGACTACGTCAGTGGTGGGGAGATGTTCACCCATTTGTACCAGAGGGATCACTTTTCCGAGGAGGCCGTGAGGATTTACATTGGGGAGATAATCCTTGCTCTGGAGCATCTGCACAAGGTGACTTTTACTCTTTCCAGCTTTTAAAACTTAAAGCTTAATTTATCTTTTCTTTTTCTCTTAAGTGCTTATAGATGCTGTATTGATGCATCAGTGTTAAGATTTTGGCTTAAATATTGGAAAACTGCTGCTTATTTATAGGAATCACACCAGTCTAGAGCAGCATCATCTCATCAGTGTTTGTCTTTATAGCTTTGGCTTCCTCCAAGTTAAACAAATAAGACTTTAGTCTTTTGAATATTTGACTTTATCACTACATACAGCTGTTAGTCTGGGCAGGAAGTCCTGTCTTGCGCTCTTAAGGAAGTGGTTTTGCAAAAATCTGACGTAGGAAACCAGCAAACCCATAAAATTATACATGTCTTCTTCATATGTTCAAACCACTGCATGCAAGGAGTGTAGGTTGTGTGTGTTTTGATGTACTGATATCATTCCTGAGGTTATCGTGAATTTGTAGCACTCCCTGCATTATTGCTGTTGATAGGTGCACTACATTCACAGTTAAGCATTTAGATACATTAGCATGAGAGTAGAATCTTGGAATTTGTACAGTTGATGTTCACACAAACTCCTCTAATTGGTTAAATCCTTGTGATGTTATTAGATAAAACCAACTATACAGCACCATATTTTGTGATTCTTAATTTCCTGAAATATTAAAATGGTTAAAGCTCTTCTTTGGACATCAGTTGAACCAATTCTTCATCATTAATATTTCATTTTAATAGTTTTTATTAATTAAACATACTCCCTTTATCCCCCAAAATGGCTTAGATGTCCATTTGATATGAAGAAAATTATGAATCTGCAATTAGCCCTGTTTTACTTTTATTCACTCAGTAGCTACCCCGCTACATGGAGGGAATCACAGAATTGGTCAGTATTGCTGAAATGTAATTGTTTGACATCAGAAAGTCCTGGAACAGAGAAAAAATGTAGTTTGGTGAACAAAAACGAACTAAGAAAATTGTCATTATAAAAAAAGATTAACATGTGTTAGGCAGCTTTTGTTGCACATTGTAATATTAGGATTTTTTTTTTAATTTTCCCATTGATTTGTTTTTTTTTCATTGCTTTATAGTCTGACCTGCTTGACATCTGTCTTTATTATTTTCCATGTGGCACTCAAAGTCAAACAGTACATGAGCAGGGCAGCGATGAAGGTGG
Source organism: Melanotaenia boesemani (assembly GCF_017639745.1). Taxonomy (NCBI): domain Eukaryota; kingdom Metazoa; phylum Chordata; class Actinopteri; order Atheriniformes; family Melanotaeniidae; genus Melanotaenia; species Melanotaenia boesemani. Next base: position 4,078,208 of record NC_055696.1, read on the forward strand.
GGTTGAGGTGAACAGAGTACATGTGGATAAAGAGCTGGACTTAACATTATCAAATGTGAAATTATCTGAGGGAGAGGCTAATGTTAGATTAACCTTGTCAACTTTGACAAGTTAGCCCTGCCTGTAAATCGACAGAACTGGTTTCTTCTTGTTGGCCAGGCGTGGAGCCCAGGCTGTTTGAATCATGTCTTTAAGATTTTTATTAGTACATTGGGAAGTTTTAGGATTGTTCTTCAGTTTAGACTTTTTATGCAATTACTTGTTTTTATGAAAAATGCCGGAATTAGAAATGAGCTAGATTTGAGCACCTGATTATTGATCTGTTTTCTCTTCTTTACTTGTTAAAAAAAAGTGTATTCTTTTGTTCATCCTGCATACTATCTCTAATTACAAAATACGATTTTTAATATGATTGAATGGTTATTTTTCATTGTGGTTTTGTGCAGCTTGGGATTGTTTACCGAGACATCAAATTGGAAAACATTCTCCTAGACAGTGAAGGCCATGTGGTATTGACAGATTTTGGCCTGAGCAAAGAGTTTCTGGAAAAAGAGGTATGTAATGCAATACTACAGCGTCCACATGGGAGTGCTCTGAAATGATGCCTGGAAATGTTCATTTCTTCTCTTAATAGAAAGAAAGAACCTACTCTTTCTGTGGCACTATTGAATACATGGCTCCTGAAATCATCAGGGGCAAGACTGGACATGGCAAGGTAAATATGAGACATTTGTGTTTGTAGCTCACACAGGTGTTTTTTTTTTGGTGCTTTGGTGTCAGGTGTAAAGAGGTGTAACTTCTTAATCTATTCAAGGCTTAAGGTGTTTAAGAAAGCATTCTGAAAACTAAGCATTGCATACGATGGAACTTTTTAGTGGTTTGAGACCACAGATTTCTATATCCACAGTATCCCTTGAAACCAGAAACCAGATGAAAAGTAGTTGATACTCGGTTGTTTCAGGATGACAGGATGGCATTCGTTTTGGTTTCGCGTATTAAGACCCAGTGCAGTGTATCCAACTTTTCCCTGTCAAGCCTGGTACTATGTGAGCAAGTTTCTACACAAGGCAGATCATTGTTTTTCATTGTTCAAGTTGATGGACCTCTTACAAACTTACCTGACAGAGATGCATCATGGGATCATGTCATTTCAGTGGCTCTGGTCCAAATCCAGTCCCGCTTATGTTCCCGAGCAACCCCCTGCTCGTACCATGTTTTCTTTTGCTATTAAATAAAAAATGTCACAAGAATCAAAATATATTTTAATTTAAAAAGTTTTTTATCATTGGAGCCTAAACAATTATGTCTCATCTGCTTCAATGGCTGAGAAATGAAAGTTCAAGTGAACAGGAAATGCTCCAGATTTGGGAAAGGTCGTTTAATTTTTTAATTTTATTTTTTTGTGGTTTTAACGCCGTGCTTAGACATCTTATGAGGCATAGGTAGATAAGGCAGTCAGTGTCATATCACACATGCCAGGTCTCCCATAGCAAATAGTCCGTGGCGGCTTAACTCTCGTTCCTTACTTCCACCAAGTGGAGGTCATGTATTTGTCAGCGTTTGTCTGTCTGTTAACAACATAACTCTAAAAGTCATGGAGGGATTTTGATTAAACGATCAGGGGATCTGGATCACCGTCTGGATCCAGGAATTTTTTAAAGGATTCTTTACTGTGGGGAGATAGGGATAATTTTGCTATTAGAGATTCTAACTAAAAATATAATGCCTACAATCAGTGGCAAAAAAAAAAAGGCTTGGTGAAAGTCTGAATTCTCTGAGTCCTTCTAGTTGTTGTTGTATTCCCATATAAAGCTTTTTAACTCCTGTTCTTCTCCAGTCAGTAGATTGGTGGAGCCTCGGGATCCTGATGTTTGAGCTGCTGACAGGAGCGTCTCCTTTTACCTTGGAGGGAGAGAGGAACTCCCAGAGCGAGGTGTCAAAGTAAGTGCTGCTTTCTTAATCTCTTTAAATCACATTCATACCTTAAAACAACCTACCACTATCTAAAGTGATCAGCACTGTCTCAGTTACAAGTTAGATGAAACAAAACGCTTATTATTGAAACAAAACTTTTTTTTTTCCACTTCTGTTTCTCAGGCGTATTCTGCGCTGTGACCCGCCTTTCCCCTCTATGATTGGACCCATTGCTCAGGATCTGCTGAAGAAGCTGTTGGTAAAAGATCCCCACAAGAGGTTGGGCTCAGGGCCACGAGGAGCTGAGGACATCAAAGCTCATCCTTTTTTCAAGGTCCATAACACTTCAACTGCCAATCACTTAGATATCTTTATCCTCTGCAACATCTTTACATTTGTCTCTAGTTATTTACATTTTTGTTTTGTTTCCTCACAGGGACTGAACTGGGCTGACCTCGCACAGAAGAAGGTGGCAAGCCCATTTAAGCCGGAGCTGAAGAGCGAACTTGATGTAGGCAACTTTGCTGAGGAGTTTACTGGGATGGATCCCGTCTACTCTCCTGCGAGCACACCTCCTAGCACAGACCGCCTTTTCCAGGTTGACAGTCATCGTCTCAGTCTTAATATTACCATGTTTTCAAAGAATTTACATTTTGACGTAGCAGGTGCAAGCTAAGTTAAAATAATGAAATCGCTTACATGATGTCTTGTTGAAGTCTTCTCCCTTCTGTCCCTTACCAACTACTGCTTTACTGAACAGCTGTCTTCTGTTTTAGGGCTACTCCTTTATCGCTCCTTCCATCTTGTTCAATAAGAACGCCGTCATGGGAGACTTTGTAGAATCACAAATTGGAGCAGACCGACCAGCTTCCGCTTCTGTTCAGCGCAGTGCAATGTTAGAGGTATTAATGTGGGCTCAGAAACCCCGTTTTGGACAAGCTTTAAAGTGATTTTAACACCTTGTTGTTGTTTCTTTATGTCTTGAAATGGTTTCAGACATGTATGTTAATAACGCTCAATTTACTTGTTTTTCCAGGAAAGCCAGTTTTTCCATCACTATGAGCTTTATGTTCATGGGCCACCGCTAGGCGAAGGTAGTTTTTCGGTATGCAGGAAATGCAAACATAAGCAAAGTGGCCACGAGTATGCTGTGAAGATTGTCAGCCGTAGGTGAGTGAAGATGTGCTAAGAAGTTTAGCTGTTTTACTGTTACAATATTTACTGCCCATCAAAAAACCTTTAGCTTTGACTTTGGCACATATGAGCTGTGGCATCAATTCAATAAGCTTCTGTGTCATCACAACCTACACTTCCACCCAGAGCTGCATCCATTTTTTGCCATTGATGATGGGAGAGTCGGACCTATGAGCAAAGGCTTCTCCATCACATCCTAAAGACTCTCAATGTGGTCAGAGGCCAATCACACACGGATTGGTCACCGAAGGGCCAACTGCAGCAATCCCAGATCATAGTACTGACCCCACAGGCTTGTACAGTAGGCACTAGGCATGATGGATGTATCACCTCATCCTCCTTTCTTCTTACAATGATGCACCCACCACTTTTTTTTTCCCCTTGGATTAGCCTTACCAATAAGTACATCTCTGTAGTTCCCTTCACATTGTGCTTGTGGAAATGCTCTTTCACTATTAAACATAGCTGGTTTTTTATGATGTAATTTTACCAGAAGTTTATCATTCCAGATTTTTTCAATCACATTTCTTTCTTGAAGATGGTGGTTCCCCACTCTCCTTGCAGCTTTTTAATAATGCTTTTGATGTTTCTATATCCAGTTTAATCTCCTTTGATGTTTTCTTTGCTTGTTGCATGCCAATTATTTAGCCCATCTGAAACAGATTAACATTTTTTTCACAGCCACAAGATGTCTTTCACCATGCTTGTTTAAGAAATCAGAGGCTCCTCACTGCATCAGTTAGGGTTAAATAAGTTGTTGCCAGCTGAAACGTTATTATCCATGCAGTAATAATCCAATGGGAGGCTCTTACCTTTATGCTTAGTTAAATCCAGGGGGTGACTTTTTTTTATTTTTTTTAAACGGGCAGTCTGTCAGCCAGTCACAAGTCTCAGACAGGCCTTTTTAACAGAGGGTGTGTCTATTTACTTTGTCAGGATGGAAGCGAACACTCAGAGGGAGATTGCTGCCTTGAGGCAATGTGAGACTCACCCCAACATCGTCAAGCTGTATGATGTCTACACTGATCAGGTAAGAATACAAATTATATGATAATAATACAAGTAGTAAATACACAATTTGCACAAGTGAAAAAGGAAACTAAAGTTATGTTATATGCTGGATCAAAACAACAACATAAAGCTGTTTCTGCATACTTTCTTCCTTTCCAGTATCACACATATCTAGTTATGGAGCTTCTACGGGGCGGGGAGTTGCTTGAAAGGATTAAGAAGAAGAAACTCTTTGGTGAGGCAGAGGCAAGTCAGCTGTTACAGAGTCTGGTCTCAGCTGTCAGCTTCATGCACGAGGCGGGAGTCGTGCACAGAGATCTCAAACCTGAGGTGGGCTGTAATGTCATGATTTGATTACAGTACAATTTCTTACAATAAACAGAATCTCCCATGTAAAAGTAGCATATAGCACATTAATCTCACAAAATGTGTACATTTAGTGAAGCAAAGGCCTTTCGCTCATGTTAAGAGTACCCATTAACATTTTGATAACTGCAGTGACTCCATAAACTTTTATTTTTAAGCAGTTCTAAGAGGAGAAAAGTGGATCATTCATTGATTTTTTTCTTTTGTTTGTTTTTTTTTTTTACCTTGCAGAATGTACTGTTTACAGATGAGGGAGAGGACTCTACGCTGAAAGTAATAGATTTCGGATTTGCCCGCCTGTGCCCTGCAGGCAGCGCCCCCCTGCAGACTCCCTGCTTCACACTGCAGTACGCTGCACCGGAGCTTTTTGATAGTGCAGGATATGACAAATCCTGTGACCTCTGGAGTCTTGGGGTCATCTTGGTAATTTAATCTGCATACTTCGATAATGTCACATCTGTCAGGCTAACCGAAGTGCTAATGACTCCGTATGTGTCTCGGATAGTACACCATGCTGTCAGGCCAGGTGCCGTTTCAGAGTGAGCAGCGTGGGATGACCTCATCATTTGCTGCAGACATTATGCAGAAGATAAAAGAGGGCGATTTCTCGTTGGATGGGGAGGCCTGGAAGGGTGTCTCTGAGGACGCCAAAGAGCTTGTTAAAGGTGTGTGGTTTAGTTTTCTGTTAGTGACACATTTGTCGTGCTGTACAGTTACCAGAGGAATATCTGTTTGCATGTTTCTGTATATTTCTCTTGTTTATATCCGTGTCACACTGTGATTTCAGGTTTACTAACTGTGGATCCAGAGAGGCGTCTCAAACTCTCGGATCTGAAGGAGAACAGCTGGCTGCAGGGTGGTGCATCCATGTCCACCACTCCTTTGTGCACTCCAGATGTGTTAGAGTCCAGTGGGCCCACAGTCCGCACCTATGTCAATGCAACATACAAGGTTACAGTTTTATGTACTGAATTTGTGAAAGCTCTTGGAATAAATCTTACACATATATGTAATATTTTCATTTCCTTTCATCCTTTCACACCAGGCTTTTAATCGAGGCAAGCGAGAGGGCTTTTTCCTGAAAAGTGTGGACAACGCTCCCCTTGCAAAACGACGAAAGCTTAAGATGACAAGCACAGGTGTAGAGACCCGATGGAGCTCGTCCTCTTCCTCCTCCTCTTCTTCCACGTCCTCCTCAGCATCTGCAAAAGCATCCAAAGAGCAGCCAAAGCTAACTGTGACCCCAAAGCATAGCAAGCCGAAATGACCTGCAGAGCAGCACAGAAATGAAGTGGTATGTGCTAATACTGGCAACGTGATGTTGTTCAGTGGTCAGTTCAAAGAAAAATGCTGACTCACAACACTGATTTAGATTAATGTTTTCAATGCAAAACTAATTTCCTTTGGTTTAGCAGTGAAATGCTTCATTCCTTCTGCCATATTCTCCCTAAACCAAACATGCATTTCCATTGAGTGGAGAAGATGCAGCCTTTAGAGGATTTGAATCCTTATTCAGTGTTTGCTCAGCACCATTTGTTTTTCTCACTGTGGCTACAAAACAGTGCCCGACTTTATAGGGTAAAAAGGGAAAAAAAGCCATTGATGAGCAGAAGCCATAGATACAGCAGAATCAGTGGATCTATGAATTAATTTGTTATGAAGGCACACTTGCACGTAGCAAATGAACTGTCCTTCGTTTAATTTGTGGGCTTATTGCTTTGATTGTATTAAATGATCATTTTGTAAGTTTTGTCACAGATGCTGAAAATGAGGATAAAGATAACAAACGTGCAACATATCATCACTCTGGTCAGCATAGAAAAGGTTTTTGCGGGAACTTGGATTTTTTTCAGTTTGGTTTGAGTACAAATCTAGCTGTTTGCACTATTATTAGAGAATGTATTTGATCAATTGTCATAGAAACAACAAGAAATTGCTGCTAGGACTGAACACACAGGGAAATGATGTGACGTTGCATAGGATGAAAATGCTGTATTGGAGTTTCTCTGTTAGATGGTGTTTTTGCAGTTCTAACAGTTTCCAGCAGTAACAACTGTGTGAAGACATGAAGACAAACAGTAAACATATTTTTGTCATACTTTCTGTACATAGCTGCTCATCATTGTGCCGCTCTGAAAATTTCTAGCATGCAAGTCTCTTGTAAAAAGATTTTCTATATTTTGATATCTGAATGGTCTTTCTTTCTTTTTCTTTTTTGATTTTAATGCTAGAACTTGCAGCTTGAGTAACTGCATGTAGAGGGGAGCAAAATGGTTTTTGTGATTTGGAGCACACTATGCCTTCGGGTCGTACATCTTTGAATGGATTGCGGTTTTCTGTTGGTTTCAGAACAATGCATTATGGGGCTGATTTACATGAACACTCATTTGATACAGTGAAATGTTGTTTCCGAACTAATGAGATCAGCTTGTTTTCACCAGCGCCAGCTTCTGTCTTTTCCCCGAGGTGATTTTAAAGCTTTCTCTGGCTTTAAACGTCAGATTATGTTACACAATGAGACACTTAATTGTGACTTTTTGGGAGACTATCCTGTAAAAATAATGTACATAAATAACACGATTCAAGCAAAAAATAATGTATGTGATGATTTAAGATTTGACAGCTGTTTAATGGTATTTTGGTCTCAATGTAAAACTGTTTTTATTTGTCATGTTGAACAGTTATTCGATCAGTTAACGCATTTCAGCTTTAAAGGTGCTGATATTTATTATTGATTTTAATGCTGTGGTTTTGGGATTCGCATCATTTGGCTCTTACTGTTTACCAGCCCAGTGCGTGTGCATGTGTGTGTGATTGTGTGTGTGTGTGAGATCTTGAGTGATGCTTAAAGATCAGCTGTATTGATATTTCTGTACCAGATGAAGCGTTATTGCGAGTTACTGTATTATTTTCTGATGTGCCACCTATGTCTTTTTAAAAGTAACTGGTTGTTTCTGTTATTGTTTGTGTTTGAACTTTGAAATTTTTACTTTTAAAACAAATATCTGCTTTTATTGTTATTTTTGTTATCGTAGGTGATATTTTTCTTTCCTCTTTTTCCTTTTTTTTCCAGCATTACTATTTTACTGAGATGCACTGTCACTGATGTTGTAACTGGGGATTTATCTTTTGCACCAAGATTTTTTGATGTTGGTGCAAAATAAACATTACCTTTAAATAGATGGTTGTGTGATCTGTTATTCAAGTGTTGGATTGTTACATAGTTGATGGGAAAATGTGATCAGAGCATTCGGAAGGCAGAGCGTGGTAAGATGAGGATGAGTAATACCGATGATGAGACTGCAACAGCAATTAATTACACAGGAAGTTTGACAACTTCATTATTTTAAAATTGATCTTTTTTGTGTGTTTTTTTAGTAAAAGGTGGGAAACACTCAGACATTAATCAACAATAACTCATCAGTCATCTTCTCCTCACAGGATGCTCATCCCCGTGCTTCCAGAAAAGTCTTGAAACCCCGACAACAACAGTAGAATGAGTCAGTAATCCGTTGTGGAAAATTTAGGCAAAACCATTTCATTTGACTGGCTTCACGTGACTGTGGAGTATTTTGCCAGGGAGGTAAAAGTAATTAACAGAAAACTTTCTTTAAATCAAGTACAGGGAAAATTGTGGAATCGCAAAAGAAAAGCATAAAAAGTAGTTTTTCATTTCCTTAAATGCTCTGTGACATGGTCTTAACTAATATAAACAATATTCTTTATTCAGTCAATATTCAATTATTAATTTTTCTCCATATATCCCATCTAGTCTATATTGTTTCTTGGACATGTCTGAGTTTATACTGTGTTTCCTAAAGAAAAGATTTACACTCTTCTCTGGAATGATAAATTATTCCAAATTATTCTGTGTAACCTTGTTTTCTAGATTTTTAAAATTTCCTTCTGCTGCTTTCTTACAGTTTGGTCTCAAACTGTGACTCTTATTTCTATTTGTTTTTACTTATATTTCTTTTTTTGATATATATATAATCCTTTCCATTGTTTCCACTTTGTTGGAGCCATGCTTCAGCCTTTTTTTTGCTGCACTGTGCAAGTATTGTTTTAAAAATGGAAATTTAAAAAATGATTTAACATTTTTCCTGCTCGATCTAACGAAATTCATTCCTTTAATAGCAAGAATCTATGTCTTTGGATGCAGAAAAAGGGTAAGAACATCTTTCACAGTTGTACCGTACTGTAACAAAATAACTTAGACGAACATAAAAAACTGAATCAGTTGTGCGTAAAATGAGATCTTACTGGCGGCACAGCGTGAGAGCATGTGCTATAAACAGCTGTCTCTCCTGAGCAGTGATGCCACAGATTACTTGAAAAAGTAATCTGACCACTGATTACTGATTACTTCTTTAAAAAGTAATCTAGTTACTTTACTGATTACTAAGGTTTAGAAGTAACTAAGTTAGATTACTAGTTACTTTATTAGTTAAAACCCCCCAAACAAAAAAATGACAATCGATTTTTTTTCGTATATACTTTACTGAAAGTGCATTAGTTACGAATGGTGACTTTACAATGTTTTGCAACTTGTAACTTTTAATTGTTTTTCACCTTCTATGAACATAGTCAGTCTGTTATTAACTTTGTAAATCATTCAGTGCTTCTTCCCTACCATCATATACATTAATTCAAATGAATAACAATAAAATAAAGCAACATCTCTCGTTATGGTCACAGCATTAAAGCAGCAATTGGTTTTACATAACATCTAACACCAGCTTAACACCAAACGTGGCTATGAGTGATGTGGCCTTCATCCTATGTTTATGGAAAAGAGGGAGAAGTGAACCTGTGGTTATATCTCAGTAAGAGAAGCTTCTCAAATCTCTTGTCAGATAATCTGTTCCTTTTAGGAGTGAGCACCAAACCTCCGAGACTAAAAAGTCGCTCGACAGGAGCACTAGATGGAGGTGGAGTGTTATACTTCAGGAATATTTTCTTTATGGTAGGAAACACATCCAGAACCTGAAGTTCATGCCCTGACCTTAGGTAGTCCATCTCTTTAGATGAAATAAATTGAAAGTAATGGCGGAATTTCCAATGTGAAAACGCACCTTTTTCTTCTTGTTCCATTGTTGAGCTTGTGACCATCAACATAAGTAAATACATGAGTTCATGTCACGTTCTCGCGATAACCGGACTTTAACGTCCACCTCAGTTCCAGAGGCAGCTTGCAAGTTTTGAAAATTACGGGGGAAAAAAAAACAAACAAACAAAAAAAAAAAAAGCATAAGACAAATCTGCATTATGTTTTACGTTTACACATGAGAAAATAATGAAATAGTAACGGACTAATTAAAAAAAAAAATCAATTCGGTTTGGAATAGGTTCTGATGAGGGAAGTGGAGAGGCGGACCTCCCATCATGCACCAGGATAATAAGTTTCTATATCATATTTTTTTCTAAAGTCATGTGCAGTGAATGATTTGTGTTTGTCGATTTAAAAAAGGTCAAGTTTCAGCGAAGAAAGGTAACTGCATGCTTACGAGTACATAAAATTTCTGTACCACCGTTAATGAGAAGGTGTGTTGAGTTAGATAAATACACTTTCGTCCACGGCGCTTGATTTCAAATCATATGTGAAAGGAGTGGGGAGTGCCGAAGTAACGCAGGACGAATATGAAGAGTAACGGTAATTTGATTACATTGTAGGACATCCTAACGCGTTAGATTATATTTTGTTAAAATATGTAGTCAGATTACTGTAACGCGTTACTTTGTAACGCGTTACTGGCATCTCTGCTCCTGAGACACAGCTGTAGTGTTTAGACGTAACAAAGCTGAAGACTCTTGTCTCTCTTCAGCTCTTATGACATGTTGATGTCTCATTAATCTTGCACTCTTTTTCAACGCTTTCGCGTCATTTACAAGGATCGTCTGTCATCACAAACTAATAGTTTATGACAAATATCTGATATGATGCAATGTGCAACATAATATTATGTAACCCGGCCATGCATAAAAGAGCAAAGGCAACACATGCAGCACAGATATTTACCTCCTTCTGGATATTGGGCATGAAGTTATTACCTAACTGCCCATAGTACATATGGAACATTTGATCTCAGTCACATGAAATTACGGCACCATCTATTTAATTTGGTGCATTTTAATTCAGGAAGAGTGGGAAATATTCATATAAAATGCTTTATTTGAATTAACTCTTACACAAAATTAAACAATACATGAAGGGTAATTGTGTGATATTGAGCTTCTTTCCTTCATTAATTTCTGCTCATTATACTTGACCTTGATACCTGTAATGGAAGGTGGAAGAAGACAGTCAGTGGTGAGATTCAGCCTCATTAAATCCCGGCTGTTTCCTATCAGTCAAAGTATCCCTAAAAAGCTGCATGTCTGTTCCTGCTGAGCCTCCACTACAGCTGAGAGGCTTAACAGTGATGATCCTGGCATTAATGGTGCTTCTGGCTGTCATGTTCTGCTCTGCTGATGGAATTACTGTATACTTTTTTAAACTTTTTTGTATTGTACATGGTATTAAATCGAATATTATTTTGTGTCTGTTATTACATAATAAATGTTTTTGTGCTGGATTGCACAAATGAATGCATGGCTTTATTGACCTGTCAACCCCCTTCCCCATTCATTTTTTCTACAGGCAGCATTGTTCTACGTTTCCAGTCTCTGTGTAATACCCATACGTGACTTAATATTTCTGCTTCTCATCTATTTAATCTAAAGAAGGGCTACTTGATTTGGTTCTGTAAGGGTCACAGTCCTGCAGGTTTTCATTGTCTCCCTTCTCCAACACACCTGACTCAAATTAAATGGATCCAGTAGCCTGTCATGTTCTGCACAGTGAGGTGTGTTGGAGCAGAGGTACTTATGTTTTTTTTGTTTTTTTTTACAGTGGTGAAGGCAATACATTGCATTTTCACTCACTTTTTTTTAACTAAATTGCAAAAAACTCAGGTGAGTAAAAAGCATTCAAATAAATATTGGTAAAGATAAAAATTCAGAGGGATCAGTTTTTATAATACGTAGTTAATTATGTGAAGAACTTCACTGTCTTCTTAAATTTAATGGGAAACCACATGTGACCCTCAAAGTAGTTCTACACAAACTAATCAGGGGTCGTATTCCTAAAGATTCTTAGTGCAAAGAGTTGCTCCTAGCGGCCAAATTCTAAAAAATTCTGAGAATCATGATGTTTTCTTAGCATTTCCCCTAAAAGTGAAGAGTAGATCCTAGCAAAGATAAAAGCTATTCATAAAGAATCTTCGCTCTTAAGAGAGGTCCTAAGCTGAGATTTGTTAAGAGCAAGAAGGAGGTCTTTTAAGATGCCTAGAAGTTCCCTAAGCAGAGGACAAAATGGTTTGTGGTTTTTCGTGAAATATACCTCACAAAACACTCTTATGCTCATTGACTAACTGAGCCAGGTGCAAACCCTGTTCCTCTGTCCAGTTGCTGTTCTTTGGTTTGTGGTGGAGCTGAATGCCAACCAACACTGCGTCTTATAGACCGTCACCAGTCACAGACATTGATGGAAGCTGAGCCATTTTACCCTCGTTAATACAAAATGGAGTTGAAATGTTTAAAATTGAAAGTGCAACAATTACCAGCATGGTAAATAAATGTAAGCAAATAAACAGAACTATCAGCAGGTGAATACTGAGCAAGTGGGTCTGAGTTTCTACATTTTCTGTAGGATATTTTTAAAGTATAGCTTACTATTCGTTTAATAGTTTTTTTGTGTAAAATATTATTTATAATTACACAGTTTTCATATAGATTAAATTCTATAATTAAGTTGATTGATTTGACGGTCCATTCTATGCCCATTATCACCAAAGATCTATCTAGCTTTTAGGATCAACCAATCACAGCTTTTGAAACGATGACTCATACCTATCAGCGGGGTCAACCACCCTCCCTCACTAAGAAAGGAGTTTCGGTCCATTCCTTGCTCGGAGTTCTTTGAAATTGTTCTGGAATCACTCCTAAGCTAAGACTTCCTGCTAGGAATTTTTAGGTTAAGTAAGAAGCTCTCTGAGAGGATTCTCAGAATCTTTAGGAATACGTGCCCAGGTGTTTACTAAAGTTAAGGTTCCTCATCTGGTAACCATGCATGACTGCCTCTCACTACAGGAAATATCGAAATAAGCTCAAACTTTCAAATGCTGGTGGCTTTAGATCAGGGGTAGCCAACGTTGGTCCTCGAGGGCACCAATGCGGCAGGTTTTCCAGATTTCCGTGCTCCAACACACCTGACTTAAATTAACGAGTCATTGTGGAGATCCTTATAGGCTGTTGGATCCATTTAATTTGAGTCAGGTGAGCCGGAGCAGGGAAATTTGGAAAACCTGCCGGATTGGTGCCCTTGAGGACCAACGTTGGCTACCCCTGCTTTAGATGAACCATCAAGCTTATCTTAAAACTGTTAAGACAGTTCACTAAAAATAAATACTGAAATGGGATAAAAAGTGATATCTCATCCGATAGCTGCAGGGATTTTTTTCAGTCTGGATCCAGGTGGAAGCACAGGTTTATCGTAAAGCTCCAAGAGGGAACATTATATCAGTGCTAGTGATCCATGTGGTACAACAAAAGCAAGGAGAAACCAATAAAACTGACTGGCATGCTTTGCAGCCCAGCTATTGATCGCTGGCTGCAGATGAATCCCCTGCTGAGCCTCTGGGCTAATCAAACTCTCCGCTTCACATACTCTACTGACTATGTGCTGCAGCAAAGGCCGTTGTTATTGACACCACATCTCCTTCAAACAGCTGGACACTGAAGGGCAAGACTTTTGTCTCTGCTGGAGGAAGCCGATGTTTGCTCCTAAAATCACACTTTTCATCTAGGCAAACTGAATTAAACACAAGTTAAACGCTAACCTCAGTGCATGAGAAATTTGACACCATAAAAGTGTTATCACCTCTCTTATTAACAGGGCTCTGACAGAAATACAATGTTCAGTGTGTTGTGTGAACAATTTTACAAATCTTTCTACTGCCTGCACAATCTTACAGCTTTAATGAACTAAATATATTGTAGCATAAAAAATCAGTTTTAACTCATGCTAACCTAATAAAATATTTAATATCCAGATGAATTTCTTTATATAATTGCTCATTAAGGACCCACGACGCTCTATTAGCTTACTGATGTACTGTATTTCATAAACTCTGACGCTGTCCATGGTCCTGATTGCGGCACCATAAAGGCGTCACCACCAGGGGTCAGCAGGGCGCTTGGCACTGGCAGCAAAGTGAGGGATAATGAACAATTGAGAAGAAATGGAAAACATGAATATAATGTGTCACAGAGCCATTAATCAAATCAATCCTCTGGCTGAGGATTTGCATGGAATAAATGTAATTTACTGAGTATGACAAAGATAGATCTACTCAGAATCATCAACCGTATGTCTTGGAAATGACCCTTGACCACAGTCTGCATTCACATTTGAGGAGGCTTCATCATGCTGCTGGACTTCTCATATGGGTGACTTCTAGTGCAGATCACACATACAGATTTGATCAATTTTACTCTGGAAATGAAGTTTTTTTTTCACTCATTCTTACATTATGCTGTTTAACAGTTGAGCAGATGCAGGATGTGTGCAGGCTGAATGGAAAAGCGTGGGACGCATGATGGGAACACAAGAGTTAGATTCCTGCCATTTTAACATGTAAGTGTCTGTTTATTCATCCTGAAGAGCTCTATGCAGCCTAACAGTTCGCCTTTCTGACGCCTTTAGAAAGTAAACACAAAGACGCAAGCTGGAATTTTTCTGCTACAATTTTCTTCCCTTAACACTGTTTTTAGACATTTTTTTATGAGTTGCTTTTTGAAGGGGAGGACATTCGGTACATCATAATACACTGTAGACTTTTTTATTATTGCTGCTGTCAGTTGAGCTCCAAAATGTCGGGTTATGAACTGGATGTCACACAGTTTCTTAGAGCCTAGATCTGGAGAGGTTTCATTAACCTGAAGGTCAAGACATTTTAATAGTTTAACACTTTTGTTGACTGAGGTTTTAAACTTAAAGTAACAATCACTTTTCCTTCTCTTTCTGTTTGGGGCGAAGACGTTACCAGGACACTTTGTGAAACCGTGACCAGGTGCATCACAATGTATCAAGGATAAGAATGATCCTCCTTCATGTACCTCCTCATAATTTCCTCTCCACTCTGACTCAGTGGCATTTACATGAGCAATTTTAATTTTAAAGGAGTGTGTGAGCACAGAGGGCTTTATCTTAATCATTTAGGTCAACTCAATAAATGTCAGAGGGGAAAAGGCTTCTATGTCCTTAGTAATATACGTGAATGCTAAATTGACTTGGAGAGTGGCAGTGAACAGGCATGTTATAATTATTTAAACAGGAGGAATTCGACTAGAGACGTGAACACAGTCCTGCTTCTGTCACAAGTGTACCAGTGACACACGATTGATAGATAGGTCTTTAATTCGTGTTTCTGTATTCTTTAACCTCTGTTGTGAGAGCGACTGACCGACAAGTTCTCAGAACAGAGAAACTGTATCGATTCAGCGGCTAAAAGGCATTTTCAATTCACATAACATTCAAAGAGCCCTCCATTTTTTACTCCAGCAATTCCATTAACCTCAGCTTCCCCTCTGACACTCCTCACCCCGTCACTCTCTGTTAACCCTGTCACTTTATTCTCTTCCCACCATTTCTGCTTCAGCTCAGACACTATCATTACCTTTCTGCACACGTCCATTTTTAAGCCATGATTGCATATCGACACACTGCAGCATGGATGCTTCGTGTGTTATAAAATGTAGAACCATGGGACTTTAACAGTCTGCTCTGGCTCGCAGAGATATGGTTAGCAGCAGTGGGGCCGTGTACGAACAAATCATCCAAGCTTGTTTTTTAAAAAAGGTAAGTATTACAGCAGTGCAGAAAAAAAGAGTCAAACCAGGGCTTCAGTGGGGGGCAAAACCTGAAAAGATGACGAAGCAGCTCTGAAACATGTTGAATGCTCCCAGCTGATGGTATGCGGAGTGAAAAGAGATCTCACAAAGAGGAGGAAGGAGCGTGACGAAGCCAATGGGGAAGAATCATTGAGGATGCACTGGTATGATTTCTTAAGCTTTTGTGTGATGTAAATTATGAGGCATATCTATCTCTCCGTCATTGTTAACTGCACCTCCTTGGCATTTGATCTGCAGGGCCGTGAGCAGTTTATTAAAAATGGAAGTTATTCTAAATGAGCCAGTAATGCTCAGCCCTTTCAGGAAATCTTAATGGATCCAAGCCTTTCTCTGACAAGGTTAAATGCTCCAGGAGACAGCCAGAAACGTTAACAGACTGGATTATAGAGAGATGTGAACGCTAACCAGCACATACTGAAAATTCAGCTGGAATATTGAACTTTGGGGATTCATTTTCTGAGTTTAGTTTACATACTCCAGACATGAGCAGCTAGAGCATCTGCAGACAGTCTCCTTTATACTATTGATTTTTCACGATGTTATATCTATTTCACTGTCATAACTTAATTATAAGATACAAAACCTATTTGAAACAACAGAAAGACCCTGAAAGCTTGATGCTGTGCAACCAAACACAGACTTATGGTACAGATACAGACAACAAAATGTCAAAGATTCAAAAGGAATCCTTTTACAGTAAACATGCCTGGGACGCAGTTTGTTTGTTTGCATGGTTTGTGGCTTGTAAGGTTCACTGTGTGTCAGTGCTTGTAAATGACATAACATGATCTTGTATTAAAAATTATGCAGTCAGAATCTGGATGGAAAGATGTGTCTGTGTTTGTGTTTTAGTTTGTTTCTGCATTTGCACATGCTGTTTGGGAGGGATTGTAGTCCTCTTTATTTAGTTATGTTTTCTTCTAAACGCTGTGGATGTGATGCTAAGCTGATAACAACATTGCCTTCATTTGTATGCCTTTTCTCTATTTGCTTCTGTTTACATTTAAGCTGCAGTCTTTAGGCCACCGTCCCACACAGACCTGAATCTTAAATAACTTTGGGTGAGCACCTTCATCTCAGTGCTGCTTTGAAATAAAATGAGCTGCATAAAATGAGAACAAATAAACTCTGAGTTTTTAAATGATTCACTCATGCTCACAAGTTTACATACAGTTTTTATGCAAATGTTCTATCAGGATGATCTGGCTCTCCACATGTCCTTCAGGTGTCACTACTCAGGGAATAAATTCAGCCTCATTAAGTTTGAAGACGTCAAAGCAGAAGAATTTGTGGTACTACAGTTTCACGACATGAGATTGTCTGAATAATACATAATCTCTGTTTGTTTGGCGAGGAGCTCCTTTAAAGTCTGGGATAAGCTGTTCACATGCATCTTTAATGTCACACTCACACGTCCCCATGTATAATGAATAAATATAATCTGAATATGCTCACAGATGCCATGGAAACTGTGCTTAAGTTGACATCCTGGTGCGTGAGCACATCCTCTGAGTATTTTTAGAGCTTCTTGTGGCTGGAAGAACATCTCGGCTGCATGGCCTTATACAGTGTATATGTCCAGAGAGGCAGAGCCTGCATGACTTGCTTGAACGATCATTCAGTATTTCTCTAAATGACCTCTTAGTAATGGTGGCCAAGCTTTGTTCATGCATCTCAAATCTAATGTATTTTATTTAAAACATAGCAATAGGTTAAAGTTTCCATATATATAAAAAATATGTGCTGAACTGGAAGATATGTATAAAACAATTAGTTTAGACATATTTTAGTTAATGCAGAGCATAGAAAAGGATGTGTAAGTTTTAAAAGCGAGCAGCTCAAAGCAGACTCTTCCTTCAGTTGTGAGAGTATCAGACATGGAGGCTGGGAATGGCTAGTCTGCCTTTTAGGACACACGGCTTTCAAAAGGACAACCTGTCATGCATTATTATGTCTATCTGTGATCTGGGTCAAGCCCTTGTAATGCATGAGCGCTTTTATGGGCGCACCAACATGCAGAGCACAGGACCACCATTTCAGATGAAACACAATCAACTCTATTGTGGAGTCTGTTCGCTTCCTATTAACAGTCTCTAAATCGCTCTTAGCAGATGCGTTTATGTACGGGAGCTCTCACAGCGCCTACGGCCATCACTCAAGCCTCCCAGCACTACCACTTTCACGGGCCAGATATTTGCTGAAACTGGCACAAGCTGCCGAAGGAGACATGAAAAGCTTCCCTGCCCTTGTGCACAAACAGCAAAGCATAATAATTACCACTTAGATGCCTCCCCTCCTGGATACAGGAGGAGCTGTGCTGGAAGTGTGTGAGTGTGCCTATGAGTGTGTGCTGGAGATGAAGCTCGGTATAGTCTAAAGACGGGTTTGAGAGGTTGATAATGTGCAATGAAGGAAGAAATCTGTGTCCTAGTGTCTTCATTATTAATTTAACACCTCCTTATGTGTTGTCTCACACTTTTAAATGTAATTCTTTCCTGGATTTACTTGCATAGATGGCACAGATGCACATTGAGCCTTCACAAATCAAGCCTGATATTAAATGTTAAATATTCATCAGTTTCTTTAAGGAACATTTCAGTTTAGACCTGCTTACGTTGTGTTAAAACGTAGTTCATTCATAACCAATGAGAGAGAAAAAAACTTTGAGATATTTAAAGGAGAAATCACAGTAATTTACAAGTAGTGATTCTGTGGTTAAAATCTGACTAACATGTCCCCTCTTTACGATGAACATATGCACAGCAGTTTGTCTGAGATAATCCATCCTGCTGCTAGAAAAACCCAAATCCTTTTTGGTCACAAAATGTTTGGTAATCCGCTGCTGAAAATAGTCGCCAAGAAATGCACCAGTTAATCCTGTTTGAGTGATGCTTGATAAAAACTACTTTGCACATCTGTTTTGAAGCATGGAACTTGTAGTCTGAGAAAAAACAAATAAAACAACAAAAAAATCCATTGGTATAACTTCAAGTCATGTTACCCTCCAACATCAGGATTTCCCCATGTCATCAAGAATTCATGTAACTGGCTGTAGTAATGGCTGGGAAAATAACAGACCATTAGTTCTAAGAGCTACAAACAGCTACAGACGGGATAAAAGTTTGAAAAAGCAGAACTAAGACACTGTTGTTTTTGGTGTTTGCATGAGATTTGGTTATAATATGAAAACAAACCTACACAGGCTGCACGGTGTTGTGGTGGTTAGCCCTGCAGCCTCACAGCAAGAAGGTTCGAGCCTCGGCTGGTTCGAGCCTCGGCTGGTTCGAGCCTCGGCTGGTTCGAGCCTCGGCTGGGGGGAGTTTTGAGCCTGGAGCGAGGTGGCCTTTCTGTGTGGAGTTTGCATGTTCTCCCCGTGTATGCGTAGGTTCTCTCCAGGTTCTCTGGCTTCTTCCCTCCGTCCAAAGACATGCATGTTAGGTTAGTTGGTCACTCTAAATTCTCCCTAGGAGTGAGTGTGTGTGTGTGAATAGTTGTTTGTCCATATCTGTGTTGGCCCTATGATGGACTGGTGACCCGTCCAGGGTGTACCTGCCTCTCACCTGTTAAAATGTTGGGATAGTCTCCAGCTTACCCGCGACCAATAATGGACTAAGCGGTCAAGATCATGAATGAATGAACAAACCTACATTAGCCCTGTTTTGTAATCCCAAACTACTGTAAGCCCTGCTCAGTGGTATTTTGAAAATCCAGCCAACTATGCCGACACTGGGCTCATTTACTGTAAACACTCTGGTGTAAATGGGGGACAACTTTCCCTTTTTGACCCTGTTAGAGGTCTAGAAGATGTTACAGCGGGCAGGACTGATGAGAAAGGTATGACAGAAAATCAACAACAGCAACGTCCAGGGCTGTTCTCAGCTTGGCATGGAGCCATTTACTGCACCAGGGAACTGAATAGAGCTCTGACCTTCTTGCAAACTCCAAGACTTCTTTGCCTCCTTCTGCCATAAAACCATTTCATGCAGGTTAGTGGAAATAAAGGACTGCATTGCACTTGTGACTCCCTGCCCACATGCGGAGGAGATCACTGGATCAATAACTGCCTTTGGTTTCTCTCCCCAGTGGCTCATGCTGGGAGAGGGAGTGTTGTCAGGGGCACTGGAACTGTTTCCTCAAATAACACAGTTTTAAAAGATGCCCGAATATTTCTGTCAGCCACAGTCTAAGATTCAACACTTGTATTGACTGAAACGCCTCACTTTAATTTGACCTTCAAATTAGCCATGACACCTGGAGTTTACATAACTGTGCCATTCACACATGTGTAATATTAGTGGTTTTGTATTTTTGTCTCAATGTTTTATCATTCAGCATTTTGATTATTTTAATAATTATTTGTAAATCTAATAGCTTTTAGGTCTTATGCAGATATTTATGACAGTATGACAGTAATTTGGATTAATCTTATGTCATGATGTGTAGTTAATGGTGGGGCCAAGCACAGGACAAAAGACGGGGAATCCAGGATCTGAAACCAAAAACCAAAACACACAAAATGCAAGAAAAATGCAAGATGATATATATATATATACTAGGAAAATGGCCAGGGTGGCACAGAACAACTCTGAAATCTGACTGGTCCCAGGATTTTTTGATTGACGATTGGAAACTGTTTTGAATTTTTCCCACTAAACAATAAATTGTCTTATTGCGTGATGGGGAAGTCTAAATTGTCCAAACTGATTTAAAGTAAATTTATAACCCTTCTAAGAATGACAGCTAGCGTTGCCCTCACACATCTGCATGGCCAAAGCATCAAACTGCCAGAATTTTGCTCCTATAGAGGTGCTCAAACCTACTGATGATCATTTAATCCTGCACATTTGATTGTCAGCACCTGGCTGCTACATATCCTCTTCATTCTGATAAGAACTGGTAGTTAGGAAGTAGTAACTGCTTCTGCATTCTGGCTTTTTATGAAATAAATATTGACAAAGTGTAGTTTGTTCATCTGAGGTTGAATTTTCCAAATCTTAGGAACTTTTTAGTCATTTTATGTAAAACCTTTGACTTGAAAGAAGGTGTACTGTCTTTCTCACATGACTGTACACTGTATATACTCCATTTTAGTGTTCTGTTCTGCTTGTACCCAGATTTCCCTCCTAATGTGCACATCAGCTTGCTCAATATCTTTCCATTTAAACGGACCTCCGCTGATTTACACTTTAAAGTCTGTTAGCAGGTGTCGAGGAGTACAGCTTGATGGCCAGGGTGGCATAGCCCTCCTCTGAAATCTGACTGGGCACCCCAGGTGCCATCTCAGGTAATTGACAGGTCACTGGAGGAGGACAGAAACATCCTCCCAGACCTGCATGGATCACCAGTGTCACTACACCAGTTTGAAGTCAAGTTTAAAGTAATTTCCTAATTAGTTGTACTTTAAAACTATTAACTGTCTAACTGGACTTTTCTAGAAGAAATGTTGTTTCTGTGCTAGTACAACTATTAATGTTATCTAAGGTTATTTACCTAATGTTAGCATTAAGCTACGTAGCAGTGCTAATCTAGGTCTATGACAGCATGAGATTAGTTTAAGGAAAATGTGAAGACACCATGTCATATTTAGTGTATTTAAGAACTACGTTTTAGATTAAGATTTTCACAGTGGAGCTGAAAATAAGTTATAAAGTATGTTTAAGGAGTACGTCAGCATCCACATTACTTAGTAATGACTAAACTACAATACATGATACAAACAGGAGTTTAGAAAGGACGATAGCTGATGAGCTACGGCATGAAAATGTGGATAAATAAATACTGTAGCCTTATTTTGTACAGGAATATATAAAAATGAGGAGAACAGGAGATATTTCTGACTTTTTTGAGGAAGAGGAAGAACACGGATCAGGACAAATCAGCCCCAACATGGACTATGTAAGCCACTGGTCAGACATGAGGATCCAGTCTACCACCACCACAAGACTGTAAGCCAGAACGACTACAGGGGAAAAGCCACTGATGCCCCCACTACCACATTAAACACCACATACTGTGCTCCAAAACGACCAGTTTGCCTTATGGACCTTTTTGAACTCCAGATTATTAATGAAAAGATTTTTAATTTCTGGTGTCTTTCTAGTAGGACCATAGCTTTCACAGCAGTGAAGTATGAGTGTGTGTTAGAGGGAGGATCACAGTTATTTCATGCTCCTAGTAAATGGCCCCTCTGAAAAAGTCTCGCCCACCCTCTGGCCCCCTGGTGTCCAGCTCCACCACTGACTCCTAGAATGGCTGCAAGTGAGTTGCTGGGAAACAGGCGGTGACAAGGCAGTCTGACACAAAGTATGGGCAAGTAATGTATATGTAAGGCCAGGGTTCAAATTACGGGGGAGCTAAGGGGAGCTCGGCTCCGCTGAAAGGTACAGGAGCTCCCCAAAAGACATTCAGCTGATACTTTGAGGGGGAGCAGTAAAATTTGTTCACGTTCAGGTTACATTTAACTTTTCAAAAAGGTTCCTGATGTGTCTTAAAAAGAACAGCAATAATTTATCAGCTTTGTGTTTTATTTATTAATTTAATTAAGTTAATTAAATCCTCCAAATGTGATCTGTTCCTTTTCCTTCAGCACCGTGGACAGCAGCCTTGTTCGTGCTGTGAGCGTCCATACAAAAAACACTTTACATGCTTTCTTTTGTGGTTGTTAAATAACTTTCCATCCCTGTTTCTGAATAAACAAGCTGCATACAGCAGCAGAGTTTTTTTTTTTGTTGTAGTAACCATATTTTTGACCGCGCTACGTGCACTAATATGTATGTGTGTGCACATGATGTCCAAAAGCTCTGGTGTAAGTCGAGCCCTGTGTAAGGCAGATGGCAAGCAGTGACAGAAAACCAAAATACAAAAATCAAGACAAATCAAAAGTTAACATAACAAAACCTACAATTCTACTGCTTCTCATCATGCTTATGTTCATTAATTTCTTTCAAGGTAACTCATTAAACATTAATTTATTGTCTGATGTTCAGTTATCACAACATCACTAGTAAAAGTTTGGTCTATTTATCACTAAAAGAATTCACTTCTTCATTCATGTACGAATAAGCCTGAATTTCTCTCCTTCTCTGCTTCTTATTTTAAATGTCTGATGAGCATGAAGGAACAGCAGAACATTGGAGCTGAGGAGCAGACAGGAGAAGCAAAGGACGATTACAAGCACATATCGCTGTCAAAGAACAAGATAAAAGGAAGATTTGTTTTAATGTTTTGACTAAAAAAGTGTAGCTAGAACTTTGGTGACTGGGGTTATTCTGCTATTAGACAGACAACAGGACTCATGAAAAATGTAAACATGTGTCAGACATACTTTCTTGAAACTACTGAAACTATTTTGATCTTTGTCTGTTGTTTTGATGTTTATGAAAAACTCATACAAGTCGCAGCTGTCCTTAATGTCAGCCTCGATAAACTTCAACCAAACCTCAGACCACCTTGTACAACCAGCCGCTGTAAACACAGCTGTAAAGACAGAACTTGAGCTGTGGTAATGTGCCTGCATTATTTTGACTACAGACATTTAATTAAGGACTCATAGATCTGAAATCCATCAATTCTGAAACATTTACTTTTTCTTTTCTTTTTAACTCCCATTAATCAACATCTGAGAGTTTTAGGAAGCTTAATTTTTCTGGTATACAATATAGAAAAGCAGACAAGTGCTATTATTAATAGCTATTACTTGCTGACATTAGAGTTAATTGTCATACAAATTACTTAAATTAATCAGCTTCACCATGATATAATTTTCTATGTACAGTGCGGATAAAGGATTGTTGGTCTTGGCACGCTTGACTTCACTTCTGATGGACACAAACCTACATCAGCATACATTTCATAGACTTCATGGAAACTGAAGCTGTTGCCTTTACTTCTGACATGGATGCTGAAAGAGGAGCAAACTTATCCCCCCACATAGAGTATTTTATCCTGTTTATTCATGTTTAGCTTCAAGACACTTGTTTAAGTGATTGTGTAACAGCACTCTCTTCTTTTAGAGGTGACCTGCCATAATGTGGTCTGTGTGAGGAGAGAGGATTTCCTCTTCACACTCACCCCGACTCCAACAATATGCATGTGTGGTAAATTTGTCCGCCTTCAGTATTTCTGTCCCGTATGCTGGGGGACAGAGAAAGTCAGCCCAATGGTGTGGAAAATTAGATCATTAATTGGGATTCATCAACAAGGAATCTTTGATCAGTAGTTTAGCCTCAGTGGTTGTACGGGGGCCGAGCTTTGTGCTGAAAATAATAATGTCAGGGAAAAAGCTGGCAACATTTCATTATTGTCCACAAATCTTGTTCCTGTCTGCGCCACTCAGCTGGAATGATTTTGTTAATATTCTCGTGAACACAGACTCTTTAAATAATGACTATGTTACCCAGGGCAACGGTATAGCTCACTGATGTGGGTTTTAGACAACAACAAAGCTTTAATACAGCATGCAGAAATATAATCTATCATCTCAAGCATTTTGGTTTAATCAAAAATACAGGAAACACAGAATATCAGCAGACTCATTATAACTTCTGACCCTACAGCATATGTTGATGCTGTGCCCGAACACCTGCTTAACCCTGAGTTTCTCCCTTCCTGCCCACCTTGCTCAGCCTGCTGTGCCAACCTCCTCTGAGCCAAAAATGTTTCACATCTCTGCAGGGTCCAAATTATGGCTGCAGTGTGGATTTAAGAGTGTGTGCCTCTGTATATATTTGGTTATGCCTGAGTACATCTTTGAGGAAAAAAAATTACCACCCAGATAGTAAAATTTAAAAGGAGAGCTGCAGCTTGACAGCAACCCCTCCTCCCTCCCGACAATGCACACACACACATACACACTTCCACCATTGCAATCTAAAGGAGTCAAGCGTGACTGTAATTCCTCTCCCTGCAACACAGGCTACAAGAAGGTCTCAGGAGTATTTAGTGGAGTGGGGGAAACAAGGACAAACTCAAAGGATGAGGCCAACATGACTTATAAATATAATTAAGCTGCCCACAAGGACAAACACACACACACACACACACACACAGAGATATTTGGCTGCTGTCTTCATTTAGGCTGAATTTGACAGCTTCTTTGGGTTTAGATGGGTAGTCTGACTCAATTCATCTGATGAAAATGACTGTTATCATGTTGTAATGAATCACTATACTTTGCAGTATGGTTAGATGGCTTCTTAATGGTTCAAATAGAAATAAGAAGACATTAAAGTCTGAAATGAACATTCTCTTTCTCTCTTCTAATGCTTTCTTAGGGCCATTTTCATCCACAATTCAGTCATCTTTTCTCTTCTGTTTTGGAGGTAATGGCATGGTTTACCTACCTATTGCTTATTTCATGTGTTTCTTAAGAGAAACTGCAGCACGATGGATGGAGAATGAACACTGGAATGTAAATGACAGACAAGGAAAAGTGTGACAGTTATTTATTTTTTTTATAGTTTGAGGCTCCATTGAGAAGTAATATAGTTGGAAAGCTGACACCATTATAGCCCTCGCAAAACCATTTGCTTTCACACGAATGAGAAATTTCCAGTGGTTATAGGAGTCTTGGATGTTTGAACATGCTTGCCTCAGTTTTATCTTGCTGCTTAAAATGGGATGATGTCACAGGTTGGCAAATTGCAGCTTCAGTTCTTTAATCTTAATGCAGTAGCATTTCTGAATATGCAAATGTGTTTAAGATGAAAAAGTACTTTGAGCCATTTATAGCAGAACTGGCTGTGAAATGACCCACTGTTGCAAGCATCACAGGCTGAGCACTAAATTTATTATCCTCAAATTATTCCCTAATTGTGTTTTATGAGGTACTCGTGTTTGGTTTTGAGGGTTTTTGTGGCAATTTACAGCAATGAGAATACCTTTTTTGAGAAAAAAATATAAATACAGTTGTTTTTCATAAACTTTACCCTTCATCAACCCTTTTATTACACATCTATAATCTTCCTCTTCTTCTCCCAAATGACTTTTGCTGTCTATTGTCTGAGACTGACTTCAGCCATCTAATTCTAGATGAACTGAGTCATGAAATTCAATGCCTCAGAGCACAAATAAACAAAAGAAATGATGCATGTTTTGTTTTAAAACCATGTGATGAACACTTTACTTTCAACAATCAGAAGTTGGAGAAGTTGTGTCATTAAATAAATGGATGTAAGGATAGATATGAAAGTTATCAGATTTGGAAGAAAGGGTCAGAAATAAGAGGAAGCCTCTTAGATTTTTGTTTCTTCACAAATAAACATATAGTATTTGATCCCTATTAATGCAGCCTGAGATGAACACCAAATTCATCACACGAGTTATTGTTTCATTTGATTAATTTCAGTTGTCAGACAGACAGCTTCACATTTGACTTTAGAAAACTTTGGAGTTCATAATCGACTCAATGGCTGCCGGATGTCTGAGTCCTGCAGCTGTAAAATAAGCCCATAAATATTCCCACGCAACTACAATCCTGTAATGTAAGTGATATTAACAACATCTAGTTTACCTCAGTGACAAACAGGAAAAGAAGATATAGCTATATTTTCATTAAGTAGATATAAATTAATTTATTCATAAATGAATTTTTAATAGAATAGAAAAAACTTTTAAAAATTAAAATAAATGAATATGTAAAGGAACATCATTGTGGCCTGTGAGGTCTGAGATGTGGTGCCTGATTCCAGTAGGTGCTCAAACCTACTGATGATCATTTAATCCTGCACATTTGATTGTCAGCACCTGGCTGCTACATACTCTCCTAATTCTGATAAGAACTGGTAGTTAGGAAGTAGTAAAGGTCTTTTGTTTTGCCACACACTGCTTTTGCATTCTGGCTTTTTATGAAATAAATGTTAACAAGGTGTAGTTTGTTCATCTGAGGTTAAATTTTCCAAATCTTAGGAACTTTTTAGTCATTTTATGTAAAACCTTAGACCTGAAAGAAGGTGTACTGTCTTTCTCACATGACTGTACACTGTATATACTCCATTTTAGTGTTCTGTTCTGCTTGTACCCAACTCGAGTACCCAGATTTCCCTCCTAATGTGCACATCAGCTGCGTCAATATCTTTCCATTTAAACGGACCTCCACTGATTTACACATCAAAGTCTGTTTACAGGTGTCGAGGAGTACAACTGTGAGAAAAAATGTATAAAGCCCTTTTGTGCATCCCCTTCTGGAGTTACACGCTATATTTAGAATAATTTGCAGTGCTTTGCCTTAACGTTACACCTTTCATGAAGGTGAAATGAAGCTGCTATACCCATGTATGTTTTCTTCAAAGCCACCACACTCTTTTGACGAAAATGGTGATTTTTGAGCAGGACTTGCTGGTCCCTGCCTGCCTTGAGACAGCATTTTGAGACATTAGCTTGGATTTGAATGAACAAACCCATTAAGTTATGGAAGCAGAGGTAGACCAGAAGCTTCCGTGATCTATGTCAAAGGAGTCTGGTTGCTTTGAAGAGTATATAAGAGCAATATAAAAACTTCCTTTCTTAATTGGAGCGGCTGTCTGACAGCAAAGTAAAGAGGAGAAAATATTCCACATGTGCTTTAACTGATACTGATATTTTCAAGTGGTTAAAAAATTTCTGCTTACCTTGTTCACACCAAGACATTCCCTCCAAACCGAGGTCATGTTTACTGCTGTAACGGCATCATTCAGAAAAACAAAACTCATTCACTCCCACAATAAAAGAATCCAGACTAATCCTTTCAAAGACCTTAAATTAACTGTGTTTAATGTGCATGAATAAAATAAACAGTATAATTTATTTGCTTGGTGTCTCTAAAACAAAGATGATGTTTGACAAGTTGCCTCCAGACTCAAACCAGGTCACGGTTATGGTGCGTGTGCTGGCGACTGATTCGTCATGTCGACTCAGTGATATTATTAACTCTGCTGCTTATTACATGCCCGACTTGTCACGTGAGCCAACTCTTGGGAGTTTTCTGAAGCAGAGGTTGCTGTGTTCCCTGGTTTTTGTCTCATGCCTCCTTTGGTGATGTCACATCCTCTCTGTGAACAAAGAACCAGTATCTGTTTTTACCCACAGCCTTAAATGGTCCTCCTCCCTTCATCTTGGTCTTGACCCCTGCCACCCTGCTTGTAGTACATATCTTAAATGTTTCCCTTCTGCATTCAGAGTTACTTGTTTCTCTAATTAGTTTTTCTCTATTAAAAATGATCATACCCACACAGGGAGATTTGTTACATCCATTGTCAGGCCCCTGTGGCTCTGACTCTTGCACTCAAACTAATGGTCTTATTACAGCTTAGCTCTAACATTGGCTATCCAGGAATTTAAGCTTATTGCATTACATTAAATGCAATTTGCCTTCCAAATGACAACTTAAGCTCAACGAATAAATGTAAATGGGGACTGTCCAGTTTAGTGGAGCCTTTAGGTTTATCACTGTGCATTTCCTGTATGATGGTGGCAAAGGAGAGAATGCTAAAGAGCCCACATTTCAGAGACAGAGTACACAGCATCTACAGTGGCATCCGTATAAAACAACACAGGCAGGTGATTTTCACAGATTCAAATAGCTTGCTTTTGTTCAAAATTCAAAATGTCCATGACAGATTTCAGAAAGATTTGTTTCACCCTTTCTTACATGCTCTTGTTTGTCCCTTTCTTGTTCAAATTGCACTAAACTGCTGCATCAATACCGTATGTTCACGCAGGGGATGGAAAGGGATGTTTCTGCACCAGCTGCTCAGCTCAGCAGACGGTTTTCTCGACTTTCTGGACATAAGTCTTTTGGTGTGGTCATTAAGGTTTTGTACCTTGCCTTATATGGTTTCCAAAAAGTCAATAAGAGCCACTGTAGCTGTTGTGCAGCAGCGGCATGAGTGTAATCAATGCCAGTTTTCTAAGCAGTGTTTACAGCTTATGGGGGCTCACATTTAAAAAAAAGTGCTGGAGTAACTACTTTCAGTGTGAAAAGAGTCCCAGTTCACTGTAAATCACATCTAAAACAAGCTGGAAGTCTGTTTACAAGGAGAAAGTATAATGCTTTGTAATTCTCAACTGTTACTTAGTTCCAGTGTTGATTAAATGAGAAGAAGGACAAACTAAAGCAGCATTCACGTCTTCTTTTTACACAGTTTCCAGTCATGACATGACATGATTATAGTATCACTCACCTGCTTGAGCATACTGCAAAAAGACACACTGACAAGCATCTTCTAGCCACAAATGGGTGCATTTCACGTCTGCATTCCTTGCACTTTACAGCAATCTAAATCCTGCCAATAATCAGGAGAAAAAACAACTTAAATGTGCAGTTAAACTAAAGATGATGCCTTTTAAGTGTGAACACGCCTTGTGGAAGTTGTAGATGACTGTATTGTATAATATACGGTCCATATGCTCCTTCTCTCTCCCCCTCGTTCTCACTATCTGCTTCTCTCATTTTCCCACTGGGTGGAGGAGCTATAAATTAAACTGGGGAATTACTGCTAACTGTTGGAATAAATTAAGGCGCTTTTGCGTCTGTAAACACCGTCTGACTGCGTAATTACACTCCCACTCCCGCTGAGACGCCATGGAGAGGGAGGATAAAGACACGCGGCAGAGATGGAGAGAAGTGGCAGCAGGGGAGAGAAAAGATGAACTAAATATCACAAGGGGGTCAGATGTTGAAGTCACTGCTTTCCTGAGTTCTGGATGTGGACCGGGCACTCCTATAGATAAGGGAGGGGGGAAAGGTGACTTTGAGCATCATAATCTCAATTAACATATTGTTTAATACATCTTAATGATATAAAGCAAAACACTGCATGTTGCACGTTGATGAAATCTTTAGTTGAATTGCTATGCAGCCATTCTAACAGCAAATCACATTTAGCATTACATGCTGAGGGTCACTGTATCTAAAAGATCTGGACAGCTGCCTATAACAAGACACTCACAGTCCACAAGGACAGCAGCAGCATCAGCCTGAGCGCATAGCAAAAAGAGTTAGCCTGTATTATATCACCAGGCGGGCACATTTAATTAACACATCTAAAAATGTGTGAGCTTCTGTAAACCAACATCAGCTGCTGACAGTGAGTCACAAACAAGGTTATTGACATTTGCCAGCACAACACAACTGCTGTAGCAGCGCTCTAAGAAGCACAGACAGCTACAAAGCTTATCTTTTTATTTTGAGTATGAAAAGAATAAACAATAGAGAAAAAAGCTGTAAGCAAAAACTCATGATTTGACTCCATCGATGACTAACATGCACTCGGTCTTAGACTGCACAGACGGCGATGTTGCCAGTTGCATAATCACCTCAGTGCCTACACAGTCCAGTTAAATAGTTTTTTTCTGTCTTAGAAAGGGTTTTAACTAAATGACACAACCCATATGTATGTTACTGACCATAAGAAGAGCTGGTTGAATTCTCTGAATTATAGGAAGACTAAGGAAGTGCTTCCTTAAAATATATGTCCTTTAGCTTAAGAAACACTGGATCATCCCTTATGGAAGGTTAGTAGATAATCCTGTCCCACCCAGATTCTGGAGTGATGTTGGATTATCGTCATCCATCATGCTGACTTGGATTTGTATACATGTTGTATATAAGAAGAAGAGTGTGACTGTGAGCTATTGTAGACCCACATCACATTTCAGTTTGAGTTTGGATTCTTGTTCATTTTGTTTGGTTACCTCATCGTCTTTCCTTAACCTCATGACATTTTCCCACCAGATCAAGAAAACATGGTCAGGAAAAACTATTAGAACTCTTTTTTAAAAAAAAATCCAGTTTTAGAGTCAGACATATTTTATAAGTAGCCTGACAAGAACAAATAAGCCTTCTTATCAATCACATTCTTGTGGTTTTTTTTGGAAGCTTCTGGGGGTTTTTGGCACTGGGGTTACAATGCTGCATATTACCATCACATCCCAGATGAATGATGAATGAATGAAACAACAAGACTTAGACACGTTTTTGTTGCAGGCATCTTTCTTTTTTTATGACTGCCACTCTCACATGTTACAGTAAGTTTTTTTCTAAGAAAGCAAGCAATGCCATTATGTCGCTGATGCATGAAGGCAAGGAAAACTGAAGATCTGCATTTTTCATTTTCAAGGCCCTCCTGAATCATTAATACAACACGCTGATGCTATGCATTGTAATTACAGGAGCCACTGATTTTTGCTTACACTCTTGCCTCAAATTCTGCTCTTCTAGAGAAATCTCAAGCCTGCTTTTCCACGGATGACTGAGTGTCATAAAACAATATAGCCTACAAACTGTGGAAACAGCACATTTTGCAAACTCATACATCCACAAGTTGAAATGACGGGGGATGAGGGGGCTGAGTGTGCCACACCTAGGAACACCAGCTGATTCGTTGAAAATGAACAAATATTGGTTTATATGGATGCACAGCTGAGATGGTAGCAGCTGGTCTGAGCTCAGCTCTTGCCTTTGGGATTCCCATCCTCACAGTCCTCACAGGATTCGGTTCCTGCCACGCGAGAGCCGTGTCCACATCTCTCTGGGGGCTGCAACAGATTTGTGAACCAATTTGAAAACACACTGCGTTCAGGTTCAAACTAACAGTGCTGATTGGACAGAGGCTGCAAACACCATTTTCTAATTAAAGATAACAGTCCTTTTCCAAAGACAGGGGAGAGAGATTTTCATCCTTCTCCTTTAGTCTTCATCTTTCTTTTTCTCTCTTTTTTCCTAGCTTTCTGAGTATAAAACACGTTCCAGCGTCTCGTGGGCAATTTATGCAGCGCAAACAGCGCATGTAAGCCAGCGCATTTTTTTTTTTTTTAATACGCACGGTTGAGTGATCACGGACCGGTCCGGAGCCTAATCATCATAATAAGCTGCACAAGTTCGCCAGGCGGCGAGTCGGGCACGTTTTATTCCTCCATATGACCATGTAGTCAGTGCCGCAGCGGGGAGATAATCGGGCGGAGGGAGCAGTTACCAGAGTAGACGGAGGGAGAGAGAAAGGAGCTGGCTGCACATGATCACATAGGCTATCCAGTCACTCATCAACTGGAGCGTTCATAATTGCGGTGGCGACAACATATGGGAATACAACAAGGCGAGACTGTGATCACACCTGGTTCTGGAGGACACCGGAGGAACCCGTGCGAGAGAAAGGGCGGCCAAAAAAATCGGAGGGACTTTGCATCATAGCAGTCGAAAAGAGAAAGCGTGGCATCCAAAACACCATCCGGTAAGTGAGCGTTGATTGATGTGCACGGACTGCCAATATGCTTTTCACCGTTCGATCTGGCACATCAGAAAAGAAAAAAGGGAGAAAATAAATCCTCGCGAGTGTTTTAGCGGCGTTGTAGCCCAACAAGTATTTGATACATAATTTTGTTTCTTTGTGGCACGGTTCAAGAAACAATTAGGTCTGTCTGTGACAATACAGGCGACTCTTTGCAAATGCCAAGGCACTTGATTAAGGATGCGTCTTTCAGTGAATAGCTGGCAGTCAAGATATAAGCAGTGGACTCTGGTAGGAAGGCCCAGTGTGGTTATAAATTCAAACAAAAGGGAAGCAACATAAAAGCTACGGGGATTAGGCAGTGATTGGCGCACATCTATGCAAGGTAAAAAACAAATAAACAAAAACAATTAAAACGGCACCCTGTAGTAGAAAAAAATATACAAGTTTCCGAATCCTTAATTTTTCATTTTCACTCGCAGTTTGTATTTATTTATTTAAATGGCCACATTTTCAGTTACAACTGGGTCTAGCTGTCAAACAATGCTGTCAACAATCAGCCTTGCTGTACACCAGCAGTGCAGCCCCATCCCCTGCCATTCTGCTCTGGGGATGAATCAAGACCATGAAGTTGAGGGGAGTTTTGAAAGCCCCACCCTTCTAAATTTCCCATTTTACTTATCTGATAAAGACTTGTGGATACAATTACTGCGCATATTGCTCTTGCACTCTCCCCACCAACCATTTATCCCCATTAAATTGTCATTAAGGAGGTAAAACAGCAGAAGTCAACACAACATGTAGCAAATGGAAACATAGGGAAATGGAGAAATGTTTTGGTTCATCGCATCAGAATAATAACTGTCTGCTCAACTTGGTCTGATCTGCACACATAATGGAAATAATGCTGCCAACATATCAGGTTTTTCTTATCAGCATTCATCTCATCATAGAAGGGTTTGATGTCGAAGACCCAACCCAGCGCCTTCCCACCACATTTCAGCTCGTGAAATAATCTCACACCGTGAAAAGAGGGAAAACAAAACCAGGTGATGAGGACTCGCATGAATAAAGAACTGCAGAGGCTTGAGACTTGCCTGCTGCAATAACTTGTTCTAACCTGTGCACATAGCACTCAGGTGATAGACAAACAGATGGCATCTCCAAAGGAATTCATCTTGTGAATGTTGGAAACGGTATTCTTGGATGGGGTGCCCTCTGACTCGCTGGCAGCAAGGCCTGCGTCTGGCAGTAATCATGGCAGCCGTGTTGAATGGCCTTGCTGATTACATCGCTCACTCTTATGACTTCCTCTCACCTTTAAAAAAATCCCTCAAAAATCCCTCTGTTTGCTCAGTAGCTGCGATGCTGATGCTGCTGACTGTTGCTGAACTGATTTACATTTCTTCATCAGACATCAATAGATGCAAGCGATGGAGATTTGCAATTGCACAAGCAGCTCGGGCACAGTGCAGCCTCTTCTGGTGCTATTAGATGTGCAGATATTAACATAGCCATTGAACAGCAAGGCTCTCTCATTCATTTGTTGACAGAGGAAGCACAAAAGATTTGTGGAATGAGGTTTTTGTATTTCTTTTGTTGTTTGTTGATTTGAAGTTATCCTTAGTTACTACAAAACCTGGTTTAAAGGATGAGGGATGCTGATTCATTTGGAGTGCACAATATTTATTTATTTGAATTATTATAATCAACATCCTTCTTTTGTTTAACTCAATGTAGCCTTGGATGCTGCCTACAAACGTGTCTATGGCTGAAATGGAGAGCTGCATTGCTAATCACTTCATAACACTAAGGAAAAATAGTTAAGAGCAGAATTTAGTGGCAGATGATTTGGTAGCAGCTACGCAGTAGGCAGGATAATATGTAGCGAGCCATTCGTAATTGCATTGGGCCTTCAGGCTCACTTTCAATAATGACCAGCTTACTTTAGCAGTGCCTTACTTGGCAACCTGTAGCAGATCAGAAACCCACGCTACTGCCAGTGATAAGCCTGCCTTAAATCAAAAGCGCTGTTTTCAGTTGGCTGTGAATGCAAAGCAACATTACTCACCGACATTTGAATTATTGATGTTATTGATGATGGGCTGATCATTTTGTTCTGATCTCTGACAGATTAGTTTCAGTCACCACGTAATGGTCATGTCAAAGCCGTTCAAAACAGAGAATAGAGTGAAGATTGTTGCAGCAGCAGGATACAAACAAACAAACAAACAAACAAACAAACAAACAAACAAACAAACAAACAAACAAACAAACAAGCAACATCAGGAAAGACCTGCTAGTGTTCTTACATGCAAGATCTCTACTTTAGACCTCCTTTCATGTTGCTTGTTTTCTGTCACATCGCTGCCACAAGCTTAAGAAATCGGACAGACATGATGCAGTTTCAGTCCTTCCGGCTCACGCTGGGAAAATCACGACTTCCTGCCCATTAAACAGAACAGTATCATCATTATATTCATGACAGCACAGTCATTAGAGGAACGACAGCCTTTCCTTCACCTATTGTCGCCATTATGGCTGAAAAATTGATGTTTGGCTGTGTCTGTGGTTGGCAGTAGGTGGAAACCTGTCAGAACAGACTGGAGGTGGACTGAGAACCCAGTTTACAGCCGCTCATAAAAGGAAGTTGAGACTGATTTAGCCATAAAGCACCTATACTCACTATTGACCCTCATTGCTAATTGCAAGATAAGTCACTCCAACAATCCTGTGGCATTATTAGCAATGCCCTACTGGTAAAACACGACAAAGTAGTTACATGCGTGCTAATTGATTAAATAACAAGGAAATGTGTAAGCATGTATTTAAATGACAGACATAGAAGGGACTACTTTTTAAGTAATCCTACACATCTGGTTGAAAGTATTTGCAATCTTTTCTGACAGAAGTATTGCACCATTAGTCTTCATATTTTCTCAAACTAAATAGCATTAGTTTGGAAACTAGATTTCCTAAAAAGTGTTTAGCTTCTCTGATTAATAAAATCCTTCTGCAAAACACATGTGAGTCTTCACAAATTTGAAAGAAACCGAAATCATTGAAAAGGCTTTTGCATCTGTTGTATTTTTTTGTTTTTTGTCTGAGTGAAAGCAATTCTAGAACCATGTGCCGTTTGCAGCAGCAGGAGCAGAAACACAGTCTTTCTTTTCTCCTTTGAAAGCAGTTAGGGTAGAGGGAGGAAATGGAAAAAGGGAGGGGGGGCCCTTCTGGAGCCGGTGTGGCCTTTGGTGTTGGTATCCTTGCCTCAAGCTTGCACTGAGTTGGACAGCTTATATCCATAGACATGAACATAAATTAATTAGTTGGACATTTGCAGGGTAAACAGCACGTCGAGCTACTGCTGACAGAACGGAGGTTCATTGTATCGGTGTGTTAGTCATCTGGCTGGGAAACAAGACAGTGGCAGTTTGTGACACGATGTGTGTCTTCCTAACAGCGACCAAGCAACCAAATCTCCATATTCGAGTTTTGGGCCAGTTTCCACTCAAGACATTAATTTTCCTTGTATTCACATTGTAAATTCTTTCATTCTGGTGATTAATACTCATTAACTTAATTTACATGTAAATTAGGGCATTGCCTCATCTCCTTTGTGAGACTTTTTGAGCAGCCATTAGTGTATTTCATTGGAAAGGAGCTGGCAGCACTACCGTTTTGTGGATTTATCCAGACATTTATTGTAAACTTCCTGCCATCCTGTGCAGCAGACGCCTGAGTTTTATGAGTGCTATTTATTTGGGAGAGCGGGAACGACGGTATCAGCACATGCTCTCCAAACCAAAATCCTTCCAAGACAAATAAAGTACAAAAGGACATGAAAGCATTTCCAACTGTCCTCTAATTGCTGTTGATCGTTGTAATGTTGACTGCAAAATAGATTAAATATCGAGAGCAATGAATACTTAGTAAACACTTTGTAAGACTGAGCTTTGTCAAAGCAAGTTTGATGTAAAAACGACGACTAAAATGCACGTTTTTGTTCCACAGCAACTTAAAAGCAGCTTTACACAGCGGCAGAATTCATACTTGTTCTTCACTGACTGTTCCAGCAAGCTAACAGATGATTTAACACCCAGTCATGAAAAAAATGTATTTTCAGGTGCTGTGTTGCATAAAATGAAACAATAATTTCATGTTCTTTCTCAAAATGAAAATGTTAAGCAGGGCGGGGATACAAACACAAAGACCTAAAATGATGTCACGGCGCAATTTTTGTGCCTTTACACAACAAGGACGCCTTACTGAGTCTCATATTAGAGAAACTTTCTATTTTTATCCCAAAAGACTGACAAAAATCAAATCAGATCATTAACAGAAAATAATTTTGCTAAGAAATTTGTGTGTAAATTCCACCAGCTTTTCAGTCAGGAACAGATTTAATGCTCTGTCTATGGTTCTGCTTCTTTATGTGGACAAAACTCTTAACACAGACCCAAATAACAGTTTTGTCTTTGTTGGTGGGAGACACAATTTTCTTTCTTTGAAATGGTCATGGTAGCTGTAGCGGAGATTGATGGTGACAATGGAGAGTGTTGGCACACCATTCACATTAGGCCTCCATTTCCAACACGGGATACTCGTACACCAGAGGCTGGCTTGGGTGCGTCTTGCAAGATTGTGAAAAAGCACAATTACAAAAAGGTATTATGATTCGATTTAACACTACACGATCCTTTGACACCTCTCATCGCAGTCTCGCTATGTACCCAGAGTCCTATCTTCCCCTGTTCAATATAATACTTTTCTTTTTCATTGGAACAAGATTTCAGACTATCACAGCCGTAACCCCAACCATAACCCCTAATTCTGGAGCTGGACAGCTCTTTGTTCCCATTGTGTGACATATAAATCTGGGGAACATATCAGCCTTGGAACATAATGACCCCACCAGATGTTCTGATGTGACTGCATTTAACTAAACTATGCTGTCAAAGACAGACTTTTTGTTTTTACATATCATGAAAATATATTTCAGTTGATTGAGAATAAGCAGTTCATATAAAAGATGCCACTGTTTTTTTTTTTTTTTTTTGTATCCAGTATATTTTGTGAATAAATAAGAGAGGAGTGGGGTGGGGTACAATTAGTTGCAGCCTGCAGTTTTTTTCTGTAAGATCTTTCTTTAAACCCCAAACTGCACATTTAACATAAAACATTTAATTAAGAAAAAGATAATTGTTAGCAGATAGCTCATGTTTACACAGGAAAACATGACTAGAAGTGCTTCCTAAAATAAATCAAATCCTCCATTATCACTTTGGTCGTGTATCTAATACAATCCCTAAAAGCCTTTTCTAAAGTGGCATATAACAAGAAAGCTGGAGGGATGTTGGTGGAACAAATAAAAAGGTCTTTCACACTGGAGACTTGTGCTCAAGTTCCTGTAGAAGTTCTAATGAAAGCTACAAAACCAGTTAGAATTGAGAAAAGATCATGGTTTGGGTTCAAATATTAATGTAGCATGACCACCAGAGATGTAACATGCACCTATATATATATATATATATATATATATATATATATATATATATATATATATATATATATATATAATTATTATAATATTTGTAAAACATATGTTTTATGAATATTGTGCAGCCCTTACCTCCAGTATAAACATGTAAAATGCTGCTTCTACAGTCACATCAAGAAAAGAAAGTGAGCAAAATTGGTGGTGCAGAAGAAGTAATGAGTGAAAAACACTGGGAGGCACTGATCGCTAACAGCCAGTCTCAGAGCAGCGACACTGAGCCCATCAGATCATGGGCTTTGGTAAATGCATTGCATAAAAAAGGCAGTAAAGTTGGAGCTCACGTTCTTAAAGTGAATCAAAGCCAGAGCAGGTGCAAAGATGAAAAATCAACGATTTAGTGATATCACTGAAAAGTCCAGAGAAGCGCTGCCCCCACCACCACCAGTTCTTTGGCGTAGTCTTGCTGCATGTGCTTTGCATATCCCTTCCTGATTACATCAGCTGTTATGCAGATAATACCATTTAAACTTGTTTGAGGCTAAAGAATTGTAGCTTTCTGCATTCATTTCATTCATTCCTTTTAAAACACAGAGCTGGTTTAATACTGAGTTACAGAATAGTGTTACCTCCACCATGCATGCAGTTAGGAGTTCATCCACAGATGAAAGCTCTGTGCAGATGAAAGCTGCATGAGAATATAGGGTCGTCGTTGCATGGACGCTTCACAATACACAGAGTTGCTTTACTTTTGGTATAACTGACATCCAAGAGTTCCTGAATTGAATGCCGAACAGCAATAGTTGTGGGAACAGACATCAGCAACTTGAAGCCGCCTGCGAGAGTGTACCGAGCTGGAATAAAATCACAATTTGCCTGTCTCAGAAGAGCCTGTGTTGTTCGCCTCAGGCAATAATATTTCCTCCTTCTTACATTACATGACTCTGTTTAGAGACTGAAACTCTTTCAGAACTCATCCTCTCTTCGTTTTGGTAATAGGCTGAGAATGCACATGATGGAGATATGATTTAAATAACACTGAATGAAGTCATAAATATATTCGGGTGGAAAAATAGTCTAATTAAGACACATTAGCATTTTTTGTATGTTGCTTATGATTTCACAGTACAACTACTGTACATGAAATTATGGTAATGTGAGTGTAATTGCAAAGCATCCTCCTGCAGCCTTAAAAGAAATGTTTAATTCTAGCCTGAACATCGTGCTGCATGGCTTTGTGAAGTATTATTTATGTTCATGGCAATCTAATAAATCTTTTTCTATAACAAAGGAGAAACTGCCAGAGTTCCAGGTCTAAGGTGAAGCTTCTGCTGATTATTTTCACGAACAATTTCACAAAAACAGGCATTTAAAAAAATCTGAGACCTTCTAAATGCAAAAAGCAAAGCAGCACCGGTTAATGGTGTTTTTCATTGAAATGAAAGGAAAAAGTTTTTTTTTAACCCAAAGTGCTGATATTTGTTGACATTAAAGCATTTAAATCCAACAGAAGTCACTGAACGTGTCTTTTACTGATTTACCAATAAATTAAACCCTCTCATGTCCTATAAGCCCGAGTATGCATCCTCATTCTCAGTTTTGTTTGTTAGTAAATGAGCTGATTTGACATTTGCTGACCAAACATAAACATAAATAAATAAATAAAACTATGTGAAAACTATAGTGTGGACCAGTTATATTAAATATTTATACCTCCCATGAGGTGGAACATGAGGAAGTTGCATCTGATGTTGTGTCATCCTTACTCTTCTAACATGAAAGGTTGTATGGATTCCATTAATCAATAAATCTGCTGCAGCAGAGGAGCAGAATATCAAGTAACCTCATGTCAAATCCAATATACAGCATGTGCTCTTATACAGTAATTTCAAAAACATCTGGGCACGTGCTGCTGACACTTTTTTTAGAAGGGGTAACTGAGCTTAAATTCTCTCTGTGCAGCACTGCGACTTCAGCTTGATTGATGGTCTCAAAGTCGCACAGAGAAGTCATGACATCAGATTTTGTAATGGGGTGCTGTTTGCACCGTAGGCTCCATTAGTGGTTTACAACAGTACTCATTCATCATACAAGAGCAGAAAACAAGCTTTTCTTAAATATATTTTGTGCCATTTGTTAGCTTACTGTGTTGTTTCCAGCACCGTCCATTTGCTGTTGAACTGTAGATGCTGCCCGGTTGCATCACCAAACGTGGCATCAAGAAGAAACCTTTTCACGTCACATTTTCACTC
Organism: Melanotaenia boesemani; assembly: GCF_017639745.1. Classification (NCBI taxonomy): domain Eukaryota; kingdom Metazoa; phylum Chordata; class Actinopteri; order Atheriniformes; family Melanotaeniidae; genus Melanotaenia; species Melanotaenia boesemani. The sequence continues at coordinate 4,117,594 of NC_055696.1, forward strand.
ATGCTGATGAGTTAGTATTTTTCATCACATCTTTTGAAACCTGTTTGTCGTTGCTGGCTTGAGAAACAGGGGCTTGTGCCTACTTAATTAGAGGGAAGGAAAAAAATCTGAGGGCAAAAGGATGACTTTGTTCAAGCTAAAACGAGCCTTTTCTTTTTGTTCCTCATGAGGAGCTTCTCTTTCTGCAGAGAAGCTTTATTTTTCCCCAGCTTGTCCTAATTAGTTGGAGGAGTGCCGTAATGAATACTGCAACAGGCTGTGAGTAAATGTGTGGTCCTTTGCAAACAAAGCAATTGAAAGTATGCAAAAATGCCACATTGTTGTTTATAGTTAATGTTGAGGAAGACCCCGAGGTGCACTCATTTGGATTAATGCATCAGGAATCACTACTGTATGTTTTGGCTTGCATCTTAATTGACTTCTCCTGTCAGTGTAAAAAATGGTTGATCATATTTCACTTCCACATCCCTCTCATTCTCTTTTCTTTTCCTTCACTATTTTCTCCTTTTTCCCTCTGATGTCGACCTCGCTCCTTTCAAGCTGCCATGTTTTTTGTTATCACCAGAGAGACAAATGAGAAACAAGAGAGAAAGAAAGCCTCTGGGCTTGTGTCCTCACATCATCACCACTCCCCTTTATCTCTCCCTTTTCTTTCTTTCTCTCTATCCTCCATCTTTCCGTCTTCCTGAGTGACAGCTGGCAGCCAGTAGGGTACAGCAGGCATGCCAACCCAAGTGCATATATTTGCCAACTGACTTGAGGAAATACACATTTGAACGTGACTGATTCATGCGTGCTGCAGCTTTGTATCTTTTATTACTTCTCTTTTTTTCTTTTCTTTTATGTAACTCAAACACATGCAACACATTTTACACTCCCTGCTACCCACTGAGCTTCGTGGTCACTAAAACATGCAAACTGTATATTTACAAAAGGGCTTTTAAATGAATCCAGTGGGAAATATTTGAGACAGAGACCACATAAGCCACTGCTATGTAATATGAGGAAGAGTTTATCATGACAGAAAAGACAATCAGTCGACTGATTAAGTCTTAAGAATCTTAAGAAAGATGTTTGTTACCATAGAAATGAAGCTAGACTGGCATCCTGAAAACAGCTACTTTCTATAAAGATCCATGAGGATTATTTACTTTTTTTCTCTTTTCTTTTTGTTTTAGTTTGAACCAGAATGAGCTTGTCAAGGAGCTTAAAGGCTCCCAGTTACTTGCAGTTACTTGAAATTCTGGTTACATGTGCATAAGATGCACATAACACTGTCATAAATACAGGATGACACCTGTCATGAACATTAAAGAGTCTTTATGAATGTGTATAATTGTCTGCCATTGTGTCATTTTAGGTGTTTCATGAATATTTTCATTGACCTAAAATAAAGTATGTTAGTACAATTTTAAGAAAAGGACAAAATGTTATGCTTTCAAATGATATGTTTCATAAAAAGCTAGATTTCCTCAAATGATGGGTGAGGCCTTTATTCACGTCAGTGTGTTATATCAGGCTTCTATTAGAGGCATATTTAATATTTTTTTTAATTGTTTGATTGATACTGAGTCACACTGATTGTTATCAGTATGACTCAGTATGACTATGATATTTTTCTACAATGCCCTATTTTAGTGTCTCAAAATGAAATCTGGAACAGTGCACATAAACACTTGCACCTGGTTTTCACACAGTATCTATGTCAGCCAGAGCTTTATTCATTCCTATGGGAACCAAATAACCTCCAACAGGTGTATGAACCTTTGCAAATTTTTCAACTCTACAATTTGCCTCAAGTCCATAAATAAGTTTAACTTCTTAAGTTGAAAGAAGATACAGGATGTAACAAACAGGTTAAAAAGAGTTTGATAAGCTGTTACTGCACACTTACCACATCCTGTGCTCTATCAAGTTAATTATATCTTCAAATAAAAGATTTTAGAAGGAGAGACAATAGGCTGCACATGTGTGATTTAGCAAGGTCTTTATTGCCCCTTTCTCACTGAATGAATAGTTTCAATCTGAAGCTTCTTGTGCTTTCTGCAATTTCACCGCATCACTTTCAACACGGTGCTAGTTTTAACCTCATGTAGTTTCAATAATAGACATGCAAACTTTCTCTACCTTTATTATTTTTCCCCACAGTGCTTGAACCAAATCAGGAAGAAAAAACACAAAGCAAATTACATTGATGTGAGTTAAAAGATGACTTTTTTTTTTTACCAGATGATATATTCATTACTGTCAATTTAATTAAAAACACAAGCAAGAAACCAATTCCAGTTCTTTAACACCACCTGTTAAACAAGCATCATCATTTAGAAAGTGGCATTTCTCACAGATCCCACCCACCACCAGACTGTTTTTCATTACAACAGAGAGCTCAAGGTGCTAATTAAAATTCTTATGGTGACATTAGAACAGCTGATTATAAGGATTTTGCTTCTATATATCATTTGATGTGCTGAACAGAGTTACATGAAAGGCACTCATAAAGCTTTGATCTCCATGTAAGTGTCAAGGATATGTCTGAATGAAGCAGTGAGGAACATTAATGGAAATGTGACCAACTTCTGAAAGCCCGAATGCCGTCCCTTTAACAGACTTATGAAATGTCATGTTGGTAGAAATTAAATTAACTAGCTAAATCTCAGTATGTTATAAGAGCATGTGTTTGTTTAAGAAACTTGATGTGATTAAATCCGTGTAAATTAGAAGCAATGCTTCACAAAATCTTGTGTTTTTTTCAGCACACGTTTTCAAACCTACCATACTTACATTAATTGATGAATTCAAATAATTATTTCATGTTCTTTGCAGCACAAAGTTGGTGTGGGCATGGTCTTCGTTAAACCCGTGTCGCAACACTGACCTCTCTGCTTCCCTGTACAATTTTACCTTTGGAGATAGAAATCATCAAGGGTTAGATGCATTTATTTTTGTATTTTATTCTTCCTAAAAAACTAAAAGCTTTTTCATCATTACAGTGAGAGCAACAATTAAAGATTTTTAGAAAATGGGCTTTATAATATAGTTTACTTCAAATTGTGTTGTAAATTATAGATCACCCCCCCCCCCCCCAAAAAAAAGTACTTTGAATATCTAGTGGGTGATTTAAACTATTAAGCTACTAAACTAAAAATAAAATGTTGTCTTTTATAAGAAGTCTACAGCCTTGTGTACCGAAACCCACCACCAGGGTCATCTTATTTATATTGATTAAAATTAAGTAAATTAATTTATTCAATTGTTTGTACTCCAACATACATCTGATATCTTTAACATGGGAGTAAATAACAGCATAATATAAAATACTAAAATTATATCTACTAAATGTATTGTATTAGAGTAAGATTTTACAGTGTTATATTATATGGGTAATGATGGGGAAAACCCAACTAGTGGTGCCTGAAGTAAATCGCTGCCTGAAATGACAGATATGTTCTTGTAACCTTGTAACTCCTCATCCAACCTCTCCCCAGAGTGCTTACACATGGAAAACTCATGTTAGGAAGTGACTGCACCTCTGAAACTGAGGTCTTCTGGGTCATGTTATGGTGTGTTTGTGGCATGTTGTGTTTTCTTTGCAAATGGCTAATTTTATAAAAAAAAAATATAATCATACAATGTTGAATTTTAAACCAAAATGTTCTATAACTGAATGATGTTTAATAAAAACAGTCAGAAGCATTCACCATGACTCTTTAATGTTCAGTACAGGTCTGGGTGTTATGTGTGTAAATGTGTGTTAAAAGCAGGGGCCATGCTTTTCCTTAAAGCAGAAAATCTTTATTTTAATTTCTTAACACAACATTGGAACTGATATATGGGTCAGGTTCTCTGATGACGCAGAATGAAAAAGCCAAGGCCTGATTACTGTTTCTTAAAAAACCATTTGACTGAATGTTAAAGCAGTTTAGGTGCAACGTCAGTAACGGCAAACAGGAAATTACATGCAACTGGATTACATTAAGTGTACAAGAAAACTAGACTACAAATGGGCAGAAAGATGACCACACAGCTGGAAGATCTACATGTAATCTGGGATTGTACTACTTCCGGAGGGGAGATGCTACACATAAAAGCACAAGAATGCATGAAAAGAAGAAGAAGAAAAAAAAGATGAGCAAAACATAAGGCAGCAACTTAAACCTTTAGGCATAAAGCAAGACAGACATTAATGAAAAAAAAACAAGAACACAGACTTGTTGTGATTTGAGAGGAGGGACAGAAGAACAACGATCATCTGCCGGAAGACATTTCTGTATAAACCCAATATCTTAGTGAATCTTTTTCTCGCTTTGAGCACCAGTTCAAAATCCAGCATTGTAACACAGATTACCACAACAACAGCTGAGACATTTTTATAAGTACCGAAGCAAACAAAGCGGTCATCTCAAAGCCTTTGTGTTACACAGATTGCATTTTGTGCTTTATGATGAACTGAAAAGCTGATGGAAATAAAGCTGCTTTCTGATGCGTAAAAGGAGACTGGCTGTGGCTGTCAACACAGAATCAAAAAAGAAGATTTCTCTGTTGGTGGCCACATCTTAATTAGGGCTTTAGGGAAGGGTCAAATAATTTATTACTAATATATAATGAATTAACAGTGTGGGTCAAAGGAAAATGGCAAAAATTTGAAGGGTTCTTTCTCTGAAATGTGATTATTTTTTTCTTGGTTTAAATATTTTATGGTCTTGGATTAATGGTCTAACAAAATCCAATTCATAGAAATGACATTTTTATAGAAATACAGTAACAGTAAATCTCATCTAATTAGAAAAAGTAGATTAATTCATGATGAAATGCAAAGTATGGCAGTATCGATTCAGTAAAGTCACTGATGATGATGTTGTCAGTAATTTTTTTTGTGATTTTACCAACATCGGAGAGCTTTCTGATGCTATTCCGCCTTCAAGTCATTTAAGTCACACTTAGGTTTCAGTGGGAATTGGGATTCCTTTTTACGAGCCTACTGATCAATCAATGCTGTAATTCAATCCCTCAGTCAATCATGTTTAAATGAATAATTCACAAACCATCACAGAAAGCTCAGGGAATTGGCTCACAAGCAGGACGCTGGCCTCTAACTGCAAGGAGAGCTGAATGGAATCAGTCCAAAAAAATAAAAAAAAGCTAGATTAAAATGCATCAAAGTTTGTGAATATACGTGTCGCATTGTGCTACGTGCAGGTGCTAACATGAGCAACAGAAACTTGTTTGTGTGGCTACTATGGATGGTTGCATTTAAATGGGGGTTTCAGATTCTGATCAATGAATTAGAAAGTTGGTGATAAGCTGATTTACAAGCTCTGTTATCATGCATGTGCACAGAAAATCAATTTGTACATGAGGCATCTATAATGCTGCATTCATGCAAAATTTGCACAAACTTCAGCAATAGCATGAGTTGGTACGGTGGATTTAGACGTACCTGACCAAAGAACACAAACAACTTAGTAACTGGATTGTATTATATACACTGCCATGTGATAAACTAGCATTTTTGTGCTGTAAAAGAGAAAATTTATTCCACTAGTCTTGTTTTTCTTAATGCTTCCCTGTCAGTGCCTTTATGCAGGCGGCTATGAAAAATGTTGCTGTAGGGAAGCAAAAAAAACAAAACAAAACGTGCATGTTTTACCTTCTTTAAATTTAGCTCCACAACACCAGAACATAGACATAATCAGAGGTTGTTGCACCACCCTCACTGGGTCAGATTACAGTGACACATCAGCCGCTTGCTGTGTGGTCGTTCTGTCGGGCAGCATTAACCACCACCTCACACCGACAGGGCCCAGATGGACAGGTTTACAGTTTCTGATTTCCTCCCCTCTTCCTGCCACTGATCAGGCCTTTCTTTGCACTTCAGACTTTCAGCTCAGTGAAGCGAAGTGTGATGATCAATCGCACCGAACATTTCTCAGAATGTTTAAAATGGAGTTCTGCTGTCCGGGTCTGCCTCTTGAATTTTTTAACTTTGTTCTCTAGAAAGACAAATGGTTGCTCTTTATAGAAATGCCTTAAGCAGTTTGATTGTTAATACTGTAGGTGTTTAATATTGCAGAGGAGAGTTGTTAAATACACAAAAACATGGCAGTTTGTTTTATAATACATAGGCTTTTAAGAAAATTGCATCATATCTTTTTATGAAGGTATCAAGTTTCTCTTTGTTTTTAAAAAGTGTTTCTTTCTAATGAAGCAGAAGCTTCTGTGTATTTTCAGTCATATAGCCATGGATCCAGTCCAGCAAACACACTTTCTGATAATAAAAGAATGAGTTGGGAGAAAAAAAAATGCCAGGAAAACATAAAATTTCTTGACATTGAGGTTATTGGCTTAGTGACTGGAGAGAAGGTTTATGGCAGGGGGCTTTTCAGAGGCCAAAAGGAGACAAAGGAAACTAATCTCACTTAGAATGGTAAAATCTGCTCTATAGCTAATGAAGTATTATATTGTGGTCAATGAGGTAAAGGCACTGCAGCAAACTTATGCAGTGTATAATGTATATATAATATACATTAATATATATTATATATAACATTCATTCATTAATGCTCTGTACTGCTTCTTCCATTACGGGTCGTGGGTAAGCTGGAGCCTATCCCAGCATTAACAGGTGAGAGGCAGGGTACACCCTGGACAGGTCACCAGTCCATCGCAGGGCCAACATACAAGGACAAACAACCATTCACACTCACACTCACTCCTAGGGAGAATTTAGAGTCATCAATTAACCTAACAAGGCTGTCTTTGGATGGTGGGAGGAAGCCGGAGTACCCGGAGAGAACCCATGTATACACGGGGAGAACATGCAAACTCCACACAGAAAGGCCACTGCCCTCAAGGTTCGAACCTCCCCCCAGCCGAGATTCGAACCAGTGACGTATATATATATATATATGTATATAAATATATAATTTAGTTTGTGTCAGTGTGATTTCCTGTATGCGTGGGGGTTTGTTTTTCAAGAGGTTGCTGTGATGATGCTACCATCAAGATGTGAAGTCTTTCAAGGGAGAATGAGCAATGTTAGGAAGAACATAGGGTTGGAAGAAAAGTAGAGTATGTGAATACTTGTGCCAAACTAAAGGAAAACTCTAAAATATTGAATAGAGAACATCTAAGGATGTGGGTTTAGTGCATAGCAAAACCATTAACATGCTATGATGCTCTGCAGATTGTATAAAAATGCAGAAAACATCTGTGCAACTTACATTCTGTTTTAGTCTGTTTCAGCATCAGTATCTATGTTTTGTTCTCTAAAAAATATCTCACTGTGTAGAATAAGATCAGCCAAGCTAGGATGAGTTTAGAAATAAGAAATAAGGATACACACAGGTATTCTGAAACTGAGGAGAGTGGAAAAGGAAATACAAATCAAATAACACCGCAGATGTTGAAATAAGCTCTCACCTCTGAATGATAAGTTTATTTCTGGAATGTGTATGAAGGACTGATCCTGTGCGCTAGTGAATTAGCCGTGTTAGTGAATTATTACTAATGTTGTTTTCACAGTAATTACAGTAAAGTTTGTCATCACACATAAGAATATAGCAAAAAAAAATATAGGTTATGTATTACTAAAGTATCAAAACTGGACCAAAACCAGAACCAATCACCAGAGGTCAGCTGTCAGGTTACTAACTTTACATACTGCTAATAAAGCAAAGCTATGCTTTAGGATGTCAAAGATGGCAGAGCTGGAGATGCCATGCATCATGAGAGAGATGAATGACTTATTTAATTTGAACTCTTCATCTCAGTCCAAAGAAACATGCTAACATAGATGGCAATTTAAAGCACTGTTGGACCAAACTGAGCAGGGCTACTCAGTTTGTTCCTACATGGGCCACAGTTCTGCAGGTTGTCAATGTGTCCCTGCTCCAACACACCTGACTCAGGTTAATGAGTCATTGTGCAGACCTGTTGGATACATTTAACTTAAGTCAAGTGTGTCGGAGCAGAGACACATTGAAAACCTTCAGGACTATAGCCCTCGTAGGACCCAGCTGAGTAACCCTGGTTTAGAGGCACTTCTTCTTCACATCACTGTATATTTCCTCATAATTTTATTAATAACCTATAACACAGCCAGTAAGATGCACTTCAAATGGCTTGTGTTTTTAGTAGCAGTCACATCTGCACTTTGTAAAGGACATCTGCACCTGGAATTTTTGGTCAACATTGCACATTTATAACCATGACACGTGTATGTTTGCTAAATGTGAGGAAAACAGTACAGTCACTTATCCTCAGGTGACTGAAAAGGTAAATGCAGGCTGAGATTAGATTGTGTCAGCATGAACACCGAGAATTACATACTGAGTGATATTGTAGTTTCAGTGTATAAACCCCTCATTACAAAGATGAATGCACATTTAAGAGTTCAGTGGGGCAGAAACCGTATAGGCACTAGTCTACAGAGATGCTGAATAAAGTGATATGATTAGATGAGTCATCCTTTACCATTTTCCCAACAAGGGGGTAAATACATGTGTGGCATACAAATATGCAGACTAGTGGGGTTTGGTAGCTGTTCTGTGGGCTGTGGGGGTCATTTTGCTAGCAAAGGTTGGTTTATAGATTAAAGGGTCACTAAAAGTCAACAGAGTTATTTTAGTGATTAAACATTCATTTTGTGGATGGTGGAAATTATATGTCATGGCTTCATAAATAACACATCTCAATCCAGTTGAGCTATGATTGATTATGGGCTGAGGAGACATTGTTGACTGTTATCAGTTTTTCATGGATTTTCTCTTCAGGATTTTAAGGGAAGGTTTAAAATCCCATTTCAGTGATCCACAGGAATTTAGTATATAGAACTAATCAAAGTAGACGACACCTCTAACACTGGAATGGCAAACACAGGCCTGCTACAACAGGGCTGCCAACTTTTCAATAATCCTTGGAGTGAGATTTGGTGGAACCAACCAAATTTTTGCTGCATACACGGCAGCAAGACATAAGAATCCTTTTGTCTCATTTTGTGCAGGTTTAATCATAAAATATAGCACTTCCAGCCCAGAAGAAGAACAAACTTCTTGCTTCTTACGGAGAGTATGTTCTAAGCTTTACTCTCTGCTACAAGGCAGACGAAAAGTGGACGAAAGTGATGAAAGATGAGAATGGTCTGTACTGCTATTCCAATTCAGGGTTGTGGGAAAGCTGGAGCCTATCCCAGTAATTAGCAGGCGAGAGGCAGGTACACCCTGGACAAGTCACCAGTCCATCGAAGGGCCGCCTTCTGATTCATGTCACTCACAGTCTCTGCAGGCATAACTTATGGATCAGGAGAGTCTTTTTTTCAGGCTCAACAGCTAGATCCCAAATAAACTCAGCTGTCAGCAATGCTGGAGTGGCTGATATTTATTTCTGCACATCTGAACAAAACAGGAAGCCTTAGTTTTAAGATTGTAGGGAACTCCTGCTGTTTAAACATCAGCAAAAAAAAAATCACAACTTAAATCTGGCAGCAGGCATCCGTAAACCACTTCCCCAAAAATCAGTGACAGTCAGTGGTACATATTTTCTCCCTCTGATATTACCTGATAGTACCTGATATCACCTGCCTGCAGTGCAAAAAGACTCAGAGTAACGTCAGTCTCTGCCCTAGCAGCACCTGGCCTCCTCCTCCTCCCATCTTTAGTTCACGTTATCACAACCTCATCGCGTCTGCTTCTGTGTTACGACGGACTCTCAGACATTTAAGGAGGTTTGTGGTCTTCACACACACATATCAAACTGCATCGTTGCTGTTTGTGGAGCTGAAATATTTCCCCTCATCACTGCATATGTCAGACTGAGCAGTGAATGAACCGCGCGCTGCTGCCAATGACAGGAAGAAGAAGACATAGTTCCTACCTATCCTGAAAGTTTAGTTAGGCTATGTCAGTGTTGGTATAGGAGGAAGAGATATTGCAGTGTTGATCCACACATCACTACTATTTATTCTTCTCAGATACTTAGATCAAATCATAGGCCCGTTCTTACTTACCCACTTAATCATTTATTTATTAGTTTCACTGGCCCAAGAGTAATGTTGCCCACCAGGAATCCTCCTGACCCTTCCGAATAGCCACTCTGGCATTGCTCTTGATGTGTATTTCAGCATGAGAAATCGGAGGTGTGGCGTGAGATAATGTGAAGCCACTCAAATGCGATGCGTGAGTCTTGCGGACAAGTTGGCAGCCCTGTTACAAGCTAGTGAACCGTTCTGTCCTAATTACAGATATGCATCTCCCTTGGATACCAAAATCTATACAACTTAGACCGCCTACTTACAAAGCAGAAAAACAATGGAGAGAAGCTGATAAAGGGCACCACTGCTGACCTGGCAACATATGTTTGTAGGACTATGTCTTCTCTAATAGAACAGAAGATTAGAACAATGGTCAGTGGATGGATTTTGTGCAGGCCCATGGTAAAAATTTATGTCCTGCAGCCATGTTTATGCTGATGTAAGAAGGATGATTCTTTTGTAGGACATATCTACCATGAGAAGGTAAATTGCACAATATAACAACATTTGTAATTTAGTCCAAAGCATAATTTCAGTATGTTATTTAGTTAGCTTGGTGACTGTTAAACCATTCAAGTTTGGTTGAGTAGTTAACAACACGATTTATTTCTGCTTTAGTTGTACTTTCAGTTCTCCAAGAATTGCCAAAAAAAGATTATGTTTCAAGCTTCACAGCAGAGTGGTATATCTGTCCATAGGACCACAATAAGCTGTACACTCCACTATCAATCAATCAGTCAATCTTTATTTATAAATCACTTTTCATACAAAAAAGTAACGCAAAGTGCTTTAAATAAAAACACAATGAACAATAATAAAAAATATAAGAAACATTTTTACCCATTAAAACCCCCAGACCACAAGCCCACAGATCATACATATACACAGCACACACATACACATGATCACACACCAACACACATGTACAATGAAATTATGTCTCTAGAAGCGCCGTCCTAACCCTCAATAACCACAATGGGGAAGCTAAGACATGAGAAATTAAAGCTAAAATAAAAAAGTAATAAAGACATCACACATTAAATATAGTAAATACAATAAACTGAACTTAAAATAAAATAAAATAAAATAGGATTCAAAAATTATAATTTAAATATAATTTCATTAAAGAAAAAAAATAAATAAAAACAATTTTAAAAAGCTTTACTGAAAAGATAAATTAAGCTGCCTTTTAAAAATATCAGCACTCCCTGTTCAACAGGCGAGGACCATAAACATGAAAAGATGCTTCTCCATGTCTTGGTCCCCACCCTTGGGATAAACAACAGTCCAGCCCCTGATGAGCTGAGAACTCTGGGAGGTTCATAAGCTAAAAGCAGGTCTGAGAAATACTTAGAGCTAAAACCAAACTTATAAAAGTGTTTTAAAATCAATAACTAATACAACAATAGTTATGGAATCCAGCATGTTTAATGACAGAGGTAAAACATGTAGACATTCCAGGATATGGGGAATTATGGGTTCAGCAACCACCTTTGTAACTGCATTTGATTGGTATTGTTAACTTTGTGACTTATTTAACACCATCAACCCCACAGAGAAAAACCACAGTGCAAAATCATGCATCCAAAGTACTTTATAAATAAAGTTGTATTGGATTGGAAAATCAAGTGATTAAAACAGTTGTTGTTGTGTTAGTTCCTAATACTTCCACCAAGAATGGAGGGATTTTTTAGAGAGACAAAGGGACCAACAACTCTTTGGGATCTTGGGTTTTACCATCTCCCAGTTGCTGAGTCCTGCTGCATCATTTTATATACTTATGGCACATGTCAAAATGTAGAACTGTTTAATTATTTGACGTTGTTTCTTATTAACTTTGTCTTATATACAACAGGCAATCAAGCTTTCAGTATTCAGACAGCATGACTGTTCCCAACTGATACAGGATCAAGTGGAATCAGATTAATTCAGCTGTATAATCAAGCAGAACGGGATAAGCTAGTCCATATTTTGACATATAGCTTTCTGATAATTAGCACAGTTGTAGGTGTGTACTTACACAGTGGGCCTGAACACATGACAGAACTCAACAATTTTTCACATGGGAAACAATAACAGCCCATATTTAATTAAGTTTCAATTAGAAAAGGGCAGCAGGCGGTGCTAAGTAGGAAGGTTGGGTGGCGGTGCGGCAATCAGTGTGGTCTCAAGAGACTTACTGCTTATGTACATGAATTAGAACATGTTCACCAGCCTCAAAGCGAAAAATATTTAACTTTTAGGGTTTTAATGAACAAAACCTTGTTTATCATATGAGAAAATGTGCAGAATTCAGTCTTGACAATGTTGAAGCTGTTGATATAACCAAGAAGGTGAATGCTTCAGAGACAATTAGAGAAAAAAAAAAAAAAAATCTAGGACTTTTTACCTGGTTTGATTGTGTATTCTAGTGACAGCTGCAGCCACATCAGTGCCTGGGCTCAAAAAAGGCAAAGAAACTCAAATTTCTTTCTTAAATTTTAATAAAATGTGGCCGTGTACCTGGGTTGAAATACCATTTTTATCCAACTTACTTTTCAAGTTGCTACTGAAAACGGAGGTCAGTGATTGAAAAAAAATCCTTGGGGCAAATGTTAAGTTATGGTTTGTTTACTGTGCTTTTCCCAAGGCCGCCACAGCATGTCACATGTAGCATCTGTGACTGGACAGCTTTAGTACTTAACATGAGAAGCAGGGTGGGAGGAAAGATAGAGAGCAGAGAGCACTTCCCATCTGAACATTCGGACTGTCCAAAGTCTGTTTTTCCGTGATGCAGCCTGGTTGGATTGACGTTGCCAGATGGATTAGCTTGGGCTATTTCTGCCCAAGCCTGCTGTAGGCAGCAGAGGTTGTGTGCTCTAGTGAGGGCAGCCCCATCGCGCAACATTTTGGAAGGTGAGAGCACTTAGTGAACAGCACATCCTGTGAGCTGCAGGCTCTGAAAATGAGGTTAAAGTGTTGTAGTCAAAGCTGCAATATCTGAAACTGGTTAAGAACGTAGCTTAGTTGGTGACTATGTGTTCTTTTGCTTTGCGGTGAAGTTGTAAATGTATCATTAAACAGGCCATCCAGATGTGAGTCATCTTTGAGATTAGTCTTTGTTTTCTGTGTGCCCTCTATCCCTCGCTATTCTTATCCTGACTAATTTCCTCTTTGTCTCACACATTTTTTTTACCCCCAGCATGTTGACCTTGTCCCTTATTCCACCTTGTTCGATTGTGAGATAGTCGACAGTGTATGTGTGACTAAAAGGACAAAGAGGAAACACAGAGGTGGGAGAGAGCAGTGGAGGGAAAAGGAGAGAGGGAGCAGTGAGGTGTCCAGCACTTAAATTGCCTGTTTATTTCCAGTCATTGCATCAATTACACTGATGCAGCTTACAGATGAGCGTACCGAGTCCGTTTTTGTTTATGTAGGAGATGGAGGAACAGAGAAATAATTAAGAATTATAGATAATACATTTTTATGCTCTAGTATGCGATTTCTGGCTCAGGTGAGTCACGTAAATGTTTCTTTTTCTTCTGTTACCAGGCAGATAAACAGACTCAACCCAAACTGTATTTCAACTCTGATCTGTTCAGCATCTGATTGTGTATGTTTTGAGGGGTCTACATGCACGTGTCCTTAAGCGTGCTTTATATGGGGTCAGCTAGTGGCTGCCCTGAGATCAGGAGTGTGATCGTCGGCTCTCTGGGGAAGAGGGGCGTGTCTGTGACAGGCTGCAATGATTAGTGGAGCTCAGCAGGCAGAATATATCAGACTCAGCCAAAGCCATGGACCATTTCGGCCTGCAACTCTGCAATTTGTCTCCCACTTCCCATCATATAACAGCCTCAATGTGACTGGTGTGTGCAAGCCTGCAACACACAGGATTGTCTTGCCTTGTGTATTTCTTATCTTGCCTCCTAGTGAGGTACATTTGAATTTATAATTGCTGAGATGCCGACAAATTACATCTGCATGACTTGGCCTCTTGCAGGAGGGATGGTAATTCTGTGAATACAATATGATTACAGCTGACTTTCATTAGTCTAAGACAAAATGCATGTTGAAAGCTTGTTAGGGGATAGAAGACTTCCTAGGAAATCCATCTCCTCCAGCAAAAGCACAGAAATAGTCATTTAATAATCAATTGGGCTGCTTGGGGCCCTGCGACAGACTGGCGACCTGTCCAGGGTGTACCCTGCCTCTCGCCTGTTAATTGCTGGGATAGGCTCCATCTTTCCCACGACCCTGAATTGGATTAAGTGGTGTGAAAAATGAGTAAGTCTCACTTGGTTTTGGTTACCCTTTGTGGATAAAAATCTGAGACCAAAATGAAAAACTTTATGTTTTGTAGGGTAATTGTGTGATGGTGCATGAGTCAGCAGGCTTCCATCTTTTTGTATAGATAAAGATTTTGTCACCTTTGTTTATTGTGACTACGCTGTCCGACCGAAAGACACCTGCTGCTACACAAGAACCCTGGAGTGGAAACAACAGCCTGTTCTCGCTGTAGTGTGAAAGCTTCCTTCTTATCTAGTTTTCCATACGTGAACACATATTGTGTCCAGCACCTTATCTTGATGAACAGGCAATCAAACATTGCACTGGGAGGGGGAGTGTAGTGTGTTGGGGATGTTAGTTTGCCCTCTGCAGCCTGAAACAATGTCCATGATGTCCATGTCAGTTCAGCCTGTCTAAATCCAGTTTAGACCCCTGATAAAGTAACTACATTACTTGAAAAGTAACTTTAATTTTACTGACCCCTGTTCGGATCTACATCTGCAGTCGTGTGGAAATGAAGCCAGAGTATTCATAACAATGATTTCAGTGAACACACAATTCCTTCCCTTACCATACACAGTGCAAAATTCTTGAGCCACCCATAATTTCTTCATATACAGTCAGAAAAACAGAAAAATAATTGCAGTGAACATATTTAAACATATGCATGTAAATATAGTTTGTCAGGCCAAAACAAGGGACTGTACGCTCACCACTTTCCTTCACACTGTACACCTCAGACTTCCAACACAACTCTGAGTCCTGTATCTGCAGAAACTCTGATGACTCTGTAGTTGTCGGGAGTATCAGTGATGGACAGGAAGCTGAGTACAGAGAACTGATCAGTCAGTTTGTGAGAGGGTGCAGAAACAATCACCTCATCTTGAATGCAAACAACAAAAGATGATTCTTGACTTCAGGAAGAACAGAAGCAAACAAAACCCCTTTTACATCCTGAGACAAGAGGTGGAGGTGGTGGAGGAATACAAGTACTTTGGAGTTTAGCTAGACAACAGACTAGACTGGAAATGCAAGACAGAAGCATCTACAAGAAGGGACCAAGTAGACTTTCCTTCTTAAGGAAGCTGAGATCATTCAATGTCCGGACCAAGATGTTGCATATCATCTATAAGTCTGTTGTAGAAAGTTTAGTCATCTTTGCAGTCATCTGTTGAGGCAGCAGCTTCAGAGCAAACTGACGAAGAAGGCTAGTTCTGTGCTGGGGATAACTCTGGAGCCGCTGGAGCTGATTGTCCAGAAAAGATGCTCCACAAGCTGCTGAAAATAATGGAGGATTCCTCACATCCTCTATACAACACAGTGAAGAAACAGCAGCATGTGCTCAGTGTGAGGCTTCTTCAAGTCCAGTGCCAGACAAAAAGGTACTGGATTCCAGATTCCTGCCAGAAGCCAAACAAATAAAGCACTGTCTTCTCATTATTAAACAATATTGTTGTTTTTATTTAAGTAAAAACATAAAAAATTCTACTACAACTTTGCAAATTCCCTCTGGAATTAATAAATTGCTTTTCATTTAATTTAATTTCAGATGCTGTTTATCAGCTGTAAATAGTTTTCTTTGTTTTGCCACTTCTCTCGTCCTCTGCTTGTCAGGTAACGTCTACATATTTGGACACACTACTGAATATGCCAAGCTTTTAGGTTATAGCTCTTTTGAAATCGCTTTGTTGATGCAAAATTAGGAAATTCTCTAAAACTGTCATCTTTCGCATTTGTTTAAATGCAGCTAAATAAATTGGAATGAATAATGCGTCTTTGCAACAGACTGCTAGTAACAAAGAGTCTAAAGATACCATTTAAAATCAAATTCTTGTTAATTTGTTATGTTTTATGACACAGCACTGGTTCATCCCTTGAGTTTTTCATGTTAAATGATTCATGAGTTTGTTTCATGTGACACAAACAAAAAAATTATATTTCTCTGAAAACGAAATATGAGGACTGGCCTGAAAAAGGCTGAAAATGTCAAAATAAAATCTTTCATTCATAAAGACATAAGAAGCAATATATAAATAAATGAGGGCTGGCTCAAGACTTTTGCACTGTTCTGTAAAACCTGAACATCTGTTTATTTAAACGTCTAAAAATCACAAAGTACCATTGTCAGTCATCTGGACTGGAGTCCAGTTTCTTGTCAACTTGCAACTGTACATCTTTATGTTGTATTTGGTCTTTACTTGGAGGAGAACATCCAGGCTTTTTATCATCAAACACACTTCTCTGGTTCCTAAGTAGTCTCACTGTGTGTGCTTTTTGCTGCTGAGCAGGTAGGGTTTTTTAAGAAGGGATGCACGTCTTGATTTCTCAGGCTCATGCACTTCACATCTTGATGCTCTGCCAGCCAGCATATACTTTCTTACTTAGCTTACTTTAAAGATGCATTTAAAAGGACTGCACAAATGATAAATATTTGATTCATCATATTAAAATGCAGTTCATTTTGACATAATTTTATTCCTCACAATTGGATTTAAAGCAATATAGCATGATGGAATGCAATAGAATGCAATGCAGTTGAGTTTAACAGAAAATAGTTCATCATGTTCTTTTCCAGCATAAATTAAATCATAAAAAAAATCATATAAGTCTGTTTAGGCTTTTTTTTGTTGTACTTATAAAACAAGTATTGACACATTCAAAACAGACAGTTAAAAAATAAAGTCTGGAAATTAAACCAGACCTTCCTCTTCGTCCTGATATCTGTCTCCATTTACTGTTGTGATGTTTTATTCTCTAGTGCTTGAAGCTTCAGGTGAAGCTGTACGGCATATTTAATTGTGGGTTTCTCTTGCTGCCCATCATTTGACAAATCAACTTGATGGCTAATGTAGTTATTCATGATCCATCAACAAGTTAATTCCTTTTGTGAATTGTTGAGTCATCTGATAAATCTAGTTACTCCAGGCTTTATAGCTCTTTTCTTTGTGTTTTCAGTGTGATTACAGTGGACCAGAACAAAAACGTTTTGGCCCAAAGAGCAAAATAATGAGCCGAAAGTCACTTTAAAGCTCTTCAAAGCCATGGAGACTTGCAGATACAAATAATTGTCAGTTGATTTATCACCACTATCCATCCATTTCACATCATTATGTCATTCATACATTATCATTTGATATGTTCAGTAAACAGTGATGTTGGCTGCAGCTGTTTTAACACATTGCCCCGGCCTGTGGAGCATGTGATTAAACATAAAATCCCAAAACAAAGATGAAATTACATCTGAGAGATAAACTTCTTCTGAAAATACTGCTGTGAATTCTTTAAGTTTCTATGAGAAATGCCAAAGTAAATCCCTGTATTAAAGAAAACTACTTTTAATCAGCTGCTAAACAGCCAATCATACTGGCCCAGCTCATTACTGTCAGAAGCAGCGAGCATGAAAAACATGGATGACAGATTTAGTGACCTGGCGTCATTCCTGTGGGATGCATACACAGTTTTTATGGTGAGGGAAACAATTCATCACAGCGCAATTCATCAGTGGGTAACTTTTAATTAATGTTCAAACGGGTGGACCTTTAAAATGCCAGCCTCAGCTCGCTAACCTCTCTTGAGTGTCCGCTCTGTTTGTTTCCTTCTCCTCACATCTTCTTCTGTCTTTTTCCTCTTTGCCCTTAAAGCGTGATTGGTCTGTTTACTCATCTGCTTTCACTCCAACACTACACCACTCTATTTTCACAGCTTCTCTTTCCCCATCCACTCTATATTCCCTCCATGTTTACATTAGTTTCACTGGCAGGTCCTTGTAGCTCAGGCCCTGCCAATATTTGTGTTTTGGTGAATGCTGCCATCTATGTCCAGTGTTTTATCATCTTAATATCTCCTAACCACTCATTTTCTTCAATGCATTTGTTTTCTGTCCTTTTTATCCCTCTACCTTGCAATAAGGTTAAAAAAAAAATTGGCTGATCAGAGATGGCAGTGGAAAAGGAAGCTATTGGAAAGGCTCAGATGGAGACACAAGTAAACTGGACAGTCATAGTACTCCTTAATGTTAAAAATGCCCACATAATAGAGGGAAAGAAAGTCTGGAGGCTGACAGACTGATACAGAATAAAATTAAAGAGGATGAGGGGGCGAATGATATAGAGTAAATTGAGCATCACATACTGCATTACAGTGTGTCTTAATTAACCGTGTAAAAGCTTTCTTATTACGACTGATGCACTCCTCAGTTAACGAGGAAAGAGGATGCTCTTTCAGTTGTCATTGAGATGGTCCTCTGAGGAAAAAAAGTGAAACAGCAAAGCACTGATTGAAAATGAGCCGGGACAACAACGAGAGAGAGAAATCCGAGCTAACAGAACGCGTGAAATAATCTGTCTTAGTGTGTTTTGTCCTGTCTTTGTCATCCTGGCCGACACTGCTCTCCACCACCTCCATGTCAGTGAATACACGTTATGTGCAGCTGCGTTGAAAGTCTGATCACATCGCAGGGTATCTGTCTGTGTGAGAACAGTGTGTGTGTGTCAAATCACTTCAGCTTCAGGTCCTGAACCTCTGCTGTCTATCAGTAATGAACCACTGTGAGGCAGAAGTGGTTTAAAAGTGACAGACATACTCATCTGACTCTTTAGATTGTACCCACATGGAGATGGTAACTTAGGATGGCAGCAAAAATAAAAAGCTGAACATAGAGACAGATTTGTTGGGAAATCTGATTCCAAAGCATAGCATGAGATTAAAATGTGCTTTCTTTCTTATGGAAACTAAAAGAGCATTTCTTTTCATATTTCTTCATATTTAAAATCCCTTTAGATTCCACATGATTTTTGTAAGATATTTTGCTTTAAAGGAACCAGGCTCTTTGTTTTCCAACAGTCATTATGCTAAGTTAAGCTAATTGAACTTAGCATAATGGCAGCATCTAGCTTCTTTAAGAGAATCTAAAGGCAGAGATATTAAAACCATCTAACTTTTAATAGATAAGTAAACACATTTACTTTTTGGATTAACATTTACCAGTAATAATTCTTTTAATGAAATAATAATAATAATAGTAACAACAACAACAATAATAATAATAATAACAATAATAATAATAATAACAATAATAATAATAATAAAAAGAGGTTATCTTGAAGACCATTTCACACCATCAAGCTAACAGTCAGCTGTTGGGACTTCGAGAGATTTTACTCCGACTGCTTACAGTTCATAGTAAATGAACTTAATACACTACATTGATGAAATGTTAACTTATTTTTGTTATAATAAAAGTGTAAATGTTAAAAAGATAATTCATATGATGTGGTAATTTATATGAACAAGCAATATTTTTGTGTTGTTTCAACACTAAAATGCTCCTCAAACCACTAACTGTGCAAACAGCTATTTTTAGATTTGTTTAGATTTTTCTTATTGATTTACATACTCATGTTTCCTTCCGTGCTACAAAGCTAAGTCCTCTTTTGCAGGTTTAAATCATAGTTGAATGTTATTGTTGCAGTGTGTTTAAGTATGTTTCTTTCTCCTGAGACTGAGCCAACATGAGGAGTGTCAAATTTTGTGTGCCAAAGATTTACGCAAAAGAAAATCGTTAACGTAGCACTGAGCCTGAAAACAGGACACAGCAGCCAACCAGGCTGTGCTTAGAGTTTTAAATAAATGTTCAGTAACCTAGAATATTTGTTTTGAAGTGTTATTCCTAATAAACAAAAAAATAACAAAAAAACAACAACATTATTTTCTAATCAGATTTGCAATCATGTTGAACTGATGACAGGAGAGTCGGGTTGCTCCATTAAGTCTTTTTCCAGGCCGGGAATCTGGTGGCCAATCCATGTGTGAAAATGATGTCTCATGCTTTCTGAGTGGCTCTCTTGGTAGCACTGGTAACTTAGAATAGTGTCATCAGGGAGGCAAAAAATCCATCCATCCATCCATCCATCCATCCATCCATCCATCCATCCATCCATACCTGCTAATTTCACTGGAGTGTGGCAGAGGGCTGAAGCCTATCCCAGCAGCTACTGGGTAAGAAGAACGATTACACCCCCCCCCCCCCCCGACAGGTCGCCAGTACGTCGCAGCATCAACAAAGAGACAGCCACTAATGCACACAATCACTCATAGGAAGATTTTAAAGACACGAGTTAACCTAAAAAGCACGTTTTTGGACTGTGGGAGAAAGCTGGAGTACCCAGAGAGGGCAATAGATCTATTGATGGAAAACCTGGTCATTCAGTAAATTCAGATAGTTACCTGACCTCAATATTTTGGATACATAACATTACTGAGCCTTGACCTTAACCAAATGGTGCAGGTGAAATATATCATAACACTCCTTCCATATCTTGTACAGTGGGCAGTACTTACCATGATGCATCCATCCCTAAAACAACTAATTATAGACTCAAACTGCTCTTACCTTCCATCTACCCGTCTTTTCTCCTCTGCTTATCCCGGGTGGAGTCGCAGAGGTAGTAGCCTAAGCAGAAAATGCTCAGACCTTCACTATTAAAAACTGCTGAGTCAGTTTTCTTTGATTTGATTTTGCAAAACATTTAAGGGATCACTATCAGTATTATTCAAGATTTTGCTGTGATCATGTTTATTCCTTGAAAATGATGGTTCACTAATGCCCATCCTCGATTTTATTAGTTTAGTAGTCCTTAGTTGTTTTCATTGCTTTATGCTGACCAATTATTTTCATTCTGCGTTTCCATGACTACAGGATGCATCTTCAGACAAAGCTTTTTAAATAATGATAAACTACACACTGCATCAGTTTTCAGCTGAAACATCGGTCACTGCAGCACATTTTTAGTGGAAATTTTTGCCTAGTTAAATCCAGGTGGTGACTTTGTTTTGGTGTGTGTTCACCAGCAGGTATCAAACTACTACTGGATTTCTGACTCTGCTCCTGAAAACAAAGCTCTTAAAGGCAAACACTTTTCCAGTTTTATTGAATTTGAGAATTAAAACTGTGATAAACTGTCAAAGATTTACTGACAAGCTTATACAGATGCCTTTTGTTAACATTTTGTCTTGTAAATTCTATAACCATTTTTTATCACAGCACTGGAGAACATGTACAACATGCATATGATGCAGGTCGACATCTGTGTTGCAGTTTTTTGAGGTTGCTCAGCCAGATCGGGAGCTGCAGCAGTCCAGTTGGGAGACAATGAGTATTTGTGGGCCTGAGTCAGCAGATTTTACACACAGCAAATCTGAAATAGCAGCTGCAGCAGTTGGTTGTCTAAGATCAAACTAAATGTGTCTCTGGGAAGGAGAAACTGCGCGGGTGTCACTATGATTGACGGCTCTTGTTAAGGGCAGGATTTCTGAGGGGAGAACAGCGGCTCAGTCTTGTCAAGGTCAATCACGAGGTGTTTGGCAGGAATCCAATTGGAGATTTCAGCTTGAAAATTGGAGCTATGCAACCCAACTTGTGTGTCGGAGCAGGGAATCAAAAGGTCAGTTAAGTGTCATAGCAATGATAGGAGGAATTATGGGATGTGGTGACACAGCCAAGAGTTTAGTGCAGAGAAAAGAGGTAGTTTGGCTATGATGGACCTCCTTGGAGTAGAATATACAGACTCATTTTGGGATACCTGCAACACTGTTTTCTAAAAGTAAAGTGCAGGGGCTTTGTAGAGGGTTTCTGATTTTAAAGCAGCTCTCAACACGTCCTGAACATGAACCAGACCTGTCTCCAGTCCTAATTGTATGAAAATAATCTGAAAGCAATAAAATTAATGCATCAGTTTACTGCAGAATCTCTCATCCCTCAGTTTTTTTCCTGGATTACGTGATGACAAACCCTTTTTTTTAGTTAAAACGTCTATAGTTGGTTTGTTTAGCAAGTTGAACACAAGTTCTTTTCCCCCTGTGTGTCAGTTTTACTTGACGTATTATACTGCACTGTCACCTGGCACCAAAGATTTTTTAATCACAATCTATCCATATACCTGATGATACACTGGTATTAAATTATAATTGAAGTTCACAGTCTGCACAGCATGCAGTTCCCTAGCAAATGTTGAATTTTTTCCAGTTCTAGTTTAATGTAAGATCATTTTTTTTCAACTCCAAATGCAGGCTTTCATTTGCACCTAACATCTGTTCTGAGTGTTTATCTGCAGCAGAGGTTTTCACACTGCAGCGCAGCTCCCTGGGTGGGTGTGACAGGAGAACAGAAAGCCAGAGACATCACATACAGATGGTTGGTAAGGTAAATGGGACAGGTGCAGGAAGCACATTAAAAAACAAGAGGTTAGTCATTGGAAGGTCTTCTCATCATTATCAGCAGTGAAACACAGCTCATTGACTTCATTACGGTACCTCAAAACCCAAATCAAATAACATCCTATAACTGCAACCACTATAAAAAAATCCCTTTTATTCCCTTAAATGATGAGTATTTTTAGATTCAGTAGGACAAATGCTTGTATAGGATAATCTCCATAAAAAACAAAAGAAAAAAGATCTTCATATAACACCAAAACTCGCCTGAAAACGAAGTCTAGTGTATAATGTTTTTTTCAGACTGATGCTAGTTATCAGTGAGAAAAAAAAATTAATTAAGATGTTGAAATATTACTCAATGTCCTTTATGTAGCTTCATCTCTACTGTATATACATTCATGGGATCACTGTTTATTAACTTAGCTACACATTTCACAAACAAGACTAAATCTTAAACTGACAACACAGAACAGAAACTCACAGAAAAGACCACAATCTTCTAAAATTCTTCTAGTCTCTTGGTATGAAAGGATAAAATGTGTTAAAATCACAATATAACAAGTTTTTTCTTTATTATCTTAGTTAAAAATCCCACCCCAGCAGGGAAACAGCTGCTTATATCAAAATAAAGGTTTTATTTTAACTTCATTCCAGTTGAAATGGTTGTTTTTCTGGTCAGGTCAGAGGACAAAGAGGCTGAGTTTCCCAAGTTCATACTATGTCATATCTTTTAAAAGTGTACACCACCTTCTCTGCTGTCTTCCACACAACACAATGAGCTGCTCATCTGGACAATTCCTAAATGATCCCATCCACTTTCCATATCAGCGCATGTAACAAAACGTATGAACAGAAAACATCAGGCGACTGATTGGTCGGGCTCAGGAGCTGAGAAACTACCATGGTCTCCTTCAGGATCGAATTATCTACTGAAAGCTCTCTTTGCATTCATGAATCCATTGCAAACAGGGAGAATATACAACTGATTTAGTGCATTTTTTATGGTGCCAAGTTGGTTGGCATCTCACTGGTTGTCAGATTATGAAAGCTCTGCTAAATAGTTTGTGCATCTTCTTCTTGGTTAGAATAAAAAAAAAAAAAAAAAAATTTTTTTTAGCTTTTAACCCCATTATAAGCAGCATCATACCAGAGAATTTAAGAGTAAAATAAATAATTAGATAGGTAAAGTATTTTATAGATACTAATATTTGGTTAAATGGATTTAAAATCATGCAAATCTGGAGTAGAAGTGCTACTCAAGTGAAAAAATATGAATCAGTTATTATCCCTTAAACGCCAAATATATTTAATACATGAGTTTCTGAGACCTCTGCACCACTTACATAATCAAAATGTTGTCTAAAATCCTGGTATTTGCATGTCTTGTGGCCCCAGTGGACTTACTGATGTTCTGCAGTTAAGGTAAGGAGTTATTTTGGGCTGCCTCCAATGGTTGTGTAAATGGTTAATAACAATAAAAAATATGGATTTTGAATAAGAAAATTGGTCATTTTCTTTTAGTTTTGTGTCTTTGGCTTTAAATGGTTAAAAGAGGGTTGGACTCTTGACAAGAGGAGTAAATCAGGCTGACTCTGAGGGAAGATGGCGTGCTGTCTTCTGTCACAACATCTTTCATGTTGGGAAACAAAATGATCAGCGTCAGTATGAGAGCGCACCGAAGTGACGGGCCACTGTGCAAAGTTTCAGAGCCTCCTGTGGAAAATCAAAGAGCATTTGGTATTTTGGAGCTTCAGGTGTCATTAAAAATGTTCTTTTTTAATAAAACCACATAAATGAAGTTTAAGTTGAGGTAGTGGAGGAAGGATATAAATACTTTGTGAGTTAAGGAGTAAATATGGCCTGGAGTGGCTTTGCTGTAAAATGTTCCCATCAGTGTGTTTCAGTTAAAATTGCTGCAAGTCTTAAAGAGTTTCTTTGAAATGACTTTGATATGACAGCTTTTTGTTGTTGTGTCAGAAAGGAGCACAATGTCAAGTGGTTTTCATAGCTTACTTTGTGTTTTTTAAATTGTTATTAACACTACTTAAACTCTAAAGTGTTTTTCCCTTTTTATATTACAATGGAGTCACAGTTGTAATAAAAAAGTTCTGAGTTAGTTGGAATAGAATTAATCTTAGTTTAGTAAAATAAATATCTTCCAGTATGGAGTGGTTGAAAAGTAAAGTAATGCAAATAGAAAATGAAAGACTATTACATGTGGTAACTAAAAGCATGTGGCAGTGTTGCTCAAATCTGTGATGTAGTTAAAATTTCATAAAAAAAGTGACATCTTGACATTTGGTTGACACTGATGGTCACATATGATCCCTTGTGATTTTACTGTCTCTGTTTCTCTACAGGGAACAGATCTGGAGTCAGAGGTGGCAACAAATCTGCACTGGAGCTGAAAAGCTGTAAATGCAGAAGGAAGAGCTGGTCCTATAAAGCGTGAGAACACACTCCTACACGCCACCGAGCGCCTTTGCTTCCCAGAGTTTACGGACTTCATGTTGACAAGAGCTTGTGAAGATAACGTTTTTAGACTTTGAAGGAATCGTGTTGAGAAGAATAGTGCAGATGGTGAGGCAGCACCTCCTTCCCTGTCAGCCCCACTTCAAGAAGTAAGCCCATCACTTGGATTTGTTTTCCTCTTATTTTTTATTTCTGAGTTTTAGAATTGTAGGAGCTTTTAGGCTTTTAATGTTTTACAGTGTAAGCAAACCATAGGAGGATCAAAGTATTTTCCTGATTTTGATGCTGCTTTTATGCTTTTCTAACCTCCACGGCACCACGTTTTACCCTTATGTTCCAGTCACAGTGATGACTATGTACTTCTCTCAAAAAATGTATATCCTGAGAAACTGTTCTGTATTCAGTGAACTTGATATACTGTATTGATTTTCCTTATCCAAGTGTATTTAGAACTGTTTTGTCCCGTATGGTCTCACAGTCTAAACCAAGCGTTGATCCAGTGATAATTCAATTTTGCATTCTGCTAAAATTTGTATAGCATGAACCAAAATTCAAAAACTATTAGTTTTTATTCTAACTGCAAATGAAATAATACTTTATTATTCCTTGCTATAACACATTATATTCCATTGTTAAAGCAGCAATGCTGAACTTTGGCTTATTTTTGCATTTTTTTTTTTTTTTTTAGCTTTCTAACAAAGGCTGATCACATCCATTTTGCATCCTCTCTCTTCTCTGAACTCTCACCCTTCATTTAAGTCTAATATTGACTCTTTTCTTATCTCTTGCTCTGTCACTTTCTTTCTTTTACTCGCTTTCTACGATAATTTCCTCTTGCATTTCTTTGCTAAATCCGCCATGGTGTGCATTCATTGTAACCAGTTACTGGTGTTTAATGTAATGCCATAAAGTGAAAGGTAGCTGATGCTCCGAAGTGTGAAAGAATAGTGAAGTGTGGTTTTTCAGCCTCAGGATGCTACATGGCGACGACCCCAGTTTTACCCTTAAGAATAAACGAGAGTTTAAAGCAAATGCAATCACAGGACAAGTTTGATGGTAGCTCTTTCTCGAATGGTGTCAGTAATTAAATACGATATAAATGAAGCCATTAAACATACAAACACTTATCAGCAGTAAAATAGAGAGCAACAAAAGCTCAATAATCACCATCATTTTCCCATTTTTGGCTCAAGGCCAAATAAAGCAATCAGTGAAATTTCTATAAAGGCAGCAGCCATTAAAAAAGGATCATAACATCCTCAGTGCTTAAAATTTTGTGTTTTATAGATACGTCACAACTGCCTGCTGTTTGGTTCAAAATCGAAATATATGGACGACATTTTACACAATCTTTTCTGTAGAAAAGAAACTCGTTTTAACATTTGCGATGATGTGAAAAACAAATGTTGTGATATGTCTATATTATTAGATTTATCCTTTAAATCAGGACAAATTCAATATGTTTTGAGTTTTAAACCCATTCTGACCACATATGGTAGTTAGAGATGAAGGTCATGTGTGGTCATAAAAGAGAGGTTTTTCTGGCAACTTAAGATTCAAAGCAACTTTTCTTAAACCAGAACCCTCCCACATCTGATATCTCATGCAGTAGAAACCCACACATCTCTAAAAGTCATACTCGAGTGTTCGCTGCGTAGCGTGTTTTCTGAGCCTCGGGGGTGGCTTATATCTATTTCTCCTTCTGTTTCTCATATGGAGAGTGATACAGTCATACAACTTCTAGCCTGACAGCACAAGGTGATATTTACTGTAAATAGCTTTCTTACATATTACTGATGTTTTAAAAGAAATCAATCAAATAAAGAAATGTTAGCAACTATTTCCTTTGAAAAAAGGTTTAACTGGGTAAAACATATTTATATTGAATGGAGAAGCTGCAAGTAAAAACAAAACAGGTTAATATGCAAAAAGGGGAAAAAAAGAAAAGAAAAAGTCACAGAAGGAAGAATGAAAATGTTATAAAATGCAGGGAGACAATTAAGAACACGGTGTTCAGTAAGATTATGATAGACACTGACAGCTGATGTGTAAAAATGAGAGGATGACAGTTTTAAGGCACAATGAAGAGAAGAACTACAACTAACAAAACTAATTAAGTAGTGTTGTGCTACTGATAGAACATATGTTGGTCTCAATCTACACTTAACTGCTCTCTCCAACCACTCCTCCATCCTCCTTATGAGGACTTTGTGGCTTGTTAAACAGTATACTAAACAATTACATCCGTTCTGATGTGGAAACACTTTTATGAAGCTTTATTTTCTTTATGCAGCTCGTGGGGGTGGTATTTTACCGGACACCAACCTTTTTAAGAGCACAAACGAGTGACAGATATGATGGTTTCAGCTGTGCGCTTGTTGTTAGATGGTAACAATGAGACTATTTAAGTCTATGAGAGGCAGATGAGTAATAGAGTGAACTGGAAAAATGTGGATATAAGATCATGGCATCCAGAAGATGATGAAAACTGACCTCTGATTGGTCTAATCAAGCAGTGAAATGAGTTTTTTAATAAAACTTTTTACAGTCTGCCTCCACTTTGAGGAATGTGAGATAGGTTGAATTAAATTGATTTAGAAGATGATTTTAACTAAAGTCCAAACACTGCACACATTAATGTTCTCAGAGTTTAAAACTATAGTGTCATTTCTTCTCTTGCATTCACCCCCACATCAAAAAACAGATGTCTTATGCATGTTTGAGACATATTGTGCTTTAATTATTTCACCATAGTGACTTTCTCTTCACTTTGCCACATGGAACGATGTGAGCTGAACACAGTTATATAACTTGAAGTACTTCTGTTTCCCCTGTTTGAATGAATTATTAAATTAACATCAATGCTGTACAGCCTCCATGTTTACATCCACTCAGGGAGCTGTGATATGCAGAAACTATGGCAAGCAGAGGGTTTCCAAACAATGTCCTGATTTGTAGGAGAAAAAAAACAAAAAATAACAGTTCAAGCAGTTTAGGTCATCTCTGCTAAAGCTGCTATAAGAAACACTTGTTAAGAATTTGTCTGCTTTGAATTAAATCTGAATTAAATTGGAGTTTTGCTGCTGATACTTTTGTACATATTTAACTTGACCTGGACCTAAATGAAGTTATACTAACTGCCGCCATGTGCCACACAGCTTGGATGTTTCCAAAAGAACATTACAGCATTAAATTGTGCCTATAATGTTTTTCAGCTAGTATAATGTATGGCTCTTCATCATCATCATTCCTCCAATGGCTAACTGGGGCCATGTTTTATGTAATGTTTAGAAGGCAAAGCCCCCCTGCCTTCAAATCCTACAGTAGGCTACATAGATAAATTAAAAAAAAAAAAAAGCTACTAAAATTAATTTTATTAGCTTTTTTTAATTATTTATTTAAATTATTTATTTATTTAAAAGCAGAATCTTATTTCTCTTAATCCTAGATTAATATATATTCTGTACTCCTGTTGACAGACATCAGTGGTAAAATGATCATTTCTTTTCTCACATTGTTTCATTAGTTTTGTAATTACAATTTAAAACTTTTCTAAACCTTTGGCTCCAATATGGCTGCCAACTCTAACTTACGGGAAATGGAGAGGTTCTCCAGTGATCATGTCTTTTCCATTTTCCTCTGTGATTTCTGGGGTTCATTTTCATCTTGAAGGTGCAGCTTTATTTTGAAACTGGGCCTCCCACAGCTTGTGTTTATATCTCCACTTGTGAGGGTTGAATTCAGATTTATTCTACTCTATTCTATTCTACAGTCATTTAGCAGACGCTTTTATCCAAAGCGACTTACATTTGAGAGTAAGAACAACACAAGCAAGAATTCAAACAAGATGGGACGTCATAATTAAGTGATAGTCAGACTGCTTTGAGTCCAGTTGGACCCAGGTGCTGTCATGTAGTGAAGATTTAACCAATTAACCTAACCAAGCTTACTCTCTCTGTCTGTCACAAATAAATAAATAAAAAAAATCCAATCAGAGTTATTGCTGAAGGAGTTATTGCTGAAGCGTGACAACCACAGTCTGACTCCTCGACTTAAAGGAAGAAGATAAATTTTCACTTATAAGTCCCGTTTAAAACGATCATGTTCAATTTCATTCAAAATCAGGTTAGTTCCTTCTGAGATGAATCTGTTTCCTTCATTTTAAGTTGCAGTGAAATGAAAAACAAAGCAAATGAATGCAGAAGGCAGTGAGATCTTGATCAAAGTCGGTATGATGACCAAAGATACAGTTTGTTTATTTGCCAAGCCACAAGCTGTCTCAGTGTATCATGCACCATTTTGGCAGATCAACATCCCCCAATGAGCTGCTTCCCTTTCTTGTGTTTTCCCACCTGTTGCGGTGGTCCTCCACTATGACACTGCTTCCTCTTCACTACAACAACAGAGGCAGTGGATGTTTAGTTCAGAATATTAAGAGTCATTTTACATCAGAAAGCCTGCTCAAGAAAAAAATCTGATCTGAAGAAAAACAGTAAAAACCATAAAAAATAAAAGCAACAAGAACAAGTATATATATGTGTGTGTATGTGGGTGTGTATATGTGTATGCATAGATTATTTTCCTGTCTATTTAAGTAAGTATTTAAGTTGTACCATGAAAAGTTATAAAAAGAAGCAAACTAATAAATCTGTTGTTTTAAACAAGATACTTCTTGCTCATATAATACATATTTTAGCAACATAAATCCACAATTTATATTTAAAAGAAACTGTCAAAACCACCTTAAAAACATCTGTAATTTTTATCGTTTGTATTTTAATGTTTTTTATGCCGCAGTGGGTTTACTGAACTGGTTGTAAGCCATCTATCCAGCACAAGGCATTAATGATGTGTGGGCTGCTCTGCAGTTTTGAACTAAATTGCTTGTAAGGAATAGTTTGCAAGACACCTAAAAAGTAGACCTAAAACGTAAAGCCCAAACAGCGTTTTGATCAAAATACTGAGGGAATAAAAACCAGACAAGCTTGCACATTTAAAAAGCTTAAACCACAAAACCAATTTTTTGTTTCTTTTTTATTTTTTAATGATAGCTTCCCCTATAAATATTTATATATATATATATATATATATATATATATATATATATATATATATATATATATATATATATATATAATTTATATATTTATATAACACATTCTGCAGCATCCCCTAAGTTCCTCATACATTTTGCATGCAAACATAATGTCATTAAATATTAAGTGTATTATTTTTTCCCTAATGCATTCCTACTCCTCTATAGTACTAGCCATAAAATGGAGTACAATTACAGATAAGGGAGTCAGAGGGGGTTTGTTAATCACTCTGATTGCAATAAGACTTAATCACTAATCTTATTGCTGTTTTCTTAGTTTTATTGCAAATAGAGTCACACAGAGTGGAAGAGCAGAAAGCCTTTTACATTTCAAGTTGAACATTTAACATTTAACATTTAAATGATATGATTTAAAACGATATTTTAAAGGCTTTCTGCCTATTCTGCAGCCAATCAGAGGAGAGCAACCCTTCAACCGATCCATTTGCCAATCCGTTTGTCAGCTAAATGCTAACACAGTGAAATTGATACTTGTGGAAATTAAGTGTTTTGTTTAGTAAAGACGTGTTCAGCAATTACAAAAACAAAACAGCAACACATCAAACTTGAAAGACGGTTTATTCTACTATCTATTAACCAAAGTTCAGCTTATAGGAATATTATTTGATAAGGTATTGCAAACCATGTATTGTAAAAGTATTCAAATTGAGAGATGACACTTGTCATTCAAATATGACCAAAAGTTAAGCTTAATAATAGTAATAAGCCGTTGTGTTACTGTAAATTTTTAAAAGGGGACATATTTATTGATGATGTTCAGGTCAGATAGGTCAGTTAAGATGACTGACTTATCTGTAATACCCTCGAGAAACCTGCTGGATTACGCTATTGATCCAGATTAACATGAGGAATTTCTCGAACAATTCCCTCCCAAACGCCTGTGGACTGTAAGATTTGGCCTTAGCTTTGGCTTTACACCGAAAGCAGGAGAAACCGCTAAAAGTAGCTGCTGCTCTTTTGTTAATGCTGAGAGGATTTACCTGCAATCTTGCTTGCTTGAGGAAGAAACACTAAGAAAAAAAATTCAGGGGCAGGAGCTGCTGCAGCAGAGACGACAAGGAATCAGACTGGTGGTATGACAGAATGCATTATGATGCTGTAAAGTTAAATACGTTGTCGTGCAGTAAAGACATATATCAAGTCACTTCGGGTCCTGTGAGCTGCCCAGCAACAACCCAACTGTGAACCATGTGAAACACTGAAACTGCAGGAAGATTTTTATAATGTGGCAGAAACATATTTTAAATCCTTACATATAGTGAATTTTGAATTAGACATTTATTTATACCATCCATATTTATGTAAAAATGCAGACTATGAAATTCCTTCTATTGTAATAAACAAGCAGCTGAATAATGCACATGCCTCCTTTTAGCTAAATGTTCCTGTTTTGGTCCAATTCTGCATGTATGATGTATATTTCATTTGAATAAAGCAAAATTAAATTTATGATCTGTTTATATTCATAACTGAATGATACACAATGTTATTAAACCAAAGGCCAACAGAAAATGCACATCTTTTTCTTTATATGTGAGTTTATATGGACTATTTCTCAAAAGTAAGAACACCATTTTCACCAGAATAAAGCATAAATCTAAGTATATACCATAAACACTGGGTTTTATGTCAGCAGGGATGGTAAGAAACTGCTGAGCGCAAATTAAATCAATCCTTCTTTCCTTGAAATAGGTACATAAACCAAGAACAAAAGGAGCGAGAAGATATGATAGCAAATCTATTACTTCCTGTTATTCAGTCGGCTTCAGCATATTCACGTTGCATGTTTTGAGAGAGGATAAGATGATAGAGATTTAATAGGATTGCCCTGCATTGGTACATTAAATAATTCACTATTAATATTTGTTATGAACCAAGTACAGAGGATTTCATTCTGGAAATATGTCAGGGGGTGAATACAGATGACATTATTCAAAATACTTGAGCAGCAATAACTTTGGCACAAATGTCTCCTTATTTAATTTATATGGGACCATAAAGACTTTGATTCTATATACTTGCAATAAGATATTATAATACAAAAACACAAGGACCAAAACCTTTATAACTAAAAAGACCACGACAGGCATTCCTGTCCTCATTTTTTTATATCTACAGTCTCTCGATTATTCATCTCCATCATCACTCTATCTATGTTGTTTGCATCATCTGTTCCACAAGTCAAATCCATAAACTAAGATGTGGACATGCTGCATAAGATAAGCTGTGGTCTGCAATTATCTTTTCATTGCAATCAGTGGGGTGGATTTCCTGATCCGTCTGCAGCTCCTTTGGCCATTTAAAATCCAGTTTTCCAGATTTCTCAGCCTCATCCTTCCTATGGGGGGTCTTAGTGGGGAGATGGGATCCAAAGGTCTTGCCAAAAGCTGCTTTCTGTCACTCTCTCTCTCTCTCTCTCTCTCTCTCTCTCTCTCTCTCTCTCTCTCTCCCCCTGTCTGTTTTTTATGTAAATTGATCAAGCAGTGGGTTTCAGTATTAGATTGGGGGGTGTTGTGTGTACTGTACTCTGCCTGAGGCTGCTGGCTGTCTGGCTCACACATTACCCCACATCCCTGTGTTTCTCCCCAACATAGATAGCCATAACATTGTCTGCAGCTATAGATTGTCCACATATGGGTTAATGCTTTTATTTGATCATGCATGGACACACAAACAAAGAGGACTGCACAAAGAGCTCTAAGGTGCATTATTATCTAATTGAAAGGGAGAAATGAGCAGCCATGAGCCAAAAAAAACCAAAACAAACAAACAAACAAAAAAACAACCCACAACATGTGTTTGCTATTTTTTTGTAGCACCTTCTTAATCCAGAGAATTTCAGCTCAATATGCTCTATTAATCCCTCTGCCTCTCTGCACCACTTCAGTCTCACACCACATCTATCTTGTTTTTAAAGGGCTGACCCAAATACTCCAGTGTTCAAGAGACTCACTGCTGAAGCTCTCGGGATTCAAAAGTCATCCATTCTTTAGCACTACTTAGACTCGCTCTTTCACACACACGTACACACACGCACACACACGCACACACACACACACACACAAACCTGTGCACACTGAAACTATGTGAACATTTAGAGCAGAAAACAGTGTATCTGTTCGCTTCTGGTCATAAAATGAATCAATATCAAACTGCGTAAAGTAACAATCTCAGTGTTTTAAATTTTTTATTTTACACTTCAGGTTCCACTTAAAGTGCACTGACTCCACTTTGCTGTGTCAAGGGGATTGAAGTGGAAATGGGCACAAAAAGGGATTAGTGTGTAGCAGTTGAAATGAGTAGTGAATGTGAATATTTTCTGGAGCTGGGGACACTGCACAGATGTTTCCCTCATTTCAGATCTGACCAAGTTTTAAGATCAGCGAACACCTGCAGAGATAGCATTCACATATTTGTACAGAGGGAGAGTATTGCTAAGCCACTGTCCCATGAAGTCAAATTGTAATGACCAAACGGCATAAAAGTGTCCAGATGTTTAATAGTTAAACCCTGAAAGGCCCTTCCAGTCTAACATGACTGCACATCATTAACATGTCCACTTGTAACAACCACAACTCTCAGTCAAAATGTAATCCTCCACTTGTGAGAAGTAGCTAAATATTTGGAGTGATAAATGACATTTAGTAGTTATTTTTCAATAAATGATCCTCGACATGCCATGGCTCAACAACTGGTGGCATCTTTGAGGCTGCTTATTTCTTCAGACTGATTCATTACACTTGAAATTAGCAAAATGTCAGCCAAGTTTGTTCTGACAGGTTTTGAATAAGTGCACTCAGGTTAATGTTTGCAAAAACACAAATTCAGCTCCCAGCAGAGTTGTCATTCGTCTGGTTGACTAACACTCTCAAGAATCCTGTAATCTCTGTGAGGGCCGACTGACTCTGACAGATCACCTTGGATTTGCTAGGTAATCGATTTTGCAGCTTGGCCGTGTTTGCTGCTGCGTGGGCCTGAGCAGTTTGACTAATGATGCTGGTTATTGAAGACCGTGATGGGCTCAAGTTGTCACGGAAAGTGTTGCAATGTACCAGTTCCCAAATCTCTGAAGTCAATTCTGTGTTTACTGTAAGCAGTGTCTCTCAGTTAATCAGTAACAACAACAAATCGTGATGCCAATCAAGTACAGCTTATGTAAATTCCCACTGAACAGTTATAGTGACTGCAACCATTTAATTAGCCGTCTGAATTCAGCTGCAGATTACATTTTTGCATTACTATGTTATTGCACTTGTGTGGCATTCTACTGCCTCATGACCACCACTGTGTACTAAACATGCTCTTCCTCCTCAGTAATGAAACGTATCTTCAGCTCTGTCTGGCTGATGCAGCCATCTGCAGGCAGATCCTAATGTAGTTATGGAGCCTCCCAAGACCTCTTAAATAATTTAGAAGTGGAGGGTATTCTCAAGACTCCATATTTACTCTCAAAGTTTAATTCTAAATGTGAGATTGGATTAGTAAGTTTCAGATTTACTTTTCTTGAGACAAAGTACACAGACACAGAGTTAACTTTCATAACCATTTGCAAATGTTGTAATAGCTTCTGGTAACTGTTGCCTTGCAGTTGTCCTTTCAGCTTTTAATCAATGTCAGAATCTTTGTTGGGAATCCTTACAAATCCATCCATGAATTAGAGCTGGGCGATTAATCGAATTTTAATCATAATTACGATCTGGGTTTTCAATGATCATAAAATTAAATGATCCGATTATTTTTGTCCTTTGCAGTTTCCTCTTGTGCTGTTTTCAGTTGCAAATCGAGCGCCACTTGCAGTGCTCTGGTGCAGACTCCTCCCAAAGCCCCAACTGCTTTAGTTTTATTCAGCGCGGGTTGAAAACACCTCGCCAGTTAAGGGCTGAACACACAGGAGGCAACGTCGCTCCTTCTCCATCATTTTCTATGGAACTTGCGCGATGAGGCGGAAATTGCTGCCCTCCTCTAGCCAAGCGACAGGCGACATTCATGCATGTGAAATGTTGCTCTCATTCATGCAGACGTGCATGAATAGAAAAATAAAATAGAAAAATGTTCCATTTTTGTGAGTTGCAACTAAATAATCCACCAGCTCCCAGAGACACAGAGAGATAACAAACATTATAAACAAACAGAACTTTTTTTCTCAGTTAACAAGTGAACAATTTAGGAAACTCATCAACACTTTGGACAAACAGTATCACTGCCATCTCGACACCATGTTAGTGGAGTGTCTCTCCATGCCTTGTATGCTGAGTGTGGTGAGGGTGTTGGGAAGGATGTGGCTACAGTCCAATGTTACGCCACCGCTATGGACCTGTGTTCCAGCTGCACATAGAGCTGTTTATAAATGTCACGCTACATTTTATTGACAAGGATTTTAACATGAAAACTACATGTGTTCAGATAAATTTTTTCCAGATCACACTCGGCAGAACATAACTGCTGGTCTGAGACAAACAATCGCTATGGTGACCTGGTGGAAAGAAACTATTATTATTATTATTATTATTATTATTATTATTATTATTATTATTAATTACTGAAAAAGCAATCTTGTCACTAAGGCAAGATGCCACTCTTTACAAAAATGTAACTATGCCATGTTCTTTGAATTTAATATTGTTTTATATACACTAACACTACCATTCAAAAGTTTGGGGTAACTTTGCCATGGGATTCAATAGGGAAGTGACCCCAAACTTTTGAACGGTAGTGTACAGTAAGAGATTGGGGTTACACAATTAAAATATGATTTGAATATTTCCAAGCTCATTAAACATAATTGGAATCATCTGAGTTTTCACCTGCAACCATTATCTAACCCGTTTGTGCATCAGTGCTAACTATTATTTTCTTTTTCTCTCTCAGGGTGGAGGTCACAGGATTCCAGCTCAGTGCAGCAGTTTGAGGATTAATACCACACCTGGATAAGAGAGACAGTGCTTATGTGTAACACAATGGCACCTGCATGCAAAGCCAAACTAGGCGCCTGGCTCTTCATGCTGTTTCTTTGCTTGACAGTACATGCTAGCATGCTTCAGTTTGCTGCTGCCACAATACAAGGATTCATTGGAGATATGACATGCCCATCTGTATGCAGGTGTGATGAGGATTTTATCTACTGTAACGATCGTGGGCTGAGCTCTATCCCTTCACTGCCTCCTTCTGCATCTGTGCTCTACCTTCAGAACAACCACATCAACAACCCAGGCCTTCCCACCTCCTTGGAGCGCCAGCTGTCTGTCCGTGTGGTCTACCTCTATGATAATGAACTGGATGAATTTCCCATGCACCTGCCGCCGTCTGTGCGTGAACTACATTTACAAGACAACAACATCCGCACTATTCCTCGCAGTGCACTGGCTCGGATGCCCTTGCTAGAGAAGCTCCACTTGGACGACAACTCCATTTCCACTGTTTCTATTGAGGATCAGGCCTTTGCTGACAACCCACGGTTGCGCTTGCTTTTCCTTTCACGCAACCACTTGTCCAGTATTCCCTCAGGTCTACCTGCATCTTTGGAAGAACTTCGTCTGGATGACAACCGGATCTCCACTATCCCAACCCATGCCTTCCGAGGCCTCACCTCACTTAGATGTCTTGTCCTAGATGGGAACCTTTTGGCAAACCAACGCATTGCAGATGACACATTCTCTCGCCTTTCTAACTTGACTGAGTTGTCCTTAGTGCGCAACTCTCTCCAGACCCCACCTGTTAACCTACCCAGCGGCCATCTCCAGAGACTGTCCCTGCAGGACAACGCCATGACTCATATGCCGCGTGGTTCCTTGGATGGCATGCACAGGCTGCAGAGGCTTGACTTGTCAGGAAACAACCTAACCACATTACCTAGGGGGCTGTTCAAAGACCTTGACAATCTTGGTCAATTGCTTGTACGTGGAAATCCTTGGCACTGTGGCTGCAACTTGCGCTGGCTGTATGACTGGTTGCATGCCCGCGGTAACTCTATCACTGTCCGGGGTCTAACCTGCCATGGGCCTGACAGGGTGCGAGACATGGCTTTGATTGATCTGAACAGTGAGATGGAGGAATGTGAAGTAGTGAGGATAACAGGGGCAAAAGACAAAGTAACTTTAGCTGGAGCTGAGAGTGCTACCACCAACACCCCTCCACAGGGTTCTCTCTTCACCCTGCGCTCGAAGCGGCCTGGCCTGGGATTTCCTGACTCTGGCTTGGACTACACTCTCAGCAGCAGTGGTGTAGGAAAAAGCTTGGCCCTAAATGTGAAGCCTCTTTCTCACAACAGTGTACGTGTCACATGGAGTGTGGCTCAGCCGAGCTCCTCTTTCAGACTGAGTTGGCTCCGACTTGGCACTGGAAACGCCATGGGATCAATTACAGAGACGCTAGTTCGAGGTGATCGTCGGGAGTATCTGCTTACCTCCCTGCAACCCCACTCAAGCTACATCATCTGCATGGTGCCACTGCCTGCCAGTTCAGAAAGCAAAGGCACAATTTCTGGAGATGCTGACCCTGATGAAGCTCTAGTTTGTGCAAAAGCTGAAACATCAGAATTTAGCCCAATAGAGGAGGAGAATGATGAAGACTCACAACAGATTATAGCGTTACCCCTTGCAGGGATTATAGGCGGGGCTACTGCCACTGTATCTCTGGCCCTTATTTTTGGCGTGTTTTGTTGGTATGGACATAGAACTGGCCATTTGTGCACCCGTGACCACTATACTCGCAGCAGCTCGAGAAAAAACAAAAACTATGATGATTATATTGAATCTGGCACCAAGAAGGATAACACTATCTTAGAGATTCGTGGCCCTGGGTTCCAGATGACACCTATGGCGGCTTGCCAGCCAATGCAGCCAAAACCCTTGCAAGAGGATTACATTATTCATACCATATTCCCCTCCAATGGCACTGGACTTTTCAAAGGCTCAAACCATGTTTCTAATGCAGGACATGGCACCAACCGTGGCTACAGAGAAGGAGGAATCCCAGATATAGACTATTGTTACACATGATGCATTGCACCAGATGTTGTTCATAGTGTAATTGGTAAACTGTATAGATGCACAATTTCCCTTGGCATGGACACTTCTGAAGCACCCCTCTGTGCCTTCTTCTTCTGGTCTCCCATTCCAAATGACCTGCTGTTCACTTCACTGGATGTGATTAACTGGAACTAAAACTGTGTGGGAACGGTTCGCTGCAGGAGGTGGCAGTCAATGCCCCAGGTGTAAATGCACAGCTGAGTGTTTCTTCACCATCTTAGTAATGGCCTGTGTATGATTCCCTTTTTTGCTCTTTCCCTGTGACAAATAGGCAAAGAATGTATCTGTAATGGAAAGGTCAAACTTATCATAGGTGCAGGTAGAGTTCCTCTTTCGCACATGAAAGCCACAGCAGACAGTTCAAAATGGATTCAGTAATGAAGAGAAACAGACATTTTTGGTACTCATTTCTTGCTCACCAGTCACATACAGTATGTAGTCTTATTAATTCATTGTTCCAAATGCCTCAACTATATTGATGTGCCCTACCAGCTATCCAAGGAAAGGGCTTTGTAAAGCTGTGAATTGTTCTATTTCAAACAACCCAATAACCACTTGTCTTAAGGTAGGTTTGTGTTTACCTTATACAGTAGATGGCAGGTTTAAGATCTTCTAAGGGCTGGTCAGCCTTGGTTATACCTCTTCACCAGTGATCAGTATTGCTGTGTTGCATCAGATTAGCTGCAGCACAAGCATGTAGATAATTACTTCGATACCGACTGGGGGGCGTGTTTGGAAAATGGTTTGCTATTTTTATCAGTGGTATGTTAAGTAATGAAAATCTTCACAGTTCTTTTTTTATTTATATATTTTGCCCCGTCATGAGATGGGTTTTATCTCTGCTTGAACGGTTTATTTTTATTTTCACCCTCATGTTTGTCATTATTGATGAAACCCAGCTCTTGATGGAAACTGTGGCTTTGTTTTAGTGTCAGAGTTGTTTTTTTTTTTTTCTTTATTGAGATTGTTTGTATTATGATGTAATTTTGAAGTTAGACGTCACCCAAAGACAAGCATGTCAGCCCACTGAGAATTTAGAAACCAACCCCAATCGCTCTTTTCCAATGTTGTGTCTGTGTGCTTTATGTCTTTGGTTGCTGGTTTTTGTTTGGAAAATGTTTCCTCAATGCTCAAACTGGACAAACTACTGATGTGGAGCTTTCTACTGGAGGCAGACTCTTGTAAGTGAACTTCGAAATGAGGCCGAGAACTGTGAGTGCAACTGAGGAGACTCAAACCGCAACACTGTTGACCTACACTGTGGGGCGGCGGCCGAGCTGTGCGAGCGGGTGGGTGGGTGGGAGGACAGGTGGGGGAAGAAAGCCTGGATGCGGGGTGACTCATCGTGAACGGAGTTCATTGATGTTTGTTTTAGCAACGGAAAAGGCCTCCAATCATTCCACCTCTTTTATTACTGAGCAGCACTAAAAATGTAAATGTATCAGCACTTAACAGGGAATGGGGATAAATGTAATGGCAGGCACAGGGAGACGGAGTAAGGAAACATCCCCATGTACTGACAGAGATACAAAATTGATGGCTCCTGCACAGTCGGGTTCACCCATGCATAAATCTGTTTGTCATACCTAGCTCTTACCCTTGGATTTAATATTGTCTATCAGTTGTTTACCTCTGTGTTGCTTCCAAAGGGGAAACCAATTGTGCTTCCTTGACTGTTCTGTCAGGCAGAGTTTAAACCTGGTGTCAGACAATAGGTCAGTGGAATGTATATTTTAACTTGCACCCAAAATTTCTGGCTTAAACAAGTCTTACTGGCCTGGCTTATTCTGTTTTTGGGAATGTTGTTATAGTGTTATTGTTATTTTATAGTGGGTCTATTAAAGATGCATACTTCCTCTTCATTTGTATAAATAAAACCATGGGCACAGCCACATCAATATTTTTTCTGGTGAAATAATAGAAAGTAATGGTGCCATAATGTTGCGTTAAAACAAACAAACAAAAAAACTATGTGAATCTGAGTATGTGTGGAATTTATAAAGTCATCTTCTGAGGGGATCAATAAAAGTTTTATAATCTTGTTACTACTGCAAGCTGTCATTTCACCTCATGTCCAGGGAGCATTGGTGGAGACAAATTTCTAATACTGAGTTGTTTTCCAAGCAGAACTAGACTTGGGCGCTGAGTAGTGCTACGATAAAACCAGCACAGGTGGGTCGAGAAGCCTGGAAGCAGCGGAGACCATGAGATTTAGCTGAACGGACTTAATGACCTTGTTCACATTTGGGATTAAAATGTTTCTTTAGTGATACTATCAGAGGTAGACAGTGCTTAGTACAGGCATGAATGAATTCAAAATATTAAAAAGCAGCATTGAAATCAGACCAAATCTGGAACTCGTCCAGGCCGAATGTGGTTTTATTCTGTAAATATGAGCAGGTCCATGGCATCATTGATGCATAGCCAGTAAAAATTGGGTACTTATGGCTACTATTAGCCATTCTTTATTTATTTATTTTTTGCTAATTTCCCTGAAAAAAGACATTTTATATCAGGTTGGATTATAAAATGTACATTAATGGGTCACTTCTGGGATTGAATTAGAAAGTTGTGCAACAGAGCAGTTGGTTTTCATAATGTACAAATCTGTGTGGATATGGTCCAGTTAGCAAAATTACTTGTGTATGACTCTCCAATTTGATCTTAAAAGACAGTTAATATAAGTGTTTATTTACATTTTCAAATGTGAATTTTTGGGCTTGGAGCTGTATATTTGTAATCAGGTTACCCACAAAGCATACTTATGCCAGGTATGAACAGGATTACAAGCAGATTGGAGCTATGAGTCTATAACTTCATGAAGATCAAATTTGAAATGAGTCTTAAAGCATCACTGTAGAATTGTGTAATTTTGCCTTTTGCCCTTCTCCGTTCTGCTGAAGAGACTGAGACCTTCGGACACCACCAACAACCGATCCTGGAACATGTGGTATAATGTTACAAGACCCGAAAAGAATCATTTACTAATCCTCTGACATCTAAACATGTTCACAAAAAGAATGATCAAATAATACATAAAATGTTCTAGTTTATCTGTGATGCCTTTTCTGACTTACAGTTTTCAGTTATGTGAATGTTGCATATGAGATCCTTATTGTAAATCCTACAGAGACATAAAATGCCAATGAACATAGAACCTTTGGAAAGGTTGAAAACTTCTAAAACTTTGGCATGAACCAACAAAACACTTTTAAGTGAAAGAAAGTTATTTGTGTGTTATGTTGAAATAGGACTGAGACTTTATTGGGGAGGCAGAGAACACAACGAAAAGGTTAAATGTTATGTTTTAAACTGCTAATGTATTTAGCAGTGATACAAAGTACAGTACAAACGTGGAATATAGAAGCATGTTTTAATGATTTCAGTGTGGAATCAA
The DNA here is from genome assembly GCF_017639745.1 of Melanotaenia boesemani. Lineage (NCBI taxonomy): Eukaryota > Metazoa > Chordata > Actinopteri > Atheriniformes > Melanotaeniidae > Melanotaenia > Melanotaenia boesemani. Next base: position 4,159,113 of record NC_055696.1, read on the forward strand.
CCACAGCTTCAGTCCCATCTGATTTACTACACACAGCAGAAGGAGAAATGATCATGAATTCTTTTGATGATATAATCCCGCACATCATCAACTTTACCAGCAGCATCAAGCAAATAAAACATTACAGAATAAAAAAGCTACTCACTTAAAAATAGCAAGAACAAAGTTAACTCTGGTCATCTGAGCTTTCTCCTGCAGAAAAACTCATTTGATGTTTATCCTTGTCCTGAGTCTTCGTTGTACAATTTTTTCTAAACCTATTTATCTTTGTGAAAATGTTTTCTTATCTAGTTGTGTGTAACGAGGAACCATAAAGCAAAAGGTGCAGGGTCGGGAGAGTAACTCAACCTCCAGGTGCCCCAGGAAATTTTCAGGCCATGGAATATTTATTGCAAAGGTTGGTGTTGCTTTAAAACAAGTAAAACTTATCTGGTGTTGCTTTAACAGAACAAAAATTGAAGTCCAGGATTTTGTCCATATGGTGGCTTCGTGTACATCTGGATTTCAGCCACCCATGACACTAAAACTTATTAATTCAATTAAATTCAATTCAAATCCTTTATTGTCCTCAGAGGAAAATTGATTTGCAGCCAGAACACAGACAGGGGACAGACATCACAATAATCAATCAAAAACAAAATCAGAACCAGTGGCATATGTCAACGAAGAGATCCACACAATCCAATAACAATAAATGAGATTAAATAGGAAAAAAAAGGCAGTTCATGAATTTAAAGGACAACAAAGTTATAGATTCAGTTTGTTCATGAAACAGTACAAAGATCAAATACAAAATGTGTCTTGTAAGTCTAAGTGATTACTCACAAGTGATTACAGAGGTTGTTGTATAGATGATGTTTTATCACCTTTGATATAAACATGTGCAATTCAGTTTTATGCATGTGTAGAAAAGATTTGTATTTGTACAACCCCCCTCAAAAAAACTAAATTAAGAAAGCCAAAATGCTTTTAGGAGCATTTTTCACAGATACAAAGCAGAAAACTCCTGGTAAAGCTCAGCACATTAAGTTCCCACACTGCATGTGACTCTGAAATTATACATGAATTTTGAGCTTTTATTAATTAAACGGACAACCCAACTGCAAACTGTGATCAGAGGGACAGGGATTTTAGTTGCCTGCGACTTCAGTAGAGGTCCTGGAAGTGAAGTAGACTTCAGTGATGGATAATGCCTCCACCTCTTCAATACAGGTGGCTTATACTTTGTGATGTTATTAAAGGCATGAAATTTAATGCAAGAAAACTTCTGCTAAGTCGTAATGTGCAATACCACTGATTTCCTTTCCAATTCAATACCAAGTAAAATTCAGGCTGGCATTTATCATACTGATACGATACCAATGCTTCGTACAAAAGTGGTTGTTATTGTTATGATTGAGTTGGTTGGTGGTGTTGCTACAATACCGCTCTGTCCTCCTACACACATCACGTACTGCATTGTTGCTGCTTGTGGAGCTGAAATATCTTCACACATGACTGTGTTGGCTTCAGCCATCAAAGCCAACTGGCCCAACTGGACTGAGTGAGTAGCTGCTGCTACGAGGTTTTGGCTTTTCTGTGTTTCATTTGACTTCCATCTGGGTATCACTTAGAATCCTGATAATATAGTTAATTTCCACTAGGTTCCTATTGATAATAAACTACATATTCCTCAGAAATTGATCAAAAATGGCTATTTCAGTATGAGAATCAAAGTAGAACATAAATATCTGGTATCTGAGGAATTGATATTTCAGTATCAATCTGTACAGTACTACTACCAAGACTATTTTCTGCTTTAAAACTGCAAAATATACACTGATCAACCTTTCTTAGCATAAGAGAAATAAGATTATATCAGACAGACTCATTTCATAAGGTGACCAAGCTTCATATAATCTACAACCTCTGCAATAGTTTGTGAACATCGATTTACAAGCTCAAAATATATATGAGTCTATTTTGAGTTATTATATTTGCAGTCTCTTTGTACCCACAGACATGACTGCATTGGAGTAAAACATCTCTCTGTCAATGGTTTAATGTGCTATTTAAAACCCCTGCGAACTTTTTGTTGTAATTCTGTCACTGCTCTGTTTTTAGTTAGCTGAAACTTCCCTTTCTCACTTGTCACACCTGCAGTTTGATTGCCATGGAACTGTAATGTGTTGCTTTTCTTGTCTATGACAAGAGGAACGTGGTTGGCTTTAACGGTGCTATTTTGCCAATGGTAGCTGAGTCCCCCACGCAGAGCAGCAGAAGTTTATTGTATTAACCCCTCCTCCACATGCTGGTGCTGTGAGTCAACTCAGAACAAGATGATTAATTTCAGAGGCGGAAGAGACCATATTTGGACAAGAGGAAGGACCAGCAAAGTTGAAAGAAGAAAATGTTTTTAAAAAAAGGAAACATCACTGTTATAATTAATCATTTAAAATGAACACTAGCATACTGATCAAAATGAATGAGTTTAACTCTGTAACTTGCATTTATTGCATTAGTTATATATTATGAGAAAAGATGTTTTTTTTTCCTTTTTTTTTCTTTTTTTTTTTTTTAGAAAGAGTTAGTTGAAAGCAGAGGTTGGTTGAATCATGTTTCAAACAAGGTGACTGCGTCCATCTCTTACATCATCACCTCCACTTCATCACGGATGCCAGGGGATCCCATCAGATCTGGTGAGTAAAGAAAACAGATAAATACCTCAGGCTTGTAGCTGAAAATATATTCATTAAGCACAAGTTCAGTTATGAATTACCTGAGAGATGAGGCCAAACATGAAGAGTTTCCTCAGGTTTTATTAACATACAGACTTCTCAAGTTAAGCAAAAGCTTATTTTCTGACCTAATAATCTGGTTAAACATCTCAATAGGGGGCAGATACTCATCATTGTTTTATTTTTGGCTTCTCAGATATCATCTTCAGTAAAACATAGGTCTGATAACAAAGTTTGCTGAAACACTGTATTAGTCTAAACAAGGATAATGTACACATAGCTTCGTATTCACCACCTCACACTCACTATGATCTTTTCTTTCAGCCCTTCCTAAGCAGTTTTCGTGGGTCCCACTGCTGCCCTGCTGGTGGTTTAATTTAGTCTCATTGTGAAGGGGAACTTCACTGAACCTTAAATGCTGCCTAAAACCTGAGTCATAAGGCTGCTTTGACTCTTTCATTGGGCCTTGGCTCCTGAATCTCCTGATCCTCCATTGACAGTTGATTTCAGTAACGGGCAAAAGAGGCGCCAAATTTTAAACTAAAAGGGAAAAAAACATACAGTTTGACTGGTGCTGCTGGACCAAATCCTCCTCTTGAGTTGGATACGTGTAATAATGTGACAGAAATTTAACTGAAAAATTATTCTTAAGGCATTAAAATGTAAAAAAAGGGTAATAAAACAAGGGGATATTTTTTATAAATGAAGACACAGAAGACATTTTATATATCAGTGTGTGATTATTTTATTTGAGACGGATTAACAAAGATTACGTTTTGCCTGCTGCAGCCTTTGAACATGCTAGCTTCATGATCCCTATGAAAGGTTTTGCTGGCAGCAGTATATATGCTTCTCTGCTGTTGGTCTTGGACGGCAGCATCTCTTTCTCAACCAGCTTTTGTGCTTACAGAGATGAAAGAGCATCCCATTGTTGTGAGCTGGATGACAACTCAAATAACTGTGACCTGAAGGTGGGGCACTAATTTCTCGCCTCACTCTTGGACAATTTTAAACCTTCCCCAAATAAATCTTACTGTGCAACCAGAAAGTATGAGAGAGTATGAAAGAGTATTAAAAATATCAGAAATGCACATTGGAAAATGAGGGCAAAAGAAAGGAGTGGTGGGTGGGCACACGTATCATGGAGATGGACTCTGTTTATAAAGCCTGGATTTTCATGTCCAATTTTTCAATATTTCAATAATTAATTGTTGATAAATTGGTAGTTTAATAATCTTGGACAGGTGTTATAAAAAAATAAAAGAGAGGGATTTTAAAAGAAATGTCTTTTCTGAGCCCTTAAGGTCATGAAGAAGGACTACAGTAGGATCATAATCTGCACCAGCGCAGAGACAAAGTACATCCATGGCTCTCTGCAAGACAAAAATTATAAAAACAATAGTTTTGTGGTAAGCATTTAATTTCAAGAAGTAGTTGCAACTCAAATCACAAAGATTCATCTACTTCACTATAATCAAAGGGAAAAAAATGCTCCTTGTGATCAAATGTGTGACAGTTAAATACATGACAGATGGAAAGACAAGACTGAAAACTCAGCACCAAACTGGATTAAAAGAAACGTCCTGTAACAAACATGGACCATAACCCCTGGTCAAGGCAAAGGCACAGGAGAGCATGAAATGTTTCTTCTTGGACTGCCATTTCATTTTAACACTGACCATGCACCAGCAACCTCAGTGTCAACAAACAGTCAACTGCAGATTGAAGGCATAATCCTTGGCCCAGAGGGATGGAGCTGAGCCTGTTAGAGCTCACTGCTGTGACTGTGGGAAGCTGAGGACCACGGTGCTACATATTAGAATAAGAGTAAATAATCTTTAACCTGATGATTTTTAAACTTTTTAATCAATAAAACTACATAACTGCGCTGAGTGAAGCAATTAAAAAACAAAATGTCAGCTGTTTTAAAGGTCTAATGATATGCTGTTCTTATTTCTTTATTTATTTTGTGTAACTCTGTGACTTTACTTTTGTTAAGTGATATCCCCAATATTTATGAGGCAGGATGTTTTGCTTTCAGACATTTCATTACTGTACAGTGATCCTACAGTAATTGTATACCAGTCAAATCCTGTTATTCCTGTTATTCTACCATGGTAGAATACAATCTGCGGTGAAGATTCTCAGAAATACACTCAGCATTAACCTGCATGTGTACTGCCTCCATTTTTTAAAAGAAATGTTTAATTAGCTAATGTTGGTGGAAACTGAGACATCACGGCTGGGCGTAGGTGTGAGAGATTAAGTCCAAGCATGGATTTACCGCTAGTGTTGTCAAAGGCAAACTTTCTGCAGAACAGATATACTGTAGGTAGCAAAACGTCTGTTTAAAGTGAGCTATTTATTCCGAAGTGGTAGTAATCACAGTGATGCAGCTCATATTACTGAGGTGCTGCTCTCAGACCAGAATAAAATTACATTTTGCAAACCAGTTTAGCCTAGCTGTATCTACAATTACATCAGGAGATGATCAGGGATGCACTTGTTTGGGGAGGACTTGGAAAGTAAATACACTCTACAGCAGTCATTTAATAAAACTAATAGCATCAAGAAAAAGCTTATGTGCATGCTAGCAGAATTTGTGCAGCTTAGGCACTTTAAGTTGTTAGTGTTTTAAAAAAATGCCTTACTGTTGCAACATTTACACAATAATTCTAGGATTAAACAAGCAGCTGGCAGGTGTGGACAGGTGGTGAACAGGTGGAGGCGGTCTGGCCAGTTTGGCTCTGTGTGCTTGTGTGTGTATGTGTGTTAAGGACAAAAAAAAAACCAAGACAAAATAAGCAAAAAAATCCATAACGATTTAAAATTTTTAGTGCTATAGAGCTTTGCCAGAGGCTCAGGACCTAACCACAAATTCCAACTGTTAATCTGTTTGAATTGTGGCTTGGTCTTTAGAAAGATTTAATTTAATTTAATTTAATTTAATTTAATTTAATTTAATTTAATTTAATTTAATTTAATTATTTTTAAATTATGTCTCTTTGCTACACTGTGTGATTAAATGTGAGTCATAGAATTGAAAAGTTAATATTATTAGTTCCTTTAAAAAAAGCGGTTTGGTTTCAAAACACTGTAATTATTTTTTAAGATTAAAATTATTATTATTATGTTTGCCTGATAAAATTAAGCATGCATAAATTAATCTTGTTTTAGTTAAGCTTAGTATATGCTCCACAGGAACAATGTGTTCTTGAGGTGGAAAGAAGAACAAAATTTGCTTTGGTACAATTATTTCATACTTTTGAGAAACTTTGTCCCCCAGCGGTGTTTTGTGCAGGGTGGTGTCCACGTCTTTATGCTACGTGTGTTGTAAAAGATGTTCCTACTTCCCGTACCAAAATGACAAACTTCTGCTTCATTCTTTTCAGCATTAACCACACCCACATCAACTTTCTAACTAATCACACAATTGTTCTTGGACGCCAGACAAGAAAAAAGTTTTGCCTGGAAGAAGCTGCAAGAACTCCCTAACCGGGACCACCTGGACAACAGGAACGAAGTTCCTCTGCAGCATGTAGCATGTAATCACCTTGAGTTCATTTTCACAGTCATTTTTAACTATTAGTTCAATATAATTCTTGCCAGCTGTTGAAGAAGGGACAAGACTGAGAAGGGAAAAGAGAACAAATGGGCCTTACTATGAGAAATGGAATTGCTCTGCCAAAGGATAAGGTACAGATTTACTTTTTGAACCCGTTGGGCCTGTTTCCTCAGATCTGACTTTTTAAAATTCTGTTTATTTTCCCATTTTCCCCTCAAGGTTCTATCCTTGGGCATTTTCTCTTTCCACTTTATCTATTTCTTCTTTGCTCAGTTGTTTAATATTGCGTTTCATTTTTATGCTGACGATAGTCAGATTTATGTTCCACTGAAGCAGGAAAATGCTTACGCCATAAATCACCTTCTCGGGCGTATTACTGAAATTAAGGCATGGATGTCTCAAACTTTTTTTGCATTTTAATGACAATAAGACTGAGGTTCTGTTGTTTGGGTCTAGCGATTCCTCCATAGTTGATCTTGATCTAGGCACATTAAAACAGTATTTGCCTACAGCTACAAACCTTGGTGTACGGCTAGAGAGCAACCTCAAGTTTGATGCACAGATTAACTCAGTAGTCAAATCCAGTGTTTTTTCATCTGCGACAACTGCCTAAAGTTAAATCTCTCCTTTCTTTGCATCACTTCGAGATTTAATTCACAGCTCGTCTTGACTAATAATTCACATTATACTGGGCTCAGCCAGACGTCAGTCGCACGACTCCAGCTAATTTTGAACGCTGCTGCTCAGCTTTTAACTGGTACCAGGAAACAAAAGCATATTGCCCCAATCTTAGCTTCCCTCCCATTTTAGAATTAATTTTAAAATTATTTTATTTGTTTTTAAATGTCTTCATGGCTTGGCCTCACATTATCTGTATGATCTGCTCCAACCTCATGCCCCCTCCTGTTCTCTCAGGTCGGCAGATCAAGTACTGTTAGTTGTCCGTAAGTCCAAGAGGAAGCTCAGAGGGGACCATGCGTTTCCAGTCACCAGCCCAAAACTGTGGAATGAGCTACCGTTGAATGTTAGATAGGCTGATTCACTTTCTGTTTTTAAGTCACGTTATTTCTCATTGGCTTTTAATTCAGCCTGAGCTGCTGGCTTTTATTGTTACCTCTACTAATTATTATTATTCTTTATTATTATTATGGTGTTATAATAATTTTTTTTACCTTGTTGTATTTATTTGCTGTCTTTTTCCTTTCCTGTGTTCAGCACTTTGGTCGACAGTGTTGTTTTTAAAGTGCTTTACAAATAAAATTGGATTGGATTTGATAAAGTTAGTACTTTCAAATACATTCAACTGACTGCTTATTTTAAATAGCCTAAGTCAGTGGGTGTTATACGTCTAAATATTGCTATAATTCCTGCATACAATAGACAGTCTTCGGTGAAATATGCTAATATTGCAAATAGAAAAATTTATTTACTCTTCATAATTTACTGAAGCACAACCAAAAGTTAACAAGTTTGGACATCTTAAATCGTCTGATTTTGAAGGTTATTTGCCCATTTAAAACTGTTCTATATCTCCCCACACATCTACTCCTTAAAGGAATATCCTTATTAAATCTGCTCAAATTACAGGCCGAAGGTATTCCTGCTAGATAGAATGGAATTCTTTGAAAGACTAGACGTACTACAGATTCATTTACAGATGATGGTCTCTTCAAAAGCAAACTGGCAGCTGCCACCTTGAGTCAACAGATGATATGATCTAAACCCCTGCAAGTTGTGACTTTTCTTAGAATTATTATCCACCTGACATGAAATGAATGTGGCTTTAGTCTTGTAAAATCATGGGCATTTCATTAAGTGTATAATCAAACAGCAGTATTTGTGTTTCTGTCACATTATGACCAACATTTCTGCATCCTTTACTGCTTCCTGCTGTTTTTTGTCTTCACAAACCAGTTTCAAAAAATGAAAATGCTGACAGAAGCCTAGATGAGAACGTAAGAGTTCATGCTTCAGGATTCCCTTTTCTCAGTGTGGTTGTTAACACAACCTATCATAACACAAGTGAATTTTGAGGAAAATAACTGATCATATTATCAGTTATTATCAGTTATATATATATATATATATATATATATATATATATATATATATATATAATCTGTCATCTAATATGCCTAAATAACCAAAAACTGTTCTAACAGACTATTAAAGTATGGATTGTTGCCTTTCATCACTAGCTGGAAAAAGTAAAAAAGAAATACACAAACGCGGATGCAGGATCCATATTTGACTCCTAAAATGAGAGAGACTGTCACTCACACTCCCACTCACACTACTAGCTGTATTATTGGCTTCCTGATGATATGCATTTTCACATTAGCCCAGCTTATAACACCATCCTGTTCCCTGTAACTCATCTACCTGCTAATTTAACACTCAAAGTGGCCAAAAACAAGTCTAACAGTGTAAGGAGTATGTGTTTTAATATGTATGTGGTAGGTTGAAGCACTCATGAGACAAATAGTTTTTTTCTTTTTCAATTTGTTGATCAAGAAGCAGGTTTTAGCTAGTGTAAACTAAATCCCCTCTTTTTCGCCCAACTCTCAGGTAGCTTAGTCTCCTTCCAGTTTTATCTTTCAAAAGCCTTTCAGGAGATAAAACCAGATAGCACCCATGAATATGAATGACTGTTTTGACAAATCTCACTGACTACTTATCTTGAGTTATTTTGAGTTCTTGATAGATCCACTGAAGCACTCACTTTTAATCATTTGGAGACTTGAGCAATGCTCTGCATTGTTCAGAAAATCATTCTGATCAAACACTTTAAAGGTAGGTCATATGACACATTATTCAAATGGTTTATCTCCTTCTGCTCTGACTGAACATGTCAGTTGTACTCAGCAAATAATTTGCACAAAAGAAATAAAATGGTTTATATCTCCTACTTTTAATATTTCTAAGTACTATTACAAGGTTTTCTATGCTTTCATTTTATGTTTTGATCATTTTTTTTGCTAAGGAGACTGGCTCACCAACTCACAATCAGCTTTTGAACCTGTATTAAATTAAGGCGAGTAAATCATGAATTCTCTTTTAAAACCCAAAAATCTATCATTGTAGTTTCCAACAGAATCAACAGCTGCTCTGAGGGAGCTGATAAAGATTGCTCAAACAGTCACCCAGGAGTGAAGCAGCACTGTAAGCAGGTCAAACACACAGGTTTTCAGATAATGAGTCAGTACACTTAGAGCAACAACATCTGACTAATTCTGTGCCAGGAGAAGCAGATTAACCATCTGTCTTTTGCAGTGGAAATTAAAGATGACTGAACTGGCTGGAGGCAGATGTGGTTAGAGGTTAGAGAAGCTGTTCATTCATTGACAGAAAAAGATGGGGGTTGTGAGTATGCATGACCAGCACTGATAAACTTCCCCATGTATAGCTGGAGTGACCTCGAGCAAGGCACCAAACCCCACAATTCCCCATAGAGCTGGTCTGGTTGATGCTCTTATTGCCTTGAATATTCTTAATTGCTAATTTTTTGTATTCATGACTTAAAGAGGAGTTAAGACATGACGTTCCTGTGTGAAAAAAAACAAAAAACAAACAATTGGTAAATGAAAAATTCTTGATAAACAGTAAAATAAACATGTTAGCATTGGCATGATGAGCATGTTAGCATGTTGTTGTTTGTGTTTAGCTTCCACAGCTTCACAGAGTTGCTGGCATGGCATAAAACTCTGAAAAAAAAAACAACTGAAAATGATGTGCTACCCCAGACCAAAGCATCTCACCCAATGGTTCTGGTTGTATTTTATTTATGTTCTGATCCGTTAGTCATCAATCACAACTGGGAAGAAGGTGGATCACTCTGTGACACATTACTCAAGGTCTCTGCAATTTTGTTGTCCATCATAAGGGTCTTCAGCTTTATCTCATGCTCACCAGGATCTCGTACGGAATGGTGTCAGCGTAATTTACTGTCACATAAAGCAGGAGCCTTTAAGGCTTTAATGGTGATTACAGGCTATCCATGGAACCAATAACAGCCAAGAGTTGGGATGGGCAGACTCCTACTACTTGGCCATGCCCCTCTGTTAAGGCAGAGTTAAGGTACCTTACTTTTAACAATGTAAGGTCATACAGCCCCTCAACCAAGACTTTTGGGGATATTTGGATGAATAAGTAAATAGTCCTTGATCCCTAAAAGAATTGGGGGCAGCTAAGCTCTGCAAAACGGAGGGATGGGACCAAGAGGGATTGGTATAGGGCTTTAATCTTTGCTTGCATGATCTTTCTTAGGAAAACTCTACTGGGAACTTTTTCTGATCCTGGCTGCTGCTGTCCTCTGTTCTGATCTCACGGGGCCAAATTTCTTTTTATACCTGCAGAGTTGGCATCTTCACTTCCAGCCTGTCATTTCAAGTCTGGATAATTGAACGCTGGCCGTTCTGCAATGTGGATTTGACATATACCATGTTGGGGCTTCTTCTAATTGGCTGAAAATGTGTTTAAATTTTTTTCTTTTCTTTTCTTAACAGCGAGAGGAGCCAATAATAACGCTGATGGGGGTGATTCCTTGGCAGTCTGACACATTTTAGCTGATTAATGAAGAGTTTGTGGATTTTTGTGCTGAGAAAATGGGCTACTCAAAGGAAGTATATTTCTTTTACAGCGGGCACCTTAATATATCTATATAAGTGTGTGTGTTCTGTGGGAGAGAATATGTGGGTGCCAGACAAAATGCTAAGAATAAATAGCATTTTGTCATAATTTCTCATTGCAATACAGCTCTCTTTTGTACAACCGCTTTTAATATGTACATAACTTGAGGAAGCTATGATGCTTTATGTTCCATCACTTTCTTCACTGAACCCAGTGATGAGGACGGTCTAAGTGCTCCAGACCTCTCAGTCTGTGATAAGATTACAAGTCTCAAAATTAAATAGAGACATGACCAAAGGTTGGGAGGCCAGGGAGGAGTCAGGCTGCACTGAGGTAATATCACTGTTGCTCTATTTATTGGGAGCGGCACACACTGAGCCTCCCCCACATGTACATTTCCCTGTATTGATTAGTTGAAAAAAGAGTTGAGGTCAGCAGGCATATGTCTAAATTTCTTTCTCTCTGTCTCTCACACTCCATTTGTCTCTGTCTGATTCAATACTCTCCATCCCCCATCAGGTGTCCCTGCTTCATCCATATATCTGTAACTCCCTCTCCCCTGACCTGCTCTCACACTCTGTAGCTTCTTTGTGTCCGTCTCTTTGCCCTTCGCTTGACATACATAAATCAATCAGTCCAATTTCATCCAGAACAAAGCCTGATGGATTTGCTTCTGAGCCACAACCCTGATAAAGTAACAGTATCCAGAGTGTAATTACCCTCTGAATCACATGATGTGGTTATGAGACCATGGATTTGATTTAGCTTCATTTTCAGTTATCACACACACACACACACACACACACACACACACACACACACACACACACACACACACACACACACACACACACACATACACACACACACAGAGTAAACAAATAAAATAAAAAGAACTTTTGGATGGGGTCCAATACTGGTAAGTAAGAGACCCAAATTGGTGTCAAAGATAAATCAGTACTTTTTAAATTTCATTCTACTGGTGACACACACACACACACACATCAAACCAGTAGCAGATATAATGGTGTCTGCATATATCTGCAGACACCATAATATCTGCTACTGGTTTGATTTGAAGCCTCAAGTTTAGCATTCAGCAGTTGCCATCTTGGATTTTTGCAGCTGGAAAGGATATGAGGATGAACCTGAGGTAACTGTGGACCTCCACTGAATACCTCACACACAACCAGAGCCTTGACAATTTACATTCATCATTCCCACCATGACTCAAATCAGAGTTATAAAATAATGTCACCCCTTCTCAGGGTTTCATGAGACAAAAACTAATATTTTGTTGTAAGCATTGTGTCAGTTGTAAAAATGGGTCTTTTAAACAAAGGAGGGTATAAAGAAACTGACACATTTCGAGCAGCTTTAAGAAATCATTTAATAAACTGGTTTGAGAAACTGTTAGCCATAAAAAACACAATTCATAATGTGTGTGCATTCCAGCTAAGATCCAAACCAATTTACTGATAACATCATGATGTTTTACTACAACATATTCTTGCATTATATCTAAAGTTGATAGTCATCCACATGTAGTAGAGTAGAACTGTATGATTGTCTGTGGACTGAAAAATGAGTCAGTGTTTCATTAGTGAAAATGCATTTTTTTTTTTTAAATTTCACTTTGATGCTTTCATCAGTAAACTCTCAGACTATGCAAAGAATTAGTATAAACAAGGACAGTAATAGAGCTGTTTGCATGAACGAATGCAAAGCATGTGTAGGTGGGTTTAAATGAAAAAGTCTGAACAAATGCTTTGAGTACGTCTTTGTTATGGTTAGTTTACAAAGAATCCTTTCCCCCCCAATCCTTTTCTTCAGAATCAGCTGCACCAGCACCTCTAAGGGCAAAAATGCATAGTAACATGTTTAAAATAACACATGGGTATATATAGTGCTAGGGCTTTTACAGTAACATCAGAGAACAGATTAATTAAACAAGCCACACATGAATCTTAACGCAGTCCCTCACAGATGCAGCTGATAGCTGATCGATACGTGCCAGACTCAATCAGTCAATAACGTCTCCCAGCCTAACCCAGCTAGCCTCACAGTCACAGTTTCAGACAAAGTCGCAGCAGCTTGCGTGCTGATTTGTCCTCCGGCGCCTTTGTCATTTGTCTTCAGATTTTCATTCCATCTGATTGCTCCAGTCTTCACATGCCCTTACCCCCTGTCAGTGATTTATATTTGTCCCTGGTTGTCACTGAGGACATCACAGGTCCATGCTCTGCACAAAGTCATTTGGTCTCCTCATCTTTTTCATTTATTTAATGTTTTTTTTTAACAAAATTAAGTAAGTAGCCACTAAGGACAAGAAGACTGCATACACATGGAATGTCAGGACATGCTTGTTAATCATGGTGTTTAAATAAAAACTGCCCAGTGAGTTATGTAAGATTAGATGACTCCAATCAAAACAAATAGGTTATGAATGTTTCTCATGCATTAAGCAAAACTCTATGTCAAGTGGAATAATAGAAGTGCAGCACATTTCTGTCTCCCTCCTTTACACTTGGTTTGGTCTTTTGATTTTTCATTTTCTCATTTTGCTCTCAACGCCTCCCTCTACAGGCAATTCACATGTGCAGTGAACAGTGAAGGAAACAATTTGTACCCTCATTCGCAGATATATCCATGGCCATTTACACACACAAGCATGCATACTGTAAAGACGAAGAAATCATTATTATGCATGAGCAGGCAAAATCGCCCATTGCTTCAGTGTCATTAGCATGCGTTTGAAAACTGCTTGTCAAGACCTGGACTGAGGCTTGTCATGGCTGCTTGTGTGCAGGATGTAAAGTATTTTTTAAAGGAACTGCCCTAAATTATTTTGATATTGTCTATTACAGCTGGCTGAGATTTTTTTTTTTTTTTTTTTTTTTTTCCTTTTCTTTAAATTTTAGTTATTTTATGGGCATTTTCAGATCAACACTTGACATTTTGCTAACAGCATCATAAAATCAAATGAAGACACAATTATCTGAAGTCAAATAATGCCAAATTTACATTTGTTTGTTTGTTTGTTGTTTTTTATTTGAACATCGCTCTTGAAGAAGTCACTGCAGTAATCTACAAGCATGTGATCAAAGGATCAGTCTCAGGCCCTTTTTGATTATCTTCTTAAAATAGCTACAAATGCCTTTAAGGACTCAATTTGGAGACTGGTTTGTGGATACAAAGCTGCAGGGACAGAGCTGATTTGTCAAAGACTTAGCCTGCATTCTTTCTAATGGGATGCTTTGAAAGCAGAAATCCTTCTAAATGTCTAAATAAATTGTCAATATATATGGATTACAACTGAACTTATAATTATCTCTGGGACTATACATGTTAAAGAAAATATGACAAAACGGGATTTTTGTAAAATGCATTGTGTAAAAATGCATATAATTCATTTGCCAGTGTATCATTCAAATAGTTTTGATGCTTTTTTAATTGGTTTCAAGTAGAGACAGAAAGAAAAGATAAAATAAATAGTAGCTAGCTAAGTGTTTCATGTGCATTTGAAAGTGTACCACATGTTTACAACAAGTAAATGTTTTATACTTGATAATTATATTTACCTTTCATATTACAAGCGTTTAAATTTGCCAGACAAATGAACATCCACTCCGGCTCAATAGATGGCAGAACTCACAATGGAAGGCTGTTATAAAAGATACACGAAGAAGAAACAAAAGCGGAAGAGACGTGGCACATAAACAGAGAGGAAGGGATCAGTTTAGGTTAATGGTGACATATCGTGGAACCGCCTTCTATGTGAAATTGACAAGGCAGCTCAAATGACAACGTACAACATTACCTAAAACGAGCGGGTCTTGATTAATGTCTGTGTAACAGGTAACGTAAATATTTAACTCTATAACTTGCCTTTGGAACTTCCTCAGCTCCTCCAGCTAGCTTGATTAGCTCGCTAACGTTACCTCACCTGACTACTTCCAGCTCAGCTAGCAGCTAACTGACGTTAGCACGATTAATATTGTTGAGTCCAATTGTCAGAAGTTCTCCATGACAAGATACATTTTTGGTGTTAAACAAGGTGTGTGTGACCTGAGAAACCGATTTCCTTGAAATCCTTTTGATAACTTGTCAATTTTGTTCAAACCTTAACATTTATGTTAACAGGTAAAGATGCATAAACTACGTAATTTGATTTATGTAAATCTGTGTGCCTTTGGGACTAGCTGATAATAGCATTGGATAGAATAAAATGTCACCTTTTAAGGCGTATTCATATTTATTGAATAATAGTCTGGTAAAGGCACTGTCCACCCACAGGTTGTGAAATGACAACAGTGTGACATCACTGACTTAATATATGTACGATTAAGTCATTCATACTAAATCTCAACACTAACAATTTAAGCCTAAGAAGACATATCTTAGAAGAATAAATCAAATAATTAGACTCATAGGACAGTCAATATTTCAGGCTGTAATAGTGTATCACAACCCGTGGGAATGCAGACATAGGGGATGCAAATATGACAAAAATCATATCTCACATAAAACTTAATTTAATATGAAATAGGTCAATATAGAAAAAATTATTTGATTGACTCTTTCAAAGAATCCAGCAAAGAAACTGTTAATAAAACAATATATAACTACACAACACCTTTCAACAATTTGTTGTTAAAATAATTTTTATTAATTAGAATTTTCTAAATGCATTGACCATTTGAGTCAGAGACAATCAGATATTTCAGCTGCTTTACAGCTAAAATTTAATAACTAAAATTAATATACTTTCAAATTGATAATCTTGACGCTTTTTAAATGTTTTTATTTGAATTAATTGATAATTTACTCTTTTGTATGATGTGTAAAATGACAAAAATAATTTAATTTAGCCCACTTAAACTGGATTCAACACATTAGTGTGTCACCCTTCAAGACCTGGAGCAACCATGATAGAAATGGAAAATAACTTTATCTTACTAAACACAGGGACAACAATTTGTAAAAAAAAAAAAAAAAAAAAAAAAAAAGGCTTTAATTTGCCTGTTTTAATTTAATATTTAAAATTATATTTATATTTTGGCTATAAGTTTTAAGTTTATCAGAAAAATGTAGATGTTGTCTTTGTTTTAGAATGACAGCAGCCTGGGTGTGAATACGTTATCAAAATAAATGTTAAAAATTTGGTATTTCCATATTATTTCTTTTATTAAATACAGTTTGAATTCTTGTGTTAAAACTACAAATCCTTGATACAAATTTGGCTCCCGTTTTATTACAGAGATTCAAGCTTTTAATTTTTTTTCTGTAATTTATTTATACCTTTGTTAAACCAGGTAAGTAGATTAGCAACAATAACCTGGCCAAGAGGCAGCAACAAAGGACAATTATTCACTTATTAGTTGGTAGTAAAAATAAAACATGATAATGTTGGAGGGATGTTCTTCTATTTTTCAGTGTCCAGCTACACTTTGATTTATGTTTTGCTTTATTTTTCTGTTGGAAAATCACGTGAAAAATGTGACCAGGTTATAGAATTAGCTTTTCTTTTTACTTTTCATGTGTAGAAACTCTTTCTTTTTTTGTCAATGTGCTCTGGGATGCTAGAATGACCTTTCTCTGTCAGTCTTCTAGATATGGGAGTCGTGTAAGCCAAGATTTTTGTGTATCCAGCACTCATGGTTTTGTCTTTAAATGTAATCTTCCCAGCACATGTTCCACTCATGTAACCCAAATCATCACACATGCACTTCCAAGTTTAATTGTCTGGACAGTCCAGTCCTAACCAGTCCTAACCAGGTTAACACCAAACAGGCTGGACCCTGTTTATATTGTTTTCGTCTAACCAACAAACATTGTCTAAAAAAGAAAGAATTTCACATTCTTAATCAAAGTTTGATATTTAGAGCAACTGGTTTTCCTGGACACTGGCCAGTGCGGTCTTCTTCATGCTGTCTGAGTCATTCATAACCCCTTCTCCACGTGTTAAGATCTTGCCCAGAGATGTTTTTTTTTTCTTTTCAAACAGTTCTGTCCGTTTTGTTATTTCAGGAGTGAATGTAACTCTTCTTGTGGCCGTGCTTTGTTTTTCACTCCATTATCACAGCTGCAGCCTCATTTCAACCAAGTTTTAGTTCATTTCCAATCCTCCATTTGTTTTTGTGAAATGCACATCGTGTTTTCTAATTCTTCTCCTATATAATAATATTAATAATAATAATAATAATGAGGGGTGGCATGGCTCAGTGGGTACAGTGGTCGTCCTGTAGCTCAAGGGTTGCTGGTTTGATCCCGGCCCAGAGAGCTCATGTTGAGCCATCCCTGAGCATGACACCGATCCCCTAGTTGCTCCTGATTGGTCGTGGTTGAGTGCCTTGTATGGCAGCTTCCGCCATCAGTATGTGAATGTGTGTGATTGGGTGACAAGTTTAAACAAAAGAAGGGATGCACGGTGGTGTGATGGTTAGCACCGCAGCCTCACAGCAAGAAGATTGCTGGTTTGAATCTCGGCGGGGGGGGTTGAACCTTGAGGGCCGTGGCCTTTATGTGTGGAGTTTGTATGTATGTATAGGTTCTCTCTAAATGACTCTAAATTCTCCCTAGAAGTGAGTGCGAGTGTGAATGGTTGTTTGTCCCCTATGTGTTGGCCCTGCGATGGACTGGTGACCTGTCCAGGGTGTACCCTGCCTCTCACCTGTTAATGCTGGGATAGGATCCAGCTTACCCACGACCCGTAATGGACCAAGCGGTACAGAGAATGAATGAATAATAATAATGGATTAGATTTATATTGTTCTTCTGCTGGCAGCACTCAGTGTTTACATTATTAAATCCATTATTCGTTCACTCCTCATTCATACTTTGGTGGCAGTAAGCTACATCTGTGGCCACAGCTTCCCAGGGGAAGACTGAAGTGAATGTGGCAGCCAGTCTGCACCAACAGCTTCTCAGACCACCACCCAACATTCAGACACGTTCATACACCAGCGATGCTGAATAAATCAATATAATTTGCCATAACACTATCTGCTTATCCAAAACCAAAGAAGTTAACCTGCTATTTTGCATCAACAGTACAGTTAGACCTTTTTTAAGTCACAGCTCTTTCCACTTGAGGGTTGTTTTCTGATGTGTTTTAATTATTTATTATTATTTATTATAAAAAAAATTCTCTACTTGTCAACTTGGTAATAATGCAGTAATAGAGAGATAATATTTCTGTTATCAGCTACATGGTCACATACAGTATTAACATGTTTCTAGTCTATCAAACTGGAACTAAAAAAGTCCTATTTTAATGACTATTTTCATTTTTAAAAGTCCCTTAGTTTCTGGTTCACATAATGCAGCTGATTATGCGGAGCATGCGAGACCCTAAGGATAAAGCCAGCCTAATGATTTGTTATTCAGGCTGTGAAAATTTATTGAATTTGAAGTTAAAACACTGATTGTATCGTGGGGGAAAAATGAAGTTATTTAAACCATTGCCTCTTTGCTGTGCTCAGAGGAAGAATGCTTCTTTCAGGATAAGACTTAAATGCTGCTCTGTTTAATGAGAAGGAATTCTCCTTATTTCTTTAGCTTCTTCTCACAGTACATTTTTAGCCTGTCTTTAATTTAGAAAATGATGAGAACCTGAGTATTCAGTCTGAGGACATGCTGTTCCTTAAGTCCATTACAAACCTGTTTTATTTTGTGATCAACAGCACATGTGGCTATGGGTCTCTGCAAGTGTCCAAAGAGAAAGGTGACCAATTTGTTCTGCTTCGAGCATCGTGTGAATGTGTGTGAACATTGCCTCGTCTCCAACCACAACACGGTCAGTAGGAAAAAACACAACATCACACGATGTTTGTTGTCACAAAGGTTGTGGCTCAACAGCAACTTTCTGTGTATCAACGTGCTGCTTTTCAGTGTATCGTGCAGTCTTATCTGCAATGGCTTCAGGACAGTGATTACAACCCCAACTGTGCTCTGTGCAATAATCTACTGACCGCACAAGACACAGTCAGACTGGTCTGCTATGGTAAGATGGTCAAGTCTCTGTATTGTAACATCATCGTGAATAAATGCTGAGAAAATGCAAACTATGGCAATGAATGAGTTTTGCTTTTTGTTCTAGCAACATTGAAAAATTATGCCATAATCCAGTTTTTTTTCCTTTTTCCTCTCATAGATGTGTTTCATTGGGCTTGTCTTAATAACCTGGCATCTCGGCTGCCTCTCCATACGGCCCCAGCAGGGTACCAGTGTCCCACCTGTCAGGGTCCAGTCTTTCCTCCTTCCAATCTGGCCAGCCCAGTTGCTGATGTGCTGAAAGAACAGCTGTCATCTGTCAACTGGGCCAGAGCTGGTTTAGGGTTGCCACTGGTAAAGGCCCATTATTGTTCTGTACTATGAGTTTTAAAAATAAATTTACAGCAATGTTGATTCATTAAAAAAGAACGTTTTTGTTGACAGATTGAAGAGCCCATTGAAGTCCTTGAAGAGACAAAAGCTGGTGATGTTAGTGATTACACTGACTGGTCCACATTTGACTGTGAGCTTTAATGCTTATATTTCAGTAAATTGTCAAACATGGATATTTAACAGTGACCAATTTCAGACTTTTGACAGTAGTAATAAAATATTTTAATTTATGATGATGGAAGTCATAATAATTTGCAACATGCTCCGATAACCAAACAGTTTTTATTTGTTTTTACAGCGCAAGAGCAAAATAATGTATACTCCAGTCACTCTTACAACACCAGCAGCAGCCTGCCATCAGTCTCACCTCCACCACAGGAGGACAGAGGGGGTCTTCATAAGAATGGAGATCAAAATATCCAGGAGCACGCTGTGATCAACTTAACTACTGCCAACACCTCTGACACTATTAAAATACACACAGGTAGAAAGCCATTTAATTCTGCTTTCTCTGTCTGGTTTCAAAGAAGAGCTTTGTTTCTGCTTTTTAACATAAATAAAATGTCAGGTTTGTTTTGTATGCAGGGACCTTTTCACATTGTTTTCTTTTTTGTTGTTATTGCTCAGCATCATCACCAAGAAAGGTCTACGACACTCGGGATTCCCCTCACAGCTCTGTTACACAGATTGACTTCGATGATGATAAGTACCGGCGGCGTCCAGCGTTGAGTTGGTTTGCACAAATTTTAAAGTTAGTATGATGGTTGTTTATGGATTGCATTGCTCTGACTTTAGGACATAAAATGAGAAGCGGAACAACTTGATCTAAGACATATTTTATTTGTTGATCTTTTCAGGAACCGCACAGGTGGAAAACGATCGTCTCTGTCCTGGAAACAGCGGATGTTCATGCTTCTATTAGTTGGAGTTCTGGGATTCTTTACGTTGATAATCATCATGGCTAAACTCGGACGTGCCTCAGCCGGCTCAGACCCAAATTTAGATCCTCTTCTAAACCCCAACATCCGTGTGGGGAAAAACTGATGAGAAGCAATGATCCCATCTGTATGTCTGCAACACTGCAAAAGCCTGTTTCGGGGGGATGAAATGGGACTCTCCAGTACATGGTCAGCCCAGCAGAGGGAGATGTTTACCCAATTGTAAGAGGCTGGCAGGATCCCTTCATTTGTGTCAGGGAGCTGGAGCATGGTGGGTCCTTCAGTGACTGTAAAGAAAATAAATTGATAAAAATTCTTCCAGCATTTGTAACTTTGCAAAGATACAAGCAGAGCGACGAACTACAAAGGTGTGCGAGGCTTGGTGCATTGATGAGTTATCAGTTATTCCTTGTTTGGTGAAGAGGGGCAGTACTTATTAACACTAACATTTGTAAATGATCTTTGTAAGTTAATTGAATTTTTTTTCCCTGAAATTTCTCTACAAACAGTATTGACGTTGAGAGAGCAACTCGTGCTGGCAGAGATGTCTGAATCTGTTATAACCTGCAGCGTAACATTTACAGAGAGTTAAACTTAGTGCTGATAAGAATGGAGGGGCTCTGGATTCATTCACTTTCAGACCTGGAGTCAAACACAAACCCACACATACTGCACAACGATGAGTGTCTCCATTACATTTTAAAACTGCGTGCTTTGCTTTTAGATTTGCCATACATACTGTTCTGTACATTTTCTGATGTTTTCTATTCTCTATTAAATGGGAATAATACATAAATTAAGCTTGTTAATGTTCTTTTTATATATTTTTTCTATACACAGCTTAAACCATGAATTACGTTTCAGATGTGTTATACAGCTTCAAATAGTTTTATGAACGGCATCATAAACATACTGTATATTGCACATTGTTCCTTCATGAATCAGGCTGCTTGTGATTATAGAAGTAACATGCCACATAATACATGCAGTGCTCAGCTTGCATCTGTGTATTATGGTGTTATGCAATGTTTCTCAAAATATTCTGAAACAGATGCAGCAAGAAAATCCAGTTTTATCTGGTTTTGAAAGCTATCAGGCAGTAATTAGGGTTTGAAATTGATCCATGAATGTAATGATTTTTGAATGATTGCAGTTCAGTTTTAAATACAAGCTTATACACCATTCACAGGGTTGGTGTTTCCACCATATGTGACTGACTGGGTGCAAATGACAAGTATGTTGTGTAGCATTGAATAAAATAGAGCTTTATACCCAAAATCAGAATATATATTTAATATTTTGTCCATAATGTTTGTTTTGTGAAAGGCCAGTATAGCATTCACTTCCAGCTACCCTAATATTTAATAAATCATTTTTTTTAAGAAATGTTTTTTTCCCCTAATCTTCTTTGTTCTACCAGAAGATGTAGGTAAAATATCAGATTTCCCTAAACCGTGATGTAAACTTTTCCTTTATAAATCAAGGCAACTGCAATTCATACAGAGTAAAATATCTGATGTCCAGTTCTTATTTTACTTTCTATAATGTTCAATACTGTTGTGTTGCTATTATGCACACACCCCCCGGTGCCTCCCGATCACTAATGACCTCCCACTAATGTCCTGTGGAGATCAGTAAGCTCCTGAAACCAGGATCAGTGCAATCAGTTACTCTGTCTTTTATCTATCTAGTTATTTCTTTCACATATAACTTGTTCAGATGTTTCAAATGAACCACAGTTATTTGCTAAGCCTCAGCCAGAGACTCCCAAGAGGTGCGATGTTTAAATAGACTGCAAAAACTGTAAGATAAAAAAACATTTTTATAGTTGTATATAGAAAAAACTGCATTGAGATATAAAAAGAGCTGTATTCACTCTTCGTCCTGTACACGCTGTCCTTAGAAATCATCCTAATTAAAATGCAGATATTGATGGTATAAATATCCACTAACACATAATGTGTTTGCGTGTTAGTGATCAGTGACATTTCGAACTTTCCATCATGTTCGTCACAGCAAAGTACGTTTCCTATTGACTGGTGGTGGATTTGAACAATGGTTACACTGACGTAGGGAGAGCTGCTGGCTGCGATCAATGCCATACATGTTGCTTAATTACATGTAAGGGGGCAGATCTGGCTTTTGTAGACACCACAAAGCTTATGTATTTCATAGTCTGATATATTTCTTGACATATGGAAAATCTAACATGCTTTCTATAACTTCTTTATCTCATGATGTGAACTGGCTTTTTTCTATTGGAGTTCAATGCATTTGACAGTTTTTTCTGAGTTATTAGCTTGTCCACTGCACTGACATAATAGGGACATCCTTATCAATAATTTGACTTTGGTGTTAACGTGTTGTGCAGTTTTCAGCAACTCTGCCCAACACAAAACAAATATCTTTAAAGTATACTGTAAGTTCTGTAGATCTTGCAGAAAGGCAAACACACACAAAAAAACAAGCTGTATTTTTTGAAAAATCTTTGAAAAATACAGGAGTTAGTTGGTGACATAAAACAAAATGGTGAAAAATAAAAGTCGGAAGCCAGTGTTTTACTTTTACAGCAGTATGGATCTGAGTTATCCACATTCTATTATGTTCTCAGGGCATCTTTCATCTAAAGATTACATAATGGAGGCCAGTCTGCAGAAAATATGTTTTATCAGAAATTATCTCAGGTTTATCACTCAAAATCCTAAAAGATTCTCATTAAACATGTAGAAAGACTGTCACTGTAATATTTTAATCTGATAAAATGTTATTTTAATCTCATATGCATGTACACATAAAACTATGAACAGTGTAGTGCAGTATAACAGCAATTTTAACTGAATGTTCAATAATGTTAAATTAGTTCAAAGCAGCTGCCTGCAGTGACCAGGCTCTCTGTCATTGGGTGACAGATGAAATTATTGATATGCCAGTGTGCATGTTGCACATGTGCCTCCCAGCTTGATTATAAGGTGGCTCACTCAGGGGGAATCCATGTATTTGAAGGAACATCACAGCCCTCATAGGAACGTAAGTACAGATGCTGATTAGATAGTAGATAAATATTTAAAAAAATGTTTTCCTCTTTTGGAATGCAAAAACTTGCTTTATAATTTAATAATTTATATTGTCATTTATAATTAAAGCTGCACTGGACAGTGTTACTCTACAATTTATCAAATTTTCTCTAAATGAGCATTTCTCTGTTTGACATGTTTTACATTACTATCATTTAAATGTGAGATTTTTTTTACATCATTTAGTTTGTTTAATATCTTATGTTAGGAAGTCTTATTAGTTTTATCATTGATTATATTTGATATTATGATATTTTCTTCATTACTGTACTGCTCTTAATATTTAGCAAGAATTGTATATAAAACATATAAAGGGAATTGTGTCCCAAAGTTTTAAAGAAGTCAGATATTTTTCCAGGGATCGATATTGTGCCAGTGTCAGAGGACAGTTCTCCCCGGGAGCATCGGTTGATGGAGAAAAATTTCAGACCTGTACATCAACATCAGGACTCCAGAAGTTTTAAAGCTCCAAAGGCTAAAATGTGCGACCATCAGGAAAAAGAATACAAGCATGGAAAGATCAACAGATCAAAATCTCAACAAATGAAGCAGCATCACCAGAATCAGGGCCAACATTGTCACCATTACCACCATCAGTCAGACCACAATAATGGTCAAGAGTAAGTCTTTCTGATTCATTGGTTAAATCTGAACTTAACTTTAAAATAAATAAAAAACTTAATTTACTTTTTTAAATTTTGTTTTAGTTTTTACAAACTTCTAAATGTGGCATTAACTTCTACGTTTCTGTTTTGAAACAGCTTTCACTCAGCTGAACACAACGTTGGCGATCCCCAACCAAACCACCGACCTCAGCGTGACGAAGACAAGACTCATCCTCCTCACCATTACCGCCACAAGCTAAAGCACCGTTGTGTTTCTTCATCCTCGTCATCTTCAACATCATCTTCATCATCTTCATCAACTTCCTCTTCCACCTCTTCTCCATCATCTTCCTCCTCGTCCTCATTTTCTTCTTCTTCTTCTGTGACATCTACCTCCTCTTCAAGCCTGTCCACTGAGAGCAGCAGCGACTGTTCAGAGAAACATCCTCTTAGGAAGCCTGAGCACTCTCAGTCTTGCACTGACATCTCTGGGAAACAAACGTACCTTGAAGAAGGAGACGACACAGCCCCTTTGATAGACAAAGGAAGCGATCTAAACAGGACTTATCCCAAGCAGAAACGAAAGATAAGCAAGTCGTCTCACCGTGGCTCTACCAAGGGAGCTTTGAAAAACAAAGGAACAAGCACAAGAAACTTGGGATATGATGGAAGTTTCCGTAAAGCCAAATCAATGGAGGAGCTCCCAGCATCCAAAGACAGACGAAGGAATGGAAATATGGAAAATGACCAGATCAAAAGTGAAACCAAGAAGAATTTAACGAAAGAAAAAATGAAGTTCTCTGCGTTTCTCAATGAGATCACTCGGCAGGTGCTCAGTCCCATGCGACTCACCAGTCTTGGGGTTACAGATGCTCAACGACCCTGCAGCCCAGGACAAGTCTCTGCTAGATCCAGGGAGACAGATAGCAGCACTGAGAAACCTAAACATCAGAGAAGTCGACCTACAAGTGCGGACTCAATTAGCTCCAGCAAGCACTCCAGTGGAAGCAAACATTCCCGCTCTTCTCGACTTTCTCAATATAAGCATTTCCAGCATCATGGTCACCTTCATTCAGACCCACCCCATAATGTGAAACATAGATCTAGAAGCTGTAACTCATCCTTTCCAACCTCTGAGCATCACTCACATTTGCCATCCCATAAGCGCCATCACCACCATCACACTTCCAGTCACCATCATCATCATCACCCTGAAGATCACAACAGTCCAATTCATCACCATCATCACAGAGTCCACCACACCACAAGTCACCAACATCAGCACCGAGATAACCACACTATGAGTCATCATCATCACCATGGACACCACCACAGTCCTGTCAGTCAACACGGAGGTCATCATAGTTCCACTCAACACAACAAAGAAAATGAAAACAGATTGCTACACTATGGAGAAGATCATCCTGGAGACTGCTGTAAATTAACTCATCACCATGGTGAACAACACAGCGACACTCACATTCATGACCACCAAAGCCATACTGATGACCATTACCAAGAAGCTCACCATGACCATGCTCAACACCATGGAGATAGTTTTAATCCAGCTCATCATCATGAAGGTCACCAAATCATACCACATCACCACGAAGGCCACCACAGTTCAGTTCAGCACCAAAACCCTCATCCAAAATCTCGCCCCACTACCCCTCATCACCATGAATACCACAGTCCAACCAGTGACTACAGTGATCACCACAGTCCAACACATCATCATCATGGACACCACCACAGAGAAGCTTCTCAACATCACCATGGTGACCACAGAAGTGGACCTCATAATCTTCATCATGGAGACCACCACAGTCTAGGTCATCACTATCAGCACAGTGAATACAGTGCTGAAGCTCATCGGCATCACCATGGAGACCACCACAGTCCAAGCTCTCACCATCACTCTCCACAGCATAACAAAGAATCTCAGGAGCACAATGAAGATCACTATGGTACAGGTAATTGTGATGAAGACCACAAAAGTGAAATACATGGACATCATCATAGAGACCACAACAATCCTGGCCACTACCATCTTCATCACCATGGAGACCATCACAATGAAGTTCACCATCATTGCCATGGACATTGCCACAATGATCCCCATGACAACCACCACAGTGAAGCTCAACATCCTCATGGAGACTATCATGGTGAAACTCATCACCATCCCCAAGAAGACCACCATAGTGAAGCACATCACCATCACCATGGAGACCACCACAGTCCTGGCCATAACCATCCCCATGGAGACCACCACAGTAAATCTCATCACCATCACCATGGAGATCACCACAGTGAAGTTCATCACCAACCCCATGGAGGCCCCCACAGTCCTGGCCATCACCATGGTAGCTACCACAGTGAGGTGCATCCCCGTCCTCATGGAGACCACCACAGGGAGGATCATCACCATCACCATGGAGACCACCACAGTCCTGGTCATCACCATGGAGACCAGCAAAATAGAGCTCACCAACATCACCATGGAGAGCCCCACAGTGAATGTCATCAGGATCACCATGAAATCCATCACACTGAAGCTCATTGGCATGGAGGCCACCACTCTCCAGGCCATCATCACCCCCATGGTGACCATTTGAGTTCAGGCGATCAGCATCACTATGGAGACCAGCATGATTCAGGACATCAGCATCACCATGGAGACTACCACAACACAAGTCATCATCAAGGCCATCGCCCTGAATCTAAACCACATCCTAACCAATCCAAAAAGAATGATAGTCTTAATGAGCACATTTATTCAAGGGGCAATTCTGCCAGCAGTCCAATTTCACACAGAAAGCAGGAGTCCCTTGTGAGCAAGCTGGATGCTCCCAGAAAGATGATTATTCCTTTCAGTCAAGATGAGGAGCAGACTAGTTTCCCTAGTCCATCAACACATAAAGTACGGTATTAATTTTAATACTACACTTATGCATGAAATCCAAAATGTTCATTAAGAAAGCATTAGTGAAGCCATAGCTGTTGGAACTTTTGAACTTCCTTAACCGGTTATGCAATAATGTTCCATTCATTTTTTTTTTCCTATTGATTTTGGCAACTGCGTGTAGAGCATGGTGGAAAACAGATGAGTCTTTACAGAACAATAGATTAGTTATGCATAATACTAGCAGCAATCAATCTGACATTACAATCCATTCTTTATTTTTCATATGTTTTGTACATTTCTCATCTGAGCCTTTTTTGTCCATACAGGAAAAGGCAGATGATTTGGGCAAAATCATGTAAGTGTGATGTTATTATTTATGGGTTCCATATCCACCAAAGCCTTGGTTGAACTGATAATCATGACCTTCATAATGCAAATAAATGAAATGGCTGAATGCTGGGAAAAATGACTTATTTAATAACAAAAACAAAAGCTTCTGTACATTTTTTTGATAGGATTCTACAGGATGAAAATGAAGGTCTGCATCAGAGTTTGTTAAAGACAGCTGTAAGAATGGAGTGTTTGGGTGAAGAATTCATTAGCAGTCAAAAGCTGCTGGAGACTGAACTTCACAGGACGCGTATTGAGCTCAGCGACCTGATGGACAAGTTTAAAAGGTGAAAATGCACTTTTATGATGATTGCTGCACATTGTAATCCTGCATGTTCTCTCCTGCATGTAAAATATATAATGTCACATAATATGTAATATAGAATAGAGCTGCTGAGTAACTTCTCTCTGATCATCTCTGCTTTATTTTAGACTCCATGATGATTGCTCCACCACACAACAGACCAATAATCTTCTTGAGCAAAAGCTTCACTCAGTGGTGAGATAGCGAGTCTTCTTGCTGTTTGTCTTAGACAAAACATCAGTTCCCTAATAACTATAATAATGTATAAGTCTTTTGTGGAAGTACTTTATATTGAAGACCCCCTACTAACTGAAGATCTCTTATGATGACTGTGCTTCCTGTGCCTTTTCTTAGACTCAAAATATGGATGAGGAACGAATGAGGTTGAATCGGCGCATTTCAGAGCTGACTGAGCAGCTCACCAGTGCAAACAGCTTGGAAACATTAACTGTGAGATATTTATCTTTTTAAATTCTAGTCAGGAAAAGATCTCACCAAAAAGAATGATTACAATGACTGAAAATAATTACCATCATAGTGAGCAATAATAGCATGAAATAGAATTTAAACGATAAGAAGTCTTACTGAAACTGTATGGATCATATACAACATTAATATTGTGTTTTTGTTTATCAAAAACATCTTATTTTTTATTTTTCATCATATTTGATTAACTGATCAGATTACAATCTCTGCTTACTGTAGGTAACATCAGTTCTGCACAAAACCAACCTTCATTCTCTGTCAGATGATGCTGTTACTGAGTTTGTCTCTCCCATCCCTCCCCCTCCGGCTCAGTTCATGGACAGCCCCAAATACAGAAAAGACAAAACTGGACAAGAGCTGCCTTTGGGGTCAGTACCAGAGGAGGAGGAATCTGACTGGTCAGAGATGGGAGAAGAGACCCCTCGGTTAATTCTGACGGGATCAAACAGAGTGTGGAGAAACCAGGAAGCAGACATGGACAAAGACAGTGAGTCAGGAGGTGAGGATTTTGTTAGAGGACCCTCTCCACGCCCACTGCAGATACCTCATCTCCAGTTCACTCTTCACAATGACTTTATGTTGCCACCCCACATCAATCCCTCTTCTTCTGGGTTCAAGAAGTTTTCTGACATCATACCAGATGAGAAGAGTTACAGAATTGCCACAAATGCAAACTTTAAGTCTACCATCCTGATGAGGTCAGCGAGCCTGGAAGAAATTCCTCAAGCACGGCATCACATGCAAAAAGAGCTGAGAGGCACAGAGGCCATGATGAACCTCCACCACTCAGAGGATGAAGCTATTGAAGATTTAAATAATGAGATCATTCATCACTGGAGAATGAGCGACGACAGGGACACAGTTGTTAGGTTGACAAAGAGCAGAGAGCCAGAGCTGGACAGCAGTCTGGCCAGCCTGCACTCAGCTGAGCAGATGCTCAGCCACTTGATATGTGATCCACCCTCTGGAGAGGGACAAGATCCAGGCAGGGCTGAGGTGCATGGTTGGGTAGGCGGGATTCCAGCGGAGGTGCTGAAAGGGGAGCGGACACAGCTTTAAAAGCAAATTGAAAGCATAATTTACTGTGCATGAAATCCTGATTTACTTTATTTGCTGTGTATTTGTAAACTACAGGAATTACTGGATTTCCCATAGCCTGATAACTCCTCTTCTGTTAACTCCTTATACTCAACCCAATGATACATGATTAATAGAGCTGGTATTTACTGAGTAGTTGGAGACAAATGAAATAATGTGTACACATATACTACCTTTAAATAAGATAAAAAAAACAAAAAAAACAAATTGATCCTTTAGTAGGGAAATTTATATGCCACAGCAGCAAGAATGTAAAGGACAGTTCCAGAAAAAACAAACGTAGGAGACACACACACACACACACGCACGCACACACACACATACAAAAACCAAACAAACAAGAAAACAAAAACACAATAGCAGCAATAGTTTAACTTTTAACAGTTTAGATCAAACCATTTAGTGGTAGAATGAAAAGACTGTTGATGCAAAGATGAAAATATGAGTAGTTACACCACTTTCCTTTCTTTTGAGCATTTAAAAATAATCTGTGTAGTGTGTTTGGTTTCTTATAAAAAGTTATGTAGTCGTCATACTGTAATTAGTTTAATGTACTGTCTATATGTGTTATGAACGATGTAAAAACAAATCTCTAGAAGATTAATTTAAAGTTATTCATAGAGGGTATATTCTAAAACATAATATAAACATAATAATAACAAATACATCTTGTATTAGATTTGTCTTTTTTCCTTTAGTTCCACTGATTAACCATTAAAAATGTGCTTGACGCTGAGCGAATACATGTGTTTGCTGTATCTAATAAAGCAAATGAGAAAATATTTTGTTTCTTGTCAGTTTATTTATTTCTTGTCAATCTGTCTGAAGATAGGAAGGATGCTACTTTAATTCTACTTATTATTCATGAAAAGGGTTTGATAAAGTAACAGCAGACACACTGACCAGACACATTATCTACATCAGGCACTATATCACTATATATATATAGACAGAGAGAGTAAATAGCATTTAAAACAG
The DNA here is from genome assembly GCF_017639745.1 of Melanotaenia boesemani. Lineage (NCBI taxonomy): Eukaryota > Metazoa > Chordata > Actinopteri > Atheriniformes > Melanotaeniidae > Melanotaenia > Melanotaenia boesemani. The sequence continues at coordinate 4,189,193 of NC_055696.1, forward strand.
TATTATTGTCAGTTGTATTGACAAAAATAATTGTCATTATTATCTTGTTTATGTGAGATTTTTAGCATGCTGATATATGTTTTAACATAAGCCTTTTTGTAGTGACTTTCTTTTAAACTGAGAACGTTTGGATGAAATGCCATTTTGTATGTACTTGAAAAAAATGATTAACTTTCCTAATTTTCATAAACATTTTTTTTTTTAGATTAAGCTTATTGTTTGGGCTGATTTGGGTGAGCCTTGGCCATCTTTTAGTCATGCCTCCACACCCAGAAGACATCCCATAACGCAGTGGTTTCTAAAAATTATTTTGAGCCACAACCCCCCCAAAAACACCATCCGTATGTTGGTGTTTGCGACCACCACCCCCATGCGATGACTTAGTGATTAATTGTGTGATATATCAAATGAGTCATCCCGCTGCCGTCTTCTAAATGTAAGGTTGGAAAACTGTCAGAATCTTCATAAATGAGGAGGAGGTGGTTCATTACTGTAACAAGGTACCTGCAAGACCAAAATCTGCTTCTCTTGTAGGGATAATGTCAAATTCTGATTTTTACCAGGGCATGTGTACAAACTTCGTTTATGTGTTTAAAAGTGCTACTTTCAAAGATTTATCTTTCATTAATGGTTTAATTTTGACAGCCCTGGTAAAAAAAAAAAACAACAAAACAATAAAATTTATTTGCTAAATATAGGCTACATGTTTTTTTTACAGTCATCTGGCAACCCCCTGAAATTATCTGCTGACCCCCAGTTTAAGAACCACTGCCATAATGCACTAGGCATCCGTTTGTACTCAGCTCCATTTTCTCTTTACTCTCCAAATTCTCAATATGAGATTATTGTTGTTGTTAACTTGTGTTTCTTTTTTTTTTTTATCTTTTTCAGCAGGTAAACCCAGCCTTTGACAAAAATAATTCCTTTGGGCTATTTAAATTTTGAATGAATTGTGTTTATATCAGACCAGAATTAAGTGGTTATATTACATGTACTTATTTTGTAAGTGCACATAAGATCAATCAACATAATCATTGTCCTGTAAGTGTTCAGCAATTTATCAAAAAGATGTGAAAAGGTGGTGTGAGTGTGGGTTTTTATTTTTATCTAGAGGGAGGTTTACTGTCTCAGACTATTTAATAAAGGATCCTGAAATATTAACAATATGCATTGCATATTTTTTTAAAACTGTCTTCTATCCTTTAGAGTTCAAAATAAAAATAAAGCAGCAGAAATGCAAAAAAATTAGGGTTAGAGAAAATTAAATGCTGAGGATAAATTTCTTCTAAACTTGCATCAGTTTTTTTGTGGAATCAATATATTTGAATTTTTGTTCCAAGAATTAGTGTTGTGCAGATAATGACTTATGTACTAATTATAGACAATCTCTCCCTGTCAAATTCAATTTGGTTTGTCATTCGTGTCCCCCTGTGTGAGTAATGTGTGCTGAGCAGACAGTGGCCTGGATCCACAGACTAGTTTTAATAGGATAGGTAGGTATTAGTGGTAAGACGCTCCCAGCATCCAGGTTTGCCAAATCCAGTGTGCCAAATCCACTGTGTGGCACACTGGAAGGTGCACAGTGGTCAGTGGAGATAACTGGACTTTTTTCAGCACTTTTTGGGGAGACAAATAAGGTGAACTTTAATACATTAATGTCTGTCTGTTTTATTGAGAATGTGCTGCTTGAGCTGTGAACCTAAAAACCTCTAAACTCAAGGATTTTACAAAAATCTCTAAAACTTTTTTGTTTTCTTTTTTTTTTTTTTTTTTTTTTGCAAAGCTATTATCAGCATGTTTAAAGTGTGTTCACACCGTTGTTACTAATTTTCAAATTGAGTGTTGTGCTTTAGTTCTGTCATCTTGATCCCTAAGCCTCTGGAGTCCTGCCTCTCACCTCTCCTCCTCTCTCACAGACCAAACACAGCATCGTCCTCCGCTGCCTCGTCGCTCTCCTTCCCCTCTTCCCCCGGTAAGACTCGGATTCCCTCGCTGCAATCATGGTGGTGATGAAGATGAAGTTCCCCTTTCAAAAAAGGGTGAAGCTGGCCCAGGGACTGTGGATGCTCTCCTGGTGTGCCACAGTTGCCGGGGCTACAACTTTCACCCTTGGGTGCCTCCTCAAGACGGAGCTCCGCAGGAGGGCAGAGGTACTTGAAGTTCTACATGACAGAGTGTATACTGATAAATTCTTATTGGTTTAGACTTTCTTTTATAATACATTAAAACACATCAGAAAGTAATTTGAAAATAACAATGGCTTACAGTCCAATTACTGTTTAACCCCAAAAGTAGAATAAAATGTAGTGTAAGAGTAGTTTTCAGTGGATATGAGTGTAACTGAGTCCATATAAGGAAGAAAAATAATCTAAAATCATAGCTACATTTGCTTTTATGATACATGATGCAGACAAAACAGATATCTTGCTGTTAATAGCTAATAATTCAGAGGTCCCCTGCTGAAAGTGTGTCATAAATATAAACATTTAAAGATTTTTCATTGTTAGTTGTTACTTATTAAATGCAGCTGAGCACATGCTTAGTTGCATAAAATTAGTAGAAGGTAATTATCTCATCTTTGTTTATCATACTGTTAAAGTGTTGGGACAATTTTTGAAGAGATGTTATACTATGTGATATGGTCAACGAAAAATCCTTAACTGCAGACAGTCGTGAAATAGATACCTGTGACCCACTTTGGATCCTGACTAATCATTTCATAAACCCGGCTCTGTCAGCCTTAATCAAGCTAATCCCCATCTTAGGCTGTCTTCTTTGCATTAGTGACAAACCTGCAGGTTTTACTTTTATCTTAGTTGAATCATTTTATTCTTATGTTAAATAAACAGGCCTAATATAAACAGGAAAAGAAAGAACGAAAAATGTGAACATGCAAAATATATTTCAGGTCATAGTTGCATTGTAGTTTATCCGTGTCCTGTTAACTTGTAGAAGTTGTCGAATTGAATGTTCACACTTTTTTTTATTGTTAATGGATTATTGACAAGTGGTCTTCAGTGCTCAGTGGTCTCTGTTTAGACAAAGTTTAGGTTTTGTGGGTGACAATAATGCTGATGATGAGAAACACATGACCCAAATGTGACATTAACCCATAAAGGCCCAACCAATGAAAAAATGATAAGAAAAGTCCAAATTTTTAAATATGAGATCTTTATTTGGCCCTTTAACAAAATGTAACAAAAAGATAAAAAAAATTTTTTTACCATGTGATAGTTTAAAAATATTATAATGTGTTTTTTTGCTTCTGGGTATCTATTAGGGTATCAGATTGTGTTCAACAGGATTTTAAGCAAAGTTTTTACCATAAATTGAAGGAAAATGTCTCAGAAACTGTATGTGACAAATATGTCACGTCGGGTTCTTATGGGTTGAGCACTAATGTGACAGAAATCAATAAAAACACAGCGGCAAGGTGCAATGAGTAAACTAAGGAGTCTGAACACAGTTGCTCATGTTAAAAGAATAGATGTCGGCGAGGATTTGGAAATAAATAAAAGTCTTATTATAGTGCCACAGTACAAATCATGAATCTGTTGGGGCTTCACCTTGAGCAGAGCTGCTGAGCACATCTACAGTGTTTGCTTTAAAGATATAAAACTACTGCTGAGAGATGATTTCATTTCCTGTTTGGCAATCAGCTTCAAAGTCTGAATGGAGAAGTTATTTTCTAGAGAAAAATCTTTCTGATAACTTGAGTGTTTTTGTGACGCTTTGAAATTTTGGTAAAGATTAGAAAATAGTGAGGTCTGTGAAAAGTATTTTCAACCATATTTAGGAAGTCTTATATTTAATGCAAGGCTGCCAGACAGGACAGAAAAATGTTTGACAGAAAAAGGAAGGAAACACAAGTAGTGTTCACTGTCCACATGCTGTTATACTGCATCATATGGAATTTGCATTTCTTACATTTTTTTCAGGTTATGGATAACACAGATATACATATTGTGCCCAATACCCTCATGATTGTTGGTCTGGCTTCCTTGGGCATCAACTACTTTGCGTCAAAGATCTGTCAGGACGCATTGGATGCTGGGAAGTTTCCTCGCTGGAAGAACTTCTTGAAGCCCTACTTTGCCGTGTCTTGCTTCTTCACCGTGCTCATGCTGCTGTCTGTCATCATGAGCTATGCAATGAAAGGCAGTCTGGAGTATTCTCTGAAGGTTGGCCTGAGGAACGGCATCCGCTTCTACAAAGACACAGACACCCCAGGCCGCTGCTTCCAGAAACAGAACATCGATCGCCTGCAGATGGAGTTTCAGTGCTGTGGAAACAACGACTTCAGGGACTGGTTTGAGGTCCAGTGGATCAGCAACCGCTACCTTGATTTCAACTCTAAGGAAGTGAAAGAGTAAGTGGAAGTAGCAATGTGGGTTTCATATCAGTACATCTGATCAGAGTACTGTTTCTAAAGATTATCAATGATGAAATTACTGATGGTTATCTCTAATTCTTTCTCCTTAGCCGCATCAAGAGCAACGTGGATGGCCGTTACCTGGTGGATGGGGTCCCATTTAGTTGCTGTAACCCCAGCTCTCCACGGCCATGCATCCAGTATCAGCTCACCAACAACTCAGCTCACTATAACTATGACTACCTAACTGAAGAGCTCAACATCTACCTTCGAGGTTGCAGAGAGGCTCTGGTTCACTACTACATGGGCTTGATGAACACCATTGGGGCTGGAGTGTTGTCAATCTTCCTCCTACAGGTGAAATTGGAAAGATGTTACATTGGTCCCAAAATTATTTCAGGCTGAGCTGATAGTACTACGTTCTTTAAAAATGACCATAAAGATAAATCATTGGCTTCTTGGGAATTCGTTTAGCTGGAAGAGAGTTATGATGACAATAGTCCTTGTGGATCTTTGATGAAAGATTTTGTTGAAACCCACAGTGCATCAGTGTAAATGGCTCTCCTTGTTTCTCCATCTTCCTACTCTACAGGGCTCTGTGCTGGTGAGCTTGCGCTTCCTGCAGACCTCCATGGAAGCAGTTGCAGGAAAGGAAAACACAGAGATCGAGACAGAAGGTTACTTGCTGGAGAAAGGAGTGAAGGACACCGTCATGGAGTACCTTAACCCTGTGCTGAGCGTACTCCTGCTTAAAAACCAGGTGCAAGAAGGCACTGCTGGAGAGGGCGCCCCTGCTACCACCTAAACCATTATGTACACACACACACACATGTAAATAATTTTTACAAAGAGAGGGCAACTAATAAATTATTTTAATTTAAAGAGAGAACACAAATAATACATTTCTATGAATTTCACAAAGTTAGAGATAGCATTTTTTATTTTCAGATGGCTATCATCACAGGTAAGATTAATGAAAGCCCTTCAAATGCCATCCTGGTATCTTTATTGCCAGAAAAGGGACCCAATGAAGTTGTAATAAACCCGCAATTTCTCCAGGTTTTGGAACACTTCTCAAAACAATCAACAGGACACCTTTTTATTTTGTTACTTATCCATTTTATTTTTCCTGTTATCTGATGTACACAAACGGTTAATCCCTCATGTACTGTATTTGTTTACATTCACTTTATTGCTTTTTTTAATTTTAAGTGATGTGCACTGCTAAATGCATCCTAACAATCCTTTAATTAGTCAAAAGCAATAAAACAATCCCTTTTCAATCAATGAAAAGCAGTATTTGATGAGGCAGTGTACAAAAATGATTTTCTGGTCTTATAAATACAAAGATGTAAAGCTGACTGTAGAGAGACATGAAGCCCAATGCTCTGCTGCGCAACAGGACTATGACATAATTTAACAGAGGACTTATTAAAGTTTGAAGTTAATCAATGCCTTGTGGAGTGGAGTCACTTTTTCTTTCTTTTTCTAATTTAAATAAAGCTCATGCAGATATTTCAGCCTTCATAACAGGCACTCCAAGATGCTTCCCTCTCCCTTTCTCTCTTCTTCAAGTCAGTGGAAGAAATAGGATTAGGGAGATTGATTAATCGATGTCAGTAATGCAGTCAAAGCCATCAAGTGTGTCCCCTGTTGTGACACCTTTGTTAAAGCTGCTAAGCCCATTTGCTGCTGTAATCCCCAACCTGCTGCCCTTGCATTTACTCACCTGCATCAGGTAGATGTAAGATGTTGATTGAACTGTGCAAAGGCTTTGACTGCTTCATATTTAGATGCTGAAAAATAGAATTATGGAATCAAAGTGAAATGCAAAATACAATTTCAAACATGCTTTAGTTTGTGTTGATAAAGAAACTTTCTGATTTAAGGAAAAAATATCATTATACTGTGATGTATTATTCCTTAATTTCCCAAGGTTTAGTCAAAAGCTTTATCACACATACACACATGCATTTTTTTCTCATATTTGTCTTTTAAAGGTGCAATAAGTCAATTGATTTTTTTAATCAAAGATTATGTTTTGCTCCATCAACACTGTTTTAAACTAATAATTAAACTTGTTTCTAAATTGTTAGTTGCAAATTATTACAGGTTATTGACTTGGATAAAGCGTGTGTTAAGATATACTGGGTAATTTCAAACTTAATTAAAAAAGCAGCCTTTGAATAAATAGTATGCTGTTTTTGTTTACTTTCAGTTGAGTTTAAAAGAACAAACTTGCTCCCAGGTTGCTTTAATTTATGACTTTGCGATTACATCAGGGGTTTTGTATTTATTTATTTATTTTTGTATTTCTGCCCACATAAGTAATAAGAATTTACTGTGGCTGTAATCCCTTTTTTTGTATATGAACAAGCAAAGAGCTGAAGCAGACAGAATAAATCTGCCTGCTGATTGCAGATGCGATGACGTCTTTATCACGTGACCAGATGAGGACGCGCTTTCTGACATTCGATTCTGTTTTCGACTCATTTTCGGGATCAGATCTTTTTGAGCTTGTTCAATACAGTCGGTCTTTAAGCGGTCATTTTAAATTAATAATCGACGAATACTCTGGAGTATTTGCTATTTACGATTTCACTAACATTTTTAACCTATAACTGGTATATTCACTAGTTAAAAGTCTTCCAAATTAACATTACCAAAGAACGATTCAACAGAATCCAATCGTTCAGCAGCCGCACACGTTGTAACAGTTGCAAAAGCTGGTTTAAGTGACTGGCTAGCTGTAGCCAGGGAAGCAGGAGCGACTCGTTGTTCATCTAATGTATTTAGTAGCGTTTACAAAACTAGTAGGATACCGTGGAGAGCAAAAACAGAAGGTGGAGGGCATTTACTGTAACTGACAGGTAGGTGAACAACACATACATTTAGCTCTCTTACATACTTTCAACAGGCCGTAGAACAAAACAGTGGGGCGTTAGCTGATGGCTAAAGTGACCAAATTGTTTTCAACAGGCTAATGTATAAGTAGTTAGAGGTCTTAGCGTCTAGCACCATTAACCTTTCCACTGTGTTCTTCTAATAGGTAGCGCGGTCGCGTCCCATTGCCTTTAATTACCGTTAGCTTTTGTGTTGATTGATTACATATCTCAGTCGTTAGTTGTGTCTGTGCATGTTGAGATAAACCTGTTAAACTTGGGGAACTAGCTAATGCTTGCCCCGCAGGCACTGGGTCAATTGTAATGACCCTATTTTTATTATGTCTTTGTAACTTTATGAGAAAATGATCGAGGTTGCTTTATAAATTGATCTAAATAACTGACTTGTTGGGGCTAAAGGAAAACCTCAGATCAGCAGGGTGAGGTCAGCAGTCGCCTGGGATGTTAAGACTGTTCAGTATCTTTCCCAGGTAATATCCACATGGTGGCGCTGGCTCTCAGTAAGAAGTAGGTTGAACTAATCGTTTCTTTTATGTTTAAACCAAACTTATACATGGGATGAAGTGCAAAATGTGTGTAAGAAACAGACACCAGTTATTGTTATTTTTGAAGCTGCTGTCGAGCAGTAACGTTATTTAAAAGTATACGTGGCTCATGTAAACATGGACAAACATACTGTACATGTCTGTAATAGAATAAGGATAAATCAGTTTAATTTGTTCAGGACATGGCCTTTCCAGATGCTGATCATCAAAGTGAGAGAGCATAGATAATCTTTTGAGTTGCAGCGTGTAACAGATACATGCAACAAATGTGTTTCCATGTGGTCTATATGTAGCATGTACACACACCATATGGAATAAGGTTTTATAGGCAGTGATGCTTAGTGAATTAGGTTTGTTAGGAAAGTAAAATTAGCCCGATATAAAACTTTGGCCAACATATGACTAAGGCAAACAATATATTGCATCACTATGATTTTTTTCTGATTTTATTCTCACCAACAAATGTCCATATATGTATTATAACAATGTAAGACTATGTTTGTTGACTTTTTAATCTGTGAAGTATGTAGTCCACACATTGTGCTACTGTATACATGTGTACAGGATTTCTCAGGATTTTGCCTTTGTGTTTTAGATAAGAGATGGAAGGTGATGACTGCAGTTTTCCTCCAGATTTATCAGATGATCATTCACAAAGAGGAAGCGTTGCTTCCTCTGCAACACTTACACGTGGTATGGTGCGATAAGCTCATGAGGGAGCTTCTCTCTTTGCAAATTCTGTTTAAAAATCGTCCTTTTTTTCTTTTTGATATTAGATATTGTAAGTAATTTTCTGTATTTGCTCCCACAGCTCAAGATGTGCTCGTATACTTGTGTGGTGACAGCGCAATACACTTATCTGTTGAAGGGCTTGGCAGCGTCACTGTGCAGGAATTAGGCCGTAGCGTCCGTGAGGCTCTCAATATTCCTGATTCGGTGCAGGATGCCTTTGCCTTTTGGCTTTGCTCTCCACTGCTTGGTGAGCATACAGAATTATCCCAAAAAATAAATAGAAAATTAAAAAAGATAAACATCTGCTTATTGTTTTACATTTTTTCTTCCCTCCCTATTTTTCAGAATTGCAGTTAAAGTTGAGGCATCAACCTTATAAATTAAGTCGGCAGTGGCAGGACTTGCTGTATCGCTTCACAGGTGCATCAGAAGAGGACATTTTGCAAGGTAAAATATAGAAAAAGGGTTTTAACTCTTAAGCTGCTAGTGGGCCAAGACATCTGGTATGGAGTTACCATGTTCTCTCAATGCCTGAGTTGTTTTCTACAAGTGCTCTGGTTTTTTCCTACAGTTTGAAACGTTCATGTTAGGCCTGGTAAACACATAATGATTTTTGGGCTGTTTTTGTCCCAATTTTGCCTCTTCCCGACCTTGGATGGCAAACACCCGATTTGCGTGAGATTTCCCTGTCCAATCATCATTTGGTCTGAGTTGTGTTACGAGCCGATTTTTCCCGATAATCCGCTCCGAAACGGGTCGTAGCCGACAATCAGGAACATTGAACATGTTTAATATTTCAGAGCCGATTTCTGAGGAATGCCGATGACTCGTGCATTCTGACTGCATGGATGGTGACGTGGTGTTTAATGTAGCCAATCAGAGAGCGAGCTGGCTGGGGAACAAGGAAAGTCTGTGTTCACACCGTCTCCAGTCTGTTATTGTTTTCAGTTCTGGCTTTTTCTGTTAACAATAGTCCCAAGACCACCATCATTCCCTCGTCCTATATATCCCCTTCTATGCTGTGTGTTGTGTTTTCCGATTGTTACTATGTTTCTTCTTGTTGTTTTTTGACGGTTGTTGCTACGGTTCTTCTATGTTTCGACATTGGTCCGGCTCGGAGGACTAGATTGTAGATGAGTTGCGGGACAGCATCGTCGTGTGTGTTGTTCTGTGATTACATTTTCGGAGCACACCATACACAATACGATCAAAACTGATTTTTTTATCTTCACGAGTGAGGTCCCACCAGATAAAAAAAATCTCATAAGATTAAAAAAATTGTTATGTGTATACCAGGCCGTAGAGTAATTGGCGTTCCTAGATTGGCTGTATGTAGTGTGAACCTGCATGTCTGTCTCAGCCTTAGCTCTGGCATGGACGGGTTACTTTGTCCAGGAATGTCCCACCTCTTGCATAGTGATTGCTGGTGAAGCTCTAGCATGATGGTGACCCAGGACACTCAACAGCTGGCTGCAGTGGCAGTGCAAACGAAGCAAATAAAGACAGTGACTTTCAAAATGTCTCTAAGTACAACAGAAATGCAGAAAACTATGAAGTCATTATATGGTGGTTTTCACAACGGAGCAGCAGATTTTTCTAAGAAATTACAACTACAACTGTGTTTATGTGACATCCTGCAAACAACCTGTTTATCATATGCAGGGAGAATCCACAATCCACATTTGTTTGCCTTGTTTTTTGTTGTTGTTGGATTATTTGGGTTTTGGACTGGATTTAACAAGTATTTTGATGATTTACTCTTAAATATGTCATTTACAGTGGTCAAATGTTTAAATGTGTTATGGTACATAACCCATTAGCTTTTACAAAATCTCTCTAATCTATTATGGAAGTTATATGGTAATGTGATGTTACATAAGAGTCATCCATAATAACAATTGCTCAAGGATTACAGCAGCTGTTCGGATGCAGTGTGTTACAGCGAGTTACCGTATGTTCTATAGTGCAGCATCAATGAATGAGTGTTTCTGCAATCTAAAGTTAACTGGAAGAGGATAGAAAAGCAGAATTTTTAGAAACTAAAGCTGTTGTTTATCACTCATCCAAATGGACATTTGTTCAGGATCACACATTTTTGAGGAGCTGTGAGATGTGAAAGCCTGGTGTTATTTTAGTCATAATTTTACTATTCAGAGTTGAACAGCCCACACATGTTGATTGACCAGGTGCTCATAATACAGCAATGTCACACACTGGTGACAAATTACCATTAATAATACACAGTATTGCAAAGGTATTGTGTAATCACTTCAGTGCTGGTGTGTGTCTTCTTTATGTGGAATAGATTCCACCCACGGTCCAAGCCTGCGTGTCAGAGCAGTGGGTTGAAGGGGGGGCTTGAGTTGTCTACGCTATCACTCCTCCACTCTCAGTGAGGCTGAATCTCACCAAGTGTCATTTTGAATGATGTGAAAACCACCAAACACTGATGCATCATTGTCCTCTGCTTTATCCTCAGATGAACCATGTCTGCAGTACAGACGCAGCGTGTTTTACCCAAAGTCCAAGGAATTACAGGTATCATTAATGCTCCAAGACCTTTATTTCTTTATCTCATATCAGTGAATTCTTGTTTTACATGGAACCAAAACTTTGAGTCTTGTCATCTGTGACAAAAGTCTATAATGAAAACTTAAAAAATGAAGTACACTGTTTATTTTCAATCGTAGCACAAGCATTTCATTAGCTTCAGATCAGTTATTGACCTATAAATGTTTTCTTTATTTGATTTAAAAATGTAGAGGACTGTTGAAAACCCACATCATGATCATGTGTCAAACATAGAACTAGTGTCATCAATGTGAAATCATTAGATTTTATCATTAAACTGTCTTTAAAAAGTCTTAAATTTTTTTTTTTCTTTTAAACCTGAGGGTAGTTGGTTAATTGTTGGCTCTTTCTCACTGCTGGTCAGATAGAGGATGAGGGTGTGTTGAGACTTCTTTATGAGGAGGCCAAGAGCAACATCCTCACGGGACGATACCCCTGTGACCCTGAGCACTGGACAGGTCTTGGAGCTTTGTCTCTTGCCCTTGATGAGGGAACTGTTCTGGACAGCCAACAGTTCACTACTGTTATAAAGTAAGTGAACTGATCCTGCTTTGTGTATAGAAATGATTAAACATCTTAGGCTTTGTACAGAGAGTGAGAGTTGAAGATTTAAACCAGTCAGCATTACGCTTCAGACTGAGGGATCATGAAGACTGATAACATGGAATAAACTTGCTTGATGTTGGTTAGTGGAAATTAAATCCACCTGCCTGCACATGGAGGTTATTGTGTAGATTGAACATCAGTCTTGTCCTGCCTTCAGTCCTAATAATGCATTTAAGATGCAAAAGATGCATTTAATGTAAATATAAGACGGTAAAAGACACCAAAGTGCATTTCAGTGCTAGCATGAGATTCAACAGTAAATGTTTACAGATTTACAGAATATAATCCCTCCTGGATTTGCACAAACCTGCAGCATTTTGTCGTCTGTTGTACACAGAGAGAAGAAGCTGTCTGCTTTCCTGCCTGCACACGTTGTCATGGGGAGCAAAAGTTTTTTCTCTACTCTGCGAGGGACCTCGAGCCGTCAATCAGGGCTGGAGCATAAGCTCTTTGAGGAGTACATGAAGGTCCAAACATCTGCTGGGAACTCTCCGGAGCCCACACAGCTCCTACACCAATACCTCACTCTCTGCCACACTCTGCCTTATTATGGGTAGGAATTAGTCTAACAAGCTGTGCAAAACAGTTTTTTTTTTTTGCCAACAACAGTTGATTTTCTTTATGTTTGAATAAACTTTAAACACACACACAGGTGCGCTTTCTTCTTTGGGGAAATTGACAAACCAGCGCAGGGAATTCTCCAACGGGGAAAACACAAAGCTGTCAACGTTGGGATCTGCTTGGATGGTGTTTATGTGATGGATGTGAAGGAGAAGGTGAGTTCGGGCTTTGGACTGCAGAGTTGAATGATAAAGTATTTCATTTTTCTCTTGGAAATGTCCTGCTTTCTCTGGTTGATCATGTTTTCTTGCAGCATGTGCTCCTTGGCCTGCGTTTCAGCGAGCTCTCCTGGGACCACAGCTACCCGGAGGAGGAGGGGGACTCGCACATTCTGTGGTTGGAATTTGATGGAGAAGAAGATGGTGTTCCTGTCAACAAGTTGCTAAAAATCTACTCAAAACAAGTAAGTAGGTGTTTGTAAAATTGTAATAAATCACCGGATTGTTCAGAAGTTTGGGAATTGGAACAAGATTATTTAGTTGTTGGAGAGGATGGCAGATGTAATCTTCTTACATCATTGACTGTTGCGTTGAAAAAGCCTGTTTGAGCCACCAGATGGTGAAGAGACGTTACGTAACAGTAGAGGCAGGAAATCATAATCACACCAGGCTCTAATCCAAGAATAGGGAAGTGACCCTTGTTTCCCTCTGGTTCTTCAATGGACTCTAAAATTGAGATTATGGTTATTTAAACTTTTTATCTGAAGCTATAAAAATTAGACTTGATTATGTTTTGTGTGTGTGTAACAGGCAGAGCTAATGAGTGGATTCATTGAGTTCTGTGTGGAGCTGAAGTCTGCGTCTGAGGGTGGAGCTGCCGCCGAGGAGGGCAGTGAGGCTAGTCTGTCTCATCAGGCCGTCAGGCCAGAGGGCAGCGCTGGGAACGGACGTGGAGGACGGCGCGGGATGCTGCACAGGCAAGGCAGCGTTGTGTGCAGTCGGGTCCACTCGCTTAACACCATCAGCTACGTGGATAATGGTGAGTGTGATTACTCAGTTCGGTGGGAAAAGGAAGAGCAGTCTTAGTCGAAAGGGGAGATTCTTTTCTTACAGCTTTCATTTCTGTCTTTCAGGAAAAGAAATTAAACGGTTGAAGCCGAAAAGAGCTGCATCTTTCTTCACCCGACAGGCATCGACATCCACCTACTCTGCTGTGCAAGTGGCTGAGAATCTAGAGCAAGGTTAACATTGCTGCCTCGTTCCCCTCAAAGACCAAATCAGAACATTTTACACTGAGATTTAAAAAGAAGAGACTTTTACAATGTTAACTTGAGATTTTCTGCTATTACATGAACACACAAAGGACCAAGCTAGAGGTATCTACGTGCGAATATATTTATCCAGTGAAGTGGTGTATGCGAGGAGAGTACAGTAATGTGAAAAAACAAAATCAGCTATCTAAAAACTATGCTTGGAAGGTTGAAGTGGCTGTTCAACAGATGGCCTTAGCTTATGAAATAGGCCCTTTGCATGCTCTTTCACTGAGACGAGCCTTAAAAAAATCCACTCTGTATTTGATATGTTAGACCTTTGCTGCAATTTGCTGTTTTTCAAACAAGTTACACCTCAAAGGAGTATAACCACTGCATTACCTCGTTTTTGTTTGGCGGGTGTTTAACATCTAGAATGTTGCTTTAAACTTTGGTACTCCTTCTCTAAACAGCTGCCTCATAAGTCAGCATGACAAACACTTTTCAAGGGACGGTCTACGGGGTGTGTTAACGCTATTCTGCATTTTCAAACTGCCAGTGCCTTGATCTCGTGAAAGAGTGAAGACACAAAAAGTACTGGTAGAAACATTTGGTCTTTGTTATGGGAGCACATTGGCTGTGTTGTGGAGGTTTTGAGTAAGTACATGTATTGAATTTAGCTATTAAACTTTATATTTTCTGCTGGTTATCATGTATGGTCCCTCGTTTTAAAACCAAATGTAGTGGAATAGGCTAAGTTTAATTTTAAAAACTTAACCTAACAGGAGAAAAGATGACATTTTACAGCATGTACTTGTAGGGTCCACAACTGAATGTTCACAGTGTAACATATTAAGATTATTTGCGTTAAAAGAAGAATGAAATTGGATTTGCAAAATTACAAAAACTTTATAGTAAAAAAAAAAGTAAATTAAAATGAATAATAACTCAGCAATAAGTCTACTATGCTGTTTTTTCTGCCTGTTGTGATTTCATTTAAAGTTAATGTTAGATATTGGCTCCGTAACTAAAAGTGAAATTCATGAAAGACTGCCACTCATCCGTGTATGGTCTGAACTGAAAAGCAAATGAAGCCTGATGCAATATTGTGCAACTTCCCCAAAGCTAAAATGAACAGAACTTTAATTAAAACTGTTCTACGAGCCATTTTTCAGCCAGTTTAAAAAAAAAAAAAAAAACACTCATGGTTGACCACATTAAAAAAAGACAGGGAACAATATCTGTAGAATGTTAATGCCTCACTTTTAGCATTTCAGCTATGCTTTTTTAAATTTCCCAGTTGGTTGTTTCAAGTGGAATCCATCCAGTTAGTGTTGGTAGAAAGAGATGATCATGTTTCTCAACCGGCAAACAACGTATGTTTCAGTTTATACGAAAAAGGGCAAATCTAATTTGCGTTGTTAACTAGGGCGCAATGGCATCCTCTCTGCATATGGTGCAGGCCAACTTTAGGCTGTGCTGTTAAAACCTCTGTCTCCATACCAAAGCAATCTTATCTAACCTGTTGCAATACTGTATGCTACCTTAAGAGACAGATTTCAGCCTCCACCACATGACAAAGTCCTCAAGCTGTCTCTTTAAACAGCACCCTGATATAGGCCGCTTATGTCAGACTTTAAATGATCAACTTTCTTTACTTAATTGCAATGAAAGAAGGTTCAGATCTGTTAAACTGCCCTCTGCCTGAACATATGTCCTCATTTGATAAGTGATGGCACCATGTATTCCCCACTTTTCAGCATGCTAACCGCTGAATGTTCTTACGCTTCAAAATGTATCTCAGCTACCGTCTGTAACCTGCAGCAGTCCAACGTCTTGTTGCTAACTTACACTATGCATGTCACATTGTAGAATAGGCATTCCAAACATCTACACATCATGTGATGTTGCACTATTAATACTAATATACAGTTTATAAATCTTTTCCATTAGCAGGCTGTTTTTTATTGTTAGCTTTCATGAGAGAGTATTTTTACTTTTATCTTCATATACTTGTCCTTGTTTGTATAAAAGATGAAGAATTAGGTCAAATTAAACATGTTGTCAAGCAGCAGCATAAAGTGCCTTTTTGTTTGTACTAATTTCATATCTAAATGACTGTTTTGGTGCTTTGAAGCCAGGAATGAACAATTTTGGATTGCTATGGTTGAAAGAAGTGTATTTTGTTTTGTGTATATTTCACATTATCAACTAGTAATGCATCTACCTTTCCTACTGATGTTGAATATTGTGTTACAGTTAGTCAGTTCTGCTATATATATATATATATATATATATATATAATATATATATATATATATATATATATATAATATATATATATATATATATATATAATATATAATATAGTAAAAAGATGCAAAGTCTGTATTATCTGAATATGTTGGTGTATTAAATATGTCACTCTCAGCAGTTTAAGTTCTTTACACTGAAGCCATACTCAACCAACATCTTGTATATGATTTTCTTGCAAAACTTCATTCACAAAACTTTCTCGCTATTTCTTCCCCCCTGTTTTGGTCAGAACCCAACAATTGGAGATCAGTTTTACAAACCAACGGATACTTTATAATTTCTTGGCTATTTTTACCAGATGCATTTAATGTTTGCAAAAAATGATTGTTTAGTATTTGTTGTTAATGTGTACAGGGATATAGAAATGTTTTCTTTGATTAATCATGTGGAAATTGTTTTAAATGCACCTTAAATCATTCTTAAATATACAAAAGACAGATTAATATTGCCCATGATGCAGCAATGCATATTGTCACAGCTGAAGCTTTTCTCTTAATAAAGCCACAATTGGGGAACAAACTTTTTTTTTTCCTTTTTTCTTTCTTTTTCTTTTTTTTTTGTAAGATACCAGTGTCGTTGAATTAACATATCGTCCTCTGTTGAGAGAGAACAATGTTTATTTTAGAAATAATGACATGCGCAGTAGTGTACATCCTGGTCAGTTTCGACTACGCACGCTCTGAGAACGTAGCTTTGGATTGGTTACATATGCGGAAACGATACTTTCCAGCTAGCTGTCTCTGTGTCAGCGAAAATATGACAATTTCTTATTGATAAGTCATGAAAAGTCGATGTTTTTCCGAGGAAGTAGCACCGCTAAATAGATATCAGTCGAAAGAAAAACAAGAAAGTACAGTTTTAAATTAGTGCTTGTGAGTTGTTAACAGTGAAGACGCTGGTCATCTTTGTTTATCGTCATTTAACTCTACGTTTCGTAGCTGGCCGGAGTTCAGTATGGATGTTGATGCGGACGGCTCGGTGGCGGTGTCAGAAGAATCTGTGAGGAGGCATAAGGTACACGGCATGCTGAAGCTTTACTATGGGCTAAATGAGGAAGGGAAGGCACCGGAGAAGCCGTCGTCCCTGGATCCCTGCGACATTAACGGCTCCAATTTTGATCCGGAGCTCTACCTCAACAAGGTGCTGTCATTTAAAATGTTGACACTAATACAATCTGAAATGGTTCAGATATAACTAACCCAATGTTACATGCTGGCGTATATAAATTAATGGGGTTAGTATATTTGTTTCATTCCTGCTGCTGAATTGGAGATTTTATACATTAAGAGTGTTATTGCAGCAATATAATATGTGGATGAATGAAAACTAATTTTATATGTGTACAGGTTAAGGTTCAGTCTATCTCAGACTGATGTTAACAAACATGTATATGTATTACATGCGTTATGTTTGAATACAGCTTAGAAGGGAGCGCTCTCTTGCTGAGCTGATGGACCAGGAGACCTGCATGGTGAAGCAGATCCGCTCTTTGGACAGCGACATGCAGACCCTCGTTTATGAGAACTATAACAAGTTTATATCAGCTACAGGTAAAGGCTGTATCTCACTGACAGCTGACAAATGTCAGCAGTATTGAGTCATGCAAAGTGGGACAAGAGAAATATATTTATCTGCTCTTTTTCCAGACACTATAAGAAAGATGAAGAATGATTTCAAAAAGATGGAAGATGAAATGGATTGTCTTTCAGCGAATATGGAAGCAATCACTGACTTTAGTGCACGTATCAGTGGAACTCTTCAAGACCAGCATGCACAGATAACAAAACTCTCAGGTTAGACCTAAACTGGCAGTTTAATTTGTTTAATAAATTATTTATGTTTTTATTTTACCTCACCGTGTTCCTCCACAGGTGTCCACACTCTGTTGAGGAAGCTTCAGTTTCTGTTTGAACTTCCTGCTAGATTGAATAAGTGTTTGGAGCTGCAGGCCTATGCTCAGGCAGTGAGCTCCCACCGCCGTGCTCGCTGTGTGCTGCAGCAGTACAGCCACCTGCCCTCCTTCAAAGGAATTCAGGATGACTGTCATGCCATCATGGACAAACTAGCTCAGGAGCTTCGACAGAAGTTCAGGTGGGAATTTTTAAGCAAGGTCAGAGATACTACTTTGAGGGAATGTGACCATCTCTTCTTCAGTTCAGAAGAGATGGAGAATATGCACTTAGACTGAAATCTTCATCATTCTTAAGCCATTTCCTGTAGATCTGTTATTTGTGTTTGTTCTTTTGCTTATAGGGATGGTGGGACAAGCGCTAAAGATTTGTCAGAGTGTGTTGAGCTGCTTCTACAGTTAGATGAGCCAGCAGAGGAGCTCTGTGATAAGTTCTTGAGCCACGCACGGTCTCGACTGGAGTCAGACCTTCAAGGCCTGGAAGCAGAAATAAGACCATACCCAACTGCCTCAGATGTGAAGGATGCTTCTGCACACAGGTTGTCATCTACTACAGCAGCAGGATCTCCAGCTGATAAGTCTCCTAAAACAAGCTCTCTGCCATCTCCCACCTTAAACACTGACATCCTGGAATTCATAGATAGAGGCTGCAATGAATTTGTTAGCAGCTTGTGTTTAGTTATCACATCATATCAAGAACTGTTCATTAACTATGCTCAGACAGGTGAACTAGCATCAAAGAATATTCCTCAAATGGCAAATGGCAAGTTGCACGCTTTTGTGAATGACCTGGCGGATCGGTATTTCTCCCTCGTAGAGAGGAGGATACAGGAAGAGAAAGGGGTGGGAGACAACTCCCTCCTGGTTCGGGCGCTTGATCGCTTCCACCGCAGACTTCAGGCTGTGGCCAAACTGCTGCCTGGCTCAGCTGTCCCAAATCAGGGGACAGAAATTGTGATACGAGCAGCGACAGAGCGAGTGAAGCAGTACCTTTCTGCTCTGCAGAACTTCTACATGGACAGCCTGACAGATGTGAGGCAGGCCTTGGCAACACCTCGCCTCTCTGTGGCTGGAGCCTCAGTGGCTGGAGGCGGAGTTCATCTAGGGGGGCCATCCTCAGGCAGAGATGCTTCAACCAGCCTGCCAGAACTGCTCTCTTCTCTGTCAGCCTCTATTCTCAACCAGATTAAATCAGTGCTGGCATCAGTGCATCTCTTTACAGCTAAGGACATTACCTTCTCCAACAAGCCTTACTTCAAGGTGAATAGTTTTATTAAACCTCAAAAACTAACCCTGCTAAGACTCTGAAGTTTAATTTTAGCAGGACATTTTCTCTTTAACTGTGTTCATTCGACATGAGGATGACAACTATTTCTCTCTGTCTCTTCCTCGCAGGGGGAATTTTGCAGCCAGGGTGTACGTGAGAGCCTTGTGGTGAGCTTCATTAAGTTTGTGTGCCAGTCTTCTCGGCAGTTTTGCGAGAGTGCAGGGGACAAAGGAGGTTCAACACCCCCAGCCCTTCTGTTGCTGCTATCTCGTCTCTGCTTGGACTATGAAACCTCTACTATCTCTTACATACTCACACTCACAGATGAACAGTTCCTCGTGCAGGTATTAGACTGTGGAAATGCATTTTTTAACTTTACCGCAATGCTTCAGGTTACATTTTAATGGATCTTCTCTGAGAAATGTTGCTGTTGTTTAAATGCAGGGTTTTTTTTTGTCTTATTGTTTTTCAGCACCACAGTCCAGTAACACCAGTCACAAGTTTATGTGCAGAAGCCAGAGAGGCAGCACAGAAACTACTCAACCATTATGTCAAGGTAGGTGTTTTCCATCAACAACCGTCTTACACTGAGTAAAGGGACAAGTGCCAGACCTTTTTTCTTTGTGTTCAATCTTTTGTTTCCAGGTTCAGGGTCTGATAATCTCACAAATGTTAAGAAAGAGCGTTGAAACAAGAGACTGGGTCAACACCATTGAGCCACGAAATGTCCGTGCTGTGATGAAGAGAGTTGTAGAGGACACAACCTCAATTGATGTCCAGGTGCCACTTTAAACATCAGTTACCGTGTTGTCACAACACAGTTGTTAATGCTTTTACTTAGTCTGTTTTGTGAATGTTGTAGGTGGGTCTTCTGTATGAAGAAGGGGTGAGGAAGGCACACAGCAGCGACTCCAGCAAAAGGACTTTTTCTGTCTACAGCAGTTCCAGGCAGCAAGTCCGTTATGCTGCCAGCTACACGCCAAGGTACAGCTCACGAGTAAAGATTATGATTTAGGATGAAAACTGTAATGTGCATCGTCTCCTTTTTTTCCTGTTAATGAGTGATTTTTGAAAATTATTTAGTTAATCTGTGTTAATATTTGTTACAAAGGTATTTTTTTTTCATACTTTACATTGTTTTGTTTATTTCTTTATACGCAGTGCTCCAATGGATACCAATCTGCTGAGCAACATACACAAGCTGTTTTCTGAAAGGATTGACATTTTTAGCTCAGTGGAGTTCAACAAGGTGAATGCTGATCTTCAGGTCACTGCAAAATTTAGTGTTTTTAATAAGTCTCAAAAGTTGTGCACGTGAAGGATGGGCACATGCACAACATACAAGCACACAGAAGATTATCTGCCACTGGGAGCATGCGGCTAAATGAGTGCTCGACCCTCTTCTAACACTCAGCTTTAACGCGAACTCCTGAAGTAGACTTTTTAGACTTTGGAGGCGTAGGCTGTGGGTGGTTCTCATTAGTCATTTTACATCCTCTCAGGAAAGTTATAAGAAGGGGATGCAAGCAAGAGAAATGAGGTTTATTTAGCTGCAATTGTAAAATGAGAAATCATTTGTTCTACTACATCAGTCTAAAGCAATGTTAAAGTGTGTGGGGGTGTATGAGTTACACGCCACAACACTTTAATTTTTCTGAGCTCCTGTAGAGGCTTCCTTGATCCTTGTCCATTTGTTTATTAGGTGATTAGAAAAATCTTTAGGATTGCAGAGGAAGATATATTACTGTTGACACTAGGAGATTAAATGACAGGAAGAGGTGTCAGTGAACGAGCACACAGGGAAGTTCCAGTGGCAAATACTGTTTTTGTGCATTTGTAGTGCAGATATAATCCTCTTTGGCAGGGGTGCCCAGCTCCGTTCCTCAAGGGCCACAATCCTGCAGGATTTTGATGTGTCCCTGCTCCAAAACCACCTGACTCAAATTGCTGAATCATTGTGCAAAACTTAATAGGCTGTTGGATCTATTTCATTTGAGTCAGGTGTGTTGAAGCAGGAAACATTGGAAAATCGGCAGGACAGCGGCCCTCATGGACCGACTTTGGGCACCCCTGCCCTACGGTGCCCTTTCTCTCATCACTTGATTTTGCTTGGATTTCAATGTGCACAGGTTTTGAGGCTAAACCTCAGAGAAAAACATATCTCATTCTCATTCATACACCTCTCCACTGTCCTAGGTCTCTGTCATGACGGGGATTATCAAAATCAGTTTAAAGACATTCCTGGAGTGTGTCCGCTTGCGTACTTTTGGCCGTTATGGGTTGCAGCAGATCCAAGTTGACTGCCACTACCTGCAGATGTACTTGTGGCGCTTCGTTTCCGACGAGAACCTTGTGCACTTCCTGCTGGATGAGATAGTGGGGAGCTGTGCCCACCGCTGCCTGGACCCCGCTCCGATGGAGCAGAGTGTGATTGAAGTCATCTGTGAAAGAGGTTAAGGTTTAGAGCACAGCTCGGCCAGATGGTTTAAAATGATGAAATTGCATTTGTACACTGGAATCATTCGCTTATAGAAATCTCTGAAACTATGCTTCTGAAGTGTTGTCCACATATCTGTTTGAATATTTGTGAAAAAAAAATCAGCTGATGGTTAGTAAATAATTAAGAAAAAAGCTGAAAGTACTGACTACATTTGGGGCAGACTCACATTTAAATTCCATTTACAAGCCATTCAAGCTGGGTTCAATGTTAGAGCTTCCATTTATAAAGCATGAAAATACGAGACAAAGAAATGATCTAATCTCTTCGATCCGAAAAGAAAAACATGAACTATCCATTATACAAGAGAAACCTTTTTGCACATGCACCCCTTGAAGGAAACTGTTGAATATAAATAGAAAATATTAATTAATAAATAGAAAATCGGTGTTCTGTGAAAACCTTGTGTATTAATAAATCATTTTAATTATTCTTTTCCTTCATGTTTTGTCCGTTTATGTAATCTTTAACTGCAGCACATCCTGCCTTCGCCTCTGTTTATCTTTTATCTTAATGGTTAAAAAAAATAAATCTGTGTGATTCAAATTGTGTGTTTTTCTTTATAAAATCGGCCCATCATATGATTGCTGTTATGTTTCAGCCTCTGTTGCCTCAGTCATGAATGTCAGTTTAGTTCAGGTGTGTTTCACAAGCTCTGCCAGCAGTGTTGCCCACTGTCGACTGGACGCTCCGACTGTCGCCACCTGAGTGGCGTCTCTGATTGGCTGAAGCCTTTACTCTCCACCCTCTTATGACGACCGCGGACAGATCTGATTGGCTGAGGCGGTTTTACGCTGAGAGAAACGTGTCGGGGGCGTTTCCGTCTCCAGGGTGCGGGATGGACGCACAGGAAATACTGTGACATCCAGCAGTCTCAAACCTCCCAACAACTTCACTGGTAAGCACGTTCACTTTTTTTTTTTTTTTTTTAATGTCGTTATTATCACTATGCTGCGTGGAAATATTTGAATTCAGACAATTTCTCTGTAAGGGACTAAACTTTGCTTCAGGTTTCATAACACAAATGATTGCATGAACTGCAGCACTTTGACCCGAACTTTGTCTCATTCATTTAAGAGAGTAATGACACTATTGCCACACTTAGAGAAAATAACCAACCTTTAGATTGTTTAATAAATAGGAAGAGGATAACACAATAATCACTTGTTGGTTTTAAACATCACATCGCTTTGAAATTTTCCTTTTTTTGGTGTGTGATCAGCTACATTGAGAATTTCCGATCTATTTAGATGATTTTCCATTCAGTCTGAAAGCCTGGCTGCATAGGAAGAAGCATCTGTTCAGACTGAATTACAAATATATGGAATAAAGTTTTTTTTTTTTTTTAAGGTAAGATATTTCTTTAAATTTTTTACTCTCCCTCCTCAGGTTATAATGGTGCTGAAATGATTGGCTAGTTAATTGGATAACTTCATGTAAATTCATGTACATTTCAATCATGCTCTATATAAACTCTTCGTTTGTTATTGCTCATTAAAGTTAGATGAATGTTTGGGTTTATAATTGGATACATTAAAGGCATTAAAGTTCTTTGTTATCAGTTCATTATTAATGTTAATAGGAATTTATCTTCACAAAATCACACAGTGTCTTAATATTTAACATCCAGATGTTAACTAATACACTTTACTGCAATGTGTTGACAACAGCAATGATGGGAGTTTCATGTCAGGAAAATTAGCTTCCCGTTGTCATTCACACTGCGTGGAGTTATTATTAATTACTATTGATTTGTTTCTCAGGTGGTTGTATTTTTAGGTCCTTCTTAATATTTTTCAGGAGCGCAAACATGAGAGCAAGCAGCAAAGCACAGAAACATGGGTTGTCACATGATACAGAGAGAGAGTTTGGAGGGACTCTGGGTAAGTTGACTGGATATTATACTAAAACTAAACATTTTCTCTCATCTTGTTCCTGCCTTCTGTTGTTATTTCTTCTCTAAATTGCTAAATACTGCTTTTCTTTTCAATTGGCATAAAAAGTAAAGCCTAACATTGAACATTTTAATGAATAAAAGCTAATTTTATGTCATAAACACATAGGAGAGTGTGATAGGCTACTATCCTTTAACGTTGCTTTTCATCAGACACTGGGAAGATGGCGCAGATCAGGTTATTCTTTGCAGCTTTTTTAATGGCTCATAAAACAGTTGCTACAATAAAAATAATAAGATGTTGTAAAGATCAAATGCTTCATAACTTGACTGCTTATAAATGGAATGAGAAGATTTAGACATCATAGCCTCTGTGTTTGTGTGTGAGCACGCTGGTGCTGCTTAGTTTCCTGCTGTGTTTTTTAAATTGAGTGCTGCAGTAAATTACCTTTCATACTTCTTTTCTTTTTTTAGCAAAATTAATTTTTGGTTTTGACATATTAATTCTTCACAGA
The DNA here is from genome assembly GCF_017639745.1 of Melanotaenia boesemani. NCBI lineage: Eukaryota > Metazoa > Chordata > Actinopteri > Atheriniformes > Melanotaeniidae > Melanotaenia > Melanotaenia boesemani. Next base: position 4,213,130 of record NC_055696.1, read on the forward strand.
CCTCATCTGTCCATACTGAAATAAATATACTCCCAGCTACTTAAAGTATTTAGTTGCTGTACAGTTTTATTTTTTTATTTATTTTATTTTTTATTCTTCACAGATAACAAAATCTTATAGACTCATATAGTTTCATTGTCCAGGCCATGCTCAATTTTTTCCTATGACATACTTTTGCTTCTTTCTATTTCTTCAGTAGTTTTTGTCAGGTTGTGGAAACACACATCCAGTCTCTCATCCTTCTTACTTTTACTTTTCATGTCTCAGGAGCCATATGCATTCCCATCTTCCTTCCGTTGACTGTGCTCTTCCTGATCTGCACAAGTCGATCTCCTGAGGCCAGTTTGCTTCAGTGGCCTCCAGCTCTGCCCTCCACTGATCAGCTGTGGGACCCTCTGGCCCCTGGTCTTCTGCTGGGATGGATTGCTCTGCATGCCTTCCTTTACTTGATGCCATTAGGAAAGGTAACATGTTCATCAGCTGTGGTCTCAATCAACTGCTACTTCTTAAATAAATACTGTACATCTACAGTATAGTCAGACATGGCATGCTTTAGTGTTTTGGCTGGAGTTTTTCCTCATAAATATCTTTGTCTGTCAACTTTCAGGAAGTATGAGCATATTGAATTGGTTGGTTGAATTGCCTTTGTAAATTGCTTCTGATAACAAACACAATGACTTTTTTGCTCAAACACAGACCATGAAACCTTCTGATGAACAGTTCCCACTGTGGCCATAAGTGATGGAACATTACCTTACCTTATTAACATTACATTACATTATTATTAAGGCAGGACATGATTTACATTAGGAACTGCATGCTGCTAAACAACAAACCTCAGGTGGGGCCTTTCTGTGGGGAGTGTGGATGTTCTTCCCATGCATGTGTGGATTCTATCCGGGTACTTCAGCTTCCTCCCACAGTCCAAAAATGTGCATGTTAGGTTAGGTATTGGTGTTTCTAAATCCTTCCTAGGAGTGAATATGATCATGGTTGGTTGTTTGTATGTTTGTGTTAGCCCTGTAATTACCTAGCGACATGTCCAGGGTGTACCCTGCCTTTTGCCTAATAGCTGCTGAGATAGGTTGCAGCCCATTGAAATAAGCAGGTATAAAATATGGAAGGGTGATTTACGTTAGCTTCTGTTCGGACTGAGATTGTCTGTATCTGCCCACAGGTGTCAGAAGGATTAGTGCTGAGAGATGGAACACGCCTCAAGTATCCCATAAATGGTACCTTTCTGTTTGGGTTTGGCTACAACAGGCTTTATTGCTATTCAGTGAATATTACTTGTAATGCATTTCACATTTTTCTTAATTATGGTTTAATTTTTTTATGATTGAAACAGATTTACATCTCAGTCATTTTATGAAAGACTTCACACTACTGTACACTTTTAAATTTCACAGCTTTGCTGAAGTATTACACATTTTTTTAGAATAACAGAGACAAATTCTTTATTCACTTTTTGTCCATTCGATCTAAGGCTTACTTAAAGGTTACCTTTTTGTGCTAGCCTCCATCCGTTTGTGTAATTCCCTCCCCTGAGCTACAACATTTAGTTTTGTTTGTTTCCCTCCCTGAGGTTATCATGGCCTGTGTATCAGTGCTGTGGTGCTGCTGTTGTTACTGGGGCTCGGCGTTCCTCTTGGATATCTATTTGAGCTGCTCTTGCCTTTAGCAGTGTCTGCCATAGGAATTTCATTCCTGCTCTCCATCTACCTCTACATCCGCTCCTTTTGGGCTCCTCTTCATGGTCTGGCTCCGGGGGGAAACACAGGTGAGAAGCTAAAGTTCATTATTAAAAAAAGAATCCAAATTCAAACACTTTTCATAAACATCCACTGGCAATGCACCATCTAGCCTGTTTTTATTGTGAGGGTTGGAGGATTTGGGTATTCCTGTGGGTAATTATCTAACAGCCAAGCTCTTCAGGAGCTTGCAGGCATCATGCATCGAGTGAATGCTCTATTTGAAGCAATCTGACCTTGCTGTGCAAGCTACGCTGTGTGCTGCTGCATCCGAAGGCAGAAAACATCCAGTATTATGACTCATATTCTGGGAGAATAACTTCCATCACATTTTGTTAAAACAAAAGAAAAAAAGAACTAGACTACAGGAACACTTTTTACAGCCACAGTAGATTAAAAAAAAGCCAGAAACCAAAAAACAAATAAACTTGAACAATTCATCATTTTGTTGCTAGCTGTCTCTTCCCTAAACTTTGTGTTTAGTGCTAATTAGAAAGCACTGAATTAGTAAAGAACTTTTAGCCTCGACTGCTAACCAGAGAGCTGACATGTACAATTCCTGCCCCAACAATTCTTAATAGATAGCAGAAATAATTTAACAGTTATTTCAATTTCATTGTATGACACTAAATTATCTTGAGTTAAAAACAAACAAATATGTTGCTACATGGTGCTACAGAGAGCTGCAGTAATGAAAGAATGGATGCTGATAGCCTTTGATAGAGATTGATTTTTTGGTTTCTGTGTTGTCCATGGAAACATCATCATAACCCTTAGCAGTGTTCAGATGGAATACATTTTTTGGCTTCTTTTTCCAGTTTACCCTCACTGGTAGGCCTTGGTAGTGTCGGAATGCAAGTACTCGAGTTTCCAGTTTGTTTTTATTGTAGCTGTATATTTATATTTTAACTACAAATCCATGTGTGTGTTTTTTCCAACAACATTACGTTTATGTTTTTAGTGTGCTTTCAATAGTTGTAATTTCTCTTGAAAATGTCATGCTAAGTGCTGATGAACTGATAAAACAGTCTAACAGATTTACTGTAGATCATGGCTGTTATTAGGTCAGTTTTCATTTCTTTTACTTGAAGACATTTAAAAGTCACAGAGAAATCATTTAGCTGTTGAGGATGATTTTATTCCTTTTTCATCTGCTTAGATATGATCTCAACAATAATACTTTTATGATATGATAGGAACTTAGATGTGATTGTTGTCGTCACTCGAGATAATAAAGAAATGGGTTGGTGTGTACTAGATAGAAGACAGCTGATAGCTGTTTGAGTGTATTCTGAAACCTTCTTTTCTGTGTACTATAAACGAAGTGACAGAGAGAAGATTCTTTGAGTGTGAACTTACAGACGGCATGAAAGGGCACTCTTATCAAATCATTTACTTCTAATAGATACCAGTTGTTTTTTGTTTTAAATATACACTTTTCTTTCTTTCTTGTAGGAAATCCTGTATATGACTTCTTTATTGGACGGGAGCTAAATCCCCGGATTGGGAATTTTGACCTGAAATATTTCTGTGAGCTTAGACCAGGTCTGATTGGTTGGGTGAGTTGAACCCCAGAAGTGTGCTTTTCAAATATTAAGAGACAGTTATTTAATTTCCTAACCTAACAGAAAAACATACATTTATCAAATTTTCTAACCATCAAAGCTAAAAATAAAACATAACAAAATCAAGAAATCTGTCACTGTATAAACTTTTTATATCTCTATTTAAATCTTTTAAACATGTTTAAACGTTTGAATATTGTTGAGATGTATTGAAATGTGTTGATATAGGCTGAATGCACAGAAACTGATGGGGATTTCATTTAGAAACCATCAGGTGGCGCTGTTGCTCTCCTCTGATCTTCTACAATAATGCTGCCTGAATTTGACAGACCTCAAATCAGAAGCTTTTTCTTCCCTGATGACCAAGCAAAATGATCGATTTATTAAAGGGCACGGGTGCACATCATTATCTGCATCTGAGTCATCGGCGAGAATAGGACAAAATATAGATTTCCCACTGAGAATTACAAATGAGATTACTGAAATAACAACAAGGCTCCAAATAAGTGCAAAAGTCCCCAAATCTCTGCAACAAAACCCCCAAAACACTGAGACAGTAATGGCTCAGATAGTACTAGAAAATTTCTAGCCCCCCTCTCATTTACAGCAGAAACAGTTCAAGCTTTGAACATTTGAATGTTTTAAAGCTTTGTGCGTAGGAGAGCGCAGAAAAAGCTTGCACCAACTGGCTCCAGACAATGTGTGGGATATTTTCACTTCCTGGTAAATGTTAAAACTACTTACTCCAAACATTCAGCCTTCTACAATAATTGAAATAACTGCAACCTGGAAAGAAAATAAAAACATTTTAGTCTAAATGTTTAAGATCTTTAGATTTGAGGATAATTGATTTAGGATGTAAATATTCATTGTGTCACTGACAAATGAATTAAGATGGCCCTGGAAAATAAATGGCAATATTTGCTGGTATGAGGTTTGAACTGTTGCCCAAATAAAACAAAGACATTTGAATGTCAGTGTGGGCTTTAGGGGAATTTGGCTGTGCAATGTCACTGGTGACTGACATTTCATGGAACAAAATGATGAATCAGTCAGTTGGTAAATTAGTTATTTAATAGTAGAAATAATTGGTTAGTTACAGCTAATGTGGCAGCTTTAATGAGTAGCTGGGTTTGGAGGTCTTTGATGTTTTGTCTGATGGCGGCTTTTAGAAAACATGAATCACTTTAGATTTGGAGGAGCAGGTAAAACATACTGCACAACTACTTAGGTTCATCGTTATTCATGTCTGCTCAGGTGGTCATAAACCTTGGAATGCTGATGAAAGAGGTGGAGCTTCGAGGTTCCCCGTCACTCGCCATGATCCTGGTCAACGGTTTCCAGCTGCTGTACGTGGCAGACGCTCTATGGAATGAGGTGAGCAAGGCAACAGTGTCATACCAGATTTCTGCTCTAATTTCCACAGTGATAAATGTAGAAACTTCTCCAGCTCTTCGCTGTTAGTTATGATTACTTTTTTTGGACCTCTCTGTGTTTTAACAGGAGGCTGTTCTGACAACAATGGACATCGTGCATGATGGTTTTGGTTTCATGCTGGTCTTTGGTGACCTGGCGTGGGTCCCCTTCACATACAGTCTGCAGGCTTCCTTCCTGGTTGTCCACCCTCAGGCCCTAAGTTGGCTCAAAGCTGCAGCTATAGTAGCACTGAATGGTGAATATTTCTTATATTAGTAAAAAAAAAAGACATTTCATGGTTAAACGCTAATTATGTTAATGTTTCTGAATGCCATCAGGTGCTGGATATTACATTTTCAGAAAATCCAACTCACAAAAGAACCAGTTCAGACGAGACCCGACTCATCCAAGTGTCACAGGCAAGATAAAACATCACAAATAAATTCACATAGACTTTCAATTTCATTTATAATAAAGTCACTCAGCTGAGAAGGAAATGGGGCGTTGATCTGTAAACTTTTTTTCCCCCAAAATATCTTCATTCTCCACAACTCCTTGTAGGACTAGAGACCATTGCCACATCAACAGGGAAGAGGCTGCTGGTCTCAGGCTGGTGGGGTCTCGTTCGTCATCCCAATTACCTCGGCGACCTCCTGATGGCACTGGCATGGTCCCTGCCGTGTGGTAAGACACCTTAAAAATACCCTGCCTGGCTTATTTTTCCAGTTCAGCCTCACCAAGTGATCAGTCACAGAGAGTCTGTTGTAATGTGGATGGCGTCATCAGAGATTAATGCCCCACAGACAACATTACATCATATCCAGCCATATTTACCATTTGAGCAAATTTAAACTTTTTTTTTTCCCCATCTGAAAATTCCCCCCGACTTCCAGCAGGACCTCAGAAACGTGACTCCTCATGGTTTTTACTGTTGCTACTGCACTCAATGTTCGGTGATTGTTCAGTACATTCTTGCTGTAAATACGAGAACAGTATGGTAAAGGTCACATGTTCAGCTGTTTTGTCCATTTTTATTATCTCCACTATCACAACTTTTCTTTAGTCATATTGTTTGGGCTCTATGGCGTTTTTTAATCAGAAGTTGTGCTGGTACAGTGCACATGTTTCTTTTTCAGAGATAATAGAGATTTTGAAGTTCACATCAAGCATCATATTCATTTGGATGGCATATGGTATTTCCACTTTCTTTGACACTGTCCCTTTCGTATGCACATACCTTAAATTCTAACTTCAGGACATGTTTTTTTGCTGAAACTGTAGGATCAACTTCTAAAATCATACCTCAGTCCACTTTACTCTTTAAAAACAAATGCAAAACATCTGTCAACTGTAAGCTAAAAAACCACGTTTCTAATGAGTTTGAGGACTGAAAGACAGGTTTTGATTTTCAAAAAAAGTATTTCATGAAATACACAGGAAATGATTCTGCTGAATGTAATTAGAAGCATTATAATTCATTTACTTTAGAAAATGGACCAAAAGAATTGGGTCAGATATTTGCAGGGGATCAATTTCAGCACACCGGCTTGTTAATTAGCAGAACTTGCATCTTTTTTCTTCTTTCCCCATCTCTTTCCTTCCTATCCCAGCATGGTACACACTGGGTTAGCACCAGTTTGAAGATGTGGAGTGGGTTCTGTCCCTGGCTCATGGCTGGTCTCTGTGGTGGCTGCTGGGTGACCGGGGCCTGGGGCCCTCTTGGTCTGCCTCTGATCCTTGGAGGAGACGTGGTTGCATTTGCATAATCACTCAACACAACTCACCCCTAATGTAGACTTAGAACACACACCTACATACACACACACCCACATGAACATGTCCGTTGCTGTTCGGTTTTTACTGTTTTTCTTCTCACAGGTGCCCCTACAGTATAGATCATCTGTTGTGTTCTCTTAGAAGACTTCAGGATGTTTCCTGGTTCTTTCCAGGTGCAGCAGCTGTTTAGTTTTTCTGTTTAGCTTTGATTGCAGTTATTGTTGTTTTGTTTTCTACCTTTTGTTTTGTTCTCCCTTTTTTTTTTAAATCTTTTCTCTTCCTAATTCTCCTCTATCCACCTTTTTCCTTCTGCCGTTTCTCTGGCCCGGTTCAGTGGTTATAAGCAAAAAAATATTTTAAAATAACAATAAATAATAACATTTAAGGCTGCACGGTGGTGTGGTGGTTAGAACCGCAGCCTCACTGGCTCGAATCTCGGCTGGAGAGAGGTTCGAACCTTGAGGGCAGTGGCCTTTCTGTGTGGAGTTTGCATGTTCTTGTGTATGCGTGGGTTCTCTCTGGGTACTCTGGCTTCCTCCCACCGTCCAAAGACATGCATGTTAGGTTAACTGATGACACTAAATTCTCCCTAGGAGTGTGTGTGTGTGTGTGTGAGAGTGGTTGTTTGTTCCCTATGTGTTGGCCCTGCGATGGACTGGTGACCTGTCCAGGGCGTACCCTGCCTCTCACCTGTTAATCCTGGGATAGGCTCCAGCTTACCCGTGACCCTAATGAACCAAGCTGTACAGAGAATGAATGAATGAATGAATGAATGAATAACATTTAAGATTCAAGGGGAGCCCTATGACCAAAAGGCTCCTCATGGCAGAATAAATTTATGCAGCACAACATGGCAGCCAGACCATCATTCTGCTGTCATGATGCTGGACAGGTTAAGAAAAGAAAATAATAATAATAATTGATTTAAATAAATAAATAAATAAACTGCACATTCAGTACCAGTCCGTTTGGTAGGTGGGTTTGTACCTCTTGGCAAGCAAATATGCTCCACTTTCTTCAGTTGCTGATGTCTCTGGATTAAGTTTTACACTAGAGGCCAGTTACAACCGTAATCTGTCATTAAACATTGGGGGACATAGGAAAATGGGCAGCAAGACAGTAATACGTAAGTAAGAGCCTGTGGGTCAGCACAAGAACATTAATACAGCAATAACTACAACAGCGAAGAGGACGTTCAGCTTCTGCTTTGCCTGATGCCTTTACATGCATGTTCCAAACAAGATGACTGATGGTCTCTGTCACACGCAATCAATAAAACCTTTTACATTTACTGTATCCTTGGTCCTATAAGCCAAGATGATGATAAATAGAATCCCTCACATGTAGTGGCTTTAATTTTAACCATAAGATCATGTACTAACCACTTTTTTCTAACCTGACAACACAACAGGCTACTTTTATTTCTGGGTGAAGATAAAAGGCCAAACAGTCTGATGGTGGGTAGAAGAGATCTTTTTCCAGATGAAACAGGGCAGAGAAGATCGTGAGGCTGTTTCATGAATCCCCTTGTGCTCTTTATTCCTCTCATGTAGGTCATTATGATTCTCACTGAAGGCCAGTGTTGCATACTTAAGCTTGTGTTCATCTCTTTTGATTGTGAATGTTGTGGTTTGAGCTGCTGATTGCCCTCATTTCCCCTGCACCCAAAGTCAAACCGGTGACTTTTCATGCTAACTTTTTGGGAGTTTTAGGATCCAACAGCTTCTTAATTTTATTTGATTAATCTTTTAAAGGCTTTCATAACACGATCAACACACTGTTCCATGTTCTAAACCTTTTCTTTTTACTTAGAGGTGTCTGATTAAGTCCAGCTTGCGGATCAATGAAGCTACTTGATGCTAGTTTTTCCTCATCAACATCAAACTGTGGCATAGAAATTTGTTTGAAGTGAAAATAAAAAACAACTTTATGAATCCACTAGAGCAAATTATGATAAAATAATGGAATAGACGTGACAATGTTAAGTTTTCTCTCCTTTTGTTTTCAGTTCTTTTCTGCTATTATGTTTCCATTGCTCTTGTGCATAAGTCATTTAAAAAGCCATTAAATCCAAGTATTTCATTAAATATGAAAGCTAAAAACAGTAACATATCTTTTGAAAGCCTCACTCTCTGTCACCCAACCTGTAAACCAAAAAACTTAATCTGATTGTTGTGTTGCACTGTCAATAATACTCCTATTTATAGTTTGTCTAGATTTATTATCTGCTTTATTCTAACAGCATCATTATAATATTTAATCTCAATATAAACATGTTTGCATCATGTTAATTCATGATTTTTAAGTTGCAGCCTCTTTTATTTATTTATTTATGTATGTATTTATTTCTTTTATAATGTATGTATGTCAGTTGATGACTAATCACATGCACTGCCAAAATCTTACCCTTCATATTGTCTTGCCCTCTGGCATTGAATTAATGTAACAGCTGGTAATGTTTCCTCAGACCCTTCTCTTATTAGATTTTATTAGATTTCTTTATAACAATTTTAATTGTTATCAATAGCTTTGTGGAAACAAAATTACCACAGGCGCCTTTTTTGACAATATTTTGTTCACATTCAAGGAACATGCTTCCCATAACTCCATATGTGAATACCATGGAAGATGTTTCCCCAAATCTTACCACCTCTCAAACAAGCTCTCTGGTTGAAAGTGCTGCAGTCTCTCTACATTCAGCTTTTTTTACTCTGCATTACATAAAGAAGGAAGTTTTGGCTTATAATTTGCATTCTTCTTGGTACAATGCACAGTTGCATGCTCTAAAACAAACACTGAGAAAATTGGAAAGAAAATGGTTCTCCATCAAACGTTAATAGTTCCATTTAGCCTGGAAAAATTGTTTCACGGGTCGTGCACAGGGCCAGTACAGCATATTATTCACAGCTAGTAGAAGCCAACAAGAAGGAACTTCTGTACCAGAAGTGTCATGATTCATGGTTAAGAGGACCCAAAAGCAGGCTTACAGTCTTAATTCTTAAAACAAATGAAATGCTGCAGTGTTAGGAAACCTCCAAAAAACATAATTTAAAAAACTCTATAAGTCTACTAACACATGGTTTTCAAAGGCATGTATCGTCCATGGGAATTTCTCACAGTTTAGATTTGCTCTTTCTGACAGAAACATGGTGAACCGAAGACACAAGTGCTACAGTTCTTAATGAAACATCACCCCCTCGTTTTAGTTTTATGAATAAATGTCAAAGAAAAGGGAGAAGCAGCCTTATTTAAAGATTCATTCCAGTGTCAAGAGATTTCATTTGGTGATTTTACTTCTTTTGAACATCTTAGTTTTTTAAGGGGTGTTTCTAAAATCCTATTTTTAATTATCTACAGACGCCCAGGGCATCACAAATTTTATTGATGAATTTTCTGAATTATTGTCGGCTATCTCTACTGGTTTTAACCATTTCATCTTAACTGGGGATTTTAACATTCACATAGATAACATGACGGATGGAAATGTCAAGGAATTTTCTTCCTTATTGGATGTTTGGTTTGTGGCAACATGTAAAAGAACCGACCCACATTCGAGGTCACGTTCTGGACCTGGTTATTTCAAAGGGTGTTGATATTTCTTCTGTTGCGGTCACTGACTCGGCCTTGTCTGACCATTTTTGTATTTTGTTTGATTTACTGATCACTCAGAATGTCCAACCAACCTGCTCCTCGGTTAGGAAGAGGTACATTAATGAAAGAACAAGTGCTAAGTTTGTGGAGGCCATAGCTATGTTACCAACAACCAGTGCAGAGTCAGTTGATGGACTCCTGGATCATGAATGCTGTTGCACCGATAAGAATCAAGAGCAACTTGAGCAAACAGAAAACACCATGGAGAAACACCACTGTGGTTACCAGCCTAAAAAGAGAATACAGAAAAACTAAACAGAAATGGCGGAAAAAATTCAGATTCACTATAACTATAACAATGAGCTGTGCAAGGCCAGAGAGCTGCATTTATCTGAAATGATTAACAGGAATGTCAACAATTCTCGCTCTGTTTGCTATGATTAAAAAACTTACAAATCCTCTTAAACAGATGAATCCAGAGCTCCTTTCCAATTTGCCAACCTTTTAAGCCAAAAATTAAAATAATTTGGCAAAATATTAATTCCACACAGTCAAACAAGAAAATTAGTCTGTGTCTAAAACCTGGAAATAATTCTGATGTTATGTCACAGTTTAATACAGTCAATTTAAAAATCCTACAAGAAATCGTTTACCATTTGAAATCAACAACATGCACTCTGAACATGATACCATCCCACTTTTTAAAAGCAGTTTTTACTTCAGTAGAAAGTGATCTTCTACTGATAGTTACCAGCTCACTGGCATCAGGCATTTTTCCCAAATCACTAAAAATAGCTGCTATTAAGCCTCCTAAAGAAAAGGACTCTAGATGTCCCCATAATGAACAACTATAGACCTGTTTCTAACCTCTCTTTTATTTCCAAGATTATTGAGATATTATACAATATTTACTTATTAGCTAACACATAACAAAATGAAATAATTTTAAAAATGTATTTATATTTTTATCAACTATTTGAAGGAGACAAAAATCATATAACGCTAAAGTAACAAAACAGCGCTGAATGTCTCCTGATATATTGTCTCACACACTGACAGCTCGATAACGAATGCACGCCGGGTCGTTCTGGATCGATGCAGCTCCGGTAGAGGACCCGTTCATTCAGTGCAGCCATGTCCAAAACACCACAACAGGTCATCTTCTAGCTGCAGCTTGAGATGAAAACTGCCTCTGCAGCTTGTCAAGGATGTCTAAACATGGTCCTGTTGTAGGAAGAGAAGCTGATCATTTCTCCCCAGTCTTAGTCTTAAATTTATATTTTTTATTTTGAGTTTTGCTTCTTCAGATCATTTAGATGTTTGTCTCTGTTGACATTGCTCTCCATTCAGACCTTTATTAATCAATTATAACACTAAATGTTGTTACGAGCTTACATTCTTTGTTTATATTCCCTCTGACATCTATAAATAAAATGCTTTAGCTATTTTTTTGTGTTTGGAAAACCTTCCCACAAAGCCTACGTTGTTGGCGCACTTCTTAGTCAGACCAGAACAGAGATGAAGTTGACCTCCATTGTCCACCAGTATGTACTTACTTCTTCATTAGCCAACTCATTTACTTTGTTATTTGATTATGGCGGCTTCAAACCAGGAAGAAAAGTATTTTGTCCAATGATGCTAGAGTTTCTAAGTTACTGAGATGCATCATGTAGTTTCTGCCTAAACTAATGCTGTAACAGCCACGAACTTAGAAGATTAAAAAAAAAATCCCATAGCTTGTTCCAGAAAGAAGAGAGCTGCACTGAAAGAAAAAAAAAAAAAAGCTAGTGAGCTGGCTGTGCACTTGATCAGCGGTTGTTTCATGCAGGTCACATCATACACTGATTTCATTCATAAAAGAAGGTGTAAGTTTCTTTTGTAGAACTAACTGTAAATTATTAATATGACATTCTTATGTTGGGTTTTGGGTAATTAAACCATTTTTAACATATTTTTTGCGTCTTCATTCTTTAGGATTCTCACATCTTCTGCCTTATTTCTACGTGACATATTTCACCGTCTTGTTGATTCACCGAGAAGCCCGTGATGAGAGACAATGTAGGACCAAGTATGGACCGGCGTGGGACACCTACTGTCGTCGTGTCCCATACAGGATCTTCCCATACGTATACTGAAAAGGACGGTTGATACAAGAAACAGCAGCAACACTGATGCACGATATCATCTTGGTGTACATTTACATTTAATTGTAAATCAGCCTCTACTTCTTATCACACAGACCACAAGCGATACCAGTACTGCTATGAAATCTACTGGAGGACATTATGCGTTTTATCAGCTTTGATTTATAAATGGCTGATTATTTTTGTCTAATTCTTTATATTTTGACTTTAAAACCCCACAGGACAGGTTGTAGAGGAAGCCAGTTATTGCTACATGTCTGTTTTATAAGTCTCGATGAAAATACTGAGCAAACCAGTTAATATTAGTGCCTTTTTTAATAAAAATGCCAGTAATAGCATTTTTATTACTTTGTGTGTATGTGTGTGTGTGTATGTTTTCCTGTAAAATGTATTTACAATGAATAAATGCAAAACAGAAGACAAGAAATGAAAAGCATCCTGATTGCAGGAATTGGTTATTTAAACTTCTCCGAGCATTTCTATACTCCTTAGCTAGTAGATTAGAGACTTTATAAGCCATTAACTGTCATCCTCATATGCTGTGGAGCTAGCAACTAATGGCTGTGTCACTTTTTAATAACCTTTTGTAACCTTTTATCATCTTGTTTAAATGGATTCCCTGTCTGACACACAGCAGATGTTCACTGAGCCTGAAGGCTTTTCTGTCAGGCTTTGGCCTTAACTCCAAATTACCCTGAAGGAACAAAAAGTACATGGTATGTAAGCGTGTGAGTAAAGGCTGCTGCTATTAAAAGGCCTCAGTCAGTGGTTAAAGCAACATTTCCATTATCAAGTTTTGTACCAGAGTTGCTCACTTTGTGGCAGAGCTTCCTTAATGCATTGATTCAGACCTGCAGCTCGGCTCATACAAAACACCAGTGCTGGAGTTCCTTTGTTTTCTTTCTCTCTTTCCTACAGATTCAAGGCCCTACTCTGTTCACATGCAATGCAGCATTGTCTAAATATATTTTCCCCTTTTCCATTATAATTCACCTCGCATTCATTCTGCAAATTATGTGTCTCTCACATGCAGTTAGGTGTGCGCACACAGACGACAGCTCTCTCTGCGGATGCACGCCTTCATTTTTCACCTTTTAAGCCCATTTACAGCACAGTTGGCCCCTGGCCTCACCCACACAAGCTATTTTCTGTTGTTTATCATATGCAAAGTGATAATTAGAAACAGACTTATGTAAGTCACAAATGTCTACATAATGATTAGATTTACATTGATTTAGCACATACATTTTTTCCAATTTAATTTTTTCATTTAATATTATTATTCATGATAGATTATAGTTATTAATACATGTATTACTTTTTAGGCTGCTGCTGTTGTTGGCAAATATTCAGAAGAAGATTGCTCTCTGGTTTGAACAAAAACAACTTATTTACCTTGACCTAGTGTTGAGCCACCATTATATCATCAGTAATACTGTAGCCTGCCAGGGCCAAAATTAGACTGTGAGGAAGAAGAAAAAGTGGACAGCAGATTAAAAAGCCTCTGGTTTTTTTTTAAAAGAGAAAATAAATTATTTAATTTTAATTTTAAAACTAAATCTCTAAATTAGATCCAAGCATATCTGTCTGAATAAAACAGCCATTGCTGATACTTTTTTAAATAAAATACCTGTCTGACATTGTTTTCTATTAAATCCCACACAATTTACTCTAACTATGCTTTTTAATCCAGGTTAAAAATATTTCTTTTCTCATGCACATATGCATTAAACCTGCACTGTATCTTTGAACTTATTTAGACTTGCTTGTTTTTAATCACTTTGAGTTATTTTATATGATGTTATATGTTATGATTTTTTTTATTATTGCTATTATTTGTGAACACCCTTTTAATTGTCTTAATTTGTTCTTAAGTGTCCTTAAAGTTAAAGGAATATGTATTAATATAAGTGTGACGGCAGCTGACAGTCAGAGTGAGTCATGTCTATGTCTGAGCAGGCGATCCTGTGTGAATGAGTTTGACACATTCTTCGATACAAAAAGACACTGATCAGACATCACATCTGCTCGTCCATCGTTCTTAGATAAGAAAAAAATTAAAAGAGACAAAAACAATGGCAACAACTTGATTTTGAGATGATAAAATAATGCTTCTACAAAAATTATCTATTTAATTTCTGAATAATATTCTTCTGTTGTTTCTTGTATTTAACTGGAGGAGTGTAGCCATGATGCACTTATTCAACCTGATAATTAAAATGCTCTCAGCTGTCAATGCTCATCTTCAGGTTATCCTCTATGTAATCGGTCACCGTTACAATATTCTGCTAATAAAACTAGAAACTTTGCATGTTTACATGAAAAGTGCACAACCCCCCACATGTGAGATGTCCTTATGGCTTTCCTCTGTAAGCTGGTCCATACTCACAGTGTAACATGCAACAAATCATTGTCTTGCATAACAATGAGTGAGCACAATATGGTTCTGTACGTGTGTGTTTGTGCATGGATCTTTGCGTGCACAGGCCAATTGTGTATGCCAATGGTGACGTTTCAGGCTCATCAGTTGTACCCAGTTTCCATGGTAACATCTTTCTGTGAGAGCACAGATGTAGGAGCGAGGGGGGGAAAGGAGTTGTGACTATTATGGTGCTGGAAAAAGGAAGAGCCCAGGATGACGGGAGGGAAACGGTGTGAACTGTAGACTGAGACAGAGAAACAGTTGCATGTGTTGTAGCCTGGGGGGAAGCAAGTGTCATATAATGAGATTCGGGTCGCCATGACCACTTACGTGAAACTATTATGTATCTAGTGGATGTAATATGTATATAAAAATAAAGTGTTCAGAAAAGCAGCACAATAAGGCATGTGCACCAACTTCTCTTGGATTTTTCTGCTTTGAGTGAGAGACTCAGAGTGAGTCAACAGGAATTTCTAGTACAGTTTAGTTTCCATGGTGACAGCAGGGAGGGAAATGGCCTCTTCAAACAGAGGGGAAACGCCAGCTTGAAGCCTTGTCGTTTCTCTGTTTTCTGTCTGAATCATTATTTAGACAAGTGGCAAACCTTAGAAACCCACAAATGAGCCCCTAAGTTGCATTTAACTCACATATGTTCCTTTTCTTTTCCCTTTTGACAAAGAAAAGAAATTGACAATAACAATGACAATTTTTTTTAGTGATGCATTTCTGTGAAGATCTGTTAGCTTAATTTTATTAGACAATCTCACAGGCATCCGGTGCTCTGTAATCTGAAATTGTCCTCTTTTTGCTGCCTCTCAAGTGGAAGCACTTTACACCCCAGAAGGACATTTTCATGGATATTCTGGTGCCTTTTGAGAGGTTGTGTGAATGTCTCTGAAACCACTTCTAAATGCAGCTGTTGCAGTAGCCTAGGCAGCTTTCGATGTGGCAGTTCTGACCCTCCATCCCCCCCGGTCTAATGCACCACTTAGTGTCCTCATGAATTCCCCTCAGCATCCCCAGAGTTATAATTTTCCCTTCAAGTACAGCTGTGGTGTTGGCAGAGCATCAAAATAAGAAACATGGAGCCGAATATTGTGGCGTTACTGTTTTATTAGAATACGGCATGTGAATAGCTGCACATCGTAGTGTAACCTAATAAATATAAAGTAATCCACCAAATTTACTGTAGCGTACATTGATGAGAAATGTATAAAAGACAGATACAAAGAGATATACTTTAACTCAGTTTTCTAAAATGCTTTATTTAGAGCAACTACATCATGACATTCAACCGAGCTTGATTTCTCCTCACTTTTCCACGTGTTCCTGTGCTTTGATAGTGATTGTCCAGACTCAACACACTCACACTGTTGGCAGAGTTTTGAGGTCTTAGTGTCCTGCGATTACTCTCATGTGATCTTAATTTGGCACATGTACTGTCTACTGCATGTCTTCACAAACACTGACAGCCTATGAAAGCTGCCTCAGTGGTTGAAATTCAAACCACGTAACCTATTTGAGATACTCTCTCGATAATTTGGATATGACTGACACAAGGTGTGTGTGTTCCTGTTTCTATATGCGAAGGTGCTACCACGAAGCTTCCTTAACAGGTGGTTCTTCATTTCTGTGGATTTTCATAATTAAAATGAAACTATTAAAGAACTTTTGAATTTTATAAACATATATGTGTACAATTGGGAATTAAACTAATTATTAAATGACTAAAATGATTATATTTTTATCGATTTATTCTATCAGAAGATTTTCTAAATTAAATAAAATGAGTAAAAATTTGCAGCAGGGTTCCCAAAAAAATGAACATTTAGTCCAGTGTGATGGATGTTAGTTAAGAGCAATGTTGGTCAGCCCAGCTGTTTTTAAAAGCTCTCCAGATCATTTGAAAGATTCAACATACCTGGGCTTCCATTAACCACAGAGAGTGAAGAGAGCTTTGGAAAAGTAAATAATGCATTCGTTTTAGTGGTATTTTTCTTACAGTAACTAAAACGTAAATCGCATCCATTATATTGATAATGGCATGTGATGTGCCTCAGATAATTTCTTGCATTGCAAACACAGTGAACTTTGAAAAAAATGCAAGTCAGTGTTCAGTGTTATTGTTTCCAGAAGTGAAAAACTACTTATGAATCTTCATCAAAGCTCGTCTTTATCTGTAAAGTTTACTTCTAACTCTTCTGACAGAATAGGAACTGTTTCGATAGGCTGCAGTGGTCAAGACATTTTTCCTGCCATCCCCAGTCGGTGTATGACCATCATCACAGTTTGTTCTCAGACTACTAAAATGTCTACTTATTGATATCACATATCTGAACCATCACTTTTTCAAAGGGATCAAACTAATGAACACATGTAAGCAAAGGCAACGCCAGCTAAGGAAAAGGCTTTGCTGGTCTCCAGCAACGTCATCGTCCTACATCAGTCCCCTCTGAAACAGTATGATTGTATAGTGATGACTTCTCTACATTTTTACACTTTTAAAATAGTCATTATTGTTTCATCTGGCACTGATGTCTGACTCACTGGTATTTAAAACATGGAATAACACACCATCGATATGTCTCATGAGTCATATTACATAGCTAGTTTGCTGTTGTTAATTGCTTTTTGTACACAAAATCTCTATTCTATCTCAGATCAGAGAAAATTGCTTTGCTAAAATGACTATAGCCTAGTATAAATGCAGATGAGTAAGAGTAAACATCACTTGAAATGGGAATAGGTCGTTCCCTGCACGCTAAAAATACAGTAATACTTTTAAAAACTTTTTTAATGAAGAAAATCAAACAAAACAAACACACACACACACACACACACACACACACACACAAAAAAAAAAACCATTGTGCCAAAACTGAGTATGTGTTAACAAAAATAAAAGATAGGGTCAAACATTTTCTTCCTTTTGTTTGTCCTAATTTAAATTTGGCACAATGTTTTTTAACGTTAAACTTTTGGCATTATTATCATTAGAGCATGAAACTCGTTTGGAAAGCATGAACCTAGCATGAAGCATTAAATATTGCCCTACAGATACACACAATTTTAAATGCACATAGCAGTTATTGACCCTTAAACTTTTGATCTCTATGTGCTGCAGGATGATGCTTTTAGTGTTGTTTTTGCTTCTGCTTTAAGCAGAAGTTGCCAAAATGTTCATTCTGGCTAAAATGTTTGTGGAACTCATTGCTTCCTTGCCAAACCTTCTACATTTAATACAATGTTTGTGCTAAAGTCCTTTTGCCCATTTGCGTTCTTGTATCTGTAACACAATCAGAGCAATGGTTTGTTATACACGGTTTCATTTCTTTTCCAGCCTCTAAGCGTTTGGGGGTTTCACAGTGAGTTGAGCGACTGGATCAGTAAGAGCAGCATGGGGAAAATCCAGCCCTTCAGAAATATTGTGAAATCATATTTTGGGTCAAAGGCATCACAATCACAACCATTTGTACCTTTTTTTTTGTTTGTTTGTTTACAGTCCTTCAAAGCTTTGTTAAGCCATCTGACAGCAGTATTATGGTTGAAGCACTAAAACTGAATGGTGGCAAGACCATTACACTCACATTCACTTAGGTTGGTCTTCTTATGGTGTCCAAGATTAGATTGCCAAAAACCAAAGCTAGAGAAAGTATGGATGCATGGAGGTAAGGAGAGTTTATATCTCCACACTTTCTCTTTGTCTTTCTTACAGATCCTTCTTTTAATTTCTTCTGATCACTTGTTGGTTAGAAGCTCACCAGGGCGTAGACCATGCTACAGCAATAAATAGAATAACATCATTGGGATTTTAGTAGTAGCAAATGTAGAAAACTTTTTCTTTTTTTTTTGCTTTTTATGAGACAGTTGTGAACTCGTATTTACCTGTAGAGATAATAGAAGAACGAGACCAAATAAAAACCCATCTTGCACCAGGATTCCTTCTGACAGTAATTGAGAATGTCGGCATTCATCACACTGACAGGATCATACATCACCTCTGATCCATCAGCTGGCCGATGAAAAAACCTGAAAAAGCAGAAGGCTTGGCTTACTCGCTTGTCGGCCCAACACATGCTAGTCAGACATCTGTTATGGGACCATACCTCCACAGATGGTAGAAGAGCAGTGGGATATTTAGGCCAAGTGTGACCCACTCTCCAGCACACATGAACATCAGGCAAAAGAGCCCATGGATGGAGTACTCCGGCACCACCAACTATTCAGGACAGACACAGAGACTCTGCTAAATATGGGCTTTTTACACAAATAAAAACTAAAATATTTAAGTAATTAAGCTGCAACAAGTTCTTGGAAAACACGCTTTGTTGTGTGATGCGATGGAACTACGGTGTAGGAAACCAAAATCACACTGCGAGGCAAACACCTTCACATAGAAAGTGTTAATGTTACTCACGACTAGCTGCTGTTACGAGGGCAAAAATAGTTTTAAACACACGGAGACAGCTTTCTGCGGGTTTATAGAAGTCCTTGGAGCTCCTATATCACCAGAACTTTACAAGCTAGCATTGCTTCCAGCCCTACGAAGTAATATAGACTTTTCTCTTCCTTGTGTCCATTATGAGTGGCACAAAACAAGCAGTGTGACATATTATCACCATATAGAAGAGCTTGAAGTTTAGTGACAACTAGATAACAAACAAACAACAAAAAACAAAATGAGGCCACAATACCAGAATGTTGAGCTAAAGCAAGAACATTAAAAATGTATGTTTGAGTCATGATTGCTTTAAGTTTTGTTTTAAAGATAAATAATTTTGCATTCAAGTAGCCATTTTAGTAAATATGACTACTATCAGTCTTACTATATGATAGTAAGAATGATTCTTGAAAATGATCCTGTCTTCACAAGATACAAAGAGACATAGTTGAAGCTTTAAAAGGAGCTTTGTTAAGCATTTGAGTGGCACATATATCACATGCGTTCATTCAGCTTCTAAACTCCAACCTGGTGCTAGTAGAAGTCAAAGTATCGTCCCTGTTCTTGCATCTTTCCACTGGCTCCCAAATAAACATGAAAATGATCTTAAAGTTCTTTGTGTGTTTTTATAGCTTTAAATGAGTGCATTTCTAATCCCATTTTCTTTTACTCAACCCCAGACCTCTTGAACCCTCTGAAAATCTTTTAGCTGTTTCCTGCCTGAGTTTAGTTAATAAGGGAGATTGTGGTGTGGCTTTTATTTGCATTTACCACTCTTAATGTTTTCAGACACTCTGCATTTTCTTGTTTGTATCCTTCACCTATGTTTGTGTTTTAAATCTGTTTTTTTTTATATATAATTTAGACACTGCGATAGACTGGCATCCTGTCCAAGGTGTCTACTTGGCCCTGTCTCGCCTACTAACTGCTGGGATGGGCTCCAGCTTCCCTATGACCCTTGAATCGGAATAAGCGGTATAGAAAACAAATGATTGAATATAAAATTTATATTCTATAACAACAGAGGGACATACTGGAAGTGCTTTAAGTCTTCTTGGGCTGGTTTTCAGTCACAATTTCTGACCATGTGGGGGGAAATATGTACCTGAGAGCAGCTTAATTGGAAATACAATTCTAGTGACATACACTTATGTCTTCCTTCTATTTTTTCTACTTAATAAAATAAGCAAACACAAGGATTTAGGCCATCTAAGTCAAGTTAAGTGTATACATATGAGTAATGTGCCTCCAACTGCATTATCTAGATGGGTTAGCCCAGTTTTGAGAACTTCAATTTTTTATGGTTTTAGTCAGACATTTTTAATACAGTTACAATTAAATATATATAACATATAATGTCATGTCCCTATTCATCATTTTAGAATAAAAATAAATAAATAAATATAATAAAACAATCAAACAAGCAATCAGTAACAAATATATGAAGTCAAGCCTAAGATTGATGAATAGGCTTCATTCTAATAAATATTTTAACTAACAAAACAAAAAACAGAACAAACAAACAAAAAAAAACAAAACTGCAGGTTACGGTACGAACCAAGTGAAATTAGTAAAAATGTTTTTACTGCTTAAATACTGTATATCAGCAAAAATAGTTTCCTTACTCTCCATCCTTAACTATAACTTTTGTTTTGATTTATTTATTGATCTTTAGCCTTTTTCAGGCTCCTAATGCAACTATGCATCAGTCTGAGTCGTTTGAGCTCTCAGAAATACTAAGGTGTGTCTTCCCTGAAAGCCTTGACATGTTAGAATAATAATAAATAAAAGAAGTGTAGTCATAAAACCTAGAATATGTCTCCATTACTGTGTCTGTAGAGCTGTGATGGTAGGTTGCTGGGACAGGCTACATGTGAATCAGTGTGCGTCATGGTGCTCACAATAGTTAGAGAGACAAATGGTCATGGCTGTCTGAAGCCCCTCGGCTTTAGTCATTCACCACCACAAGGTGAAAAACAGCTATTACTCACTCTGCGAAGCAGGTTGCAGATCCTTTCGATGTTGAGAATCCTTTCCCTCTGTAGAGTGGAAATAAGGAAAGTCTAGTCAACACTCTGCCACATCTGTGCCATAACCATACAAACTATCTCAAGAGAGAAACATTACAAGCTCCTTGTTTTGTAGAAAATTGATTTTGAAAGCATTTCATTCGATTTTTTAACACATTTTAGACTCAATTTGAAGGAAAGATATTTTTTTTGTTATATATCAGTGTTATGAGGAAAGTAGAGATGTTCATGTTTTTGTGGCTCAGAAACTTAAAATCAAAAGAAAAGCAGCAACATGTGAAGATGTGTGATGTTTTTTTTCTTGTACAGGAGGTCCGTGTCTCCTGTGAGCCATAACACAGGGTTCAGATATGAGCTCTGAAATGAGAACCATCCATCGTTTACAGCATCAATAAACCAGGAGGCAGTTAGTCCTTATGGTGGTGCTTTACTTGGTTGTCCATTGATTAGCCAGCATGACAAATGAGATGTTTTTCTCATTCACTTAGATTGTTTTCTTTCCATCACTGGCTTAGAGAGCAGGAACCAAAACCAATAATCAATAATCTACTCATTAACAGATACAACCTACATAACCTGTACTTATTTATTTTATTGTGTGTGTGTGTGTGTGTGTGTGTGTGTGTGTGTGTGTGTGTGTGTGTGTGTGTGTGTGTGTGTGTGTGTGTGTGTGTGTGTGTGTGTAAAACAAAGACACATTGATGCAGCATTGGTGCACATGAAGAAAAAATCCTCACTATTGGTGAAACATCAGCACCCTCCTACCTCTTATGTGACACTGAAGCATCTGTCTCAGTTACCGTTTGAAGCTCCCATGGAGTCTAGAGTCGTGCAGCTTTTGTATATTTGCAGTCATTAACTGAACACCCCATGATGACCATGGGGTCAATTTAGCTTTGAATCTTGAGCGCTACATCAGCTATAACCGATCAGCTCTTCAGCCTGCTAACTTTGCTTTGTGGGTCACATCATCAACAATACTGAGACTCAAAATTAACTTCAGTGCTCGACATGAGAACTAACTCACTACTGTATGTTAATGAGTTGCTATTGCACCTTTAAATTGTTGTGTTGCTCAGGTTTTATTGCCTTTCGCCTCTCTAAGGTATCCTGATTTGTGTGGGGTCATGCAGTTCACTGTGAGCACTTGTAATAATTTCATAAAAGAGATGTTTCATAAAAAGTAAAAAGTGATAAAATAATTGGTGTCAGTGGAAAATAACTGATTCTCCCTATACATTTTCTAAAATAAACAAAAGAAATATTCAAATCAGCATTTTTTTTCCCAAGTAAATGGATTATACTGCTGCCAATCAATCTACCAATAAATCTGCCAATCGCAGCGTTTACTGGCGCTTCCCTTTGGGACTGTTATTAATAGCTGGGAAGACTAAACTGTTTAGTAATCAGCTTTGGACTCTTCACTGTTGTCTTTCTGTAATTTCTCTTTTCCTCACAAATGTTTGCCACTTTGGTCTTTTCTGTACACAACAGCAGCTGAGTGAGCGCACATTTCTCTCGGCTAACATCAGCTGTTTATTTTCAAAGGCTGCTTCCATGTTGCTCCTCTGCTGTTTGTCCAGTTTATTGATTTAAGACTGGATGTGTTGCATTCTGGCTGATCCAGTTCCATTTGTACATGTGTGACATGTTGACAGCAGTTTAGACAACTTGTTCAGGGAGTTATCTTACAGTGCAAAGTAATCTAATCCAATACAGTAGCCTTGACAACAACACAAAGCTTGGAATGCTCAAAAATTGGTGGTACTTTGTTAGAAATTGATTTTTATTTTACAGGTGGTGCAGTCATTGTGTCCACTTCCTGTGGCTGGCATGCCTCCACACTCCCACAGTCTGTTCTCACAGTTTCCTCTCCCACTCCTCAGCACTCCCTCAGTTCAGATGAAGGTTCACATGATTGCTAGAACATTCCCTATCTTGTGAAAAAGATATTCACGGCTGCTGTTAACTTGCTAAACGATAGCCCTCTTTCTCCCGCGTCAGACTAAGAAGAAGGTGTTCATACATTAATCACAGGCAGACAAGAAGACAGAAATGCCTGCGTAACGTTCATTAATTACACTTTCAGATTTTTCCCCTTGGAGAACAGATTGAATTTCCAAGTGTGACTCGAGGTTTGTTCTTGTTATAGTGAGTTGAAGTATTTACAGTATCTCATTGTATAAACAGAAGCTTCATTTAAATGGATCTCTTCAACTGATTAAACCAACAAGCCGATGTCTTTGTAGAGGTTTGATTGCTTTAATCTGCATACAAATGAGTGCTCGGGAAAATGCTGTCTGGGTGCAACTAGATGCTACCACACAGGAGCTCGGATCAGAGGCAATTAATAGAAGTTGTGCAAATATTTAATGTTAAAAAATGAATGTAAAATTCCAAATGATTTTAACTTGCATTAGATGATAACTGCCTGATAGATTTTTTAAATTTAATGTTGGATTTTTTAATAATTACTCAGAATTTAAAGGCAAATATAAGATTTTTGAAGTGAAGCCCTGAAAACTACAAAGCTGTCAGTCTTTGTTTGTAGACCTATTCCATTTGAAAGTGAAAGTAGGGATTCCTCGGTGTGCACTTGAGGGTTTAATGATTTCTGAAAGAAGTGAAACAGCTGGCTTCTTACCGCTCGGGTGGGATTGCTCTGATCGATGGGGTTTTTGAAGTCTGTGCGGAGTTCATCAAACGCAATGATCTGAAACATAACAGACTTGTGTGAGAACCTTAATTTTGTTACCATCAGGAAACCACTATATACACAAACTTTCTTTTTAATTCAATCTTTCCACCTTGAAAACCTGTAAGAATTGTCTTGTTTCAGATGGCAGGGCAGTGTTATTGAAGGCTTCCACTTCCTACATCCTGCACAGCTGCAGCCACATTGTTCATATTGCTTGAGCACACATAGTGATTTCATGGTGTAAATGCAGTGAGAATATCTCTGTTGCCCTTTACACTGCTCCCTAATACCTAATGCTTTAGCCTACAAGTTAGCTGAATGTTATTAGATCATTAAATCTGGTAATATTTTAGAAACTGGCTGTTAAATGTTCATGGACACAGAGACTGTGTTCTTATCTAAATGCCTTAAAGCAATCAATACACATCATAAGTTATGAGTTATGACAAGTTATGAAGTGTACAATTCAAAATGCTTAATAATTAAAACTCAGGTTACAACTGGTAAGTTTATTTTTAAAATGATTGTGGTACACTTGATGGCTGTGTAAAGAACTGAAGCAGCTGCAGAGAAAATAATGAATTTGAGTAAATGCATTACAGCAGCTCCCTGTATGGTGAATGGTAATTCCTGTGGCTATCTCACTAATGAATGGCTCCATAAAAAACTGATCATTCTCAGTGGGAAGGCAACCTGCTGTGCTTATCATTATCATTGAAGAGCAATAACAAAGAGGTATTATTTGCAGATAAGTGGTTATCAACAACAACTGATTACATAAAAAGAAAACATGTTTTTTATATATAAACAGTCCTGTTAATTTAGCATCCGTTCAGCTCTCCCTCTGTTCACACTGTTGTAAACAGATGCAGTTTCCATGGCGACATGGTGAGTCCCTCAGCAGGCACCATGGTTACTCTAGCAGTGAAAAAATGTTCTGATTGGTGGAGAGCCACATACAGTTGGGGTGCTGCACCCGTGGGTGGATGCAGACTGGGGGGAAGGGGTGAACGAATCCCTAGTTTGATAAGCATTTCAATCACATGGTTGAGGGCTGAGCCAGACGCACGCTTCTCGCCATCTCTTTCACATACAGACACACCGAATGACTCATATGTAGTCTCACCCACTTAGTCAATTGGTACGTTAGTCATTTCAAGTCTTATATTCATAATGTTCTGTTATGTGTTCAACATTATTCCTCTCTCCGTGCAGCGAATGGTAAAGGTGAGGTATCAAAGCTTTGCTGTTTGTTGAATCTTTGCTTGTGTATCTGGCAAACAGAATGCTCAGGTCTCCAGTGATGTCTGTGCAAATTCCACTAAAAAACAGGCAGCAACTCACAGTCTAGCAGCAGGACATACTTTGTTTGAGGAACTGTTTTTTGTCAAGTCTGGTTGGCTGCTTTTATGTGGAGGGATGAAGCCAGATGGATTCTGTCTTTTTGTTGAGTGTAAAGGGGTCAGATGAGCTCCACTTAATTATACCAGAACCACCAAGTAACCAGGTCACCATGTGGGTGAAAAAAAGCAATAGATGACCCATGCATCCCCTAGAAAAATCATTATGTAGTCTTTAACATTTCCACAGCCAGGTAATCTAAATTTAAGTGCACAAGCTATCATTTATTGACTTTTAAGAGGTCACTTGAGTAGTCCAACTACAATACACTTTAAAATTCAGTGGACACGTTTGTTCATTGCATTACTTCTAGAAAACCTGAGTGAGGTGCATGTTGCTGTTGGTGTTGTACAGCTGCATGTAGGTGGATGTGATTGTCTGCTTGTGTGGGATGATGGAGAGTGGATGCTCACAGTGCAAACATGTACCCATTTCAGTTGCATTGTGTGCAGTGGTTTCAATTTGCAAAGTGCTACTCACCTGCCATATGACAATGAAGATGAGACCAGCGCACAGTACCAAGGTAAGCATGTAGCAGAAGGCCGCGAAGGTGAACGCCATGGCTGCGTCAGCCAGCCTGATGACCAGATGTGTGGAGACAGAAGAGGAAAACTTCCTCTCTGCTCTCTGCCACTCTTCCTTTCTGGTCTCCTTTCCCCTTCTTCTGTTACTGAAGTGGAGGTTATTGTTTGTTTCCCCCCCTCAGATGCAAGCTGAGTCTATATCACTCAGGTAGGTAAAGCACTCAGTTTTTAGAAACAATCAATAATCAGCTCAAGCTGTGGCTTCGCTGTTTCCACTCTGTCTTTGTCTCCTTTTGTGAAGCTGACAGCAGGACGGCTGCTTTCTCACTGCGGTTTAGGAAGCACTTAAATATCTGTTCGCAGCCACAGTTGTTTGCTGTTGGCCTGGTGCTCCTCTTTTTTTAAAATGTCTCCCCCCACCTTGTAGTTTATCTTCAGACGAAACCTACACACTTATTTATTTTTTCTCAGGGTAAAGTGCCTGATGGACACGCTGACAACAGAAGCACAGGATTCTTGTTGATATTAAGCGCAGTAAAAAAGAAAAGAAAAAAAATATTGTCTGTGATGATTATGGCTTGTGATAGTTCACTAAGTTTTATGGCTTACAGTTCATCTGTTGCTCTGAATCAAAAACACCACAAATGACATGTACTTCTACGTCATATTAAACACGTCGGTAAACAAACACAATTCACAGGTTAGCTGTGAGTTTTTATTTCCAGAGACAATCTCAGTTCATTTTGATTTGTAAACTCTTAAGAAATTATTGGTTTCTTATCTGAACTTTAAGGTATTGCTTTGCAAACTAAACATTTATACTGTGACAAAGCAAAATGCTGGTTACCCTGGTGATTTAGCTAAATAATGAATAAAAATCAGTATGAGGCAATATGGATAGTAATCAGTCTTAGATAAAAAGATTATTTACATCACAGATTAGAGAACAACGCTGATAATAGTTTAAGTTAGCAAGAATCACTATCTTAATATCGAGTAGAGAATACCTGTGTCTGGTGGGAGACGTGTCTGTCTCTGAACAGTCCACTTTTTCCTCGTCTCTGTCAATTTGGGTCGGCACCATGTCAGGATTGTCTGCTCTGTATCTGTGTCTCAGACGCATCCCTCAGATTCCTCCAAGAACCTTAAGATTAGTCTTCTCCAAAATGCAAGGTTAGTGATTTAATTCTGGTGGGGGAGAATAAAAAAGGGGGGTGAGGAGATAGTTTTACTAGAGCCCTGCGGAGAGTCTACATGTTGACACGCAGTTATGTTGATTTTGAAAACACTCCTGTTGTTAAGTGAGAAATTTCCACAGCCCTCAGGAGTCATATGTTAATGATTCAAGCTTGCTATCATTTCCCCCCTTCCTGTTTGGCTTTAATTTCTACCTATAAGTCCCCCTTCCTTTGATTCCGTCCAGAGGTGTTGAATGTTTCCTGAGTCTGTTGTCTCTGCCTGTCTCTCCCTCTAGTTCTCAGACTGAGAGAAATATTTCTATCACGGTAGATGTTATAATGGTCAACCAATAGCATTGCGCCCCCTCTCTTATTTTCTCTCTCCTTTCTCTCCTCCTCCTCTATGTCTGTCTCTCTCTCTCTCTCTCTCTCTCTCTTTCTCTCGCTCTCTCGCTTGCATTTATACATTACCATAATCGCTTGTTCCCCAGAGACTGATGAGGGGGCAGGGCAGGCTGCAAATGTCTGCATCCCTCTCCCTCCTCATCAGAGGCTTTTACCACAGCTTTCAATCATCCCTCATTCTCTGAAATGTAAGAGGTTGTTGCTTCCAGTTACTTGTCATTTCATGCCCCCGCACCATTAACAGTTTCTAAAATTGCTCTGTTTGATTGTTTGATTGTCTTTTTTTCTCTTCTCAGATTTGTTTTGAACAGATTTTGGTAACCACTGATGCCATCTCTTCCATCTGTCTTTTTCTGAAAGCTTTTAATGATACCACTCACTCTTGATCTGGCTGGTTATTTCCTTAACATGCACCAAAGTTTCTACAATGGAAAAAAACAAAGACAGAAATGGTAATAAAAATACTTCTACTGCTGGTGACATGGCAACACCTGTGTGTCAGGACTCTGTTTTACTAAACGGTTGTAGCTGTAGTCCTGCGACATGCCTGCTGCTATCTGAAATTAGCACGTAGACCTTAATTCACTGGTGATTATCTTCCAAATACCCTCCCAAAGATGGATTAAAAAAATGGAAATTTAAACTATTAGTAACCAAAAAGTGTCTATTTCCACAGTATTTTAGTTGGTGGAACACAATGCTAATGTAACCTAAGCGGAAGCTAAATGTTTAATGCTTTGAACTGATTATTTCATCATTTATGTACACCCATTTAGCAACAGAATAATTTAAAGTGATTTTTAAATCATTTAACTAACTAAAATAATTTAGTTATAACTACTAAAATTTACTGTTGAAGTTTAAGCTAACGAGATTACCCCCACTTTTAGCAAACTAATAATAGCATAAGAGTTTTTAAATTGTATATATTCACTTTGGCTAATGTTTAACCCTTTAACTTTTACTTCTAGTATTTATTTATTCACTAACAATTTATTCATTACATAAGATGATGTCCACTTTTAAGCACAGTCAAAAGTTTGGACATAACACTCACAGTCCTCTTAGTAAACAAGTTATTTCAGCATTTTAAACGTTTGACTGGTACGTAGATAAATGACCACTTTTGTGATAGTTTTATTGATGTAATCATGTTACAGTTTACAACAAAAGCTTATACTATCTTTTAAATCTTGAAATGGTAGTAATTTTCTCTTTTTGTTAACAAGTGTGACAGTTTCATGTAATAAAACATCAGCATTATGCACTGTTGAAAAAGTTATTTCTTGTGTTTAACTGACACATTCTGGTGTAAAACATTTTCTTTGTTTATTTACTTTAGAGCTGTCTGATTTTTCCCTTTTCTATTAATTTGCCAATATAAATAAAAAACTTGAAAATATATTTCTATCAGCTCAGCATTATCGGGTGTTTTTCCCATTTTTTGGCGACTGAACTTCTAAAAAATTCTACAAAAACATTTTGCACTGTCATCAACTGAGATGAAAGCACTGTGTGGTATCAACAGATTACTGATATTAAATTATTTTAATATTACAGTTATTGCTAATAACATTATATCATGACATCAATGGTTCACATACAGTAAATAAGTCATTTCAACTTTTAGTTTTTAATTATTTATCCCCCTTTATTAACCATTTCCGTTGCTTGAATTAGAAAGTATTTTTTAAGCTCCCATAACAGAAAAAAAATTTATCTCCTGTAGTGTATTTATGCAGTTTGTCTTCAAACAGAAGCTAATGAGGTTTACTGACTACCACTCTGCATCAGCTCTGTTGAAATACAAAATTTAAATGTGTTTCACTCTCACACGGTAAGCGGGCCATATTCTGAGAAAAGAGAATGAGAAGTGTCCATATGTTTAAATCATTTCTTCAGAAACTCTTAAAGGGAACTCAGAATACATGCAACATTATTTTTTGCCATTGTTGGTCCAAGTACTGGTATTTTTTTTGTTTTGGGATGACTTAAAGCACAAGACATAAAGCCTATAAAGATTTTATGTGGACTTTAAGCTGTTATTTCAACCCTTTATGAATCATATTTGTATGCACCAGATGATGTCTACTTTCCTTTTAGGTCAAATTTTCCCTGCACCGACTCTTGACGGACCCATTTTAAATGTTTAGTAATCTAGGGTGCATGTAGAGGACTCATGATGACAGAAATGATGCAACACAAGCTTTTTAAGCTATCTCCACTGAGAGTAACATTATTTATCATATAAAAATTATCAGTAATTGCAGAAAGTTTTGGATGTCTCAGTGACAGCAATGACACTGAGACATTGTAGATTACATGACATATGGTGTATACTTCGGGTCCAGACCTTTGTTGCCCCACATTAAAAAGAAATTAAAAATAATATTGTATGTGCTGCACATTGCAGGACATATGACTGATGGGTGATGGCTTGTCATGAAAACAGGGTTTGAAGAAAGAAATCTGGGTTACATAGCAGAGCAATTAATAGTTGATTTTAGTCAATCTGTGTTAACCATCTGACATTTATGCAGAGGTTGCTGATCTATTTTTGTTCCCTGTGTTGTCAGAAGTTAGGGAGTCCCTGCAGTCTGGTCAAACTGTGTCAAGATGTTATTTTTAATTAAAATTACTGTTGAAGTTGTGCTTCGCCTACAGCCATCTGAGATGTTAAACCAGCAAACACAAATGTCTCAGACATCTAATGTGGAGCAGTTCTAAATTTTGCTGTGAGTTTCCAGTAAATGTTTTGGTGTTGAGCTGAGAGGTGTCACTTTTAATTTAAACTGAAATTAAACTATCAAAATCAGCCAGACTGCCCTGGACTAAGGTTCTGGCTCCATCTTGAGCCAGTCGCTCAGACCTCATTAGCAGCACACAAGTTCTTTTTGGATGAAAGCCACAAGAAAAAGCCATAAAGGGTTAGTTTTCTGGCCTGCAACATGAGCCTTTTAATCCTCCTCATTACAACCATTTCACACAATGTCTATGTATTTTCTTAATTTGTTTACTGTATATAAAAACTTTTAATCCACACTACCAATATGTAATAATAATAACAATAATATTATTAATTTTATTATTATTATCATTATTATTATTATTATTATTATTATTATTATTATTATTATTATTATTATTATTATTATTATTATTGGTCTGGTCTTTCTTTGATGCTGGTTTGTCTGAGCCACCATGAATTAGTGTGAAGGTGCACATTTGTGGGACTTTTAATTTTATCTGATTTTCCCCACCAATCATTTATATTTAGCTTTTAAAATGTTTAATTGTTTATTCATTTTTAAACGAGAACTCATGTTTTACAATGTGCTCTTGGTTGTCTTATAACTGGTTTTATGCTTCCCACTAGTGGCTGTAATAAGTGACTGCAGCTCAGTGAGTGTTCTTGTTTATCACCCTGCAAAAGCATGATGGGAATACTTGGTGTGAAAACTCAACTTTACCTTTAGATCAAGACATTTTCTAATTCCTGTTTTAATTTTAAACAAGCTTATGGCAGAGTACAAACAGGAAGTGAAAGTACAATATTTCAACACGTGTAGCATGCAGAAAGTGAAGTAATGAGTTTTAATTAGTTAGCTTCATATGTGTAGCAGTAAATGGAAAACAACCTAATTTAATCACCTGTTGCATGTTCATCATTTTCCTTTCAGGTGACATCAGTTCTCCACAAAATTGTTCAAGTTAGGATTTGTTGTTGCTGTTGTTGGATTTCTACTGAAACTCTCACTTCTTCATCAGCTTTACTTTGATCCTGGTTTTGATTTAATCTAAACATGTTACAGCTGATTAGCACTCACTTTCTGTAATGAACTATTGACAAGTGTTTTTGTTTTTCTATATGTCATTGCAGCATTTCAGTCTCTACGCTTATTTCCAGATTATAAAATCGTGATTTTATTTCTGAAGATTATTTAGCTGCTCATTACGATATAAAATGTAAGTTAATATATGAAAGTAGCTCATACTGTAATTTATCTGGCTCATTAGATTCAGATGTTTATATGAGGTTCATGAGTGTGCATGCTGACTGGTGTATTAATGCGTCCGAAGAACAACATATTTAAAAACATCCACAAGATGGCAACATATGAGAGGTAGAGGCAGCAACAGATGGTCATATTAGCAGTTTTGACTTGTGAATCACTCATTACTGTTGTCTCCCTATTTATTTTCATCAGATGTACAGTTTGAGGAATGCCTACGCTGGAATGTGATAGAGGGGAAGAATCCCCGACATATAATTCAGATAAATCTGCTGTAATGTGAACTGAGCACAGCCACAGCTGATTTTAGTGCAATCAGTGTCAAGGAAGATATTTTTTAGATATGAAGAACATCCTTGGGGCACTGCTGGGTTGGAAATAATCTGATATGGGGAAAAGGTGGTATTTATTTAATGAATCTTGACAGTTTTTGCCTTGATCATAAGATTTTTTAAAAATCTTTATTTCTAATTTTACTCTGCGTTGCATTAAAATCTAATACATGTATTTCCTGAGTTGCATGTTTTGAAGTTTTATGTTGTTTTTAAGTGACATCTGGGTACTGAAAGCAAAACAGCTGTCAGAGCTTCTGAAATACATCCTCCTCTATCTTTTCAGACGGTAATATATCAGTATGATAAGATATTTTTAAGAGCCTTTCATGCCATGTAAATTAATGAAAAATCAATTAACTAACCAGTTAATGAACTTTTCTGAGCAGAATTTGTTCATTCACAGATGATACTGTGCAGCTTTGTAGTGTCAAAAACACGGTCATCAATGAAGTCGTGGAAATGCAGCTCTTTTAATGTCTGTGATATTTGCAGGTTTACAGACTGCTTTTATAAGCAGCTAAAAGAAATTGGCAGAACAGCTTTTTCAAATTAATTAAATTACAAGCTTAAACAAAAATCTTTGTATCTGCCAAAATGTACATATTTTTCTTTTTTAAAGCTCAGCATGGCCACAGTTGTAACCACATCTTTTGCATCTATTGATACTCAGGAGGAGCAACAGTTGTCATGGCAACAAAAACAAACTGTTTTGAGCTTGTGTTTTCAGTTTCAACCCAAAAATCAGAGGTTTTTGAACACAGTTTAGATCATTCTGGGGAAACTTCCTTGTGTTTTTTTATGAATGTTAGCTGCTTTATGCAGATGTCTTTGACTGGTTATGTCTGATGTAAAACACTTGTTGACTGTTTTTGAAACTGTCCAATTTTTAAATAACTGGGTGAGAAGTTAGCTGGAAGAAAAACAATAGAAATAACATTAAATATGAAAAGACTGCGCAATACTTTGCATAATGATGCAATGAGGTATAGTTCTGTACTTCCATCTCTGCAAGAAAGATCCCCTGCTGCAAAATTCATGGACTATGCAGAACAAAGGAGAATCAATTCAGTTTCACTTTTCATCCACATGGTGTTTTGACATATAATGCAGGGGAAAGAAATAATTTCTTTAGCCACTTTTCTTTACAGTTATTTGGGGAATTTGGTCAATTTGTGTTTTTGTTTGAACTGATACTTCTGTTTGAGTCTCTTTCCCACATAGAAATGTGCATTAAAATCCTGATTTTCTGGTTTAAGACCTGCTCTCTTTGCTCAAAATTCAGGTTTTAATTTCTCATGCTTCTCAGCTGCCGTCTTCATTCAAGGCCATAGGTCAGAATAAATTTACCATCGATATCGCTAGCAGGTAAGCTCGTAAAGCAGGAAAACCATTTGCTAACCATTTTCAGCTCCCATTGTAAGTCATATGCATGTAAAGAACAATAATGTGACCTCTGGATCCGTCAACTATAACAATCCTGTTTTATCATATGAGAAGCTTGAAAAAATTAACAAGAACAAACAATCAAAGGCAAGTTCTTTACTGTGAAATTGTTAGCTCACACTTTTAAGAGGATATTTAAATTTTTATTGCTTTTAAAAGTATTGCGAAATATGTAATTAAATACTATTTTTAACAATATTAGTTCTCAAACTAATTTAATTAGTATTTAAACAAAATGCATTAAACTGATTGAATCAGTGGGGGTCACAGATGAAGCAGGAAGTGGCTGCTTTGCAAAATATAACGGACATGTGATTTGTTTTTCTGCTGAAGAGCATGAATTTCTCTTAAATTACATCATGAAACTGGAATCTTCATGATTCATCCTTATTTTGATGTTTCTTAAGTCCTAAAACATAAAGAAAATATCCCATATGGAGGAGCTGACCTGCTGGAAAGGTAAGATATTACTTCATTACTCAAAGTATAAGTACCCAATGTCCGTACAATGTTAAGAGTTTACTTTCTTCTCGCATTTCCTTTTTTAGTCTATTTTTGCTGCAACCATTAAACAGTCTGCCTCAATCTTTCTCTTTGTTTTGTAAATGTCACTAAACTGGACTTTGCTTTGACATGGCATGTGTCGTTTGTTGGCTGGTACAACTGCTGGACAGCAAGACTGGACGATATAAAACTTCTATATTATTTATACCCCACCCATATGTCCAAATTGGGTTTCAAGTGCGAGAAGACAAACCATGAGCCACATCAGTTTTGCAATAAACCTGCAGAACACTACCTTCAGTATCATATCAGAAAGGATCAGATGGCAAATGTGTTCATTGGTAATTTACCTGTATTAGAAACAAACAAGTAAGGAGAAGCTAGCACATGCTAGGTGATGAAGCTACTTGTGTTTTCATGTTATTGATCAGACTACAGACGTGACATGCTCATAGCACTAAATCAAATTCTGTCCATCGTGTCTAACCACATCAGATTTGATTTCTTATGAACATGTCAGACTACAACAGACATGGATTCAGTTTTACTTTTCATTTTCTCATCAAAAACACCTAAAAGGACACGGATCTTTAGTCTTAATTTTTCATGGCCAAAGCCATTCATCCAGGCGTGCTAGTAGACATGTCGGTTAACTGGTATGTTTCTTTTTCTTTATTTTTTCCTCTCTGTCCTGTGCTTGTTTGCAGTTGTTGCACTCAACCTGAAAGTATCTCAGCAAACTGGCTTTTTGTCATGTATAACTGGCCCACTGGAGTGTTGTTATGCCCCATCACTCATTTTCAGTCTCTACACCTTTTTCCAGGATTGAACACTTGTGAGACCTGAGAGAAAACAGCCTCTACCCTGAGTTCACCACTTGAGTCTTACCAAGAATGAAGAATTTTTGCTTCCCATGAATCAAGCTCATTTTATTGCTGTTTGGTCTCTACAGGGGGGGACAAGCCAGACAAAAGTTTACAGTTTGATGAGACTTCGGAAGGTAGGAGGTGGTTTGTGAGAGAGACTGTGAGATTTGTGAATATAGACCCCATTCATTTCTAAGAATGTAGATCTATGTTCATAGATCAATTTCAATAAATCCCCTCTTTCACTGAATTAGGAAGACAGTGTAGAATACTGTCCCAAGACATTTTAGTACAGATGTTCCCATTAAAGAAGTCTTTAAATAGTTGTTTGTACATTTCAAACCATTGTTGGCTTTGTTATCAGGATTCCAGATTGATTTTATGATTATTTATTTATATTTATTTATGACTATTTATAAAGGTCTCAATGGTCTTGGGCGTTCTTATTTATCTGGCCTGAGGTCCTCTTAGTTGTTCCTAAAGTCAGGATTAAAACCTGCTGCAAGGCCTCGTTCCATCATTATGACCCTCGACTGTGGAACAGCCTGAATGTGGGTTTCAGGGCTTTTGATGTTTTTCAAAAATAAGGCTCAAGACCTGTCTATTCAGCTTAGCTTTTAACTGAATCTTTATTGTAGTTATTTATTTGTGTTTTATTATTTTGTATTACTTTTTTTCTATCCATCCATCCAACCATCCATCCATCCATCCATATTCTATACCGCTTAGTCCAGTTCTGGGTCGTGGGGGAGCTGGAGCCTATCCCAGCAATTAGCAAGCGAGAGGCAGGACATACCTTGGACAGGTCGCTAGTCCATTGCAGATTTTTCATTTATATAGTTATTTTTTTAATTTATTTGGGTTTTAGTCTCTTATTTTACCGTATTTTGTCTAATTTTAGTACATTATTTTTATGTAGTTTATTTTTAATGTGACTTATTTTTGTTGATTTTATCTATTGTTATTGTTTTTAGGTTGATATGATCTTTGTTTTAACTTTTTAACTCAAGTGTTTTCCTCTTGGGGGCTCACAACATGGGGGGCTTTGCCTGCTCAGTCTGCAGGGTTGTTGTCATGGTGATCACCATCTGGGTGGCTGGACGTCCTGCTCTACAGACCTATGGCTGTGGAGGGGACACCGGCCTGCCTTAATCTGGGTGGTTCCTGTGGTGGCGGCTGCTGTGGTCATGGGTGGGCTGGCCACTGGTGTGGATGAATTCTCAAAATATAGTTTCCACACAGCAACTCCAAGCCAGATGTTTATTTTATTAGTTTAAAAAAAAAAAAAAAAAAAAACATACATTCATTTAAAAGCCAAATAAAAGGGAGTTAAAGTTCTTGTTTGGGTAGAATAGGGAGAGGGAGAGAAATGGGGATGTGTGTGTGCACACATGTGTGACTGTGTGATAGAGAGAGACTATGATGTTTATCATTGCTAAATTGCATTTAGCTAGGTTATTTAAGGTGTGTAAGAATTACTAACATCTAGTGGTAAAGATGGGTAAAGAAATTACTTCAGAGGCATTCATTGTGAATGGACGGTGGCCATCAGTGGATAAAATTCTTCCAGACATAAACATGTTTTCATCTCCAAGTAAATCCAGTGGCCTTGGGTGGCAGCACAACAGGTAACTTCTTCAAAATTAAGGCTTTATTCATCCTAAATGTTGCTCTAGCATTTAACAAAGTCCCTGATGCAGTTTTAAAGCTCACAGGATTCTCACTTCACTCACAGAGTTGTTTGTCCATTCAGAGACACCATAGTAAAAATCATGGAACAATTAAGGCCGCTTCCATGCAAGTGGACCCACAGCAAATATATATAAATGACTCATTCTAAGAGAATAAAAACACAACAGTTATTTTAATAAAATGATTAGATACTGATAAATTTGTTTTTAAATGATACATTAAAATTTTGTGTCATTAACATTTAATGTTATTACCGATGCACCTTTAAAAGATCCTTATAATGTGCGGTCACACTCCTGGGACTTTTAACTCGTTAACTAATTTTGCCTCATCTGGGATTCACCTGCTGCTATGACAGAATACCTGCTGTGAAAAAGATCTGTTCATCAGTATCAGAGAGGCTTTGAAGAGCTGAACAACTGTGATGGATAATATGGACGGTATTCAAGCTGACTGATGACACTGAACAAGCTGAAGAAGGTGATGGTGTAAGTGGGCTCATCTGAAAGGAAACTGTAAAAGGATGAATACCACTGCCAGTTTACTGTGAGCAATACCTTATTCTCTCTGAGGCTAAAGGCACATATATCACCATCTGCTTCCACCTACATCAATAATAAACCAACTAAACTGGTGGTGTTAAATAATTCACAAGACACATTTTCCTAAGAAGAAAAGATAACCAATGAGATAATCATTTCAATCATTATGGGGCGACGTGGCTCAGCAAGGTAGAGCGGTCGTCTCGTAACCTGAGGGTTGCCGGTTCGATCCTCGGCCAAGTTGAGTTCATGTCGAGGTGTCCTCGGGCAAGAAACTGAACCCCTAATTGCTCCTGATGGGTCGTGGTTGAGCACCTTGCATAGCAGCTTCTGCCATCAGTGTGTGAATGTGTGTGTGAATGGGTGAATGTGATGTATAATGTAAAGCGCTTTGGGTATCGTTCCAGGTACAGTAAAGCTGTATAAATACGGACCATTTACCATTTTAAGATCACATATTCATGTAACCTAATTCAGATTATGGCTGTTGTGACATTAATATTGTGTTTAATATATTCATACAGTTTTGTTCTATCATTGCTTGATCTTTGATTAAACAAAAACATCAAAACATAATTACGGTTGATTCTTTTTCTATACTTTTAGAGGTCCATACATCCTGTTTTGAGCAATAATGGCTCTACTGTGAATGTTTTTGGACATGGTAACTGTGTAGTGAAAATAAAATGTTAGCCCTAATTCAGATCATTGGAAGTATAAAATTGTATAAAAATTTAACATTTGCCTGCAGGTCACAAATATTTACACTAAAAACTGGTACGCCATTTGCTTAACATAATAATAATAATAATAATAATAATAATAGTAACAATAATAATAATAATAATAATAATAATAGTTTGTTTGGTTGTGTGCTTTAGAAACATCTCCCCAGTGACAACATGACCTGTCCACTTGTGTCAGCATGTGAGTTTTATACTGACTTCTCTCAGCAGGAGCACAGATCTCAGCTGAGGTGCTCCTCCTCATGATGTTTGCCGTGTTCTTCTTGTGGTCTCTTCTCAGTTTAATCTATTTTAGATTAAACTGATTAAACTCCGAGGTTTGCTGTAATCATCCCTTCAGGCCTGCATTCCACAGTCATAACAGGTAATCATGCACCAGTAAAACTAAATGCAGTTATCTAAATGAAAGCAATATTTTTGGGGTTTTGCTTGCAGCACATCTCTAAAAGAAATGTGGCCCAGTGCTTCCAGAGTTGCAAACAA
Organism: Melanotaenia boesemani; assembly: GCF_017639745.1. Classification (NCBI taxonomy): domain Eukaryota; kingdom Metazoa; phylum Chordata; class Actinopteri; order Atheriniformes; family Melanotaeniidae; genus Melanotaenia; species Melanotaenia boesemani. Next base: position 4,251,096 of record NC_055696.1, read on the forward strand.
GCAGATGGCACTCGATGCCAAAAGTTATGTAAATACAATTATCTTTTTTTATCAAATACCTATAAATACACATACTGACTTTAGGCATGCTAACATTCTGACATCAGGAATTAGCTGAAATCCTGATGTAATGAGGTTGATCTAGCCCTGAAAATAGAAAGATAGACTGAAAGCCTTCAGAAGAAGTGGAAAGCCTGACTTTTAGTACCATTGCTGCCACTTTATATTTCATTTTTAAATGTTTTCTACTTTTATGTTTTTGTTAGCTTTACCTCAACTATTTGTTTAGGATCCTCTTTTTTGCTATTAACTGTGTGTTTCCTGCCATTTTCTGCCATCATCTCTATCAGTCTGTGGTTGCTGGTCTAACCAACCACCCCATTGTTTAATATTTGTGGTGAACGCCTCTTTCAATTGATCAAATCTTCTCATCCTGTCACCTAAATTCAGCCAGCCAGTCAAGGCAGACTACTGTCTTTCCTGGCTCTGTTCAAGCTTACTTCCTGTTAAATGCAGCTCAAAAGAAAATTGTTGAGCTTCTTTGTTTAAATTCCTTTTCAATTACATTGTTTTTCATTCCCTTATTTTCCCCACTTGAGTCACAAACCTTAATAGAACCTTAATGACATTACTATGGCATGATCAAGGCTGCCATGAGTGTGAAACTATAATAAATCCCAGACTTTTTACCTTACTGAAATTGCTCACTACTTAATCAAAGAAGAGATAAAGCTAAATGTAAAGTTGTCAGTTTTCCAGCTTAAACCTGTTTGCAGGTGTGTTGTAATGAGTAAAGACCCTTTGCCCTTTTAGTTTGCATGCTTTAGTATGTGGAGAGCATGTGTTTGCAGCATATTAAAGATTTGGCTATTTAAAGAGGGGATTCAGACTTTGGGTTTTCTCTGAGCTATGTATAACCCTCCAGAATTCAACATCACCCACAGCAGACCTACAGCCACCAACATCTGGGGGTTCAAAAACGAACATCCCCTCTATCTTTTGCAGCGGGCTGTCTGAGTAGCATCAATATTCAAACTGTGAGGATTTCGGGGTGAAATGTTCATTCATCCTGGACTCCTGATGCGCAGTCAGGAGGATCAGCCGTGCGTGTAGCGCTGCTTCTGAACGTCTCCTCCCCTGTTTCTGCAGTGTTACTGCTTTTCCTTCTCGCTCATCGTTTCTTGTGCCAATGCTGCCCACACCGCAAAGAGTAAGACAAGACTTCCATTTGCACAGCACCACACTCCTGTTTTCTTGTCTGCCACCATCCCTCTGCTTCATGTCCATCTTGTCCTGATCTGTGTACTGTGTGTGGTTTGCGTCCTCTCAATTCTTCACCATTCATTCACGCCTACTCTCATGTGCAGTCCTTGTTCCTTCTTTGCGTTATCCAGCTCAGACAGAAGAGCAGGGTATCCTTTCACTGTTCATTTTTCGGAAACAAAAGAAAAACATCTGAAAGCGTTTTTGTTTTCATTTACGGGTTGGAAGAAATTCTGACTGATTCAAGCGGGGCGAAAGAAGATACAGACAGTCATTTAATTTATTATTTTACGCATCAACAATCGCACGTAGTCTGGAGAGGAGAAAGCTGGAAACACATTGTGGGTTTGAAAGATCACTTAGCTTGGCGGAAGGTGTCGCGGTGATGCTACGGAGAAAATTCAAAGGGAGGAACTAATCAGACTGAGCTAAGTTTGCTGAGGTAGGATACCTGTCCAAAGAAATTGAGAAGCACAGTGGAAAGCTACGCGTCAAATCCAAGACCAGCGCAACAAGCCAAGACCATTACACCAACCCGCTGTGTGAATGGCACACTGGGTGTCTTCTTCTTTTGAGCTGGTGCAGGGAAGCCACGCGGTGACCAGGATCCAGCTGAGGTTCTGGGCTTTGTGTGAGTATCTGTGGGACTGCTGTGCGCACCAAATGGACCAGTCTATTTATCCCCTTGCGCATCTATGATGGGATAATCGGCTTTTGTTTGCATCTGTAATCGACTTCTTTTATAACCTCCTTTGTAACATTTGAAATTGTGAATTATTTTTATTTCGTTGCTTCGCTTATCCATGAGCTTTTCAAAACTCGGTAATATGGACTGCTGTCTGGCTGGTTTTCATGGTAGTGATAAAACTTCCCGTGCGATTTATTAATTACAGATAACTGTCTTTCTACAGATTTATATGAGCGTTAAGTACATCTCCTGAGGCCACAACTTCCACACTAGGCTGACTCACTGGCAGCTGCACCAGGTGAGTAATACAGTTTCTAACTATATATATATAGAGAGAGAGCAAAGGAGCAACAACTTTATATGTATAAAAGAATCATTAATGTATGAGCAACTTGTTTTTCCTCGTTATTCCATAACGTTCATATGACCAAGCTCACAGGCTCTCCTCACTAGCAGAGATGATATTTCAACACAAACTTGGACTGTTGCTGTTTAAACAAACACACAGTCCTGCTCACATTCTTATGTATACACTTAAAACAGCAGCTGGCATCGAAAGTATGATTCAATATCAACAAATGTTAAACTTAGACATTTGCTTAACTCGCAGGAACATATCAGAAGATTAAATAAACAGAATTTTATTTAGGTCAGATGCTTTTTTATTTTACTTTTGTCCCAGTTTGGGATATTTCTTTTAATCAAAAATTAACTAAATTATGAAAGAAAAAAGTGGCACCTTGTTGGGTTTGTCAGAAGTGGATGAACAATACATGTTAAACTGGGGTTTTAATTTACATATAAATGTCAGACACAGACAGCTGTAGTTTTGTAATGGTCAGTGGTATTATTCCTTAGAATAAACTAAATGAAAACAAGTTTGTGTAAATTAAAAAAATCATTCACTCCCCAGGGAAACCAGAAGCACTTTAAATAGCAGGTATCTGTTGCTACTTGATGATTTTTAGTGAGGAATGCTTGTGACTGAGCACTGTAGAATATCAGCAGTGGAGACGGAGAGGCACTCTTACTTTTTCCCTATATATAGTGTAGTCAAAAGAAATGTTTCATTCCTTCTTCAGTTGGAGAGCCTGCCTTTGCCATAGAAACATCACCCACTCACACATTTGTGCAGGGTTGTGTGCCAAATGAAATCAGCTCTATTGTATTGTATTCATGTGCAGTTGATAGCATAAGAAATCCATACATTTTTCCCACAACAGTGTTGGGAAATGTCTAATTCTCCTGAGCATTAACGATCATTTTATGTTTTTTGGGGTTGGATTTGCTTGTCGCTGTCCGTGGTGCTGATCTCACCGTTTCACTGTGCTAAGCAGACAGGTGTCGTGCTGTTGCTCAGGTCTCTTGTTGTTGCACAAATGCAATCGGTTTTTCTTTTTTGTGACTAACAAGAAAACAAGAAAAACAATGAAAACTTAATTACTGCATTTGCTTTACACTCCCCACCCATTGTCAGATCTCCCTGGCTGTAAGTAGGAAATTATTTTTAAGATGAACTTTGTCTCAAAATTTTAATTAGGTGGCACCAGATTACATTACTTGACATTTCTCCTCCATCTTGCTCAATGTTCTTACAGCTGCAGATGTTAATATTTTGGATAGTATTAATGCTGTAGCCTGAATTGTTCACTTAAAGCTGTTAAAATGTCACTGCCAAGAAAAGCACTGAGGACTTCTTTTAAGTTGTCCCCTTGTATTGCTTACATAAACTGCAAAAACAGAGCAATTTACTTCATTTTAGCATTAAAGTGCATTTTTCACACTACACTGGAGACACATACTGGCATTTTCATGAGTAATAATAACAATGTTTTCTGTCAATATTCTTTTAAAGAGGCCTGAAAACTGCCCTTTTCTGTTATTTCTATTGCCAGCGAAGATTATTTTTGGAATCTGATCTAACTTGACAGTATGCGGTGGACTGAGTCAGTTTTCCCTCGATACTACAGGTGCAGAGGGTAACATTTTTACTGCTGCTTAGCACACAATGACCACATTATGTGTGTGGGAGTCGGACCAGATTGTTCAATACCAATGACTCAACCATAAGTAGGTGCCAATATTTCTGGCTCCCCAAACTCGGACTGACCAAGCTGTTGGATCCCACATAATTTGCATACAAAAGAGCATGACTGTGAGTGCTTTTGTGATGTTAAACCTTCCCCTGTAAGTTTTTTTTTCTTCTCAGTAATAATGATCAGTTGATGTGATAAATTTGCTATTTCGTCCATGTCTCCAAATCTTTTTTCTTCTGTCTTTCAGAAGTTAGAACGACCCTTCAAATGTGACGTGGTTTGATCTCTGGCATTAGAAGACTCCAAACATCATCATCACTACCATGATTTTGCACAAGCATATCTTGAACCTCACTCCCTCTGTCACCCCATGCATGTTCATCTCTCTTTTGCTGCTTCTTCTCCCGGGAGTCGCTCATTTCTCCCATGGCAGCGCTGGCCATGAAGATACCAGCAGCACCCCTGGTAACTGCTCCAGTGAGGATAACTGCTCAGAGGGTGTAGTCCTGCCCATGTGGAACCCCCAGAACCCTGCAGTGGGTGACAAGGTGGCACGTGCCATTGTTTACTTTGCAGCTCTCATATACATGTTCCTGGGCATGTCCATCATCGCTGACCGTTTCATGTCTTCAATCGAGGTAATTACCTCTCAGGAAAAGGAAATCACCATAAAAAAGCCCAATGGGGAAACGACAACGACTACTGTGCGCATCTGGAATGAGACGGTATCCAACCTGACCTTGATGGCATTGGGCTCATCGGCGCCAGAGATCCTCCTCTCTGTCATTGAAGTCATTGGCCATAATTTTGAGGCTGGATCTCTGGGGCCCAGCACCATTGTAGGCAGCGCAGCATTCAACATGTTCATCATCATTGCTATCTGTGTCTACGTGGTGCCTGAAAATGAAACTCGCAAGATAAAGCACCTGCGGGTATTTTTTGTCACCGCTGCTTGGAGTGTGTTCGCTTACATCTGGCTCTACCTCATCCTGTCTGTGTTCTCCCCCGGAGAGGTGGAGGTTTGGGAGGCAGTCCTCACCTTCCTCTTCTTCCCTCTCTGTGTGCTGCAAGCCTGGATAGCGGACCGGCGCCTGCTCTTCTACAAGTATGTCCACAAGCGTTACCGTGCTGACAAGACCCGTGGCATTATCATTGAGTCAGAGGGAGATGCCATGTTCACTAAAATGGACCTAGAGATGGATGGGCAGGGTACGAACTCCCACACTCACCCCAAAGAAGCTCTCGATGGGATGCTGGAGGGGGTGGAGGAAGGTGGGGGGATGAGTGCTGAGCAAGATCAAGAGGAAGAAGCACGTCGAGAGATGGCACGCACCTTGAAAGAATTAAAACAAAGGCATCCAGAGAAAGACATGGAGCAACTGATTGAGATGGCCAACTACCAAGTGCTGGTCCAGCAACAGAAGAGTCGAGCCTTCTATCGCATTCAAGCCACACGCATGATGATTGGAGCAGGGAACATTCTGAAAAAGCATGCTGCTGATCAGGCTAGGAAGGTGGTGAGCTGCCATGAGGCCAGTGGGCAAGAGGAGGATCCCAACACCATCTATATGCAGTTTGACCCCTCTCACTACCAGTGCTTTGAGAACTGTGGCTCTCTAAAGCTATCAGTGAGCCGCCATGGTGGAGAAAGCGGCTGCACTGTTAAGGTGAGCAGAAAAAAACATTATATAAACATTGTTAATGCTCACAGTGGATTCAAAATCAACGACAGTATTAATGCTTGTTGCATAAAATATAAAAAAGGTCAGCATTTTCTCATAAATCCATTCACTAAATATTTAATAAAGTTTCTTTCTCTGTACCGCATAGGTGGACTACCGGACGGAGGATGGGACTGCTAATGCAGGCTCAGACTACGAGTTTGCTGAGGGCACTTTGGTCTTCAAACCTGGTGAGACGACAAAAGAGTTCACCGTTGGAGTTATTGACGATGACATTTTTGAAGAGGACGAGCACTTCTATGTGCGCCTCAGTAACCCACGTATCGTGCACCGAGCAGAAGTCTCCGTCCTAGAGCCAAACTCTATCACCTCCAGCAACAGCACAGTGGGCATCTCCTCCCACGTTCCTCCAAAGGCAGCCCTGGGTGGCGCTCACATCGCCACGGTTACCATCTATGACGATGACCATGCTGGCATTTTCACATTTGAGAGCAAGTCCACTAAGGTCAGTGAGAGCATCGGAAACATGCAGGTGAAGGTTCACCGGACGTCCGGGGCGAGGGGGAAGGTTGCCATACCTTACCACACCGTTGAGGGTACAGCTAAAGCAGGGGAGGACTATGAAGAAGTATCCGGCAAGCTGGAGTTTCAGAATGATGAGACCATGTAAGTGCCACTTTCTCTCTCTTTTTTTTTTTTCTAATGGTGTTGTTTCTCATCACTTGATTAAACATCAAAGCCCACACACTGGTTATATTAAACAGTCCTGCTAGATTACTGTAAATGATCTATTCTGGTAATGGATGAAAGGGCTATTTTTTTATAAGTCACAGATATGTTCGCTCTGAAAAGTTTAGATCTTTCAGGGGATGACGTGGGAGGAATAGAGGATATAATTGTGGAGCAGATAATGACACATTGTTGCTGATGTAGAAGAAAAAATGAAGAAGACACAAGAAACAGCACTCTGTAAATGAATACCAAATCTAAAATGCAGCTCTTTAACATTTGTGCTGAGGTTATATTCTTTATTGTATTCTGCACAGTAGACTCCCCTGCAGAAAACAATAGAAGCTGATATGAGCAACTGAGTAGCAGAAAAGATAATCACACAAGTGACTTACACAGCATCAAGGAAAGAATGAGGGTTGAGCAGCTTCTGAAACAGGTGCATGAAATACAGCCTGTGAGATTAGTTTAACAAAAGTATTCATGGATGCACCAAGAGAAAGGCAGATGATCTGAAGGTAGAACGCTCAGAGAGAGCGCTGAAAGTGTGATGTTTTCCAGGTTGTGTAGCAGGGTTGGCTGAATGATGGGCACATGTGTAGTGTTAGCTTTGTGATGGGAAAGGCGAAAAACCCTAACAAATGCCCACAGCTGTGTTTTTTTTTTTCTCCACTTAAAACAAAAAAAACATTCAAATGTGTCAAGCTCTTTACAGAATGATTTTCTGCAAACCAAAGGACAAAACAAAAGAATAAAATGTGTCAGATGAATCTGTCTGCGCGAGGAGAATTTCAGGGGCCATGTGTAGGTGTGATGCGTGGGTCGGCTGTGTGGGAGGGAAGGCAGGTGAATACATGGTGTCAAAGAGGATGCAGATCTCCATATTTGTCTATTTTGTCTCATGGTAGAGTTGAGATATGAATACATCGAGCTGTGTGTTGAGCAGTTTGATCATGGACACTTACCTCTTTATTTGCTTGCTGTTCACACAATCTGTGTGTATTATTAAGGGGGTACTTGTGCTGAATCCACTTTAAACCTACATCAAACAAAATGTCACTCCAAATGGGAATTAAAAAGAGCTTCCTTTGCATCCAAAGCAATTAAAGAGATTGAGGAGGGGTTAAAAGAGTCCCAGAAGTTCTCTGCACAGTGCAGGCTGCTACAGAGGCTGCAGATAATGAGTCAGTTGTGTATAAAAATATGAGATGAGAAGCAAGCAAATTCATTTCTGCATTCAAATGGAGACGGAGAGACTGAGCCAAAATCCTGCTCATCAGACTGTAGCAAGCCCTTAGTGACACAAGCATCTGCGCACTTTATGTAGAAATCATAGTTCTTTCAGTATTTGTTATGCAGCAGTGAAGGAAGGAGCACAGGGAACAGCATCCAGCAGGGCAGGACAGTTTGCCATCAGAGAGTCATGAGAGGAAAGCAAGATGCAGATGTAAGGGAAAGTGCCAAAGCTGCGCTCAGCTTCTTCTGTGCTTCATGGATTAAATAGCAAGCAATGACTTGAAGGGGAAGGCAGGACTGCTTTGATCATGGGTAGAAATGGCTCAACTTAGATCTTGAATTGAATTGCCAGATCTAGTCCTAGGTGTGTGCATATCTTTAAAGTTGAAGAAAATTTTAATTTTCTAATTCTATTTTTATGAACATCCTAGACTTCTATGTGGCACCTTAGCATGTTTAACAGTTGTTAATGTTGAAGTCATCATTTTAAAACTTGCCATTTTTCAAGAACCCATCTTTATTGGGATGCACAACTGAGATTGAATTTTTTATGAGGTTGTCTAATGTGAATTGTCCAGTGAGTCCTGTTAAAACATGCAGGTGAAACCCCATTACTGCAGCACTGTAGGTGTCTTTGGGCTGTTATTTTAAAGCATATGAGCTTTGTATCTGATTGTGTTATTTTGAGAAGCAGATGACACACTCTGTGGTAAATGCATTTGTGTTCCTTGTTGCTCAGCAGGCTTCCAAAGTTCATCTTTCAAAGAGAGATGATTTTTCTTGCCATAGTGATTCCCTGGACGATTGGGACAAAGAGCTGACACTTGGTAGCAGGCCTCCAGGCACCTCTATATGTGTTAGTTACAGTGTCTCAGGCTCTGTGTGTCTTTTTGTCTGTGTATATCTGGCTTTTCCCTTGCCAATGTTTAAGCACAAGGAGGAGCAGCTGAGGGCGAAGCCAAAACGGAAGGTTTTTGATATGGAGCCAAGAGGATGGTTTAAAATCTCTGCATGCAGTTGAATACCAATTTACCATCTAAATTTGGCTCTGCAGTAAATAGATCATGATGTACAGACACAAACAGCTTTGCCAAAATAAACAGGCTGACACAGAGAACCACTTTACATTTCGTGTTTATGGATTAGACGAAGATCTGCACAGACCTTTTAATGGTTGTGCGAAGCATGAGCTTGTATCTGTTTTTGTTAGCATCTCAAAATGTGTGACAATATTGTAGTTGAAGCTGAAGTGGATAATGGGGGCGATTGCATAAGCTAAGATGAAAGCGATGTGAGGGGATCATCTCCGAAAAGGAAAATCTATACCCTAATATTGTAAATTTCTCACGCCTAATGTAGTCAGGATCAATAAAATCCCAAACTTCCTGGAGAACGTGGATTAAAGGGAGCAGCAGAGTCAGAACTGACTAACACATTTAGAGTTTTTGTTAACACTGGCACTTGCATCTCAGAAATCATAAGTTTCTTCTAGACTCATCAAGGGAGAAAGAAAGTTTTGCTTCATTTTAGTTGTACTAATGTGAGGCATCCATTCATATTGTTTGTGCTCACAGCAGCCTTGTTTTAATGCTTGATAGAATTACTCCACACAAGAAACACGTCTTAAAGGGTAGCCTTAGTGCTTTATTTGCATTCACATATCTCTTTGGCTGCAAACATTCCTGTTTTTCTAGCATCACCTGAAGGAATTTCTTTTTGTGTCTGAAATATCTCAACAACATCGGATTAAACTGAAAAATATGTTTGCCAATGCTGCGCTGAGGATTTATCCTGAAGGCTTGATATCTCGACCTTTCACCTATGACCAACATGAGATTGACATTAATAGTTGGGATTTACTCGTAAATAAATTAATATGGAATTTGGTGCATCAGTTCACACCCCCTTCAAAATGAACTGCAATCACTGTGTTGACAGCCTCATTTTTTATCTCATTTCAGCATCAGGTCAGAACTCATTTCCATCAAGCCTGGTTTCACAGAAATATGTGCGATGTATTCTATATTAGTCATCTATATCAAGCCTTCACACTTGCCGAAGCCTCTCATTCTCTTCATGTCTCCATTGGCTTTATTTTAATCATTTGTAATGAGTGGGGTTTTATGTGGTTATTAGTGATGCACAGTTATTTCGACCTAACATTACCAGCCAATATTCAGCTTGATGACTCCTTTCGGTTTATTGGAAATTAGGTTATCATCAGGCCCTGCGACAGACTGGTGACCTGTCCAGGGTGTACCCTGCCTCTCACCTGTTAAAATGCTGGGATAGGCTCCAGCTCACCCGCGACCCGAAATGGAATAAGCGGTCAAGATAATGGATGGATGGATGGAGGTTATCATCAACTGATAGGGGAGTGGCTTTTATTTTTCTGGTGTTTCCCATTTGCTTCACTCTGACTTTGCCCTAAAAATGAAATTTTTAGCTATTTTCTTTTAGCAATCCTTTTTAGCAATGCAAACTCTTTGATTTTTTTTTCTTCTTTTTTTTTTTACTTCAACACCAAGGATTAAGGGTGTTTAAAAAATGGATCTTCACGTCATGTCTCTCTGTCAGACCAGCCTTCTTGGTTACCATGGTGATGACAACACAGAGTGATAAAAAATACATTTAACTGGCACAAAAACTTATTCAGTGATTTGTGTCCAGAGACTAAAATTTCTGCATGGACAAAAACTGTTTCCTGAGTTTTTTTTTATTCTAATGGGCACAAATATTCAACATTTAGAGGTAAGAGAGGTAATATTTCTGTTTCTGTTCCACCATAAAAGTCTAAAAGGCTTTGAACTTACCCAGAAATTATCCATTATTTGGTTTTGATTATTTCTTTTTAATGGCTTAGGCCTTACTTTGATACATAATTACCAAAATAACAGAATGGTGGCCATCTAATGGAGTGTGAAAAAACATAAATTTATGGCATAAATGAATAAAGAAACCTTGTCAGGGAGCCATAAATACAAAAGATGAGGTTTTGGGTCATAAAATCCTTGTCTCCTCATCAAACTAAGCTTGCAATAGGATAAATAAACAGTAATTATTTTTTTGTTTGTTCTTTTTCTTTTACAACCCTAAATCCAAATAAGTTGAGATGTGCTGTAAGATGTAAATAAAAACAAAAATGCAATGATTTGCACATCTTTGTAACATATATTATATTACCAATAGACCAAAAAGAACATATCAGATGTTGAAACTGAGACATTTAACTGTTTAATGGAAAAATCTATTTTGAATTTCATGGCAGCAACACATCTCTGAAAAGTTAAAACAGAGGCAACAAAAGGCTGGAAAAGTAATTTGTACCAACATACATGTGCATGTATGTACTAACACACATGTGCATGTACAGGTGATCTGTACACTAGTTGTTTGCATGCATCAATTGTAATGCTTCTTTCCAAAGTTTTGTAAGCACTTGGTGATGTGTTGGTGCCAGTTTACATGTCAATCAGCCCACCCGATTATTTAAGCCTCATTTCCAATAAGAATTTCAGACAGATTTTGTTAATTGAGTTAGTAACCTGGAGACAAAAATGGTAAAGCAACACTCACGGCTGAAGTGTGAGAGGGAGGGGTGTGGATCATGTTAATGGACCCCCCTGCCCCCCACCCCCATACACACACACACACACACTCCCTTCTGATATTTCTGCCTATGGCCTCCACATAATTTTGTTGTTGAAGAAGTCTAGATTGTCTCATATGTCTCTTCGAGATTGTGCTGTACCCTACAGCCAGCTGTACTTTGTGTTCACAGCTAATGAGCACATTTAAGGCTGAGACACTGAAACGAGCGAATATGTTCTTCACATCAGCATATTAGAATTGTGGCCACAAGCAATGTTCCTGCCACCCTTAGCATATACCACTGTACACAGCCTCATAGCAGCAAATAGATAGCAATGAATTTAAGTAGCTGTCACTTGTAGTTCAGACGTCACTACAGAGCCTTTCTTTGTTTGATTTGGCACACATTTCGGAGGTTTGGGGGGGAGGGGGTCACTGATCACCAGCAGAGGCAAAAACTTGTTAAGCAATTCTCGTCACTGACAGCTGTCCCTACTGAGTCCATAAACGCGCACACAGACACACACACACACACACACACACACACACATACTCGCCTAGTCAGTTCCCCGGGGACAAACTCCCGCCAAAGTCCGACAGTCATATTACAACAGTAAACCACACAGGAATACAGTCTGCCTCACGTAGCGACTTATTAAGGGTGCACACTTAATATTTTGCAAGGCTGATTGATTATATGGCGTTTGCTGGTTACTTACCGTCCTCTTCCTGTCACTGCTGTGGCTTTGGTCAAACCCGAGGCCATATCCAACCCACTGTTAAGTAGCCGACCTGGCCGACATCCGGAAGTGACGTCACGACCACGTGAGCACCCCGGTTTGCGCCAAACATTTTTATTTTTAAAAACCATTTATTATTTTGCTGTTTCTACTACTGTGATTAATGTGAATCTTCGAAACGAATGTGTAGAATTTGTGTTATTTTTGTAATTATTTTATTTATGTGGAAACATAATAAGAACTTAACTAAAGTGATTTATTTGTAGAAATTAAGGATTATTAAGCATAAGGGGCGGGGCTTAGAGTATTTAAAGGGAAGCCTGAGAAGAGTCATGGAGTCATTCATTGAGTTGCATTGCTGGCAACTGGAAGGATTGAGCGGAGACAAAAGGTTGGATTATTTTTGGCTGGTCTAGAGAGAGACAAAAGTTGTATGTTTGTTATTTTTCTTATTTTTTCTTTTTGTAAATATGTAAATATAATTGGCACTGGAGTTTTTGGACATTTCTTGCACTGCTGAGCACCGTTTGGGAGCCACGGGCACAATAAATCCACCACAAACTGACAAGCGACTTGCCTGTTTTATTGGTTGGCGAAGAACCCCGCCACAAGTGGTGTCAGAAGTGGGATGGCAAGTCGTGGAAAAAGGTCAGCTCGCCCACCCAGACGGACTGGATTACGCTCACAGGCAAAGGAGGAGTTGGACCAGGACGCCGGTGCAGCAGGTGGCGAGGAAACCGGCTGGGACACAGAGATGACCTCGGAGGAAGAGGAGGGGACGTCTCCGGCTTTTTCTGGACCATCAGGGGTGTCATCGGACCTGGTCACCGTGGTGAAGACCTTCTTGGAGGCCCAGCAGAAGAGGGAAGAGGGTTTACTGCGTGAACTGCGGGACCTCAGGGTGTCCCTCCGACCTACTGCCCCTCCGCGACCTCAAGCTCCAGCTCCTGGATCCGCGACATCAACCCCCATCACAGCAACTGCTAGTAGCCCAAGACTGCCTACACCTGCCCCTCGCCGGCGTGATATTGGCTCTTTCACGCCACCGAGTGATGCAGAGGAAGCAGTAACTGGATCAGACCAGCAGAGACCAGACTCTATATACCACACACAACCAAAGATTCCTCCATATCAGGTGGGAGAGGATATTGAAAACTACTTGTTACGCTTTGAAAGAATGGCTAAAACCTGGAAATGGCCAGAGACTGAATGGGCATGCAGACTGGTTCCCCTTCTCTCAGGAAAAGCTCTGGAGGCTTATACCTCCATGGATGAGGATAGAGCGCACTCATACAGAGACCTGAAAGAAGCTTTATTGAGCAAGTTTGACATATCACCAGAGACATACAGACAAGAGTTTCGCTGTGCATCTGTGCCACATGGAGAAACGCCCACTGAGACATATCACCGCTTAAAAGGACTCTACCGCCGTTGGATTCAGCCGGAGCAACGGACCAAAGAGCAGATCGGGGAGGCCATCATCCTGGAGCAACTTCTTCGCGTCCTGTCGCCAGAGGTGAGAACCTGGGTGAAGGAGCATGAACCAGCAGATGGATTGACAGCAGCAAAACTGGCTCTACAGTACCTCAATGCACGCAGAGGAGGACCATCTACACGTACCACCACCTTGGCTCGACCCACCACCAACGTACGGCCTCCAGCCCTTCCGATATCGCAGGTCTGGACACAACGGGGAGCAACAGTACGACATCCTCCAGGTATCACCAGCACAGGGACTGAACAACCAGCAACCGGTAAGACACTGATTTGCTATTATTGTCAGCAGCCTGGACACAAAGCTTCAGTTTGTCCACTGAAAAAAACAAAAGTCACTGGTGCATGTTATGTACCCAGAAATGAGCTGGAACCAACTGAAAATGACAAAATGAGGAAGAGCGCATATAAAACTGTGACAGTGAATGGTGAATCTGTAACAGCACTAATTGACAGTGGTAGCTTTACATCACTCATCAACAGACGTCTTGTTCCAGTTGGTAGGATGGACTACAGTAATACCACAGACATTGTGTGTGTTCATGGAGATAATCATGCTTACCCTCAGACTGAAATAACTGTGTTAATCGATGAGCAGCCTTATTTTCTGACTGTTGGGGTGGTAGATAATCTGCCTGTGGACCTTCTTTTGGGGAGGGACTTGCCAGTGTTGATGTGTTTGCTACAGAAAGGGGAGACTGATGAAATTGCTGGGACTGATAATGTTGATGCTAACACCAATAATACTGCTAAAGCTAATGACCAGGAGTGTGTTTCTTGTCCGGTTATTACTAGAGCCCAGGCAAAGGCTGGGGTCATGCCTCTCCCAGACTTGGATGGTAGTCTGTGTGAGGGGGGCATAAAAGGGCCTAAAAAGTCTAGACGGCAATGTCGTTTTGAAAAACAGCTTGGTATAACTGAACACAATGTACAAGGTTTAAACACAGACAAAATATGGGAGATACCTGAAAATATTGTGGAATTACAGAAGCAAGATAGCACATTGGAGCCCCTGTTTGCCAAGGTGATGGATGTTGGGAATGTTAATCCTGTGGGGAATGATTTCTTTATTGTTGAAAATGGTATATTATATATAAGCAGTGACAACCACAAACGCCTTGTAATCCCAATTAGCTGCAGACCCTTGGTAATGCATTTAGCTCATACTGTTCCATGGGCTGGGCACCTTGGACGACATAAAACTTACATACGCGTTAGCTCACGGTTTTATTGGCCTGGTATGTACACAGACATTCAGTCATACTGCATGACATGCCCAACCTGTCAGAAAACATGTACTCCTCGCAGGTCAGATCGCGCTTGCCTTCAACCACTTCCAGTTATCTCCACACCATTTCGAAGGATTGCCATGGACATTGTTGGACCACTGGTAAAGAGCAGCCAGGGACATCAATACATCCTGGTCATCTGCGACTACGCTACCCGGTACCCTGAAGCCTTTCCCCTGCGCACCATCACTTCTTCAGCCATTGTCCATGCTTTGGTTGAACTGTTTTCCAGAATGGGGATCCCTGATGAGATACTGACAGACCAGGGTACCAATTTCTGCTCCAGACTGATGCAGCAATTCCACAAACAGCTAGGCATCCATGCTATTAAAACCACACCCTACCATCCGCAGACTGATGGACTGGTCGAGAGATTCAACCAGACTTTGAAGCGAATGCTGCAGAAATTTGTGGCTGACACGGGTAAGGACTGGCATCGCTGGTTACCTTTCCTCCTCTTTGCCTATCGTGAGGTTCCTCAAGCATCCACCGGTTTTGCCCCGTTTGAACTCCTGTACGGCTGGGACGTCCAGGGACCCCTGGATCTACTCCGCAAAAGCTGGGAAGGTCCTGCTAGCAACACAGAAGAGAGAGGTGTGGTGCAGTTCATCCTGGAGATGAGAGAACGTTTGGCCAAATACAAAGAAGAAGCAGAAAGTAATTTACAAGAGGCACAACGGACACAAAAGAGATGGTACGACCAGCAGGCACGACAGCGGGACTTCAAACCAGGTCAGAAGGTGCTCCTACTCCTTCCTTCCTCCAACAGTAAACTGTTGTCAAAGTGGCAAGGACCGTACACCATTACCCGGAAAATGGGCCCTGTGACATATGAAGTGCATCATCCTGAGAAGAAGAAGCCGAAACAGACTTACCATGTCAACCTACTAAAGAGATGGAAAGAACCTCAGAATCAGGTGGCGACGGTGGGCCTAGTGGTGAGAGAGGAAGAGTTTGAGAAGGAAAACCCAGGTTGGGACACCTTAACCCAGACTGCAACACCAGTGATTTCCCATCTCACACCAGACCAAGCATCAGACCTTCTACAAGTGTTCCAGGAGGCACCGTCCCTGTTTGGAGCAACACCAGGCAGAACCTCAGTCACGCAACATGTCATCCGGTTAAAGGACAACCAACCCATCAGACAACGTCCATACCGTGTTCCTCAGCAGCTGGTTGGGAAACTGAAGGAGGAGATCACAACCATGCTGGAGATGGGGGTGATCGAGCCATCAGAATCAGAGTGGTGTAGCCCAATGGTCCTCCTAACCAAAAAGGATGGCTCACTACGGCCCTGCATCGATTTCCGAAAGCTGAACGCCATTTCAGAGTTTGACGCCTATCCCATGCCGAGAATTGATGACCTGCTGGAGAGAATTGGATCTGCCACGTACATCACCACACTGGATATGTGCAAAGGATACTGGCAAGTACCTTTGGAGCCCTCCTGCCGACCCTATACAGCTTTTCGCACACCTGCTGGCCTCTTTCAGTTCACAGTCATGCCGTTTGGCCTCCATGGAGCCCCCGCAACCTTCCAGAGACTGATGGACAGGGTCCTCCAGGGGTATGAAGACTTCAGTGCTGCCTATTTGGATGATGTGGTCATCTTTAGCAACACCTGGGAAGAGCACATCAAACATCTGAGGAGAGTCCTGGGAGCCATTCAGCAGGCCGGGCTGACTTTAAATATTGCCAAGTGTGAGTGGGCTAAACAAGAGGTTCAATACTTGGGATACCAGCTGGGACGAGGAGAGGTACGGCCACAGGTGGACAAAGTGGAGGCCATCCTTAACTGCCCGCAACCACGGACCAAAAAGGAGGTTCGTTCCTTCCTGGGTTTGGCTGGCTGGTATCGCCGTTTTGTACCGCAGTTCGCAACCATCGCTGCCCCACTTACAGCACTTACCACCAAAGACCAGAAGAACCCTGTGGCCTGGAATGAGGAATGTGAGGAAGCCTTCAAAGCCCTTAAGGGACAGCTGTGTTCATCTCCGGTCCTGCGCAGCCCCGACTTTAACAAGAAGTTCCTGGTGCAAGTGGATGCATCAGCCGTGGGAATCGGAGCAGTCCTGGCCCAGGGTGAGGAAGGAGCTGAACAACCCATCCTGTATCTGAGCAGGAAGCTACTTCCCCGTGAGACCAGATACTCTGTCATTGAAAAAGAAGGACTGGCAATAAAATGGGCATTAGAAAGTCTGCGCTATTACCTGGTGGGCAGAGAATTTGATCTAGAGACTGATCATCGTGCTCTTACCTGGATTAGTTCAATGAAGGACAATAATAGCCGGCTTACACGGTGGTACCTCTCACTGCAGCCTTTCAAGTTCCACATCCGCCATCGATCTGGAAAATCCAATGTCGTAGCGGACTATCTGTCACGGTTGCCGAACATTGCCAACCTTGGGGAAGAGAGGGATAATGTGACGAAGCCGTCTCGTCACTGACAGCTGTCCCTACTGAGTCCATAAACGCGCACACAGACACACACACACACACACACACACACATACTCGCCTAGTCAGTTCCCCGGGGACAAACTCCCGCCAAAGTCCGACAGTCATATTACAACAGTAAACCACACAGGAATACAGTCTGCCTCACGTAGCGACTTATTAAGGGTGCACACTTAATATTTTGCAAGGCTGATTGATTATATGGCGTTTGCTGGTTACTTACCGTCCTCTTCCTGTCACTGCTGTGGTTTTAGTCAAACCCGAGGCCATATCCAACCCACTGTTAAGTAGCCGACCTGGCCGACATCCGGAAGTGACGTCACGACCACGTGAGCACCCCGGTTTGCGCCAAACATTTTTATTTTTAAAAACCATTTATTATTTTGCTGTTTCTACTACTGTGATTAATGTGAATCTTCGAAACGAATGTGTAGAATTTGTGTTATTTTTGTAATTATTTTATTTATGTGGAAACATAATAAGAACTTAACTAAAGTGATTTATTTGTAGAAATTAAGGATTATTAAGCATAAGGGGCGGGGCTTAGAGTATTTAAAGGGAAGCCTGAGAAGAGTCATGGAGTCATTCATTGAGTTGCATTGCTGGCAACTGGAAGGATTGAGCGGAGACAAAAGGTTGGATTATTTTTGGCTGGTCTAGAGAGAGACAAAAGTTGTATGTTTGTTATTTTTCTTATTTTTTCTTTTTGTAAATATGTAAATATAATTGGCACTGGAGTTTTTGGACATTTCTTGCACTGCTGAGCACCGTTTGGGAGCCACGGGCACAATAAATCCACCACAAACTGACAAGCGACTTGCCTGTTTTATTGGTTGGCGAAGAACCCCGCCACAAGTGGTGTCAGAAGTGGGATGGCAAGTCGTGGAAAAAGGTCAGCTCGCCCACCCAGACGGACTGGATTACGCTCACAGGCAAAGGAGGAGTTGGACCAGGACGCCGGTGCAGCAGGTGGCGAGGAAACCGGCTGGGACACAGAGATGACCTCGGAGGAAGAGGAGGGGACGTCTCCGGCTTTTTCTGGACCATCAGGGGTGTCATCGGACCTGGTCACCGTGGTGAAGACCTTCTTGGAGGCCCAGCAGAAGAGGGAAGAGGGTTTACTGCGTGAACAGAGGTCGTATTTCCTCACAATAACGTTGCTTGTATGTCCATACAGCATTCCACATTGCTGCCACTGAGCTGGTAGAGATTCAGCATCAAGCTTATAAACACTTCTGCAATGTAGCTAAATGCAGGCACACTGGTTTGATTTACTGTACTTTAACTGAATGGTGGTGCCAGGTTAAGGCATGAGGTTTTGACATGATATCATCCATCCACTTGTAATACTTACTGGCATTATTTTTGTTGGCCAGGAGGCAGGAGTCTCCAGTATGACTCCAGTATGCAGAGGGTAAAATTCAAAGAGCATTTCATAGGGTGAACAGACAGGCAAAAAAAATCACTCAGTGCAAGACGTGTGGGTAGTTTGGAGTTTCCTGTCCTCATGACTTACTGTATATGCCTTTGGACTGTAGGAGGAAAGTACAGTATCCCTCACAAACCAATGCAGAATGAGGACAGAGACTCTGAAGTAACTTAGGAGCTGCTGTAGAAATCACCTTTGCATAGTCCTCTCTGAAGTTTGACAGTCTTAACTACACAGCCACACCACCCCAGAGGTCCCAGATGATTCTTTCTTTTCTTAGTTTAACCCAGTTAATTGATTTTCTAACATCCAACAGATTCTCAGACAGCGTGAGACACTGCGCAGCTTTATTTTGACTTGCAAAAGAAGTCAGCCAGGCTGCAGTGTGGAACAGATCAATTCTCAGAGTGCAGACAATACAGTCTGTGACAGATGTATCAGCTGAGAAATATGCTGTGGCTTTTCAGAAATTCTCCCAGCAATGCAAGCGGCAGGCAGGAAGAGACGACCAAGACCCAATGAAATGTGATTTGCAGTAAGTCTTTATAGAATTTAACAAATAACAAAAAGGACTGGGTAATGGTAATTATAATAACTGATCCTTAAAGTGATAATTTCATCTGAACAAAGACAATTGTTTTCTTTACTTTAAAGAAATATGTCCAGCTCTGGTCCTCAAGGGTAGCAAACCTGCAGGTTTTTTTTTTTCCATGCTCCAACACACCTTATTCAAATTAAATGGCTCTCCTCAGCTTGTTGTCAAGTTCTTTTCAAGCATATTAACCCATTTTTTGATTCTGGTGTGCTGCAGCAGGATGCATCTAAAACCTCCAGGATAGCAGCCCTTAAAGGCCAACCTTGGACACCCCTGACATAAAAGATAAGATCTATATTAATGTTAGCTTTACAAGGAGTTGCATAGTCCAACCTATAAATAAATAAATAAATAAAAATACTAGACTATTTTACTCTTTTCTTGTGACTTAGCTGTTTTTAGGGAGGTGCATGTTAGAGTGTTGGCAAGTCATGGCTTATGACCAGCAAGATACACAGTAATGCCTTAAACTGGATATCAGCACACTAGCCATTCTGAACGCCCACCATTGCTGATTCAGTAATGGAACCAATACAACATTATTGGAAGAAGCGATGAAAAGAAAGAGAGAAAGCAACAGAAGTTGACATAAAACAAGAGTCAACATCAGACTGACTTTTGTTGGCTGCAAAGAGCTCAGAGAAGCGACAGCATACAAAACATATGCTGAGTCTTTGTGGAGGCGCGCCAAAGTTAAGAAGTGCCACTTTATTCATTTCACCAAGTATTCTATGAGTGTTTGGAACTTAATATGTAATCATGAAATACCTGGATTCATTCAACTTTTTCTATCTATTTTCTAACCTAGAGTCAGTTTTGTCTGGCATGAGTGCAAATGAGCATCAGACTGATGTCATAAGCTGAGATTTAATTGACCAACTAATCAACTTAATACATTATATGAAACTGTTTAGCTCATGTGTTTTGACAGCCTTTTATTTCGTGTTTGTACATTATACGGAGATTCTGAAAAAATGTAAATACCTCCATGATTTCAAGCAGCGCTATTTTTTCCATCTAAGTAGGCTGTGATGCTGCTGCATGAAAACACTGTATAGCAACTGAACCTTCACATTTTATTTTAAGACCCTAACAGGAAGCTTCAAAGTAAGCTCACCAAGTACATAAACTCTTCTGTTCCCATTGCGAGGACTCTAGGCTATACCGCAATTCACTTTGCTCCCACCTGCATGACTCTCCCTGACATTAGACAGCAAATGACGTATCACTGGTGTTTAAAATAAAATTCTTCTCTTCTGCAAGCAAATGCTCTCCCTGCGTGTTGTCAGATCCTGAGTGTATATGTGTAGACAGAAATAGACAGCCACCCACATATCATTAGGGAGATGGAGGGAGAAGGGGAGAGAGGGAGAGTAAGAGAGATTGGCTGTGACAGTGTAGGAGAATGAAACAAGCTGAAAAAAAAATATGGTGGACCCAGTTTAATGCTGCAGCCTCACATGCTTCTGTAACATTAAAGCACAAAATGCATTTCTAAATGAGCCTGAAGAGTTTGCTTTAACCCCAATGGATTCTTAGATAGGCAACTCTTAATTTCCACTGAGAACTAGATGATAATTCAGTTTTTAATTTGATGTGTGTGGGAGGACTGGAGACCGTTTCACTACACTTTTAACACACTTAATCAAGTAGAAGGAGTCCGCCCTCTTGTGGAGTGCTGGGAAAATATATACTTTATTCTTTCATTTTGTTCAGCCTTACAGGATATTTGTACATTTGTAGATCTCCTGAGCAACCATCCTCTTATCTAACACATCTGTTTGGTGACTCATTGTGTAGGCAGGCTACCTTGGCTACTCTGGTTTTATCTAAAAGTCTTCAAAAGCATGGAGGTAGCATTGAAAAGTGCTCTTGTGATTGTGTGCTATTTTTGAAAGAATTAAGTTAACAGAAACTCACAGCTGGTTTTACCCATATGAACACCTGTTTTATCCTAGATGAGCTAATTT
Source organism: Melanotaenia boesemani (assembly GCF_017639745.1). Lineage (NCBI taxonomy): Eukaryota > Metazoa > Chordata > Actinopteri > Atheriniformes > Melanotaeniidae > Melanotaenia > Melanotaenia boesemani. The sequence goes on from NC_055696.1 coordinate 4,272,294, forward strand.
GACGCCTCTTTCTTTGGCTCTTTCCACTCCTTATTTCTTGACCCCATCTGCCCTCAGGAAGTTGCTGAATGTGAAGATCATCGATGACGAGGAGTACGAGAAAAACAAAACTTTCACAATTGTGCTGGAGGAGCCCATACTGCTGGAGGTGGGACAGAGGCACGGTGAGTTGAAGACATGGGCCACAGCTGCAGTGTTGCTCCTCGTTGTTTTATGGCTTAAAATATGTTTAAGTTTGCATCAACCCTCCTTCATGTTTTATTTAAATTCTTTGGCTTACAGTTTTTATCCATTAACACAAATTCTTGCTGTAGTTTTTGGGAAAGCTTTAAGCTGGAGAAATAATTTAAATAGAACAAGTTAAAGTTAGGTTTAGATTTAAAAGGGTGGAAGAGGTTACTGATCATTTGTATATTTCTAAACATAATTGCAGGGCTGTAATTAAATGTTTGGAAGCTGATTTGCACAGTTAATTATATCGTTTAGAAATATTTTGTAATTTTTTTGTTTTATTATTATTTTTTACATCGTACTGACTTTTTATCTGTATCACCAGTGAGGCTTGTCGGGGAGATGCTTTACAGTTATGACTGGCTGAGATTCAGACAAAAAGAAAATTAGTCAGATCATCAGTTTGCATCGTAAATGGAAGACTAGATTTCCTTGCAGTTCAATTTTCTATTTTATTACACAACAAATAGCCTCATGTAGGCGATTCTGATGACTTTTACATCTTTTCCACTGTGCAGGAGACTCTAATGATAATAAGACTGCAGTGGGACCAGAGGACGTGTCAAAGATGGGCTGCCCCAGTCTCGGAGAGCACACTAAGCTGGAGGTTGTCATTGAGGAGTCTTATGAATTCAAGGTAAGTTAAAATAGGGAGGTTTTTTCCTTTTTTTCTTTACCTTAGTCACACTAATCCAGCACATCCTCATTTTGAAGTTTCCCACATGTCAATACGAGCTGATAAACACCAGAGCTGAGTGTTCAGCATTTACCTGCTGTCTTTAAATGCATGCAGTGAAGTTCTTTTAACTCCTGAGCCACAACTTCCAGATCTCTGAAATAATTTATAGACTATTAGAGTACATTGACAACCCAAACAGCTCAGAGACACTGGGAGAGGATGACTGCAGAGTGAAAATCTCACTCCAGTTTTAGTTATGTCACAGTATTTTCTGTTTGACAGCCAGAGATTAATATTTAACTTAACCAGGCATGTGTGATGAATTATAAATCATGCTCTTGTAACATATGCGTCTGCCACTAGAGTTGTTCAATATTACATACATATTTAATAGTGAGCCAAGTTAAGAAAACTGCATCATTTACCATAATGGAGCAATTATAACATTTTTAATGTAAAATGAATAACAGGCTGATGTATTCTGACTCAAACGTAAACAAAGAAATAAATTATTAAATGAACAAATAAATTAAGCTTGGTATTAATATTTCCTTTAAAGTCAACATAAGCGTATTTTTCTTTAGGCTATCCCTAAAGAAATGCCAGGATTGTAACATTTTGTTTGCTGTGCAATCTCCTAACCCTCATCATAATTATGACATCATCCTGTATTATACTGAAATTACAGCTATATATCACATTTTTCAATAGCTTTCACAGTTTTATGTTTCCATTGTCTTCTAGGCTGAACTGATACCTCCCAGTGTAAAATGATGGTGCGCCCCTTTAAGACAATTTAAGAACATAAGCTGCAACATGATATTGAGCTGAGACTTCCAGTTCCAGCTCTCTGTGCTCACTTTATACCTCCTCTAGTGTAAATCAGCTTTATGCTGGCAAAGTGCCTTTCACCTGAGGGATGGTAGGGATTGTGCCCCCTCCATTTTCATGATTCATTGTGCACCACAATGGGAGGAGAGATGCTGTTAATTGTACCTTAAGTCACCACATTAGTGTCCCCTGTGTAATGCACTGCTGAGATGATACTGATGCAGTAAATCCCATACCTGTAAATGTGCCTCCGTCATGCTTACTTTGCCTTTGTGGCTGTCTGCAGAGCACGGTGGACAAGCTGATCAAGAAGACCAACCTGGCTCTGGTGGTGGGGAGCAGCAGCTGGAGGGAGCAGTTTGTTAGTGCTGTCACTGTTAGTGCAGGTGAGTCACAGCATCCTGAAATGTTTCATCTGTTCATTCCCCTGAGACCAGACCAATTGAGGATTAAGCATGCTGTTTAAATCTGGTCAACCAGCTGTCTGTTGAGAATGTTTTTGTAGATACTTCTTCATTAAAATCCCTTATGTTCCGGTTTGATATTTAGCTGAATTATAGAAGGAGCCAAATCTATCATCTAACAACTTTAAGAGCACCTTAAAAATCCATTTTAATACATTTTGGCAATTCTGACTTAATTCTGACACCTGTTTAATCCTGATAGTTAGTTAAAAATGAATGTTGTGTTAAATTCCTCGTGAGGCTTACCATAAAAGCTAAACTGGCCAGCTCAGCCTGAACAGTTAATAGCTCTGAAGAATTCATGACAACAGTCACCTTTTTCCATTTGCCCTTTCAAAGCCATTTGTTTGGCTTTGTGAGCCTTTTACATCTGCACTAGTTCACAAAATATTTAATCTAAAAACTGACATAGAAATCAGACATGTCATTTTGGTAATATGTTCTTTTTTTCTCAGTTTCTTTCTCTCTGGTTGACATCACCTACATTTGCATACAGAGTGTATAATAACGAAATAATTCACTTTTGGTCATTATTCATGTCTCAGTGGCCCAAACATACAGTAATGGCTGTATTTATAAATGTAATGTCAGGACTTAAAAAGGTTTGATGTTCTAATATTGAGTGAGAAAAGTGTAACAGGTAACTGGAAACCACTGAAGTGCTCGACTCAAGCAGTCACAAACAGATGCCAAATTAACAGAATAACACAATCCACTGTATGCAGCAGTTTTCTCTACTAATTTGGAAAAAGGGTCATTTGGTGTTGCTTTTCTTCTATTTCTTGACTGGCAATAGTCACCCCAGTCAAAGCATTCCCAGCCAACAGAGTGGTAAACCATGTATGGTGGGCAGAGAGGAGTTCAAACATAATTCCACCTTAAATGTTTATTTTTAGGTATTCTAGAAAATGCATGTCATCATTCATTTCATATAAAAAAAATTAATAAATAAAAATCTAATATCAGTATCAGGTTTTAAAATTAATGGAATTTTCCTCTTCAAGTGCTCAGTCTTGGTACAGTCTTATTAGATTTTCCTGCTAAGATGCGTTGTAAGTTTGGCTAAAATATAATTTGCAAACAAAGTGCTGTTTTTAATCAACTGCCTAATGATTTATATTCATCTTCTGCACTAAAGTGGGTCATTAGACTATCCTTCAGTCATGGCTGGCTCCAATCATCCAGGTGCAAGTAAAACCAATGCTAGCTGTTACTGTGACTGAAGCCGTGGGGGTGACATTGCTTTTACTTTCACTGATTGTGGTTTCAGTTGGTTTGCTTGTTATGTTCAGAGTAATCCATTGGTTTTTAAAGGGTGCAAGACTATGTGGTGTTTGTGTGAGTGAGCACTGCATTTAAGCCATTATATTGTGAGCTCATGCAGTGTATTGGTAACACTTTGGTCACATTTGGTGCAGCTGCCATTGATGTGTCAAAAACCATAAAGCACAACGGTAACTAAAGTCTAACAAACAACAAGGTCCATAGCCATACTGTAGCTCAATCCTGCGAAGAGCAGAAGCAGTACTGTACTGAAAGATAAATGAGCATAAATGTACAATATGAAGTACCAAATTATATTTCCATATATCAGAGTCAGTAACAGATTTTCCTAAACTAAAATATGTTATAACTGCTTTGGTTCATGCATCTCATTCATGTCTTCACTAGGTGATGATGATGAGGAGGAGAGTGGGGAAGAACGACTGCCATCCTGCTTTGATTACATCATGCATTTCCTGACTGTTTTCTGGAAAGTACTTTTCGCTTTTGTACCACCAACTGAATACTGGAACGGCTGGGCCTGCTTCTTTGTTTCCATTTCCCTTATTGGCGTTCTGACAGCTGTGACCGGAGACTTGGCCTCACATTTCGGCTGCACCGTCGGTCTCAAAGACTCGGTCACTGCTGTGGTGTTTGTGGCCCTTGGCACCTCTGTTCCAGGTGGGTGCATGTGTTGAAAGTCCTCTCAGATATTATACCTGCCTTTTATTCCCTCTGGGCTTTGCTTGTGCACTAGAAGCAGCTGCTTGGGGAGACTTGTGTAACCTCTTCCTCCCCCTGAGCTGTCAGAGGAATTATCTCCAAAGCTCTTGTCTAGCACATTAACAAGCTGTAAACAAAGAAAAACACGGTTTCACTTGTTACTGTCAGCGTGGATTTTCATTTCACTACATTCTAAACACTGTCACAAATATGCACAGAGAGTTTCTAAATCACTTGTGACAAATTTAACTCTTTAATCCTCACACACTCCTTTTCAAGCTTACAATAAGCTCCGAATTGCATTTAAAATGGAAGGGAAATTATACATTTACAGTAACAACAGCTCATAACAGTCTTGGCCGATGATGTACAGTAGGCTTACTTTGATTGAGAGACATTTTCTTTTGATGTAAAAACTGTTTTAAGAACATCCTGCTGTTAATCCCTCTCTATAATTTCTCAGCCTAATTCAAAGGTTTCGTTGACAGTCTTCCACTGTATAAGAAATGTTCCCATAGTGTTTAAATTAAATGTCCTAATCAAAGACACAGCTCAGAGAGCCGAGTCCTCTACCAATGCGAATGCTTTTATTTTTGCAATTTCTTTTCTTCTCAAGTGATCTTCATCTGCACCAATATTTAATGTTTATTTCTTTATTCATTTTCCAATTTTCCATCAAAAATTTAATGAAATATGATGTAAGCTTGCTGAACAAGACTAACAGCTGAACGGCAACAATCACACATCTTAAATGAATATTTAAGAGTTTTGGGAAAGTACATTTGTCTTTGCCTTTTGGCCAGATGAGACGACTTATTAATAAATTTAGTAATAAGTTTAGATATTCTTATATTGTTCCGATTCTCTAATATGAAAAATTCTAATTTAAACCTGTCATAATTTAGTATAGTATATATCTGTGCTATAGTATAATTCTTTTAGAAATATCTAGGTGGATATGGATGGATGGATGGATGGATGGATGGATGGATGGATGGATGGATGGATGGATGGATGGATGAATGGATGGATGGATGGATGGATGGATGGATGGATGGATGGATGGATGGATGGATGGATGGATGAATGGATGGATGGATGGATGGATGGATGAATGGATGGATGGATGGCTGAATGGATGGATGAATGGATGGATGGATGGATGGATGAATGGAAACCCTTAATGTTCACATCTATCTAGTTTACTTGTGCATTAAAGATGTTTCTCATTGTTCACCTTCTATATATGTACCAGTTATTTTTAATGTTATTTGCTAAGATGATTTTAAATATTACTTAATCATTACTTATGTATCATTGATGTTTCATTACAATTAACAACAGCAGTCAAGGTGGCATCTGTGTTTTGAGATCTGTAATTATTAACAGCTTGCTGCCTGACCATTATAAGACAGGTCAGACACTCCTCTTTCATATCAATGCATTTGATATGATTGATCAGAAGAAAAGAAAACATAACTTTAATTTAATGTTTGTTGTCGCCTGTATTGTTTATTATGTCCCTGGTTCTGTCAGGTGACAAAATGAAAAGAAATCTAAATTTTGGGACATTATGCAGACATAGTTGGGTCTACTTGTCTCCTTAGAAGAAGGGGTGACAGCAAATCAAGACAAAGTTGTTCTGTGCAATCACCTTAATCCAACGTTGGAATTCTATTCTCATGGGAGTTGTGTTTCCAAGGATGCCCTTGTCCCCATAAATAGGTCACCAGGGTTCAGCGGTGCAAATTATTTGCTGTAGCCTGTACAGCTACAAAATCCTAACCCAGCTGAACACCTATAAAAGAATCAGAACCAGCTTGTTGGCATCAAAGCACCAATTGTGGAAATATCTTTTAGAAGGATGGTGTTCCAACTCCCAATTAACTTTCCAAAGATGTTTCCATAAATTTGTAGAATCAGTGATTTATTGAAGCAGTTCTAGTACATGGTAACACAGCAACTGGCTTTATTGGTTTTTCTTTGTCACCAGTTGGTTTTGGTATTTTACTTTTAGTTCTGGCACACACCACTGATCTCCATCAGTAGCTAAACAAATCCACATAATTCTCTTTCTGTCTCAGACACATTTGCAAGCAAGGTGGCTGCCATCCAGGATCAATATGCTGACGCTTCCATCGGAAATGTGACAGGCAGCAATGCGGTGAACGTCTTCCTGGGCATCGGGGTGGCGTGGACCATTGCGGCAATTTACTGGCACAGTAAAGGTAAGATGTTCAAGGTGAACCCAGGTTCCCTGGCCTTCTCTGTCACTCTCTTCACCATCATGGCGCTGGTGTGTGTGCTGGTGCTGCTCTACCGCCGACGTACCAGCGTATCAGGAGGAGAGCTCGGGGGCCCACGGACAGCCAAGCTCATCACCTTCTTCATGTTCCTCTCTCTCTGGTTCATCTACATCCTGTTGTCCTCCTTGGAGGCGTACTGCCATGTGCCTGGCTTCTGAGAACAAGAAAAGGGCACAGAAACAACTTGTTTTTACAGTCCAATGAACATGTTTTCTCTCTGTTTTTGTCTATTTTCACAAAGGTTTATAACTATTTGTATCATTAATTATTATTAATACAGCACAATATTTGATTATGAATCTAAAGACTTTGGAACTTTGTTACCACTCATGCTGTGAAAGTTAGCTTTAGCCTATAAAATGGAACTTTTCTCAGCTTTGTTTTCCATTTTTGAGATACTGTGTTGCACAGGACATTTATCTAATCATTGGTCTCAGCACAAATTGCATCAACACCCACTTTCATGTGACAAATACAGCTTCTGGCATCACCTCCTCTCTTTGCGTGAGCAGTTTTTTAGGGTTTGAGGTGTTGAAAAACCACAATCATAAGTATTGACTTGAAAGATAAACTGAAGATGGTGCATGGGATGACGTTGTATCGTACGTATTGTAAGATGAAAGCTTGAGGTGGAAGGTGAAAAAATTGTGTGATGATATTTAAATCTCAGTCTATACATTAATTATTCTTTGTATATCATGTAAAAGATGAACATTGTGCGTGGGAGTTTTGTGGAAGACTAGGTGTGTTTATTTTTGCACGTTCTCAGATTTATAGTTTCTTGGTAACCTATTTTAAAGTGCTGTATGTAATATATTGACATGGCTGTTGAAGTGTTGACGTGTTCCTGTATATGTGAATAACAGCTGTATCATACACTCTTCACTGCCCTTGCTCACAAAGCCTTCTCAATCAGTTTGAGATAGCCAAGTTTTTTTTTTTATTTGTTTTTTTTAATGACCTGGAGCAGAGTGCTCACTTCTAATTGTACAAATTCTTTGATTACAATTATTAATTTTACTTATGTATGTGTGTGAGTGAGTGTATAGCGAGTGTGTGCGCCTCTTCACTCCAGCACAAATTAGTAGAAATGCTTGGCACTCTCTCCTCTTTGATGCTACAAATGGTACAGGGTAGTTCATGGCAAAAAAAAAAAAAAAAGAAATGTTGGAGTCTGTGTCCAGATATGAACAGGAAGTCTGTTTACTTCTATTTGCTGACACTGTGAACATTTTTCAGCAGAATCACTTAGAAAAAGCACAGCACCAAGCAAAGGGACACATTTTAAATGAGACTAGATTGAATCTGTTATAGCACAATCACCAAGCAGGTCCATCACTTGACCTGAAAAGATGTGTTAAAAGAGAAGATGTAAAGTATTTCTTGAGTGTCTCTTTGTGCTACGCAGCAGTTGATACTGAAGCTGTTTTTTAATTATTCTAGAATGTGTATAGCCATATTTATTGTAACTGTATAACAGTAGAAGTATTTATATGATCTATTTTACTTTTATTGGTATGCACGTTTAATGTATAAAAAGTTTAAATAAATGTTGCTGATTTATGATGCCATAAAAGTCTTGTTTTTGTAATTATTCTTTTTTTCTTAGTGGCATTTGTAGAAGAAACAGTTTGTATGTTTCTCTCTTTACTTTGTATTGCAGCACTGTTAAAAAAAAAAAATCATTTCAATTTGATTTTATTGCAACCATTTTCAGTTCAATATACATTTCATTTGTACTTTTTGATATGCAACAGGATAGCATAGGTAGCATAGATTTTACTAAGTTTTGGTCTGTTCTATCCAATATCCAGAAACAACTGTGTTGTTCCTTACAAGACATTTAAATCCAGTTACCATATTATGTCAAATCTGTATCATTCTGTCCAGGGTTCAAATTACACAGAGGCTTTTAGGGGAGCCATATTTTCAGTAGCGCACCACACCTTGCAGCTCGTACAATCAGAAACATCTCATTTAGGGATGATAACAACATCATAAAACTCACGCAAGAATTTTAATAGTCTAATTGGAACAAACATAAAACAATAAAGCAGATACACATGTAGTCTAACATGTTCTACCTTCATATGCAGGACTTCAAGAACAACAAATCACTTCAATAAAAAAAAAACACACAATAAAATAAAGCAGCTGTCTGGTTTGCATCACTCTTCTTCTCTTAAATTTTCCTGAAATTTAATTTTTAACCATGGATTTAAACTAACAAAAAACAAACAAACAAACAAAAAAAACAAGAGCAATTTAAATGGTCACTGCTTTGGTGGCTCAAAACAAACAATTCTGCTGAACCAGTGGTGAGTCAATCTTTTGAAATGGAAAGGATGGTCTGCGCCTTTGTTCAGAAACACTCTCACAGATCAAAATCATTAAATGCACCTATGTTTAACAGGCCTAAGGTCAATCGTGTTTATTAGCATACCTTAAATCAGGAAGGACCACAGCAGCCTGGACTGTAAAACTGTCTTAATTACAGTTTTCAGCAGTAATAAACATGCACTGACCCATTCGGTAACACACCACATATGAGCTGTATGGGTGGCAATGAAATCCAATAACCAGAGTGCAGTGCTTCGACGCATTGTTTTAAATAGTAAAGAAATATGCATGAAAACTTTAATGTAATAAATGAATAAACACAGTTTTAAAAAATTAATACTATTCTTTAAATTGAAGAAACATCGGGCATCTTATGGAAATTAAAACATATAATTTGACAGTGGACCATTTTGTATTGTTCCAGGTGAGCATGTTAACAGAAGCTCATCTGGTTTTCAGGAGAGATGAACAGTGAGGTTAATTTAGCTCATTTCAGGAGAAAAGCATTAGGGCTTAGATTGTATCATCATGGTAATTGCCTGATGCTCAGAATCAGATATAGGAACAGTAATATTCAGAAAATCATTTTAAAAACGAGAGTAAAATAGATTTGGTGTTTGAAAATGACATTATCACTTTCCCTGCTGCAACTCACACTGTGTCTTAATAGCTGTGTTAATAAGATGCACTAATTGCAAACAAATTAACTGAGAAATGAACCTGCAGTGCGATTAAAAAAATAAATAAATAATTTAAAATGATCATTTCAAGTGGGAGCATACATTTCCCGTTAACAGTGAGATTACTTCATTTCTTTGCTTAATGACTGAGAAACATATGTTCCATGCTGTGGACTCAATAACGACAAAGAAGATTTAAATTTGTTGCCAGCTCGCTGATAAGGCTTGTTTCAAAGTTTATACCTGCAGCATAGAACGAAGGTCTAAAGACTGCTTTGAACATGAATAATGAGAGTATCTATAGAACTTCTTGTTCTGAACTGAAACTTGTACCATAATGGAGAAAGCACAAGACACACTAAACCAGATTTCTTTGAAATATGTTTTCAATATTTTTCCTCGAAATAAGCTGAATTCTGAGTGATATAATTATTTGCCTAAATTAGTTTCTGTGCTCAAAAATCTAATTGTAAAGCCGTTTCTTTATTATTACTTGCCTTCTGTATTTCCAAGCTTTTTTTTTTTTTTTTTTTTTTTGAGCAGGAAATGAACCATGGACCTAATATACCGACACGTCCTGAGGCTAGATTTCTCTCTCTCTCTCTTTTCTTTCTGCCAACTTTATACTGGGCTACGTTCCAGCTGTCCTAGAGGGATTTAGTCATGTAAAGAAAATGGTAAGGATGCATAAGCTCATCACAACCTTATTTCCAACCGCTTGGAAGGTGAGTAGAGCAGTTTAGAGCTAAACACATGGCTATTTCCCTCAGGAGGAAATAGAGCAATTACAATAAATAAATAAAGAAATACATAGATGATGCTCATGATACTTATGTTACTCGTTGTGTTACGGGTTGTGGGAGGGAGTAACAAAAGGAATGCTATGAACAGGTGGAAAAGTGAAACCAAGCAGATTTTATTGTGGTGAGCGTAAATAAGATTAAAATCCAGTGTTGGGGTTAGTGGAACTGCTGAAAGAAAGGTCAAAATGTTATTATTAAACCTATACACAAAATCCGCCAGGTAAACCAAACTATGATAAACAATAAGGTGCACTCAAACCGGCGAACTTATAAATACCAGATATTAAAGTGCAGCAGTTCCAATAATATAAGTGAAAACCAAATACAATAAAATAGCCCAACACATCCGACCAATGTCTTCTAATGTTTAAACACCAAGGATAAATGAAAAGGCAGAACACAAACTAACTCAAAGAGAAGCCAAAAACAAGCTATGTGTTACGAAGGTAAAGCCCAACTAAAACAAGACTGCAAATTAATCCTACAAGGGGAAAACACAAAGCCAGGGTTTAGCCCTGGTAGAACCTCAAAGTAGTCTGCAACACAAAAGGCTACCATTTATGCACGGTAAACACACAGTCTGGCCACGCCACCAGAATTCTGCCAAACTGAGGGGAAGCCGTCTGTGCTTTTCGGGTTTTCCTTTTTAAGGTGAGGAGAACCCGCCTGAGGTGTCCCGCTTCTCCCCCTTTCGAATGATCTCAGCAGCAGTCTTTTATTTCCGGGATTCCGGCAAGCTGCAACATGATTGGCTGGGCGTTGAGCCAATCAGCGGGGAGGAGACAGGGGCGTGTCTGATCAAGCCACTCCGAACAGACATCAGGGCCTGGTACTTGCATACAGAACGAGCCACAGCTGTCTGCAATGAGCGGTGCCCGTAACAGTTGTTTTCTGATGTCTAATTAGGATGTTAGCAGTATTTCAAAGTCCATAAACAAACATAACAAGCTGCTATCAGATTTGAACCTTTCCCTTTAGCAAGCCAGTGTTTTGGTGACACATCATCCATTGTCTCAAAGCTTCACTTTTCATAGTATCTGCTAATATTTTCAGGCAATGACATAGTAGCTCAGTCTCAGTAAAAGAAGATCATGTGACTATATGTTTTGCTATGAGGGTATAGCTAGCAAATATCTTGATAATGGACACATATATATATATATATATATATATATATATATATATATATATATATATATGTGTGTGTGTGTGTGTGTGTGTGTGTGTGTGTGTGTGTGTGTGTGTGTGTGTGTGTGTCATATTTAGGCCACTCAGATTGATTTCTGAAATAATTATTAATAAAAAAAAAGGGACTTCATTATTATCTGACTGCTTGTATTCATTAAAAAAAAAAGTAGCATTGTGCTGTAATAAAGAAAAGTGATGATGCAACACATCGTGATGCATCGTGGAATCGAATCTAATCTAATCACTGTCAAGATAATCGGAATCTAATCAAATCGTGAGACCAGTAAAGATGCACAGCCCTAAGAAAGAGGTTAAAAGCAGGTAGAAGCTCCTGACAAGTAAACAATACCTCACACTACTCCAGCCCAAAAAGTGTTCAGCAACAAAGATACAAAATGACGGGAACAAAAGGGAAAGCAAGATTTTATATTGGTGTTTCTCTTCTTTGCTGAAGGCAGCTTTTGGGCAGCGAAAGACTGAAATCAGATGCAGAGTTTGCAATTTTTCTCAGTTAAAAACTTGTATTATAAATGTTGTAAATGCTATTCATGTTTTAGCTATAACATTTCTCAACTGTGATGCTGGCTTATATTGTATGTTTGGTATGTATGAATTACAAAACATGAACAAATGCAACAAATGCGTCTAATGATGATATGATGCCTTTAATTTATATTTAACATTTACTAATTGACTCAGATGACCAACAAGCTTTTAAGCTTTTAGTCACATTTTCACTCAGTACACAGCGTTTTGTTAATTTAACAGGTTTACAGGAGCTAACTGAAGTCTGTGGTATTTTACAAGAACTCTTTAAAACATTTAAATAATTGTCTCACGTTATGTAATTTAGAGTGCAGGTGTAAAAAAAAATTACTTCAATGTGAGAATCTTCTCAGTTATCAAATTAACACCTCATTATTGTACCACGAGCAGCAGGTGCAGAATCTCCAACAACTGGGATGTGAACTCTTTCTGGTCCATGCTGTTAATTTAGATATCTGACAGACTTTGCTCATTACAGGCACAGCTGGGAAAGCAGGTTGCTGGGGGAAGTGATTCCAGTGTTGGGAGGGGATGTGGGATGTTACAGGCTAGTACTGGGAGGAGACTTGACTCTGTGTTTTCTGTTTTGAAATGTGTGTTTGAAGTCACAGTAGAAGCGGCCAGCTAAAATGCAGCCAGCCCTGAATTGTTTCCCTCAATGCTCTAAATGGTGGATACAAATTCATTGGCCACTTCATTTGGCACACCTATTTAATTCCTTGTTAACACAAATGGCAGCAACATAATCCATTTCGGCATGTAGACATGGTCAAGATGACTTTCTGAATTTTAAAATGAGCATAAGTATGGGTAAGACGGGCAATTTAAGTGACTTCAAACATGGCATGGTTGTTGTTGAATATTTCAGAAACTGCTGATCTACTAAGATTTTCCCACGCAGCCATCTCCAGGGTTTACGGAGAATGGTCTGAAAAGAGTCTTTGTCCATCCTTTTATGACCACAGTGTAGCATCTTCTGATGGCTACGTCCAGCAGGATAATCCACCATGTCACAAAGCTCACATCATTCCCAAATGGTTTCTTGAATATAAAAATGAGTTCACTGGACTCCAACAGTCTCCACAGTCACCAGATCTCAGTCCAATAGAGCAGCTTTGGGATGTTGGGGAAAGGGGGATTCTCATCATAGAGGCGACAAATCTGCAGCAACTGTGTGATTCTGTCATGTCAATACAGATCAAAACCTCTGAGGAATGTTTTCAACATCTTGTTCAATCATTGACACGAAGAATTGAAGCATTTCTGAAGGCAAAAAGGGATCCAAACCCGGTACTGGAAAGGTGTATCCAAGACCCGTGAGTGTCGTTTAAAAGTTTTTTACAGAAACTTTTTTGTATCAGTCGCCACAATTGTTGTAAAAATGTTCAAAAATGTTTAAAAAAAAGAGGAATGAGAGTTGTGGTCAGTTGAGAGTGAGGAGTAAATGACACAAAAGTGAGCTTATATTAAAGATGAAGTGTAACTCCTGAAGCAGCTTAGTGTCTCTGCTCTCAGCCTTTCTCAGCAGCCGTGACGACTAAAACGGCTTTAACAGCTAAAATTAGTCTGGAACTGATGGCTCCGTTCTACTTTATGATTTCCCATTATGAAAGGATAATTTTCTGGCAAGCATGACATCCATGTCAATCATCTGTTCTTCGGTTTCTTCTTCTTTTGAAAAATCTTATATTTTTCTGTTCAGGCTGATGTTTTATTTCAAAAATTACAAAGATGAGTAACACTGGACATCTTCACAAACTTTAATGGGAAATAAAATTTTCATTTGCAATTTCATCATAAACATAGTGTACAAATAAGATATGATGAAAATACAGTCATAATTAGGAATAATTACAAGATTATATAAAGAATATTATCTATCTGTTGCTGATCTGACAGAATATCACAGTTTAATGTTTGGCTTTATTGCAGTCAGTCAACGATTAAGACATTAACAGTAGTGGTGCCATATCTAAATACTTTTTCCTCTAGATGTTTCATTAGTGCGCTAACTTAGAATCATACACAACATTAAATAAAGCAAAACAGTAGCAGCCTCATACAAAAGTGTCATGTTCAGATAAAAAGCTATCTGTATAAAAGGTCTTTAACATACATGTGATTTCAAATCTTTTACGGGGAATAAATATGAGGACTATGAGGGTAATTACAACTGGAAGAATTGACTGTAAAATAATGAATTAAAAGGGCTACTGCAGAACCCAGAAAAGGGAAATTTATTTTTATCACTTTCGCTGCTGCAACATCATATCAATAATAAAGTCATTTGCACTGTAGAAAAGCACGTTTATTTTCAATCTTGTCATTTCAAAGGTAAATAAAGAAAAAAAACCAATGAAAAACAATAAATCACACTTGCATTTACACTATGCAAATGATAAATTAAATGAATATTTTAACCTTCTTATCAATTCTGTTTAACACCTCAACATACTGGTTATTGGACTGACTTTCAGGCTCCATGTTTCTGTAATAATCCCAGGTTTGGCTTAAAGTGATAAACCTTGGTTTACTTATTTATTTAGTAAATGACTACAAATAGACACCACCAAAAATTCTAACACAGCGAATAAAGATTTAGCTGAGAAGAATTCAGATTTTAGCTCCATCAGGTTGTAATCTGCAGTAAAAATAATTACCGGTTCATCTTTCATTCATCTGTGAGATTTAGTTATAGTTTAGATTGATTGCTATTACTGTTTTGTTGGTGATGAAATGAACCCTGAGGAATATGTTTTGTCTAAAATTGTTCCTGCAGGTGATAATAAACTGACTGATTCTGTAGTTTTGATGCTGCTTATTTTTTTATTTCTGTCAGAGAAACAGCTCACAGGAGGTCATTGTTTATGTCCAACCAATGCTAACTAAACATGATTTTTTTTTTCTTTTAAGATGGTGAAAATGTTTCTCACTGTATTAATTTACAAAGAAAAATAGGCTTGCAAACAAAAAGATGATGAAAAATGTCCCCAGAGTCCCTCCACATAAATTACACATGTTAACCCTGCATAATGAAGACTGACCATTTACAAAATGCCCTGAACAAACTGTACTTAATGCAGGTCAGCCATTAGGAATAATGGACAGGAAGACATTCTTTTAAAACTGGGTCTCTCACTCACCCAGTCTAGTATAACCATAAACCGTCCTTAGCTTTCATCCCAGCTTTCATCTCACTTTCATCTAGGCCAGTGGTTATCGGCCCGCTAGCGACACAGAGTTGCTTCTAACCATTTCCAAATTAGTATTACAGACTTATCCAGACGCTGATCTGTTTGTCATTCACATGAGAGTTAAACGGTGAGAACTGAGTCCAGTGAGATTGAGGTCAGTCATTGTAATACAGACAGTAATAGTGACTATTTTTACACTAGGGAGTAATCCATGAAAAATGTAGATGCTTTGTGTTCTGTTAATGGTCAAACCAACAAAGAAACTGAGTGGAGAGAGATGCTTGGTTTCTCAGATGAAATCTGTGCCATCTTAATAATAAAATCTATAATCTATATGATCTAAACAATACTAAGTTTATGGTTTTTACAAAAAAAAAAAGAAAAGAAAGAAAAGATAAGGAGGTTTGTTTTAGTATAGATGGAGTTAATATTGAGAGAGTGTTTAAGATTAGGTTTTGGGTGTGATATTAGACGACAAATTGACATGGAAGTATCATGTAGCTGATATCAAAATGAAGATGTCAAAGAATATATCTGTGCTAGCCTCGTGGTTACAGAGGTGGGCTTGGATTTGGAGAACCTGGGTTCAAGTCCCCAGGCTGGCTACTGGTAAAAACCATTGTGGGCCCCTGAGCAAGACCCTCTACTCCCTGGTTGCTGGAATCTGGCAGCCCACTGCTCCTAGCAACTAGGATGGGTTAAATGCAGAGAAAGAATTCCCAACTGGGATTAATAAAATCAGAATAAATTAACCTAAATTTTGAACAAAGTATGTGTTGAATTATAATGTATTACAGATTTTGTATTGTTCACTTATCCTGTCAAATTTAAGTTATTGTGTGGGAGTGTGGGGTAATACATATGTGAGTAATATAAAGCCTTTGTTTCATTTACAAAAAAGAGCAATAAGAAATATTCACAAAGTTGATTCAAGAGACCATACCAACATACTGTTTATTATGAAACTTAAAGATTTAGTTGAGTTTCAATCATTATCAGTTATGTACAAAGCAAGAAGCAAAGTATTACCAGAAAGTTTGCAAAAGTTTGTTTTTAATTCAGAAAACCAGGGAAATACAAGGAAATTGTACTTTAAATACCAATTTACGAGGACTACTTTAAAAGAGATGTGCTTTTCGATATGTGGTGCAACTTGTGGGACTCGTTACAGAATGAGTTAAAGATGTGTGCAAATATTTTTCAGTTCAAAATGATGTATAAAAGTAGAATATTTAGTTTTCATTTTCAATCATGGTGGTGCACCAAGGCGTGTTTTTTTACTTGTTTTGCTGTTTTGTTATAATTTGAGGTTGTGTATAGCCGTGTGTGAATAAATGAATATTAATATATGTACAGTATTAACCCCATTTGCTGAAAAGTTGAGACATTTTTTGTCATCCATTGAAATCTTCATTTAGTCCAAAGAAAAATATTTGTGTTAACTGATCAACTTTATTGTATTAAAAAATATTAAATTTGATCAGCAACACATTCAACAAGGTTGCCATAGAGACATATTTAACATTATGTCCGTGTCCCCCCCCCTTTAATGGCACTTATAATAATTTAGAAAGTTAACATGCTAGTTCTTACAGTTCTGCTAATAAAAAACCATGATTTTAGCTGCAAGATTTCAGCTCGAATGCTTAGCAGTCATGGTTGTTTTGGTATGTTTATGAAACAGTTATATGCTGTAAATCGTGTACAGTGACATTGCACTGTCCAGCTAAAATATCCATTTACCTCTCAGGAGAAGGGATGGCCTGGAAAATAGCATTGTAGCACCAGGTGTGCATCAGTACCCTCACACGTATCATGCAAGTCAGCCATGTCATGGATCCTGATGCACCCCAAGACCATCACAGACATTATACATAACAGCATGGATAGCTTTTATTATCTTTGACTTTTACCCACATCTTTTTTTTCACAACTGAAATGTGAACTCATCTGAACACACAATGTGTGCACTATTTATCTGTCCCTCCAAAAGTTTGTGTCCAGAGAACTTTGCAGCATGTTGTGCTGAGTTGATTCATTGCTTCCTCCTTGTACATTTGCAGGATACATTTCAAAATGCAGAATCAGACTGTGTAGAGTGCAATGTTTTTCCAAGATTCTCTCCAGCCAATGTGACTATTTTTCTAGTGATGTGACGGTCTTTGATGCAGTGTTTCATGAGAGCTCAAAGGTCACGAAAAACCAGTGATTTTAGTCATTTGCCCTGTTAAAGATTTTCCAAGACTCTTCATATCCAGACTCCGATTATGTTTTTTAAATGCTAAAGGACCAAAGTTCTTTGTAATCCTCTTTTTAAAAATATTTTTGCAACTTACTAATGGTTTTTGCTTCTGATTCGGCATCAAATGGTGGGCCACGACCAGCCCTTTTTATACCCACTCTTGACCTGTTTTTTTGTTTTTCTTTTTCTTCTTCTTCTTCTTCTTCTTCTTCTTCTTCTTCTTCTTCTTTTTTAAATGTTGCTTTAGATTTTGAATTGATTTATTTTTGTTATATGCACAAAGAAGCTGATGAATAAACGTGATACAAATAATCTGCTTGTCTTGTGTTTGTTACTAATTTGTTTTTTGTTTTTTTGTTTTGTTTTTTTGTTTGTTTTTTGGGTTATTTTTTTTGTTTGTTTGTTTTTTGTTTTGTTTTGTTTTGTTTTCATTTTTGAGACAGCTAAACGTTATTCAATTGGTAATAATCAAATTTTACTCTTATGGAAACATTTGGACTTAAAATAAAATTTAGAAAAAAATGGAACATTCTACAAATGCTAGATATTTTGTGCACAGTTTTTTTTCCAATTGTGTAAACTAGATTTTGTAAAGAAGAAGGAAATCAACTTTTTTTACTATAGAAAAGCATTTGGTTTTGCTGGTCTTAAAAACTAAACTTGTGCTTTCTCAATTTGAATATCTTGGAGTAATAGTGTCTTAAATCTTTATTTGATGTTCTAGCACATAAACTAGAGCTATATATCTAATAGTGTGCATCTACTATACACTAAATCATTATTGTAAGAACATGAACACATGTTGTGAAAAAACTCCACAAGTTAAGGTCCAGCACTCAATATTTCTTTAGTAGCAACTTAATAATCTTTACTGAAAATCTTACATTAGGACTTCAAAATACATAATGACTGCATCTAGCATGTTAGCCAACAGTAGTAGTCTTTATATATATATATATATATATACACTCTTCCTCCTCCCCCTCTAGCCCGCACGTGCAGCGTGCTCGCTCCTGAGCCTTGCATCCCGTGCTTTTCGCCATTGGCCTGGGATGATGTCATCCACAGTTAGACAATAGAGCCCACCTCCCCGTCAGTGTCTCCACACACACGCATCGCAGCTCAGAGTGACACACGCTCGGACGTGACGCCAGCTGAGTTAGCCAAGCACTTCTGATGACATTTTTTCTCTATCTGTTCACTCCGAGCCAGACGGAGCTGTGCGCCTACAACATTCCAACCCGGGCTTTTCCATCTTTTTTTCTTTGTTTTTTCATGTTTCTATTATTTATTTATTTTTCCTAAAAGACTACATGTAGGAAACGCGCAGGAAGGGGAAGGTGTTCCACATCTGGATCATACCAACCCATCGGCTCGCGCGACTCGGCCCACGCTACAGACACGAGGATTTGTCATCCCCGTTGTGCATAAGTGATGAATTCACCGCGGAGCTGCCACTCTTGATGTAAGTGATGCTTCTTTTCAGTGATGTTACTCGTAGTGGCACTCGGTCCGGGTCGGCCTGCAGCCAGTGATGATCCCCCATCAGAGGGAGTGCAGCAGCTTTCAGCACTACGTGTTGGTCAGGTTCAGCAAAAAAAAAAAAAAAAAAAAAAAAAAATCCTCTTGCCGTGTTGATGCCTCGCTGGTATTTCAATTAACAGTTAAACAATTTAAACATATCCAGAAACAAAGCAAAGCTTCCTACTATCAGCCTCTGCTGCCTGTAGGATGTCAGCAGTTTGAACTGTTTGCCATAAGAATCGGCGTTTATAGAGAAAAACAACTGCAACCATGTGAAGGTGCCAATAAGTGAATAACTTGTGAAGTAATTATTCAATTTCTCATCTGATCAAAGTTAAGTGAAGGGACAGGCCTGCTGGCTTGCCTAGATCAGCTTTATTTCTCATCATGTTAAATGATCAAAGAATACCAAGATGTGATGAAATACACGGGGAAATTAAGCAGTGCGCCATCTAGCGACTCTATAAACAGGATTTTCCACTACTGACCTGCAGCACAGGCTTAAAAGCCTTATAAGCAGCAGTATAGAGGAAGAATGTCAGAATGCATAGCTTATTTATTCCCCTTGTGGTGATGCTGAGGAAAGAAGTGCAGCATGTGAGCCTACTGTTTGAATCAGCAGCAGTCAGTGATTCAGATGTTTTACAGACAAAGGATATGAAATTAACCGAAGAGAGTATTTAGATGGCTCATTTGGAAATCACACATGGTGTTTGGCTGAAGCTAATTAGTTGCTTGAAAAAAGTAGGAAGTGCTTAGATTTATGGCATATAGATTGGTTTCTGTGCAGCTTTTTCTGATGCAAAAGAAGAATCACTGCAGTGACATGGCATACTGTAAGCACAAAGCAATTTCAAATGTAAATTTCCTGCAGGCAGTATTTTAGTCGTTAATATGAGTCTTTAATGTGACTGGGTCACTTGTATCGATCAGTCCAGTGAGAGTCATCATCCTGCCGGGCTGTTCACGGTTTGATGCTACTTATGCCCCATAAGGTTGACTGAGTGCTTATGTAAAACCACGGGCAGCCATGTCCGGTGACGGGGCAACGTCTTACTGTAACAAAGCTAAAACTGACTTTGATGCTCTCAGAAAATAATGAGCATATAATGAGGTCCTGTATTCTACATGAAAGCAGGTGGAAGAATTTATTATGCTTTCCTATGTTTTTCATGGGGCAGTCTTCAGGTTATATGACATACTCATTTATTTCTAATCCTAACCTTTGTCTTATTTTTTATGCCTAACCCTAAAAAATTTAGATGACAGCATAGCAGAAGTGCAAGACTTTTTGGGAAATATTGGGGCAGATAATGCTTGAATAAACTTGATTCTGTGATGCTGCGATCCACTTCCTCCTACCTTATTATTTTTGTACAACTTTTATGATTAGCTTCTATGTTGAGTATAATTAAATTAACAGAACAGGGAGCTCTTAAAAAAAGCCAGTTGCATTTTTAAAGTGACATCAGTATATAAACAATAAAACATAATATTCCCATGATACCAGAATAATATCGTTACAGAGAAGACCTTTGGCCTTGATAATTCTGTTAATAAAACTTGACAGCATGACAGCCTCATTAGACATCATGCAAAAACATAAACATGTTGCAATTTGAAAAGATGGATATGGGCAAGAAAAACATCTGACCAGAAATGGTTATAATTTAGCCACTTTTAAGTTTTAAGTTGTAATATTAAGTATTTATTAAATAGGTTACGATTACTAATTGAGACAATTAGCAAGAGATTGAAATAACAGCACCCAACATCAATCAGTCCACAATCAATCCCACTTATCTCATTTGTATTGCACAATATTTGTGTAACCATCAGTATCTGAGCTGCCTGCTTGAGTTTGAGATGACATGTTCTTAATATTTAAAACTTAACCTTTGTTCTCACTAAAGAAAAAATGCGTAACCAGCTGTACTTTGATCAGACAACTAAAAATTAAGCAGCAACTAGTATCCTATTTCTCAACCAGGAGTTGTTGGAGGTCAGGCAGTGTGAATGTGTTGGTCACTTACAGGCCACTCAAGCTGATCCCACAAGTGCTGAATTTGCGTTGAGGTCTGGACTCAGGGCGGCCCATCCCATCCTCTCCTCTCCCAGATTCTGGAGGTACTCTGTGATGATCCTGACTCTGAAGGGAGAGTGTTACAAGGCTGATGGATGGAGTTAACTTCCAGGTTCTGGAGATATGGGATCACCACTGACTCCAGAATTTTATTCTGATATGTCTGTCAGTTATGTGCCAGACAAACTTCTGTGACTGACACACATCTGACAGCACTTGAAGCTCCAAACGAGTGAAAACCAACTTGAGAAAATTGCAGGGGATTTTTGGGCACATTTTTGGGGGGCACTACCCACAGATTTAGCTGTGTTGTTCATTCCGCAGAAGCACAATCTTTACAAGTTCTATTCTTTTAAATATTATTGGCACCAAGTCTATGAACGACCACATGTGAGACATGTCAACTGTTTCTTCTTCTGTGACTGAATCATGGTGTTGGATGATGATCAGAAAAGTGTTTTTGCTGAATATGACCATACCACCATGAAGCTGACCTTTTACCAGTTCTGTGAGGTCTCAGACACTTTGGCCTTTCACAACTTGACTAATTAATTCATCCTGTGAATTCAAGTAAAAGTTTGCACCAAAAGAAAAGAAAGTGGGGAGGTGCTGTGTTCAGGGGAAGGTAACAGACTGATGCACAGAAGGTCAACCTGAAAATAAAATGCCTCTGGCTGTGGCTGTCACTGGTGTTGAGGCATAAATAGTCACTGCAGCGCTGCTGCTGAGAGGACTGAATGATTTTGGAGATGGTTGCTGAGCAGAACAAGCAGGTAGGCAGTGTTTGAATTACTTGATAATGTGTAGTGGTGCTTAGGATCTGAAACAATAAAGATTCACTTGTAGTATTTTTGGATAGAAACTTTGATTGCAGGCGGGGTCAGTATATATTATACATCAATATATGTTATAATCAATATATATATTTTGGCCTATTGCGGTTCCAGCCTTGACTAAGTTAGTCCAAAAATAACCCTGGCGTCTCTCCCACTGTTAATGATAATAAAGTCATTAAGTTGTTCTTTATGTTGATGCTTCAGGCCCGCTCTGACTGAGAGAGATTGGGTTAGAGCTGCAGGGTGTTCAGTGTTGTTGTTTTCAAGCACACTGATTTTTTTCTCAGAGATTTTCTTCGAAGATAAAGACGGTCTGGCACAATTTCCAGAGGGGAAAGAGAAACAGGTTGTTGTTACCAGACTAAAACTAACAGATGTTGCTGTTGCCTGTGTGGGGTTTTTTTTTTTTTTTTTTTTGAGGGGAGGGGTTGTTTTTTGTTTTTTTGTTTTTTCTTAGTTGAGCAGCTTCCTGGAAAATACTTGTGTTTTTAGACAGTGTTAGATATTTTTTGGTGTTATTTTCCAAAGGGAAAATCCTGCAGGGAATCAAATGGCTTGAGGACTCAGTGCCTTAAAGGTCCCTGTGTATCTGAGGCCTTAATATAAATGTAAAAGCTGTTTCTCAAATCAGCTAGGAGAAATGTAAATGTGAATAATAAGGTCACCATATCTGTTAAGCTTTTGCCTCAACTGTCTTTTTTTTTGTCAGACTGCATATTTTAGGAAGTTTTGTTTGAGGTTACATTTGTCAGTTTCTATTCTGAGTTTTCTATTTTTGGATTTCATTTTTGGCTTCCTTTAGCTGCACAAAGATTCAACTCCTGATTCATTATTTCAACATTATAATGAGCCGTTAAACTGCCCTGACACAATTCTTTTTATGAATAGTAACACAAGCCAGCAGGCTGATAAACATGTTGTTTATACCTGCTTATCCTCAAAAAGGCGTGATCAGAAATCTTAATCTGCAACCACCAGTCCAATTTTCTCTCATGTAAACAAAACTAAAAATAAGAACTGCTTCTCTGCAGAAGGGTGATGGGAATTATGATGCTGTGTGTCCTGTCAGGTCTTTGTCTGCTTGTTAATTCAGTTTGACTGTACAGTTGAGAGATGAAGAAATGACTGAATGCTTGCTGCTATCACGCTGCTCACTGATTGGCCAGTTCGTCCTGTAGCTTCCATCACTTTCTGTCCGCTGACTGCGGAGATAAAGTGATGTAATTATTTTGACTTCTCCTTACTAGCCTGCCCTGGTGTGAGCTCTGATGAGACATATTGCAGATAAAAGCAAATTTATCAAAATGGCTTAGACAGATTAGCAGTAAACCTGCATTTTTATCTGCCTTTTCAGCTAAAAAATTAAAAAGCAGGCCACATTGTTTTAGACATAAACCAATCACATTTAAATAAACTATTAATGATCCTTGTGTGGATTTGTTTTGCTATTCACTGTGACAAAACACTTCCATTTGGCAACCGGAATCACACTTTTAACTGAGTTGTTGTTTACTTTGTCCAAGATAATCTTGCATCCTTAAATGTGAGACATAAGCCTGATGAAGTCATAAAGACATGTATACATGGTGTGCATTTCTCAGGCTGGTACCCCATTAAATCCAAAACTATTACTAAAGTATAGTCATAAATAGTACAATACGGATTACTAAACTAAACTAATGCAACCGATATATAGGTATATGTTGTAATTTTTAAAAAGAAGATTGAACAATATGACAAAGCAAGGAAAAATATAAAACTACTATAAACATAGCTTGTTAAATTACTGACACTTTTTGTTCAAAAATCCACATGTATTCAAACTTAGATCAAATAATATGCATTAAAACTCTAGGTTGTAGCTCAAAAAGTGAAGCAAAATAAAATAAATATGTATTTAGATGACACATTTTATGGTATAAAGAATTCAAATAAAAAGATTTACGGTCAGGTTCTTAATTAGTTAGTAGTTTATGTGCATCTTTATCAGTTTTTAGAGATAGATTTTTGTGTTTCAAAGATGCATCTAAAATAATAAGAGCTGTAAAATGTACCTGCAAATATTTTGTATTCAATCAATACTTGTTGTTTCTTGCAGTTCTAAACCACATGAGATTAACTGTATTCATGTTGCTATCATCAAAACACAAAATGAGATTAATATGGTCAATTAAATCATTGTGGAGAAAAGGCTTGTTAATTCGGAGAAAAGGAAAAACTCTGGAGCTTATCTTATTAGCTTTTAAGCTAATGTTAGCTAATGTTGTATCTTGAGCAGGACACTATTTAGGACATTGGTTCCCAACCTGGGGATCCCTCAGAGGGCACAGGGGGTCAGCAAGGCCTTGTCGGTGCAGAGCCTGTTTGATTAATATTAAGGTCATGTCTAGTACTTGCAAAAAGGGGGTCTTCAAGGAAAATAGGTTGTGAACCACCACCTTAGTAAATAGGACTGCCTGCATGTGCACAAGGTCTTCACTCCACAGAGGCTGTCAAAATTAGATTTGCATGTGTGCAAAATATCATCACAGTTAGTTGATTATCTAAAGTCTGTTTGAGTAAAGAACATCAAACACTGCTGTTACCTTCAGAGAATGGCTGTCATGTGGACAAGTGGCCGTGACTTTTATGGAATTGTAGGAAAATAAAGATTTCTTAAAGGAGCGCATCTATAACTTCATCCAGAAAGTTGACTGATGCATTTTTAATTAAAATACCTCACAGGCTCATTTACTCTCCTCGGTGAGACTGATAAGGAGATGCAGGCTAGTGAATTATACATCATCCCTCTTTACTTACAAACTAAAGTACAAAAAAGAGGGAGCCACAATTTTCACTAGTAGAAATGCTTGTGTTTTTACACACTCATTTCTGCTTCCATTTCCTCAACATATCAATGTGATCCAGAGGGAGTTTAGATCCGTTTGGTCAAAAATTATGTATCAGAGAAATTTTGAGTGTAGAACCCCTACTTAACCAGCCCTGAGAATCTAGAATACCTCAGCTCAAGCTAATTAATATTTCCAGAAGAGCGCATAGAACAAGTCTTATGAACTGGTTCACAATACTGTGCACTGGTTTTGCATGTGGTAGACCAATTTAACATCTCACTTTATGTCTTCAAATGAATCCAGTTCTGCTTTAAGCTATTACTTCAGTTATAATGACTGACCTGACTTATAAACATATAATGGATCTTGCTAATACAGCATCATGTGGACTTTCTCTTTATCTTTAGTTTGGTTAAGTTTAATAAACTTATTCAGCTGTGTTTCAAGCCAGTTTGAGAAAAATCTAACCGTACTGGGTTTAGTTATTATCATTCGTATCTTGTTTACAATGTACAGGAGGAGCCTAGCACTCTGCTACCTCCCACCATCTATGACCCACTCTACCGCGGTCACAATTAACATTTCCACCCTGAGGGATGTGACATCAGTGTCAGGCCTCACTCTGATGCTGTGCTGAGTATCTGTTTTTCTTACAAGTAGACCTGAACCTAATTTGTGTATCTCGCGCTTGGCTAACCATAAAGCTTTGATGGTCATCCAAGTGTATTTTTGGAGTGGAGCAACACATCACAGAGGTATTTTTCTGCTGTTTGCATTGTAAAATGATGCAAATGGAGTGTTTGAATCCTAACAAGTCTGGTAATTTTCTGTACCTGTGATGATTTGGGAATTAGCTTGTTCTCTCATACTAATATCTCTGCAAGTTTTTCCTTTGGATTCATTAGGCCAACATTTGCTTAAAGCAGAAGCGTCTTTTTCTCTCAGTTAGTTATTGATCAGTCCAATGGGCTTAGCACCTTTGCACAGTCTTTTATAGAAATACAACAAATGCAACTTACTGTTAATCTGTTTCTCATAAATTTCAAAGTCTCACTTCAAAGACTTGATCTGTTTTATGCCAGTTTTATATAGCTTCATGTGTCTGACTTTAAATATGTGCAATGTTTGAATACTGTAAAACTGCCTCATGCTTTGTGATTATTATTCATTTTTATTATTTCATGTTATTATTCATCTTATCCCAGGATTAAAATGATTTACTGCTTAATGCAAACAAGGCTACAGTGGCTTAAAACCACAGGTAATCCAGTCCTATTGTGCTATACTGTTGTGTGTTACAGCTAGAAATGTCACGATTATAGCTTTTCTTGGTATGATTACTGTCAAAGAAAATAATCATGATTATTATGCCTTAATTTCACAAAACTATAAATATATTAATTTACATGAATGCTCCTTATATGTCTATAAATTTAAATTAAGACCTGAATAAAATATTTAGAAATACAGGAGGGAAAATAAAAGCCAGCTTTTGACATCCAGCTGCCATTTAACAGAATAGTTAAATAAAGCTGAAACAGTGAAAATAAACAAGGTCATATATCTGGAATTAAAACAGTTTCTTCCACAGCCCTTTGCACACTGATGACTAAAAGGCCTCAACCTCATGCTGGGTCCATTATGTTTCAACAGATAAACAACCCATCAAAAAAGACGTATTTCGGTTTCTCTCATATGTATGATGTAATGTTCAGTGAACACAGCTGAACTCGTCACGTTGTGATGTAAGTCCAGCTTGAGTTGTACCTGATCACAAAATGGCAACTGACATGATAACATTTCATTTCAATGTTATGTTAGGTAAACATTATCGTCATTTGACCCACTTACTAAATATTTACATTTACTTTAGTGTACAAAGTTGGTGGTTTTCCTGCAGGTGGTATAATGTATACAATGAGTTCCCTACTTTCACTGCTACTTTTTTGTGGCTGCTTTACAGGGTGGTGAGCGGTCCTCCATAATTTCACCATGGTCATTTTTTTTTCTATAACCCCAAAAATCTTATAAGGATAACTTAATCCATTTGTTTGGAATGAATAATTCTCCCTCTGTCATACTTTTCCACTCCGACATTCCTCTTCTGCAACTTGTGTGGAACAAAACAAAGCAACATGAGGATGTTGTGCAGCTTTGCTGTCGTTCAGTGCAGAAGTTGTGCTGAACTGCCAACGTGGTTCAGGTATCAGAAACTATAGTGAGGGATCTTTATGTTGCATTTATCGTTGCATTAACAACAGCCATAAAATGTAAAATCAAGCAATCCTGACATTCCTGGTTACAGGAGGGGGTTGTTTGTTTTTTTGTTGTTTTTTTTTGTTTGTTTGCTTGTTTTTTTTGTTTTGTTTTTTTTTGTATTTTATGTCTGCAAATAAGTATAATAAAAGATAAAATGACCAATATATGTATTTTTACAACTCAGAGCTTAACCCTTAAATACAGTTAGAATTGACCAGGACCTGACATTTTCTAATAGGGACTGTTTAGGCACAATTTTGAACATTAGATCTATTTAAAATGTCTAAGTAGTTTATCTCACAATAATAAATGTATGAATTATCCTAAATAAATGTTACCAGGTGTCTGTCTTTGTGCAAACCTGGGCTAATGTGATGGGAACAGACAGTTCTCGTGACAGAATCAGTGTCTTCCTTTGAACTCTGTCACCACTTCCCTCTATGCTAAATATAAACCAACATGATTTGTATAGTTTTACAGCTTCAAGATTCCTGAAAACACCCATTGCCTTTGATCTGGCCAACTATGGTAGATCTAAAATCCATCCAAAGAGACTTGAAACAGTTTTAGTGTGCAAAAATTTGTAGCACGTGAATGAAAGTGTTTTTTTGTTTTGTTTTTTTTTAGAAAAAATCATTTCAGGCTGACAGAATGTTGTTTAGGATAGTTTTACTACTGTTACATGTCAAAACAGATCAAATTTGACCCTGATAGTATCTAAGGTTAACACAAACAAAAGCAAAGAGGAGTGGATTGTCCTCTGACTGAAGGGCTCAGCTTATCAGCCTGTGGAAATAAGACACTCGACAACGAATCTTTCTGCCATCCGCATGCTTGAGAACCCTTGACTTCCTGCAAAAAGGGGGGAAAAGTGGGGGGTTCTTTTGTTTTATCTTTTTCCATGCAACAGAGAAATAGACTCTCCAATTCAAATAATTTGACAAAGCTGCAGTTGAGCATCTCTACATCACTGCCTGGCTTTCTGTGCTGTTGTCCACTCTGCTGTGTGGGTGTTTTGGCTGTGAGGTGTTTTTTGATGAAGTAGCTGCATAGAAGTGGGGCGGGAGAGGGAGTGGAGGGATTGCCATCAATCTTGCACAGCCAGACAACCATCTGCTCTCAAAAACACCAGCCCCCTCAATAGTTTGTCCCCCAAAACACTCACTGCACCGCCTCTGCATCTGGAGGAGAAACATGGGCCACACAGCGTAAACAAGCACTGTGACTGATTACAGTAGAGGAATTCTGAATAATGGCCACTCTATTATAAGTTTAACACAATCTTCTGTTGTGAATATTAGGTCCCATCATGCCATGCAAGCCTGTATGTGCAGTTCCTCTTTATTCTATGCAAAATTTCTGAATCACAACCACCAGGCTCAGTTTTACTTAATAAAAGCGAATGATGTCTACATAAATACTTAAGTCAAGCAGAACATTATTATGCATGATATTGCAGGTGTTGCTCAGGTGTTTTGGAGAGTTAAATCTTCTGGAAAAACATTGCTGTAACGTCCTCTTCCTTCTGGCTCAATAAAGCTGTTATCTTTCCGCTACTGGTGGGGTGCGAGCCAAGGGAGGGCGTCATCATCTTCCCTGCAGGCTTATGCAGCTCTAACAAAATGCAACTGAGCACCACTCTTCTTTTTCATATATATATATATATATAAGTCTTTCATTCTGTGTGAGTTTGTATTTGAAATCATTACACTTTCATGTGCTCCCTTTCCAAAGCAGCTAATGTGATTTTACAGCATAGTATACTTAACCATTTCTTTTTCTTTAAACTATGTACCTGATCATACGCATGCATTTGCATTTGCTTTCACACTCCTCGATCCACCCTGTCACACCCAATAGCTCACTGTGTCAGAATGTTATAAGTATGTTGGATCCTGAGTGGCTCTAAAAGATGCTCACAACTCTTTCATAATCTATAGTTAGTTTAGTAGTTCATGAGATATGTGTAGTAGATATTTTATAATGAGTTGTCATCGTGCAAGAAGATACTACAGATGGAAGAGTAAGCCTTAAAGATGGTCTGGTGGTCCTGACTTAGTAACACATTTGGGTCCATATTTCCCCATCAGCACTGAGCTAGTTCAGTTTGTTTTCTGCCTCTCTGCAATAACACACTGCTTTGGTTTTGTTTTGTTTTTTTGTTTTTTTCTTTTTTCTGGCTGCCACCTTAGAGGCAATCTGGTATCTGGCAGCTTAAACTGTTAACAAGAGGAAAACAATGATACACTGTCAAATCACAAACTAAAACAATGAAACAGTTCTTTAATCAGACCAGTAAGTTTCCTCATTTGACAAGCATCAAACAGGTGTATGGAGTTTGTTCATTCTGCAGTTTGGATGTAGCTTTCAAGTAGACAGAGGCGAACGTGCACGTATAACAGTGCGGTGTCTGGACAGAAAGCCTTTTTTTTTATTACTTACATCACCAACAGGAGTGATTTAACATAAACACAAGCTAGACCACTGTTGTCATAATTATGATTATATCCATGTGCAATCATAGAAGAGATTTATGATCTTTTCCCTTTGGTGATATGACTCAGTTCAGGAAGTTCAGTTTAATCTATAATAGGTACTTTTTCCCAAAACGTGGTAGTGTTACAGTTAATTATTAGAATGTCAGAAATAGTTTTATGTCCTGTAGTATATTATAGGGTAGTGCCTATGAGACATTACAGGAACTGTGCCGCATAAAAGTTAATTGTTTAAGCATATATTATGTGGTGATTTTTTATTGCCCTGACCTAACCCAAGCATGTATAACAATATAAACCCAAAACATGGAGGCTCAAAACTAACTTTTGGGACTGCAGACAATCTGTGGCTTGTAGTTTTTTAAAGTTAAAGCCAATCCGAAATTCCACAAGCCTTTTTTTTAAGGGGGAAAAAAGCCACATTATAGGTGCAACTGAATTAATTTAATTATACATGTTGCTTTAAACTGCCCTTATGATTTTTTTTCTATGAAAATAACCAACAATAACATTCTCTTTTCTAACAAGGAACACAGTAACTTTTGCTCTTAAAAGATTTTAAATTATCTAATTTAAAATTCAGCTTAGTACACATTTTATAACATTATTTAAAGGCCTCATCTTGTTTTTCTTTGTTGGCATTCTCCCATTCTTCTTTTCTGTAATTGTAACCAGCCTCGTTCTTCACACCGTTCAACCACCGCCTCATTTCAATTTTATCCTCCTACACATCACTTATGTCTCATCGTTCAGACAGTCGCACATAAATGACACCATGGATGCACCCAGTGGAAGTATGATAC
This sequence comes from Melanotaenia boesemani, assembly GCF_017639745.1. Taxonomy (NCBI): domain Eukaryota; kingdom Metazoa; phylum Chordata; class Actinopteri; order Atheriniformes; family Melanotaeniidae; genus Melanotaenia; species Melanotaenia boesemani. The sequence continues at coordinate 4,302,615 of NC_055696.1, forward strand.
ATCATGGAATAGTGTTAATGGGAAATGTAGTGATGGTACAGCCAAGACAAAAGGCCAAAATAATTTCCATCATTCATCACCTGCTAGTATGTTTTCATTTTATACCTGCTAAGATGAATCTGAACCCGGATTTGGCAGTTTGGTGAATGTTAATTTAGAGTCCTTAAAACATGCATTATGTTTATATTCTAATTTTAACCATTTGTGAGTAAAACTAAAGTAGAAAAGCAAACAGACTGTGGAAAATGTTGTTCTGATTAGTTGTTGAGAAAAGGGTTTGTTGCATTAGAATTAGAAGAGTAGCACCTCCATCTACCCCCTACTTCCTCCACTTAAGGCCAAAACTAAGAGTTAGAGATGGGTTACAAATTTGATAAATCAGTATGAATTTGTTCAAATTTAATTAATGCAATATCGAAACTCAGTGATTGATTTTTTTATACGTTTCCATTTCCAGTGACAACAGAGACCTCACTCTCACATGACTTACCGATGCTCTGCGAGATCTGGTGTCACATTAATATATCTGCACATGAATCAATATCAAATACGATTTAATTCAAATCAAATTGAATCAGGCTGTTGTGAATCGCATTGAATGAGTTCAGAAAATTAGTGGTTATTTTCAGCCCTAAGTATGTTGCCATTTAGCAAGATGTTGAATGTGTCATCTGTAGCAAGATATAGTGATGTTGAATCATAAAAGGTAACTTGAGGTGGAGGTGGGTTATAAAGCAGCTTAAAGAGAAAAAACTCAAAGTATGAAGGCAAGAACAATTTAAGTGGAACACTATGCGTAAAATTTACAAACCGAATGTGAAAAAGGGAAACATCCAAAGGGCCAGCTGATGTGTGGACTGAGCTTGAATACACCACCTACCTGAAATGACACCAGGCTTAATTTAATTAAGCACCACTTCAATTAACATCCTGATAACTAGAGGTACCCTTTAACAGTTTTACTCTCATAGAAGGTTGCCTTCAAGTCCAGAGAACAAATGCACAGGGAAGAGGATATGAAGATAAATTACCCTAATTATATAAGTGCTGTGAAGCAAAAGACCAGCTAAGATGGCCACCAGTAGAAGAAGTGCTAAAATCTCAAGTGAAATTCTAGATTCAATTGTCAGAACTTAATAAGGGTTTTTCCTGTACAATAATTATTTTCAAATTGCTTTCTGAAACTGCTGTTTCACTTTTTGCATTAACTTATTACTCACAAACAGTTATACCTTAGGCAAAAACATGCATGACAATAAAACAACAAAAATAATAACGTTACAAATGACACCTAATTAAGAAGATCAGACTGAATATGTGACTTGAACTTCAACGAACTCTCAGATAAAATTACAAAGCCGATCAACAATCAGACTTTGTAACGTTCCCATAGTAGTGATCCACTATTCACTTTAGTGCTTGTTTTTATTCTTGCTGTAAAGTACCATGTTAATATTAAACTGTGAAATTATCACTCTTTGACTGTTTTCTACTTCTCTCTGTGGCCTAAGCTATGACTGTGGGTGACTGGATATGCCCGTGGCCAGCCTGCACTTTGTGTCACAGACTGTGTGTGAGAGAAAAGTGATCAGAGTGATAGTGACTTCCACCATGATAAAACTGGGTCAATGTAACCCCCACCCCCTCCACCACAGGCAAAGCTGAAAAAAAGGGAAAAAAAAGATGAGGATACCATCACCAGACTATGTGCGTGGATATAAGCATGGGGACACTGGAGCGTGGTGCTCTTTCTCGAAGGGTTGGTAACTGTGTTGTGTTGGGATTAAAAGCATCCCGAGATTGTTTTGACATGTTCCTTCCTCCCCTGTAGTCTGTGGTTTGCGGAGTCATGTTTTAAACTGCCCCCATGTATTTTATCTCTACCCATTTTGTTTCTGTCAACCAGTGTTGTCACAAGTACATAGTCTTTTTATAGTGCTCTCCCACTCCTTTAGAGATTTCTAAAAAGTATGGCTTCAATGATGTAAGCTTAAGATTAAAATTCACCCTGACATATATTGTTATAAACAAATAAATGTGGTGTTTCTAATTTCTATCATTATTCCCTTTCAGTGCAATGTAAGCAAAGATAACTGAGTCTTGTTGAGGTCGTAGGGGCAAGTAGCTGTTTAATAGTTAAACGATAACATTTAAATAATGCTGTTGTGTCCAACTAAAATCAAATTTAAGTAGTTAATAAATAAATGTATTAAGAATTTTATATTTAATGTTAGCTGATTAAATAAGCAGCAAAGCTATGAGCCACATGCTAACGTTAGCATGCTAACATGTTCACACTTGTGTAGCTAGCATGCTGATGCAGTTATGTTCTGCTTCCATGTTTTCATTTACACTGAATGTAAATTACATTTGTTGGGAATGGTGGAAATTTCATATTTTACTAGAATTAAACACTGTTGGCGCCATGAATGTTTTCACAAATTGTATTAAAAATGAGTTGTCAGTTTTCTATTTAATCCTGGACCAAAATGCCAACTAAACCTTAAAATAATCCTGCCATCCTGAAATGTGTTTGCTGTTATAGTAGGTAAATGTAACATTTTTAGTTATCCAAAGTGTTTGGTTTTGATGTTAACCGGTCTTTAGGGTAAGTACTCCTTTCCCGAATCACCAGTTCACCCCAATAGTAATAGGAATCTATGCCAAGGTCCAGTATTTCTGGGTGCTATATTGCCCAGTTCAATATTCTATTTATATTCAACCCTCTTGTAGATTTCTAGTAAAATTTGACCCTTCTGAAGTTGAAATAAATCATGTGGCAGTCCATTTTAATGGGTAATTAATCCCTAAATCAATTTGTGGGACCAAGGACATTCCATAATCACTAGAGTACAGAAACTTGAACAACAAAACAGAAATTAAATACATTCTCCACAAACAAGTTGAACAAGTGTTTTCCATTTCCTTTACAATGGAAAAAAAAACCCACACACTCTTTTAAACAAAGCTCTGCACCCTACTAGCCAACATAAGCTTAATTCTAACATTAGCATGCTAGCATCTTACCAACAATAAAGTGGAAAGTGAAACACTTTATTGACCAACCAAACATTGCAAACTGACTGGAATAAATAAAACATATACCAGGGGGTGGATTTTCATCTTAAAATTAATGAAGCATTTTAATACATCATAATTGAGCATTTTAGAGCAGCCCAGTAATGACTATAGTATTTTGCAGGAACTTGTTATTTATAATATTAATCATAGTAAAAGTATCAAAGTAATTTAATAATACAAACACTTTATTTTCTAGTGCTTATATATTTAAGATACAATCAGATATCTATTTCTGCCGTATCATGATGTCAACATTTTCTCTCCAGCTTTGTTGTATTGTTGTGTGTGTGGTGACCTTCTGTTTATACCACGGCCTGGACAAATGCTTGTTTCTAAGTGGCCCAAAGGATTTGGTTAATTCGGTTTATACCAGAGGCAGGATGAACAGGATAAACAGGCCGAACGGATGGGGTCAGGAAGTGTTTCATTCAAATAATAACATAGCTTTCCAGCAGTAAATAGTCTTTAAAGTTAAGAATTCCTCTGAGTCATTATCTGTGAGTCAGTTTTGTTTTACTCTGACAATGCAGTGCGAAGACACCAATGCAAATAATTAAATTTTTTTACACAAGCTAACAAACAATAAACCGTCTACATCATACAATCATTTACACATACTGTGAATATTTATTTCTTTAATGTTGAAAATGTATCAATGCTTTATGATGTATATTCCTATTTTTACCATTAGCCATGACTTGGCTAGGCTTGTTATTTTATGTGAATGCATCTTGTTAAGAATGAGAACTTGTCAGAGGGATGAAGGTTGTTATGGCTCATTTGACGCAGCTTTTAGAACTGAGTTTTTAATAAGCCTCAATGCCATCAGGATTAGCCGTGACTATGGACTGCTAACAGCAAACAGGTACACTGCTGCACCTTCAGATATTACTGGGAATCTGTTTCAATTTCATAGTCAAATTCCTGTTACTACCGACAAGCATCAGCTGTCTGGCTATTGGCCGTGGTGTAAGCAGGCACAGAGTGTGAGGTAGATGTTTAAATGGATTCATCAAAAGTCATCACTGCTGTGATATCCATTCCAATGAAACATGCACCTCAGTGGGTACTGTCTTTGTAGAGTTTCTCCTTCTCTTGCAGCGAATGTAAAGGGGAAATGTGTGACACATGTCAAAGATTCAAACTAAGATGTTGCATTAGTGCTTGTTCTATATTAACACTTTGTATGTTTTGTGATGCAAGAGACACCCTGGAAGTGACTTGCAAAAATGTGCAAAACACAAGTTTGTTATAGCTCACAATGGTTAACTTTGTCTTCTTTTCTTAATATATTCACAATTTTGGCTTTCAACAAACATCTTCTACCTAACTTTGTATGAAAGAAGAAACTGTGAATATATTTGAGTTTGTTGTGAACATGTGTCATTATTCTTGAGGAGAATTTGGAGTTTACTTTGCATTTCAAAACTTATTGACTTCTTAAACAAAAGACGTTTGGTTAAAAAAAAAAAAAAACTATGCTCACAGTTATGCTGCAAAGCGGTGTCCATAACTTTTTATGAGCATGATCTGTTTGTATTTAAACTTGTGAAATGTAAAGTGTGCCCCATATTTCCAGTGTAACTGACTTTACTGTAATCTCCTGACTGCTCTCTTTCTGTCTCTCTTGTCTTCTTCATTGGACAGCTTTGCATAAACCCAGATGCCTCCCCTCCCTCTTGACGAGCGCATAGTGGTTATTCAGCGCCCTAAAAACTTAGCCCTATGTGAGGCTTCCCCACAAACCATCCCACAGCACTCCTCTCAGATAACAGCTTCTTCTAATGGACAAGTTCCCCATCCTACTCATCTCCACCGATCTCAGTCCCATTTTTATTCACCCTCTTGTAAATCTCTGAGTGTGGAATGCAAGCGCAGGTCCTCCCGAGTGCAGAAATTCAAGGGCGAGCAGCTTGGCATCCCAGAAGGTGTCAGACACATCCCGAGCCACTGCCATAGCAATGGCACAGTAACTCTTGGCCCACGGCTACCCTCCCATACGCATACTATTGATATCAAGGTGACAGTGGACAAAGGAGGACGGGGATCATTGAGCAACTCATTAGGGCGTTGTGGAAGTGTAAAAGGTGGGAGAGGGAAATGTGTGTCTTCCCAGCTGGATCAAGGACAGTGTGAGAGAAAAACTGGAAGTGCAGGGAGACCAGGTGGAGTTGAGCACAAGTCACAGCGAATTCGTCAGCTGTCATCGTCCCCTGGAGGGGTCTTGCAGTTTGTTCCCGCTCAGGCGCAGCAGCACAAGTTCAGAAGTGAAAAAGAGAAAGAAAACAGCAGTTTTCATAAAAGAAGTGATCAGGAATTTTCTTCTTTGGGTCACAAAAATAATTTCAAACTGGGAACTGTCCACCAAAGCCATAATAACCACAAATTGCCCTACCACCACAACTCCGTCCCTGTACCCCATGCTGCCATCCTAAACTCCAGCTATCCGTCATCCCCACCCTCCCAGTCCACCCATGTCCCAGTCTCATTTCAGCAGCTCAGCCAGCCTCACCCGCCTCGTTCAAGAGACCACCGCCCTCATATTCTTCATGGTCTTCCCCTGTCGCCTTGCTCCTCCCATGCAGGAGGTTTCCCCAGCCCTGATCACACCTGCACCATCGATTGTACGCACCCCTTCAGTTGCGGCTGTTGGAGGTTGGTAAGATGCAGGGGGTGTAAGGGGGATTCTTCTAGTTTCCAAGGAGGTGGAGGAAGCACTTCCACTTCATTTTCTTGTGGTCATGCTGGAGCAGTGAAGAGCAGAAGCAAAGAAATGGGCCTGAGAAATCTGGGTGGGTGTCTCTCTACCGCCTCCACCTCCAATACCTCGTCAACCAACAGCACTGCGTCTGACTGTCGGGGAAGCCTCTTAAAGCCTCTTCGTTGTGCCTCCTGCTCTGGTGAGGCTGGAAACTTTGAGAGTCCTGCTATTCTTCGCAAAAGACTAGTGGGAGGATGCCTTCCCTGTACTCCTTTATCCTCTTCGGCACCACTAAGGGCAATACAGAGCTGCGTGACAGGCTGCAATCCAAAAGCCTCTCAGACAGGCAGTTCCACCTGCAGCTACTGCAGCAGCGACCCCATAGTGGTGACATTCAACCCTCGTCGAGGCAAACCCCCAGGAAGAGGCATTGGGGCAACTCATCCAATGGCCATGTTCCAAGCTGATGATGATGACTACAGTGTGCGCACTATCTGGCCTGAAGAACTGGCCAAGAAGATGACACATTCTAAAGCCCAAAAGAACTGTGTCGGGATCGGGGTTGGCAAAACCTGTTCTGGCCAGGCTCAGAAAGGTAGTAATGGTACAGGCCTTGTCCTCTTGGACTGCCAAAACCTCCAGGAATATGCACAAACACATTTTACAGACCGTGCTGGCCGACGGCGGCTCCAGCAGGGTAAAATGGCCAGCCTTGATTTTGCCGGCTGCCGGTTGGGATCTGATTATGAAGACGGCCGCAATTCGCTGAAAAGGCTCTTGAATAAAGCAGATGATGTATGCATGAGCGATGGTCCTGAACAAGACGAAGATGCAGCATATCCTCGTTCCCCTTCTCCACGGTCGGTGTCCCCGCCATCACCTGTGTCCTTTTCCCCTCCACCGTCTGCCCCTAGCACACTCATTAAACCCAAACCCTGGCAGAGAGACAGGGAAGGAGGACACACTCTGCCATCAGCTCACTCCCTTCACCTGGCCCTGAACTCCCTGAACAGAGAACAAGATGAGGAGAACAACAGAAGTAAGAATATATTATAATTAATCTGACTGGAGCTGAAAAGAAACACATCATTAATGAAGTAAAAACTAACATAAACCTAGGACCATTTTAGTTATAAAGCCATTCAGTAACAATCATCAACCCATCATATATAAATGATGTTTGACAAACAAAAAACCCTGTTTGTCTGTGTTTGGAAAATGCTTTCAATTGTTGTCAAGTAACTTTATATAATTTTGTGTTCTGTGGTTTTAAGTGCTCACAGCGTAAACATCCACCCACCCTGTTCCCATCTCTTTACAGTGCGCCTCTCTCTGCCGCTCTCCTCGTCGTTGCCAGCTTCTCTGTCCGATGAAACTGTGATGACCCCTGATGCAGAGAATGCCGTCATCAGCCCGATCCTGCCCTTCCTGTTCCTGGGGAATGAGAGAGACGCCCAGGACCTAGACCTGTTGCTGCGTCTCAACATTGGCTATGTGGTGAATGTGACCACACACCTGCCCCTCTACCATGTCAACTCTGGCCTGCGCTACAAAAGGCTCCCAGCCACCGACAACAGCAAGCAAAACCTCCGACAGTATTTTGAGGAGGTTTTTGAGTTTATTGGTGAGAGCCCCACTGCTGATATACAGGTTTTCCATAAATATGCAAAACCAATCTGAAGGAGCCTTAAAAAAGCTGAAAAAAAATGAATGCAAGTTACTACAGACTTTTTTATGTGAATAAACTGTTGTGTAGTGTCAGCAGAAGATGACAGAATGTAGGTGACATTTCTCTTGGTTGTTATTCAAAAGAAGCAGTTTCATATTTGGAAATTACAGCTTTTCCCTCAAGGAGGAAAATATTTTAGTCTAGTGTCATTTTGCTGGAGATCACATTATCTTAAAATCCACAATCACCTCTTTTTTTTTTTTCTTATTCAAGATTAGCTGATTATTTTCACACCATCCTACAAATAGAGTAAGCAGTTCCCTAAGCTCAGCTTTTTCTCCTTCACTGATACACCCCACAAAATTCATCTGAGTATTTTTGTAGATGACAGGAGTCTAAGTTGTATTGGAAATCTGAGGTGTACAGCATGAAGAGAAATGGTGAGAGTGCAGTCCCCTGTGGGGCTCCCATGCTGCCGACCACCTTCTCAGAAACACAACCTCGTCACTTTCTCAAGCTGTGGTCTGTTTGTTCGGCAGTCATAAATACAGGCAGATGTTAAAGCAGCCACCTGTATTTTGTAATTTTGTGTAGCTTCTGGTCCAGAATGGATTGTGTTAAAACACTTTAGAAATCGAAGAACATGATTAGTCCCAATCCAATTTCAAACTGTAATGGGTTTTGAAAGGTTTTTGCTTACTTATTGGGATGTTCCGCAACTCTCAAGGACTTTCATGATGTGTGATTTTTGGGCAACTGGTCTGTAGTCATTTAATCATTTTCACAGCAAAGGAACTTTCTTTTTAGACTGATGTTGAAGAGGTGTTGTGGTATCCAACATAGTTGCTCTGCACAGGTTTTCAGAACCCAGAGGCTGATGCCATCTGGACCTGCAGCCTTCTTCCAGTTCAGTCTCCAGTTGCTTTTTCACCTGACTGCTTGAGACAGACAGGCTGGAGGGGGAGGCAGTGGCGGTCTGTGTTAAGATACACGACTGAGCTGCAGGGTAAAAGAGTGGAGGTGTGACAGGAAAGCTGTGGGCTTGTGGAAGCAGGGCGGGATGATACAAAGCGTTCTGAAATGAACCTGGATTTGCTGGGCTTATTTGCTCTGTTTGGGCTTCCATCAAGCTGTTCCCACTTTACCTTGAAACCTGTCGAACTTTTTAAAGTGAATTATATTTATATATTATTAACCTACATTTAGGATTCAGTAGGTTAGGCCAGCCCAGATTTGAGTCCAACCTGCAGCAAAATGAAGGAAATACCTCCAAAAATATTTGGGGGTGTTGTCCAAGTCTGATGCTTTTAATAATTACAACAGTTAGTCATGCGATCAGACATGTAGTTGGTCAGGTGATTTGATAGGTTGGCGCCTCCACTGCTGCTTGAAAAAAATTAAACCCTTCTCAACTTTCCACCTTAAGCTATAGTTGTAAAGCTAAGTAATGAACCCAGAATTCAATTTGGCAACTTAAGATGTAATTTTCTTTAAAGTGAATAAGAGGGGAGACTGTTGATATATGAAATTTGTCTGTGAATCTCATACAACAGTCTGGCCTCATCGAGTCAAACATGGATTTAGACATTCTTTGTTTTGGTTGTACAGTATATGGTCTTCATTATTTATGTAGAATCCAATGTTTATTGCTTAAAGTAAAATTTAATTAATCCGTGTGGTGTTCTCATCCACAGAGGAGGCATATCAGAGTGGACAGGGAGTGCTGGTACACTGCCAGGCAGGCGTGTCCCGTTCTGCTACCATTGTCATCGCCTACCTGATGAAGCACACCCTCATGACAATGACAGATGCCTACAAATACGTGAGGAGTCGTCGCCCAGTGGTGTCACCTAATCTTAACTTCATGGGCCAGCTTCTGGAGTTTGAGAGGGACCTCAACTCTGGGGTGACTCCCAGGATCTTGATGCCTAAACTTAACGGAGTGGAGACACAGGTGTGAAAGAGGTCAGGACTTCGGGAGTGTGTAGCATTACCATAGGAGAAGAAGACAAAGATGAGATAATACAATGACAGAAAGAGTGCAACACATTTTAAGAAAAGATATGATGAGACATATTACACCTGAAAAATGTTGTTTGGTAATTAATCCTCTTTTAATACTGTGAAACACAAGACAAAGGACTAAAAAGTTCATTTAAGTAGTTCATTCTTAGGTATGATCTTCATCCAGTATACTGTTTATAAGATAATGTGCCAATATTTTGTATAGCTCAAACTTCACACAAATATCTGTTTTCTTTTTCTCTGATACCTCTTTTTTTGTTTCCCTTGTTTACATTCACAGTCACACAGACAAAAGAAAAAGAATTTGTTGGCATAAATCATAGATGCATGCAGAACGGGAATGGAACTATGGAAATATCCATTATTACTCTTTCATTTACACTCTGATGTTTCCACCACATGTAGCAGCAAACAGGTCATCAGAACGCACTTTACTTCCCATGCATTCGTTTTATCATCACCCACTGATTTATCACAAAGATGAGAACGGACCTCAGTTACTGCTTTTGGTTTTATTTTCATTGTTTGTTTCCTGATTTGAGAATCGTGCAATAGATTAGCATGGACCTAGTAAGGAAACTCACAAAAGTGACTAAATGGTTTAATTTTGGTAAACTAGCCTGTATATTGGCCAAAGCAAGACACTACAGAGTCGTGGATTAAAAATGCAGGTTACACAATGAAATGAGCTCATTATGAAGGCATTTACTACTGAGCAGAAATCACAAATTAACTTTGTTTTTTTTTCCTCTTTTTTGTATATATATATATATATATATATATATATATATGCATTATAATTTCAGTACATTTGACCAGAAGTGTGGGTTAGCAGGCATTGTTCTGCTCTTTTTAATGTGCTTTAAAACCTCTCCAACTGTGCAGACATTGTGTTTCATGGTTATTTTTAAAAAACGTAACAAAGTTGATCTTTTGCACGAAGCAGCTAGTTCAATGCATGGACTGATATTCCCTATTTATAATTTAAAAGAACAGACGGTTGTTTGATTTTACATTAAGACCTTTAACATTCTACTGCTTAACCTCTCTGGTTGCTTAATAATTTTCTTGTATTAAGAAAAAGAAACAGACTGGTTTTGGCAGCTTGGAAGTGTTATTTCTAGAATGGGGCTAAATTCAATTTTAAAAACCAAATATACTTTGATTATTTAAAGGCTTTTGTGGAAGAGTTAAACAAGACCTAAGCATCATGGTCTTTTTCCATAGGGGATGATATTTAGGGACCCCCACCCCCTCAAAATTAGTTCTTTTGCCTTAAAGTCCATACTGACTTTCTAAACTCATTTTCTCATGACTATGCATTATCTTTCTAAAGGCAGTTTTTGTTGGATTATAAAACATTGCTCTATACACTGTGATACATTTTTCTGCGTTGTTGAGATTAAACTGTAAGCCCTGTTTCACACGCCTGAAACTGTAGCCCCCTGTCCAGCCATCCTGCAGGAAGATCAACTAAATATATAGCTGTGTGAAAGAGAAAGTATCAGGACATAATAAGTGGTCATCTGATTCTTACCAAAACTTAAAATAAGTTTTAAAAAAACACTAAGCTTCAGATAAACAGCAAATAAAATATTACGCTGTCAACATGCATCAAGCAGTGTGTTAAAAACAAAGATTCAAAAGTTATTAGAATCCGATTTTGAAGCAATAACTTGTGTTTTCAGGCTTTCACACTCTTCTTTATAATGTTGCGTCAGTTGATTGAGTTTTCAGGGATTTGTTGATGCTTTTAAGGTCCCACCACACCATTTCAATCAGACTGAGGTCTGGATTTTGACTGGACCATTGTATGTTATTTTCTTTTGTTTATTCTGTTGGAGATTTTCTGCTCAGCTTGGGATCATTGTACTGTTGTATGATCCAATTTCTGTTAAGCTTTACCTGTCATACAGATGGCCTCAGTTCTGACTCTACAATAATTTTGTATACAAACTCAGTGACTCATTGTGTTGAGGTGATTACAAAACAAGCCCATTTCATCAGCCTTCCACCTCCGTGCTTAACAGTTGGTATGAGGTGTTTTAGCTAATGTACTGCATTTGGCTTTTAAAAAAAATTTCCACTACAGTTGCTTTTGTCCAGAGGACATTGTTCCAGAAGACTTCTAACTTGTTTGGATGAAACCTAAGCTGTGTAGCAGTGTTTTGTTGTGATTAGAAGGTTTCCCCTGGCAACCATTCTAAATAAGATCAGACAACATTAAATTATGTCCTGATATAAGAAAAAAAAAACCTTGGAATTAAATTTCTTTTTCACATAACTATAAGTACATTAAGGAAGATTAAGAAAATTTCCCTTTAAAAGCATCTTAGTATACAAAATTACTTTCTTCACAAGTGGCTAATGAACCAGTTACTGTGTGTAGAGTACAGTCAGGATATTCAAAACATCACAGCCGATTAGAGCTGTTGTTTTCTAACCTGAAAGCTAAGGAGGACCTTACTTTGCAACCTTTCTACAGTAATATCATAAACACATTTTCAAACTACAGAGTAATTTTGCAAGTAGCAGTTTGAACAGGTTGAATTCTTTAAAGACAACAAGAGCTAATCTAACCCATCTCAACTAAACTGTGGTAGTTTTTGTTTAAAAATATGCTAATGAAGAGATGGCTGAAAGTGCAGGAATTTAGAGACTACTTTAGATATGTACACAAAAGATTACCGGACAACAAATGAGCTTAAAAACTCAAACAAATGGCGGTCATACTATGTATGTGTAGGAGTTGTTGGAGCCAACTCCTACACATACAAGCAGTTTTTTACAAGCAGTTTTTTCAACTTTTTCCTGAAATCCTGTAATATTTGTTGCCATTTACCACATTATGAGTTGTGATGAAGGAAATGCCCTGCGACAGTTTTCTAAAAACCAAAATGCCTTCAGTTTAGCCTTTTGTAACTTGGTCCTCAGCTGCTGTCAAGACTTGGTTAAATGTTGGGTTTATTTTCTGGCTGAATAACTTTGAAATAGGCTTTATATTTTTCTACAGTCAAAACGTCTTCATTATTTTGTCTATTTACTGCTTTTTTTATTATTACATGACTTTTTTTTCCCTTTGTTTTGTTTTTTTTTTAACATATGAGAAGCTGTCTGGACAGAATGATGCCCTCTCACTCTGCATTGACAGTTTGGATCTTCAGCTGTGCTTTGCAGTGCAGTCTTACACTCCCACTGTTATCAGACCTCGGTAAAAAGAGGTCCACATGTCGCACTCCTGTTTTTACCTCTTGCTTCTCTTTCAGCTGGGGATACATCAGCCAAACGCGCTGTCTGCCCCTCCCGTCTCTCCGGCGCAGCAGAAGGTGTAATGTTAACCTTTGAGGAGGGCCTGGTTGCTAGTGCTTCTTTGTGTTTTTTTGTTTTTTTTATACAGACTTTATATGCAAAATGGCTGCCGGAGCAATTTCTTAAATGCCGTGCTGTGTGGACTTGCTGAGTAGTTGAGTTATTGCTGACCTCAGATGTTTGTACTTGAGAGACACTTTGAAGGAAATTCTCTTTAATTCATATGCGTTTTAGGGCCAATATGTGTCAGTGTGTATGTGTGTGTGTCTGTACAAATCTTCTGTTTGTGTGTTATTAGTTGCTGTATGTATGATAACTTTTTGGGAACATTGTATATCCATCCATTGCTTACTTGTGGGAACTTATTTATTCCTGTTTGTATTTTACTGCTAATTTTTAACATTGTGTTATTTCCTCTACCAAATATTGAATTTAAAGATACTCATTCAAAGGAATGATGATGATGATGATGAAAAAAAGCAGACCACCTCCTTCCTTGTTTATGGGGGTAAGAACTCTTCAGGTATGACTATCATAGTAATGCTGTGCTGTCGCTTCTTCTTGCCTCCTCCAGAGACCCAAAACTCATGTTATCTAACCTGTGATGCTCTTCTGCCACCTCCTTCCTTTTCATAATGGATTGTTTCTCTTAAGCAAATGTAATATTTTCATATTGTAATATCTGGTCCTTGTATTTAGACATTTTTACCTTCATGTACCGACTATACTCATCATAATTCTTTGAGGTGCACTGTGACGAATACAATGCTGCTATATCACAAACACTTTGATTCTGTCCATCCTGTTTAGTGGATGGAAAATGCTGAGTAATGTTAAATGTGACGGAAAGTGGGCTTGAGTACTGAGGTTGTGCTTAAATTCAACTCATTGTGCAGCCTCGGTGCAATTTGTTCATCTCAGAGTGCACACCCATAGGATGTAACTGTCCCTGTTTGTCTTCCTTTACAAGAACGACGAAGAAAAGAGAGTAAAGTGTAGCTGTTAAGGATTTATAAAAGATTATCTTATTGCCATTGACCTTAGCAAATATTGTTTATGGTGACTTTTTTTTTTAATTTAGTGACTTAATTGACTGACTTTAGTTAATGAAAAAAATGCCTAAACACTGTTTAACAATCAAAAACTGACAAGAAATGTTGAATCAAATATGTATTGTCCTAAAAATAGTCATCAGGAGGCCAATTTTAGGCTTTTATTATTTTATTATTTTATTATTTGGCACCTCTATAAGGCTGGAACTTGTCAATCCAGCTAAAACTTTTCCTTTAGGGATTTATTTTAAATCAATGCTATGACTGCTGCTTTGAAATATCTTAGACATTCATGGTGAGCAGAGGGCACCTCATATGGTGCCTTATTATTATTATTAACTCATTATTCCTCTAGCTTGTATTGGAGATGTTAAACACGTGTGAAACAGCAGCTTGTCAGCGTTATCATTGTGAGCAGGTTAGCTTTTAACACCAATGTGCTTCCACTGCCAGGACGTTTGTGGATTACTAGTCTTGTTTTTGTCAAATGTAGAAAAAGTGCACATAACCAGAATTACAAAGGTACCTTGTGTTTCTGTCAAGTATTTTATGATGTGAATACAAGTTTCCCTGTGGTAAAAATCTACCTACTGCATTTCAGTGGCAAGATTTTTGCTCTGGTAGATAAAACTATTTACAGGCAAACATGGAGTCTGGATAGCAAAAATATTAAACATCACCTTAATATTTACGCAGCCTTTGGGTATAATGTTAATTTCATTTACACATTTTCTGCAGATTATTTAAATGACTGTAGAATTTATCTTTTGGTTGCTGTATGAAATATTAATGAAAGGGTAAAACTGCTACACAGCATCTAAAGTGATGCCTTCAGATGTTTTATTTTGCTGGATCAAGAGGTAAAAATATAAAAGATATTCTGATCAGGATAATAAATGGCAAAAAAAAAAGCAAAAACAGTCTATCCTGACATTTCTGAAGGTATAAAATGGTAACTGAAAAACGATTAAATTGTTATTTTGTCCCTAAGCAGCATGCGTTGTTGATTTGATGTTATGGTGTAAGGACTTGTAAAATAGACCATGTTGACATAATGAATACAAAATAACAAATATACCTATTACATCAAAAACGCGAAATTATCCAAATGCTTTTGAAAGATGAATTACCTGCCTTCTGCATTTCGTGCTCTCTTTTGAGGAAAACTGCCTAAAGTTTCTGAATATTTGCAGTTTAAAATAGGCCTGAACCTGCTCTCATTTGCTTCCGTGTACAATAATAAGTTGTTGCCATACAAGTGCTTTCGGGCTTGTAAATTTTGAGAATCTTGAGATCTCAGAAATAGTCCAAAAATGCATCTAGAATTCAGTGTAGCACAATAATATATGCAAGAAGTCAAAAGGAGTTTTGCTGAAATATTCTTCAAAGAATCTGTAGCTTGAGAGTGTCAGGATTACAACTTTGAATAAAAAAGCCTTCCACTTATTTAGGATTTCTCAGAGGAATGAAGTTGGGAATTTTGAAGTTTACAAAGAAAGCAACAGAAATGATTCTGACATGTTTTAAAAAAGGATGTAAATGATCAGAAAAATGATGTGTGGTTGCTTTAGATTAGTTTGTATTTCAGCCTCGTGTCTTACTCCCATCCGTGCAGAGCAGTGCTGCAACATGCAAGCTGCATTAGGAGGTTGGGAAAAACAAGACAAAGTATTTCATTAATGTGCCGTCACTTCAGACACGTACGTTGGATTCTGTTTATTACATTTTCAGGATCATTAATTAATGTGGTTCCTGTGTTGGTTACATGAATGAAGATTTTCCCATCAAGTGTTTTAATGGCTGTCTTGTCTCTTACGTTGGTTATAGCTGGATATTATAATGTTATCATAATAGCATCCTAACATGTGCAGTACAAAACCTGATGGCTGGATAGTGAAGTTGTTCTCTATGTTCATTTTTAGTAAACACACTGGAACTGACTTTTCATAATAAAACAAGATTGAGAAACAGCCATTGCTGGAGTGTGTCTTGGTTTCTATTTTTATTTTATTTTATGACTAAAAGCTTTGGCGGGTTCACACACGCAATCAAACCGTGCTCTGCAATAGGCTGACATTTGCTCTGTCGACTGATCCCTGGCACTGTCTGAATGAAGCCAGTAGTGTCTGTTTGGAAAGTATTGACCAGTATGTTACTGTCAATATGAACAGCCAATTGCAATTGATGACTCAGATGATCATATATACTCTGTTCCTCATCATTACATAAGACTGGTTTGGGATTCATAGCAATGTGATAAAGCACCCAAGGGCAGATCAATTACTGATAGAGGGTTTAAAGCAACCTCAGTATTAGCCTGCTGTAACTTCACATAGCTCTGTTGTACTAAATGTGCTTTCCTGTGAGCGGCAACTTTTTATTTCAAGACAAGAGTTTCTTTTTCTGAATTATGTTAAATTTTTATTCTGATTTTCCACAATGCAACTTTTGCAACTTAGAATTGGTAAATTGCTGATTATAAAAACATTCAGGTTCCCTTTAGTAATAATAATAACAAAACAAATCTTTAATTAATTTACCACTGTCAATGATAGTTTACAACAAGAAAAGGAAAAATGAAGTAAAAAAACTGTAAAACATGATAAACTTATAAAAACAGACAAAATATTGCACTTGAAGAATATTGCACAGTATACAGAGGCTTGCTCAGCAGCTGTCCTTTTCTTGACGCCTGGGAACTTCAGAAGACAAATCCCCTGAACACAATGACCGTGAAGGTACATGTCGCCTCACAAGGTCAGTTAAGTATCTTGTTTCACTGCCATTTATTAATTTATATCAATAGCAGAACTTTAAAATCTTTTCAGACCTGAACGGTAGCCAACAAAAAGAGGCACGCAGAGCAATAACATCATCATATATAAATGAACCAGTCATTTGCTCAGACAGTCAGAATAACTACCCTTATCTTGTTTTACTGTTTTCCTTGTTGAGTTCAGTAATGGAAAATATGCAGATAATCAACTTTGTCATCAGCATTGCAATGGAAGTTAATGTCAAAGGACCCACAGGACCCTGATCTGACCAAGCAGAGCAACAGTGGAAACATCGGGTGACAAATGACAGCTGCTTGTTGAATTAACCACTGAAAAGCCTGATCTGAGATGCCAAAGTTCGTCAGCCTGTCCATGAATATACGTATCATGTCCAAGTATCTATGGTCCCCCATCACCTCCACCACATCTGGAACCATTCCTTTTCAATTTATTCCTATTCATCCTGAAAATTTTCCATCTCTTTAGTTTTGTTCAGTTTTCAGATGTTTTAAATGTGAAAACAGGAAACAGCTCCTGACTATATTACTCAGTAGAAATCATGTTTTCATTCCAAAGCTCTGTTGGAATAAATTTACTTCCCAGCTCATGGACCATCAGTTGTCACCTTTGGTATAGTATGAAGTGCTCTGATGTCACTGATTAATTCTCTAAGCTGGACTTATAAATAAAAATGGTCAAATGCCATCATCAGCCTGCTCGATGATCAAATAGAAGGGATGTTACAGGATAACTCATCGGCCAATGGTGCATGACAGCCTGCAGCATGAAACTCAGAGGTTATTATAGAGAATGTTTGTTTCAAGGTCTGCATAGGCCACGCTTGATATTCTGAACAATATTTAGATGCAGTGCCTCTTAGAAAGCCTCAGGTCACTCATCATTAAAGCTCCCAAAGACAATGCATAAAGCACTTTGTTTGTCAACATCAGTGCAGCAGCTACTGTTAAACCGAAACACACACAGCATTTCTGTCTGTTAGCCACCGAGTCTCATCCTGGAATCAATGGCCCAAATGGCTTAAAATGAAAATCTTTCACCAACATTGTTTCAATATTTATCGACATCAACCTCGAGGCAGAGAACTGCGTGCTGCATGGATTCAAATAAAAAAAAGTCAAACACATTGACCAGGTTCTACCAGGCTTGTCTCAAATGACTGTATTTGGAAATGCTGTGATGATCTGACCTGAGCTGCACAGGTGGATCTCATTCTGACTTATATACTTTATAATCATTATGTACATTTGTAAGATTTTAATTTTAAGTATGTGTTTGTTTGTTTTTTGTCTAGTTTTGTTTTTTTTTAATTGTTAAACTTGACATGACTGTCACAGGGAAGGCAAGAGACAGGTTGTTTCTCAGTTTTATCTCCAGACTCTGAGGTCCCGGTGTGCCACGGCAGTAATTAAGTTTAACTTAATTAGGATCTTTTCATTAAGTAAAAAGTAATCCAAGAAAAATTAATTAATTTTGATATTCATCACACACTAGATGACAGTGATATAATTTATTTTACTTTTAATGGAAATCTTAACTGGATTTTTCTAATCTGAACAATAATTAGCTACACATAACTTACCAGTGTCATGTTTTACCACTTTGTACTGCAACACTATTATGGCAACATATTAATTATCACCCTCAGTAATTAAAACAGAGAATCACCTGCAGAGATGAAAGAAGAGCTGTAGTTGACCATCTGGTCAGCATTTTGGAGATTAATCCTTACAGCCATGTCCTGGTTTTGTACCTGCTGCTTCTGTTTCTCAGAGTTTGTGCCAGTATATTAAAAAATAAGCACACATTCACAGTATGAAAACTGGACACAGAAATTACACGCTATGTTCTCAGGTCCCTGCAGAATGAAAATGTAGGTTCAGATCCCAGATGCCTTGCTTGAAACCAGCGTGTGGTTTGCTGAAGTTGCAGATAATGCAAGGTTTATAACATATTTAATATACTCACTTGCACATCAAATCAAGCTGTTTTGTTTAAAAAATTGTGAAAGGGCATTTATGGCAAAAATAATTATATCTACCTTCTTGGATGTGTTGCTGTTTGCCTCAAAAAGAAATTAAAGAGCACTTGATTCACAAAGGTTTTATTCCTGGCTACCCTTCATATTGAGCCTGACAACTGCCCTCTCTTCTGTTTCTGCCAATAAAACAGTTATGAGACTTTGATTATTTCATTCTATAGATATAAATATTTATTTATTTTATTATTTTATTTTTTTTACCTGAAAGGATGTTGGGGATAAGGGTGGGGGATCATCTTCTCCAACTGGTTCAATATCAGGTAGCTTCTGATGCCAGAATCATCCAGCAGATGGAGCCCTAAAACTGCAACCGCAGCTCTTGTTTAAATCCACTGCTATTTGCTAATAGTAACTAAAATTACTATTAATAACTAATACTAATAGCAGTCATTTTTGTATTATAAAGAGCACTGAAATCCAACTAAAAGTAGCTCTTAACTCTCCAGATGATATTCATTGGTAAGATTCGGACCTTTTAATTTGCATCTCAAACATGTACAAACAAAAGCATGTTGTCTTTTTTTTATGTGTATAACTGTTTGAATGTTTTTTTTTCTTGTTTTTATTTGGGGATAGGCTGAGCCAATGAATAAAATGAACCACCCTCTGTATCTTGGCTGCCATGCACTTTTTATTGTCTTGTGGTCATTGCTTTCAGAAACCACCAACATTTCTGCCAAATTGTAAAAACAGGAAATATGTAAGGAGTAATGAACAGCTATTTAATTTTCAGGGTACATTCCTTTTGGAGGGGAGCGGAAATCAAGTGCGCTTTAATTTCTTTTTGAAGCAAACAGCAACACATCCAAGGTGGTAGATTTTTTTTTTTTTTTTTTCAAAAATGCCCTTTCACACATTTATGAATGAATGAATGAATAATTGTGAGTCAGATTGAACAAAAGGTAGGGAAGGAACAACTACTACAGTTTACTTCATTGCAACCTTAGTGTGGCCGTATACATCTCAAATTGATAACTTTTTCTTTATTTGGGTGACAGCTCCACCCCTTCTTATTAGACCACGGATGTAAATAATCTTCCTATATATGGGTTCCTAATTGCTTTTTTTTAAATAACGGACAAATTTTAAATATTTATTTTACTCAACTAAAGACATGGAAATAAACCTAAAACATTGCTAATATAATTGTTCAAAACATGCACATGTTAAGTCTAAATTTCACATCCAAGAATATAAATATAAATATAAAATCTATATTTTAAATTTAATTATTATATCTAAAATATGTTAAATGTTAAATCTAGATTTAAATGCTATTTGTTAAATCTAGATGTTATATCTAAATCAGATTTTTTTCTATTCACTATTTAAATGTTTACATTTGGCACCTTATAGGTATCATGTGATATATTTAGGTCATTTTAGTTGCTGTTGATTTCCTTGCGTTGTTTCAATTAAATAAACATCTAAAATAGAAATACAAACAAATTAGTGGCCATGGTCGTGGTAAAAGCTAAAGTTGCCAAAGTACGGCAAGTACGAGGGACAAACAGCAGGACTGAGAAACGCCCCTTTTTAACGGAGACTGTGAAATGAGGAAGATATCCCACCGTCTTACAACAGAAGTACGAGAGAGCAACACAGGGCCATTAGCTGAAGTAACAATAGCTTAGCAAAGATGGCGTCGCGCACTTTTCAAGGCATCCGTAGTCCTGTTCTCGCTTGTAATTCTTTCTGCTGGAGCGCTCAGCTATCTTTTCATGACAAAATCGCTCTTGAACAATGAAATATCTTGATTGTCTTGAAATATCTTGAATGAAATGTCTTCCTAATATTTGAAATACCAGACGTTGTTTTCGAAGGCGACGTGCCTCCGGAGATCTGCCCTCCACAGGGTATTTGGTCTGAGAGCGTCATAAAACACGATCTATCGACAAAATGCATTCGGTCTTCCATTTTATTTTTATTTTATCATGTTAATATCCATAAAACCAAACATCCCTGTTATTATTAGGCTATGCCCATTTAAATATCTGTCAAAATCTTCACATTTTAAATGTGATGTAAACCACTTAACCAGACTGCAGCAGTCCCCATAGCAACAGAGGAGAGGGTGAGCATCCTAAAGCCACATGCACTTCATGATTCAGGCCATCCTGAGATGTAATTAATGTTCCATTACTGAAAAATCTAACAATACCACAACATATACGATCCTTCTTTATTTAAAAGACTGAAACTAGAGAAATTTAAGATGGCCCAAATTTCCTAAGCACAGATATGGTACAATCCACCCACATATGAAAATCTTCACTAATGGCTTCCCCCTCCCTCTGTGTGGCAGGTACCACTCACTGCCGAGGGGGTGATCCCATCCATCCACCACAGTTTTAGTGCTCATTGTGGTAGAATTGCAGTGCACTGGACTGTACAGAGCAGGGTACCATCCAGGCTGTTGACTGTGTGGGGTGGGGTCCGGCTACATTGATACCACAAAACATAAGCTCACAGAGGGATACAGAGAGGTGGAAAAAGACAGGAAAAATAAGAGAGAAGAGGGGGGAAGATTGAATCTGAAGAGGAATATAATACGGGTAAGGAGAAAAGAGGGTGGATGAATGAAGAGGGAAGAAGACAATGGGGAAAGGTCCAGAATGGCTGAAACAGATTCGCTCCTCTGCTGCTCTGCTTTTTTTTTCTTCCCTGTTGACAATCCATCTGTTTTGATTCCTTTTCCATCTGTGTCACTTTTATTTAATTTTTTTATTCAGTCATGTGCATGTAATGATATTATACATGTCTGAATGCATGGAAATGGTTGTTTATTTTTATATATGATATTTCTGTGGCTTTTCTAGCTCACAGTGGGGAAAATCAGTGGGCCATAGACCACTTGGCCCAGTTTTTCAGTCTTTCATTTACCCTTTTATATATAGCCTTTGTTCTCATATTATATGACATATAATATAGCAGCTGTGCTTACGCTATGACAAAATACTGGCATGTCAAGTCTTTATCACTAAAAGACTGTGTGGATCCCTGCTTGCTTTGCAATCAAAGCTGCTAAAATGAGTAAATCAGCAATGAAATACTATTAATTTTAGATTAGCCCATGCCAAATATTACCTCAAAGTATAATACAGTACATTTGACTTTACACTTGTGGTTCTCATATATAGTACACTTGATTAGCTAGCTAAAAAGCTAATCTACCATCGATAAACCTAAGTATGCTGGACTGATGATTTCACAGCCAGCAGAGCAATAAAAAAACAATTCAATGAAAACATTTTTTAAAAGAAATGGACGAATATATAAGACTGTTGAGGTTGCTGTATTTCTGGTCAGGATGAAAGGAGATACCCCAGTGAACAGCACCATGAGTGTCGGACAAGCCAGGAAACTGGTGGAACAACTGAAGATTGAGGCTAGTTTCTGCAGGATAAAGGTAAGAAAAGACAAACTCTTACATTAAAAGATTACAGATTTGTCCAATATAAGGGCCACTTTTTCTTAATTTTTTTTTTTAAAAACTGGACCCAATACACGAACTTTATCTGTGCACAATTCTTTTTTCAGTGAGTTCTATTTACATTTCACGTGTAAAAGATCCTTTAGCCAAACATGCAACCTGCAAATGCATGCTCCACTCGGTAACTTTTACTCATCTGTAAGGAGATGAGCCACCACCTAGGGGACAGGGTCATTCCAAGTGCCAATTAAATTTTAGCAGGGATCAATGGCTCCCTGGCCCTGCACCTGGATCAATTCATTAACTCCTCAAACACCGAATTTGTATCACCAGAATACTTTAAATAATCCTTCGACACGAAGGTGATTAGGAACAACAGTTAACAGTGACCTTCTCAAATGCACCCCAAGTCAGTGCTTCCCACTGGAAGGGTTCCAAATGGTGGCCTCACTGAAACGCCTCATGGAATCACACACCCTGCAGAGGTGTTTCTTTAAAAGGGACAATCCATGAGGTGAAAATTAAATAGGGGACAAACGGATATGTAATGCAAATGTTCAACATGTTATAGAGATATATTTCAGCTGCTGTCTCATTTTCAGACAGGCAAAGTGCAGGCTGTTCTCTGAAATGTCAGATTTAGTCAAATAAAAACATATTCATTTGCATTAAGCCTGAAGATTTAAATTAGAAACCCCAAACATGTCCATTTACCAAATGGACATGTCTTTGGCTTTAACAAATCAAATCATGTTCTTGTGTCTGTAAATATGAGCTAAAAGTGAAATACACATACTATTTACTAAACTAAAAGTTTAGTAAGTAGTATGTGGAATAAGCTAATGTGGGCTTTTACATGGAGCTTTTATTTTATTCCAAAATGTTATAATTACACAATATGTGCAATTACATGGATGGACCTTAGATGGAAAAGACCGAATGAGTACATTTTCTCTAACAATTATTAACCAAAAGATACAAGGGAAAAAATAAAGAAAGCATAGTGTTTAGAGAGAGGATGGATGGGGTTAAGAGTTGTCACTGAGTCTGCCAGAAAAAACAGGAGTTATACAGAGTTCATATAACTCTGAAAATTGGACTTCAGAGTGTGCACTTAAATAGCATAACACACAATACAACCCACACCTGAGCATTTAGATTTAAATGTGGGTGAAGTTCACATTGTAGATGCTCTTTTAAGAAATGTCTCCAATCTTAGCTCAAATTCTGACTGCAGATTTTTTGTGCTTATAAATATTAGCATGTCATGATCTGCTTGAAATAACTTCATCTTCCCCTCCAGGTATCAAAGGCAGCAGCCGACCTGATGGCGTACTGCGACGCACACGTCTGCGATGACCCCCTCATCACCCCTGTGCCCACCTCAGAAAACCCTTTCAGGGAGAAGAAGTTCTTCTGCGCTCTGCTTTGAGACAAATCAGGGATTGTTGTGATTCAAAGTACAACTGTACAGTATGTACATGTATGTACAGTGTGTACATGTACTTCCAATCTAAATGAGACATTAATGTACTATAGTAATCTTGCAAAAAGCTGCCGATGTACAGTACATAATCAATCCTCAGCTAAATTCTCAAACTGCTACCTGAGTTAAGAGGGATAATTTGAGACAAAACTTACTAAGATTTCATTGATAAAGAGTTGGGAAATTCATAATGAAGTTAAAAAAAATTTAGGAGGAAAATAGCATATCATCCAACTCAAACCACATACATCTCATGATTCAAGATACAAGTAACTGCCGAAGAGGACAACGGTAATCGTCAAGTGTCTTAAGAGGATAAAATTCCAGCAGCCACAAGAAAAGACCCCTCTGGATGCTGCATTTGAATTTTTAAGCAGGGACCCTACGATTCCATCTCAGACGCTGACATGCCCAGTTACACCTATATAAACTACCCATACGCTGAGATCTGGCAAACAAGAAACAAATGTTAGATTTGATTATTTTCCATATGGAAATTACTTTATTCTTTTAGAGTAACAGCTAACAATTCACAGGTTATTTTGTTCTGATAACATTTAGAGCTGCTTTCCATCCATATTTTATTGTATCCTCCATTCACTGGTGTCTTGGCAGTTACTTGTATTTACCAAGAAGCCTGAATTTCAACATATGACTGATTTCTTTCAAGGTTCTATTAAGATTTAATAATTTGCTCATTTCTATACTGTTGCTGTAGTGTGGATGTGGAAGTGTGTATGTATGCATAGGTGCTACTGTGAAACTTAAGCAACAATTCTGAGCATCTGATCACTGTAAAATCAAGATTTTGTAGTTCAATAGCACACAGAACCCCAAACAACACATTCCAAGGTTAGAGACATATATATATACATATATGTGTATATATATATATATATATATATATACATAAATAAATCAAAGCCATTGCAGCATAATCAGCTATTTGGTTGTTAATCCGCCATGTGGATAATTTTTGTATTTCTTTGAGGCAAAGTTATAATGTACTTTTACAAACAGGTGTACATCGCCATTTCAAATGTCTCAATCTGAGTTTCTTCAGGAAAGTGGTCCTTTAGTGGTTTCCTGAGAACTCAAGCAACCAGTCTTTACCAGTGTCTACATCTATGGGAGAGGTTCATAGTTATAAATCACATTCAAAGAATTTATTCTATCAGTATTTAACATGACTAAACTTTTGCAAACCCCAGTTCTGGACCTTAAATTTAAAAATTATAGATTTTAAGTACCTTTCAAAAATCTGAATTTGGAGCTTTGGCCGAAGAAGTAACCATGGAATATACAGCACTGAAATAAAACCTCCTGCCATCAAAAGGTTTTCTGTCTCTTGTGGTTTTATTTGTGAAAAACTGGAGCATGTAAAAAGACAACAAGTAGGGCACTTGACTTTAATTGTTTTATAATAAAAGCAATATAAAACCTGGAAGGTTTTCAGTCACGTGAAAACACACGGCCAGTGTTTTAACAAAGAACATCATGATTACACCTTCAAACAGCTGTGACTAGAGGATATAAGTGCTGATTGATATGAATTTAAGATTATGTGATGCAGAATGAGCATGCACTTCTGTGGATTTTATATCATATCAGACTTAAATGTTTGCAGCAGCATGCATTAAGGCATCTCATGTTTTCAAAAACATCTCAAGACAACATCAAGCTCAGCTATGAAGATCAAAAATCTGGGAATGATTTTATCTTCATTTAAAGCCACTTCAAACAAAAATGCAATAAACTCCTAATTTAGGTTATAGGTTTATTGAGACTATCTAGGTTTGCTGTATCTTTATTTATATGCATTTCCATCTTCAGGTCCGAACAGACTAAAGAGCAGCTCAGATGTGGCATGTGGCCATGCTGCTTGTTCATTTTCAGTATCAAAAGTTAAAACAACAGCTTTTATACAAACAGTTCTACGTCATCTGCATTCCTGCAAAGATCAGTGTTGAGTCGGTTCAGGATTAATTCACATTTCACACCAATCCGCTGCATCCTCTGCAAAACACTTCTGACAGTTCACCTCCATAAAAATATTTAGAAAGTTTGTGGTGGGTCTACAGCACGTGGTAATTGAATTGCAATGTGGTTTAAGATTAAAAAAAAAAAAAAAGGCTTAAATCCATTTTCTAAAAGGTAAAAGGTTTAAAACACAAACTATATTGTTAAGATTAAAGAAGGCATATTTTCAGTACATTACAAACTGTAGCTGAACCATACAGTGAAAATTTAGTCTTGAAGAACATTACATTCCAATTGTTCAGGGAAAAATGAACATACCAGTAATGAAACTGAGCAGTGTACATTGAAGTTTCAGCTGCATGCTCATCAACAGATTTTTCCTCACAGAAGACAATTGACTTTAAGCACAGGTATAATAACATCAATAAAGCTACATTAAATTCAACTCCAAGCTGTTTATATGAACAGTGTTAGCTTTAACTTCTAACATGGGTCAAAATGTTGGGATAAAATGGTTATTGACAATGAACAGATAGTATTGACTTTTAGAATTATCACATCTTGCAACTATCTTCTGCACAACTTTTAAATTTAATAATAAATCAATAAAATAATGCATCTTAATTTGGACCTATTCAGGCTTACTAGAGAACAGCATGTGCCAGTCAACCTAATTAGTGTAATTTATGAAGATCACACACATGTTGCAGCTGAAATTAATCCAGATCACAGAAGAGGAAACACACATTTTAAACTTTGGGTGTAGAAAACAGTGGTTGTACAATGTTTATAAGAAAGCGTCGCACCATTCTTTGAGACAGCCATAGCAGTCACCTTGCTGTTTGGCATTTGCACCACAGGTATCTTTCAACCAGTCTCGGAAAAGCTCCTCATCTTTCTTGAGCACAAGAAACTGCCCGAGGACAACATATGCCTGCGGAGGTAGAGATGAAAACACAACAGAAAAATTCAACACACGGGTGTGACAAGCCTGTCGTTGAGCAAGTGAACGTGGTACATTCAGAATATTTTTTTAACTGTGCCTCTGTTGATATAATTTCACAAATATATATATATTAAAAAAATAAATAAATGTCTTTACTTGGCAGGGAAAATTGTGATTAGTCAAATTATTACTTAACTAAAAATTATTTAATTTAACTTGTTAAATAATTGCACATCACTACCTTATCAAAACCCTTTTCCTCCAGCCTTTTTCCAAGGACCTCTCCAATGCCAGCAAGAGCCATCACAGGTTTCTCACCCATGGGCTCAGCCACAAAGTCTTTATGTTTTTGGGATGTTGACGACATGGCTGCAACCCAAAAGCTGATCTATAACACAAACACTGTAATTGAGATTAGACTAGAGAAAGACATTCTGATTAATTTCAGCTGGACTAAAAGGGGCCTCTAAAGCCTTTGATTTGATAACATAAAAGTCTGTCGCTGTGCTTGAATACAATGAAGCTGTGCGGTTGAAGGTTACTACTGTTAAAGTACAATTCAGAAACCCTGAAAATCATTACAGGGCGGCTGGAGTTAAATAGTTCACTAATAGGACAATGATCACTAGAGAATAAAAACGGATGTTCGTTGATGGACATTATACAAACAATTATAGAACACTAGACGACTTTTCCCGTTTCTACACACAGAAAACAAGATATTTTAATCTCGAGATCGGGGAACATTCCTAACGTTGAAATGCGCGCGCAACAGATTTCAGCGCTAACAGTTTTTAGCACAAAGCTAGCTTCATGATTAGCCATTAGGTATTTGCCATTTAGTCACCGTTTCCTGTTTGCTGTGGGCGGTTGCTATTTTCATACATTTTGGCGGCTTCTCCTAGGAATTTTCATAGGAAAAGCAGCATTTAAAATTAGCGCTATCGTGACCTGTAGCTCATAATGTATGGCACACATGCTAATTTAGCCTACATGTTACTACACCTATATCCTTAAATCTACTTCTAGTTGCAATCCAACGTTCCATTTCCCTCTAAAAACAGTTACGTTTATAATATAGTTGCACGTTGACTTACCTTTGAATGTCCCGTCCAAGACAAAAGGTGCCGTCGATGAGAATTAACCGTAGTTCTGTGTGGTTTCTGTTTCGAGCTAAGCACCGGTGACCACAATGCAATGCGGTCGCGCCCTAACGTCACAGGGAGCGTACGGGGTCGGTTTTAACCCTGACCGTAGACTCCCAGGATGAACAGACTGTTGAAATCACAACTGAGGATTAAAAATCTCCTGACAAAATTTTATTTAATCCAATAATACAGTTGTATTAATGTGGATTCAAGTTTCTGCTATGAATCTCTTACAGCCCACACAAGATAACAGAAGGTGAATTGTGGACCACTCAAAGGAATACCAACAGCTTTAAACCAAGTATGTCATTATTTTATATCTTTATACTTAGTATTCACGATTAACATTCATCAATCCACGTAAAAAAAAAATAAAAAAAAGAAAAGAAAGCACAAACCCCTTAAGCTATGAGGGTTTAAAATATCTGCACAGTCTACAAAAATCACTTTCTTCTTCCCAAGTGTAAATGACAAAAATACAACCTTAGATTAACAAAAGCACAACATACCACACTGTCATTATTTATTTATCATAAAGTAAGTCAAAATGTAGAAGTATACCACTTCAACCGTAATTACTTGGTCAAGTGGCTGCTAGGAGCGCTTGTTTGAATTATCAGAGTGTACGCAGCTCTATAAAAGCAGAAATGTTGACTGTAAGCTGCTCTGAATAATGTAGATGTGTGTTAACATGCAATGCCAAGAAGGAAAGACACTAGCATTGATCTCCAATAAATAGGTGTAGCTGCTTTTACAATGCTCATTGGACAGAGTTTGACAAAAGTTGAAATGTTTATGTTTATGACATTGACAGCACCGCATTTGGTGAAAGCCAAACACAGAACATCAGCACAAGCACCACATACCAGTTGGTGGTAGAGTATGCTTTGCAGCCACAGGACTTTGATACCTTGCAGTCATTGAGTGAACAATGAGATCCTCTGTAAAACAAAGTATTCTAAATGTGAGAAGATCTGCCCAACAGCTACAGACTGGCTGAAAGTGGGTCATGCTACAGGACGATGATCTCAATCAGAATGAAAATACAACTGGGATTTTTTCTGTAGAAATACATCCTGTTTTCTAGGAAACAACATAATGCTGCCATCTTTTATTACCTCTTATTGACAATGACATTATCTACAATGAACACATCTGCCAGCTCTCCATAGATTATGGAGTCTATTCATCATAGTACTGAGGTTCATAACAGGCTGTAAATCCTTCATTCACCGTTGCACTTGATGCTGCTCTGGTCTGTGAAACTGGTCATTTTGTATATGCTGACTTTTCCATAGATATAATTTACAAATCCACCATTGGTCTGTTACCAACATATTTATCTTTCTTACTGTCTGTGCATTTGACTTGGAACATGCTACAGCAGGATGTGGAGTTACATGAAACAGGAATAGGAAAATGTTCTTAAATGTTCTTTTCTGTGCTTTTACTTGGCAACTTATTAAAGTATACAGTACTGATTATCGTTTGCAACATGCTTTTTTTGTATTCTTGTTTCAAAAGGTCTCTTGAGAATGATATTGTGAAAGGTAAAAAAAAAAATCAGCAAATCTACAAGACAGTGGCTAAAAAAATAAAAGAATCAGCATTGCACTGACTCAGACATCTAAGTAAAATGCCATGGTGGAATCTTTAAAAAAGTGCAATCTAAACCTAAACAAAGTGAAAAAAATTGTAAAGGACAGAGGAACAAAATCCCTCCACATATAAAACACCTTTCTTTCTGATTACTTTGAGTTCAGGTAATGAAATGGTGTAATGGGTCATGTCTTGGTCATCTAATGGATAATTTATTACATTTTTTGCTTGTAATGCAAACAAATTGAAAGGATTCATAATGTAAGTATTGTTTAGATATACAGTATTTTAACTGATGTAAAATAAACAAACAATAAAACTCGTGATTATTGCTTTCAGTGAGTTTTATTTACTTATAAGTAACAGTATACACAGACAGAGGAACTGCCCTTGCTATTGACTTTCATGTCAAAATTGTGCGCATTAAAAAGCCTCCAGCTCAGCCTCGACGCTAGCAGAAACCTATTATTTGCATTCGTCTTTGAGAAGAGGAGAAAGTTTGAACAGGTTGACGGCAGGGTTTAGAAGTCCAACTTTCATAGTAACTCAGGGTTAATAATTTGGTTTAACAAGCCTACAGCTCAGCCAGAATGTTGGAGGCGAGACTGCACGTCAGCCCAGTGCCATCAGGCTCTACGTTGATCTTCTTCACCAGACCATCTTCCACCAGCATAGAATATCTGAAACAAAAGATCACATATGCAAACAACTTGTCTGGTCTACAAATATCAATGTTATCATTAACCATTGCACAATGAGGAGAGTGCAGAGGTAGAAATTAACAGGTTTAATGCCAGAAACCACTCCCACGTTCACTCAGTTACACAGTTCAGACACACTCCAAACTGAATTCAACTAAGAAATATACATTTTCAAATATGCTGTTGTTCCATTTTTTAAAACAAGTAAAAACAAAACAGTGGTTACCTCTTGGATCGCTTGTTTCCCAGCACCGCCACAATCTGATCACTATCAAGTAACAGGTCAACTGCCTAGCAAGCAAAAGGAGAAATGATGAGCTTACATGGTGGTAAAATATTTATTTAAATTCACACATACAATCTATTTACTGTTACCTGTGTAAATGCCCCAGTGGGATCAGCCAGCATTCGAACCTGCACAATAAAGAGATATAAAGCTCAACATGTTTTCAACCTCAAATATCACTATGAATTTTAATGCTTTTTTTTAACAACTGCCAATCTTTCTATTTTTCAGAAAACCATTGTAATTGTTTTAACTTGCAGTCCATACCTTGCCATCGGCTCCATGCTCCTTTCCCCATGCAGCCATGACAAATGCGTCATTGACAGAAACACATGCAACTTCCTGTATACCTTTACTCCTCAAGTCCTCAGCTTGCTGCACAAAACCTGGGAGGTGAGTCTAAAAGAAATAAATTAAATATGAGGTCAGGTGATGCAGAGATCACTGTGTATAGGATGCAATAGGCAGTGTCAGCAGTGTGGCCTCACCTTGGAGCAGCCAGGGGTAAAAGCTCCAGGTACAGCAAAGAGAACTCCCTTTTTACCCTTAAAGAGTTGATCCATCGACACCTTGTTACCTGGCTCCCCTTCCTGAACCTCCACAGCAGGAAGATGTTCACCAACCTGACAGTGATTGAGATGAAAAATCGGAATAATGACCTACTTTCAGAAACAAAATACTTGTGGTACCGTATCACTGTTACTCCTCAGGTCCAAATGCCAGCTTACAAACGAAGCAACTTAGCATCTATGGTCTGTTCAGAACTGTCTGGTAATATCAAACATTAAATATATTTTGCTGCTAACCTTGATTTTACAACATCATTATTGTGGGAATCAAGAGAAGGCTATTCTTGATACAGTTTGATGTGCTACATGTAGTTTTTTTAGGCTAATTACTTCTTCCTCTGTTCCACTGATGCTTTTTTGGTGGGGAAATATAATGGAAATTGCAATGGAATGGGAAAGAACATATAAATGGTAAACATGTTAAATTTTATTTTACACATCTACACAATTTTTGTC
Source organism: Melanotaenia boesemani (assembly GCF_017639745.1). Taxonomy (NCBI): domain Eukaryota; kingdom Metazoa; phylum Chordata; class Actinopteri; order Atheriniformes; family Melanotaeniidae; genus Melanotaenia; species Melanotaenia boesemani. The sequence goes on from NC_055696.1 coordinate 4,333,892, forward strand.
GTTTTATTATAAGTAATTTTAATAATAAAAAAGGGGCTCATCTATACAGGCGATTTCAAAACTTCATTAGGCACGCATTTCTCATAATAGCCAATAGGGGGCGACAAAATATCATATATATATATATATATATATATATATATATATATATATATATATATATATATATATACATACATACATACATACATACATATATACATATATTTAAGATAGAATTGGAAATGTATATTGCAGACTGGATAAATTGTATGCCTTTTTTCTCATTCGGTCTCCAGAAGAAGTTTAAACACTTACTAAATATGTGCGTTATTCCCTGAGAAAGTTACAGCTTTTAAAGCAACCCGGAAACGCATTTTAATGCCACACAAGGGCAGCTTTAGCGCTCTAGGAACGCTTTCTGTAAGGCTTTAAGTAAACTTACAACTCAGTTGTGCATGCTGACACTCATACGAATACGATAAACAATTCAGGACAACCGAGGAGGAAATAATAGCGTTAAATACAGGGAACTTTAAAATGTTCTGTGTCTGTGTACAAAAAGCCATGCTAAAATTAATTTAACATAAACTATGTTATTAAAAATATGTGAAATTGCAGCTATTTATTCAAAACCAAGACAAATAAATGTCATTGTTGTTAGTTATCAACTGTCATGGCGACGGATTTCAGATGAACAATTAGCTTTGTGAGCTACAAACAAAAACGTAAAGGATGTGTCATCTAGCTGCGTTACGTGGTAATAAACCCATGTCTTTACTTACGGCAACGAGGACGTACAGTAAAGCTAACATTAGCTTACAGCATGTTACCTGAATTGGCATTTTGATGATCGGAGAAACGTGCAGCAGCCTGACAGACTGGACGACTCGGGTGGTTTTAAAGAGAGAGAGTGTAATGGAGAGCATTATAGCTCGCTGTTAAGCTAGCTAGCCTCAAGGAATGTCCTACGGTAGCTGTGTCGCGTTTTGCGCTCACAACCAATAAACTGACTTAACGTTACTGTCACGCTAGCCTAATTAAAGTTACAGCAGATACAGCATCCCATAACGAGTTTGGCTATAAGGACTTAATGTAGCTTCCGGATTTGGACCTGTTAAGTCTTTATTTACTGCGCCATCTGCTACCAAGAAGCCACTCGTTTACTTGAGTTTAATAAATGTTCGGGCATGAGCTAAACTGTTCTTTGGTAGATATGACCGAAAATAAATTTGGCAGTTTGTGTTGTTATTTTAAAAATCTAAAACATAAAGAAAGGGAGACTTAATTTAAATGGGACCAAATGTAAGCAGTTACAATAGTACAGTCAATGCTTTAAAAACTGGACCGCAGACGCATGTTTAGTTCCGCGAAATTGAGACAGACACGTGACAGTGAACCACAATGCGCATGAGCAGACCGACCTATGTTTAACAAGAGAGTTAAATACATCACGTGGTTAAACATTAAATCAGTGGTTTCTAAACTTTAAAGGATCTCGTACAAAAAAAGAGATTATTTTAGAAGTTGGAGTTTTTACAAAAGCTCCACCAAATATAATTTAGCCCTCTCCCACGGTTTCTGCCTTCCTTTTTCATTAATCATCCAATGATCCCTCAGACTGACCAGATGTCCTAGAGGATTAAACTGTATGGCTCCACCAACATGCTGCTGCCCATTGATGCCTCATTAATAGCAATCTTATTATCCGATTTCAGTCTGATAGGTAAAATCAGTGTTTTTTAAATACCGTAACAAAATCCTGGGGCCAATACTGTACTTGCATCACCACTTCTTTGAAAAATCAAAATATATTAGGTTGAGCACTTTTTCAGTTAGGTCAACAGACCAAACATAATATTCCAGAAAACTGACACCTGCAGTCAGAAATGATTGGTAAAACCAAATATAAGCCACTTGGGAATTCAATTAGGTAAATGGATTGGTTTATTATAAAACACTGATTGCTCAGTAACTAACTGCATGTGAAAGACTCCCTCGTCAAAAGCTATGCTTACAGTTAATATAAACAGACTTGGTCAAAAGTTTTAATAAGATCTGACCAGCGCTGCTCATCGTGACACTTTACCCTTATGAAACACAACAACACATATATAGACAAACACCCACAGGTAGAGATGAGACCAATGATATGTGGTGGTGGTGTGTCCATTTATTACACAACACAAAGCACCTACAATAATCCACTATCTGTTGCATCAGACAGTGGACGAGCTCACTTTTTCACAGTGAATTTAATGTAGACATGTTTAGACAAGGACATCAAACTGTTTCATCTAAATAAAAAAAAGAAAAAAAAAACTACACACAGAAATTCACAGCCAGTACCACACACAAAAACAAAGCAGTATCAACAAACAACAATAAATTGAGTAAAAAATAGAATTTAATCATTTAAATATTCTTTGAAAATACAAACATTGATTCGAACCTCTAAATAAGATGATGTTTAGTAGCTATTTATAATTATCACTGGCAATGTTAAACATACACTGTGGCTATACAAGGAAATGTGTGAGGTTTGGTAATTTATTATATTGCTTATTTATATTAATGTGCACATTAATAACATAACCTAAAAATAGCTGTACAATTCAAATAGTGACACTCCCAGTGACCAAGCCTCCACCCTAATCATCCCAAATCTACATTTGTACATAATGAAAAATCCAACTTGCATATGCGAGCAAGTGAACAGGAAGAAAGTTGAAGAGCTCGAACGTGGCCCTGGCATCTACAGCAATGCTTGCTTCGTAATGTCACAACCACTTGCTAAATTTGCTTAGAAGAGAAATCAGAGAAGAAAATATTTTCAGATAACAGCTGTAACTTCTGAAAGCAAAAAATCTGGGTCAACATTCTGTTAAAACCTTGCTTCTGCTCCTAATTTAGCTCCTGTGTTTGCAAGCTGAGCTGTTCGGTTCTATGAAGCTGGACTACTAAGCCATAAACATCTTAAACTTGTGAAACGGAAACAAATTAACTCAGGTATTTGCACAACTGCAAGGAACCCAGTGTACCAAATATCCAAATTCAAGTTGACAAATTTACACACCAAGCTACATTTGTTTCCACAGTTATTTGGCCATCTGGCTTGTGCTGCCTCCTGAGGTAGCATTTTAAAGCCTCATCATGCCAACAGATGTATAGAGCCATTCAAACTGATCCCTAACACAACAATTAGCCTTAGAAAGCACTGATAAAGAAAAAAAAGAATGAAAAAAATTCAGCATTCATTAGATTCTAAATGAAAAGCTTAATTTCAGTACCAAACCCACAACAGTGTGTCACAATGTAAATAAAAAAACCCTTACATCCTAGAGGGGAAACTGTATGAAAAAGCAAGTTTCAAGTCTTTACAAACATCAGCACACTGTAAGCTGCAAATATCATAATGGGGAATTGATATCACATTTGCTGGCTTTATCATCTTGCACTACAAATTGCATGTTTGATTATTTATATAGAACTGTACATGGCTAAAAGGGTCATGGCTGTTGGGCCATTAAATATCCTTTGGGGATCTGATTTTTACAGCAGATAATATAGCTTTTGCACTGGATGTGAAGCTAACTGTAATGATCATTTATGCTGCAAGTATACAAACCTTCAGGACAAAGAGTAGGGACTTTCGGGATGCTATCAGACAAGGTTTCAACATCCAAAAGAAAGATGTTGCATAAGTTTCTCGTAGCCCTGAGCCCATCACAGGGCACATACAAGTTCAAGTTCAATAGGCGTGCATCCACAGCTGGAGGGATCTCGAATTGAAACATTTGAGATCTTTTATGCAACGTTCTTCGCTGCAGAAAGTGCAGCCAAATGTCACCACAAACGCATATCAGTCATTTAGGTTAGTGTTACACCTCATAGTCCACGTATGAAATAAAACAGACTTCTGTTTTTCTTTCTTTTTTTTTTTTAAACACAGCTGCAGAGGTCAAACTGGTTTAAGTGGAGGAGGGGAGTATAAAAAAGCAGACGAGGCTTATACATTGCTTTTCTAATCACTGTTGTTACCACAGCAGTTTTAATGTCAAAGAGTTGTGTTCTTCCCTGATCTCATTGGATTCAACTGCACATAAACACACACACACACACACAAGCTGGAAGCCAGTTTTTATGTGTGTCAATAGGATTTACATACAACATTTAAGTACGGCATTTTAAGGACGCACAATCTTCATGTGCGCTTCTCCTGGACTACAAATCCACTGCACAACCTTTTATAAAGCATCTTGCTCTTAACATCAGTAACTCCTGACCCCACTATTAAACCCCCAAAGTGCTGCAGTTTTTTCTCTCTTAAAGAGTTTTTTTTTTCTATCCATTTAAAAACTACCCATCTAGCTTCCCTGACCAAACCACTTTCTATTATTTAAAAATCATAATCAGCATTTGGGGTCCAACGAGTTGACAACAAGTGATACACACAAACTAATAAACTTCTTATCATTTGATCCACATTTTGAATGTGACAAACATTAATCAAGTAATTATATTGCTTTTAACATATTGCAAGTAATTCATATGTTTTGCCTACAACGGCACACTAAACTATAGTAAATACAAGCACCTTGTGCGTGTTTCCGTTGCAACTCATACCAGATCCTCAAGCCTTTCGCCAGGTGTGTTTTTATGGCTTTCATGTTCAGATGTAGCATTATTTATTTTTATCAAGTTCAAAAAGCTACAATTGCAGTCTGTTCTTGGGTACCTAAAACTTGTTCTTCAGTGGTTAAATAACTGTGTACTGATGCTGTGACAAAGCATGCCATGAAGTAGATAGAACTGAGAAGTATTTCAGTATTTATGTTACACGTTTTCACTTGTGGATCTTGGAGCCTTTTACTGAAGTTTGGCAGTTACATCTTACTGTACTCCACCAATTCCCAAGTAAAAATCTAATTTTCTTGTATTATTTACTTATTTTCTTTCTTCTTCTCACGGAAAGTGGAAAAAGCATGATTTCCTCATGACTAATCATCTAATGAAAACGTTCCTTTTTTATAAACCACTCTTCCACTCGTCAAGACTAAATCTCTGTGGGGTCTTTGTCTGCATCTTCTTGTCATTTTTTTTTTCTTCTTCTGCTTTTCCTCCTCTAAGGAGAGTCCATCATGGCTTCCAGCATCTCTAGAAATAGTTTGTGCATGGGTACACCACCACGGGTCTTAATGCTGTAGAACGTGGTAAGAGCGCGGCCAGCAGTCTGTCGGAGGAGAGGCAATGTTAAAAGAAGACGTCCTGCCCGCTGGGGGTCGTCTGGGCGCCGCTGACATTCCAGCTCCAGCAGGGCCTGGTGGAGGAGGTCCCGCAGCTTCTGTACGGCTTCCATGTCCTCGATGTAAACAGAGTCTGACAGAACAACAGGGAGAGCATGGTTAGGCAGGAGGCAGACTTTAAATTACATTACCTTTTGACACAGGGTTGTCAGCACTTCTCCAGTCGGCAAATATAATTGTTTTGTTGCTTCAAATGCAACTTAACAGTAAGATGACTGATAACTAAGCAGCCACTGTCACAGGGAAAACATTCTGTACAGTCTATTTATTTTAGGTTCACAAAACCAGAACATTTCTAATGCCAATATGATGCTCAGTTGGTATTCGACAAAAACTAATTCAACTTTTCGTCATTTTGGGATCTGTATTGTATTAATAATTAATTACACTAAGCAAACATTAAATTTAAATTTATATTATACATACAAACAAGTGGACAACTGGAATCTCAAGTCAGTGTAACAGTTCAAATCTACAAAGCTACAAACTACAGGATTCAAAGTGATGATACACTGAAATCAATACTTGATAAAAAGTTATGAAGGAGTTGTTATATAACACTGAATTACTTTTAGCAAATACACTTCCAAAATAACTCTTTGCAGTTTTATTACACAGGCTGTGTATTCTCATTTTCCTGTTGAATTACCATAAAATAATGCATCAGTAGAGGTAAACACTGCCAGTTTATTGATCAAAAGAACCCTGGAATCACGTAATTTAATGTTATTTAAATAACTACAACACACTTATAGTTTTGTTGTTATCCAACCATGGAAACCTACAGATAACACCCTTTCTATGAGAGTAAAGGAAGTAAAACAGAGGCAGCGTGACCAAATTTATTAATTAGGCCCAACTAGTGGGATCTGGAAATGTAACCTGATTTATTTTCTTACACCATATGAAACATTATTTAGGAGCCAGATCTGATGTGTATGTGTGAGATTGTGCATTGTGTGATTAAAAGTGCAGATAGTGTTAAAGCAAGCCTGTTGTCATTGTAACAAGTCTGTGTGAGGACAAAGCCATGTTGGTTGTTTTCTACCTTTACCCAGTTAATCGACAGCCTACTTTCACTCCTGTGCCGCAGGCTAAGTGAAGCTTAAAGGCTTCGATGAGTCAGTTAAACTTTTAAAGCAAAAGATCCGTAAGACTCTCGTCCATCCACTGCCATCCCTAACTTCTGATAATATGTAGAATTAACTGGTAATTTCAGTGTGGGGGAACAGATGTTCTGATGAAACTGCAGTGTCTGAGCAGCATTTTAAGGCAGAATAGTGTTCAGTGTATCCCACCAGCACTGAATAATATTACTATCAGTTGTAAAGTGAGAGCTGCCATTCAGTGTATTCTCTGGTCACATTCAAGCCATTATCTTAGAAATGGCACGTGCACAGCTCATTGGAAATGACTGTTCCATAACTATTTCACTAGATTTGAAGTACCTGAGTTTGTGAGTGCGATGGCTTTTAACATGACGAATTCCTCCCGGTCCACGTTTAGTGCACGGAAACGGCGGGCAAGTTGAATGATGGCTGCGTTTAGTTCTGTTAGTCCAGCAACACGCGACATCTCCTCATCAAGGACAAAATCCTCAGCGAACACCACCTCATCCTCACAGCCAAGCGAGCGGTATGCTACACCCAGAACCAGCACCTCCAGCCACACCGACTGCAGCACCGACATCTGGTCTGCTAGAGACAGAGACAGGAAGCCTGCAAAGGGCAACACAAGGAAACAGATATGTTGTTTGTTTATATGAGGAGGATGAAAAAGATTCAAATGTTTGTTTTTTTTAAAACCTGATAGTTACTGTGAGCAATAACTGCAACATCAATTTGGATGATGTTACAGTCATGCAGGGCATGAGTTCAGCTGATATCAGCAGACATTCATCACCTCCTTTCCTAACATGACATACCAACATAAGACACTAAAGCAGGGGTGTCCAAAGTCGGTCCTCGAGGGCCATTTTCCTGCAGGATTTAGATGTTTCCTGCTGCAGAACTGAATCAGATTAAGGGCTCGACAACAAGCTGTTTAGGGGGGCCATTTTATTTGAATCAGGAGTATTGGAGCAAGGAGACATCTAAAACCTGCAAGCCTGCGGCCCACAAGGACCGGACCCGGACACCACCACCAACTGAAGGGACCATAACAATTGTTTGGGCTTCACATATTTTTGTATCCTTTTAATAAAAATGCTAATTGTGTGACTTATTTGGGCCGGCTTGCACTCTTTGCTCTTTTAAGGCTCATCTGCAGATTTTCCGTTATGTTTAAGTCAGGAGACTGTGTGGGCCATGGCTCTGGCCAGTCATCAGAAACAGAATCACACTGGTTCCCATTTTGTGAGAATGGATAGACTAATACCATTTTAATACCTGAAGTACTTAGTTTAAAATATCTTTTTAAATGCATGCACCCCAGCTAAACACACACATTAAAACATTTCCTACTGTATGTAGTAATGAATTCATCAATGTTCCTTGGGCTAAAACTTACCAGCCCATAACACTGCTACCTCCCTGGGAACAGAGGAGTCCCTATGACAACATGGAGGGATGGCATCACACTGTATTCTGCAGGCTACGTTGGATCGCAGTTTGACTCTAGTCAGGCTGCTTCACTGCTTTTCATTAAACAGTCAACAGCAGCCCCACACAGCAGAGTAAAAGCTTTCAATTGTCTCAATAAATTAGTAAAAAAAAACGTCAATCTAGACTTTCTTTGCAAATAGCTATCAGCTCTAAAACTTCCATGAAAGACATTACGCCAGGTGAAGCATGTCTTTGTAAAGAAAATGTGAGATTGCCATTTTTGTTGCCCTGACTGCAGTATCTTCAGTGAAAAGGAACACACACACAAATTTTGTGTTCATATTGATGCCAAGGTGTACCTGATAAAAATCTGCACGGACTGCAGTCATTTGACACTGGACTAAATGCTGATTAAACACTTTCACTTTGCATTCAAGAGCCACATGTGTGTTTTTTTTTAACCAGTGTAAAAAGTCTGTTAAAGTGCTGCCTCTCCTACCCTCTATTCTCTCAGCATCTCTTACCAGGAATGTGTTTGGCCCAGCCAATGATCACAACCAGCTCACGGTCAGCAAGGTCACAGAGGGTGGTGAGCGTACGCTGCGCCGTGTCAGGCTGCAGAGGGTCGGGCATTGCAAATAATTTTTCTGGCTCTGCCACTAGAAGATGGGACACAATGATGTTGGAGGAACCTATGTGACAAAAGACCAAACAATGGGTTAGATGCAGCGTATAATCAGAGGCACACCGAATCCCAAAACATCTACTCTTAATAGATATAAACATCCTGTTTTTCATTGTTGTTCACTGTAAACACGCCACAAAAGTCAGTTTCCCACTTTCAAATAAACAAATAAATATTCCCTATTAACATATGTAATTACTGGGAAAATGTCAGGTTATAAAGTCAACATCCAAAAAAGTGAACTTATGCCTATCTAGTCAGCGTATGAAGCCCCTTTAAACCTTGATAAAGTATTTAGGAGTATGGATCACACATCATTATAGAGACCTTTTTAAGGCCAACTATCAACCCCTACTTTCTAATTTAAAGCAAGATTTGAATAGATGGGATATTCTACCTTTGGTTCTAGGAGGATTAATTCTATCAAGATGTGTGTGCTTCCTAAATTTATATGTTCCAATGTCTTCCCATCTTCTTGACAAAATCCTTTTTCTACAGCTTGGTTTTATATGGAATAAAAAACAACCATGAATACGGAAAGAATTTCTACCGCTCCCTCGAACAATGGGTGGTTTGTGTTTTCAAATTTTTTATACTATTACTGGCCAGCAAATACTGGGCCATTGCTATACTGGATGAATAAATCTGCTAATAAACCCAGCTGGGTGGTGTTGGAAGAGGGCTCAATTAAACAAACATCTCTTGTAGTTTTAATGTGCTCCAGCTTACCACTTAAACAACCTATATCTTCCTATACGCAGAACCCTGTCATAATCCATACAGTTAAAATCTGGAACCAGCTTAAAAGAACCTTTGCTATTACTGAGACGCGAGTTGCTGCTCCAATAATCTGTTTCCACCCTCAATCATGGATGAAGCATTTAACAACTGGCTAAAGTCTGGGTTACGGCGCCTGAATGATCGATACATAGATGGAAGATTTGCTTTTGAAGAATTTGAAGAACTGTCTCAAAAGTTTGCTTTAGAGGGATCTCAGTTTTTTAGATATTTTCAAATTCGATGTTTTGTCTCATCTAATTCAGAATGTTTTTCTGTGTTCTTCTACTTCTCTGCTGGACTCGATGTCTGAAAGTGAAATTGACTCAAAACAGATCATGGGTAACCTGTATGCAATGTTTAATGAATACAAACTGGCCAGTCTAGAGGAGCTTAGGCAAAGATGGGAGGGAGACGTATGAGCCACATTCACTTAGAAAAGATGAAGTTTACCATCAGAGGATGTGCTGAAAAACTTCCTGGCAACCATTTAAAGACTTTATAGATACTATGCCAGCTGCTGATATTGATTCATGATTGTGTTTTGTTGATGTTTATCATCCAATGACCCTTTGATCTAAAAGTGTGTAGTGTGTACAGTACTGTTTTTTTCTTCTTCTTCTTCTATGATAAACATTTATGTGAGATCTGGTACAAAGGGGTGGGGACAGTGTTATGTGTTTACTTGTATGCTTAACTGTTGAAAACAATTTACAAATAATAAAATATCAAATAAATGGATAAAAAAAAACACTTACTGTAATTATTTCCATGAATAAAATGCAGCAAACTTGCAAACTTATCAAAATCAATAATGGAGTTTTTATTTTATGAAAGCAGTGCAATGTGTCCCTCTTTACAGTAGAGGGTGCTGTTTTCAATCCAAACTCATTTCAAGGTTTATTTCTGTTACTTATATCGCTACAGTCCATTTGGATTTAATCCACCCAGCAGGTCTTTAAGAGGAGCACCTCAAGGTTTAAAGAAGAAAATACTCCTCTGAACAGATGAATCTGCATATTTGAAACAGAGCTGCACAATATGGAGACCGCCCAGCTTAAATATATGATTCTGTTAATGTTCTTTAATCATTTGATTAGTTGTTGCTGTGCTATGGAGCCACTTATTTTAAAAGAAAAAAAAACTAAAAACTAAAATAATAATAATAGACCTTTTTCACTCTCCTTAGTCAGTGGTAGAGGGGCACTCTGGTATGTCGCGTTTTCCACTTCTGGGCGTCTTTTATACTTCTGCCTTCCGCCTCTGACCCTGTCAAGACGAACTCCTACATTGTAAAAGATAAAGCATGTCTAAGTTATGCTAGTAAATGCACAACTAGCAAATAATTACAACAGTAAAACAATGACTTTCATCAAAGACTGGCTGCATCAAAGACTCACCCTCTTTAAGCATGCCTACTTTGAGGCACTTGGTAAAGCGGCATGCTTGACAGGCCTTTCTGCGCCTTTTGGTGATCTCGCATTCATTTGATGCTGGACAACTGTATTCAATATTACCTTTATGGAAGAACAGAAACAAATTAAGTTAAAGGGCAAACGACATATATAAATACAGACGGAGTTTACCAGAGCAAACAAAAGTTGTCACCTGGATTTAGCTGAGTAAATGATACGAGGTTGCTTCAGCTGGTCATGGCTAGATTGAGCAACTATATGTGCCCAACAAATTAGATCAGCTGACTGCCTGAATGTAATGTATGAGCAACATTTTTTTTATCTTCCCTGATGGTATGGGCATATTCCCAAAGGACAATGTCAGGATTCATCAGCCTTAAAATGTAAAGAAAGGAGTGTCTCAGAGACGGTGGTGGTGGGTTAGTTACCTGGTAAGCACTATGTGATGAAAAATTATCAAGTCTATCAGCATCTGTTTGTGGTGTTGATCCTTAAGTTAATCTTGCCTTCTCTGATAGCTGCACTCATGTATGTACGTTCTAATTAGTTAGTATCAGCAATTTTAACCTTAACCATTTTATGTTCCCTTGTTCCATTACTTTTTTAATTAAAAACAGAATAAATTTAAGGGATCATAAACATTCTCTTCCACTCTGAAAGTACACAGGTTGTATATAAAGGGTTTGCAAGGCACAGATTCATTACAAAACCGCTTGCTATGTTATGCCATTACATCAACTTCATCCCAGCACGCACCTTGAATGGTTCTCTTGAAGAATGCTTTGCAGGCTTCGCATGATGCTACGCCGTAATGATAACCTGAAGCCACGTCCCCACATACGAGACACAGCCTCTTGGGCAGCGTGCTCAGGGCATACTTGCATCGCCCTGCTCCATTTCCAGTGGAGCCCTCCTCCGCTCCGTCGCCACCCTCGTCTTTAAAATGACATCGCAGAGCTGGTGTGTAGAGTGGCGGCGAGTAACGTTTGGCGCCTTCTCCTCTGGTTCCTCCGCCACCGCTTTGAGAGGAGTCTGATGAGGCCCCACCAGGGCTGGTCCGACCTCCCCCACCTCCCTCTGGACTACTCGGCTCCGCCTTTATGTAGACATCTGACCGACGCTCCCGGGAAGACATGATGTCTGGAGGACAAAAACATACACAACAAAGAGAAGCTAAAGTAAAGAACGGTATAGAACATTTTACCTCACGCATGCTCCAAAGCTGAAACAAAGCATAAGAACGAAACAAATCTGAGCTTTAAAGTTTCTGTCTTATTTATGTTTAAGCTGAAATAAAGAGGTGCATTCAAATATTTGACTACTACTATATGTTCTGTCACTTCTAATACAGGCCACTCTCAGGCTAATCTGTGAATAGGTTTTTGAGTATGCTTAATAGAAAAACTATGGTAGAGGGTAAGTATAAAGGAACATGGAAGTGCTAGTACTGCCTCATTACACCCCCTCTCTCAGTCCTTGTTTTAACGCCTTTATATCAGTCATTAAAGTTCTCCCTGATGAGTTGGACGTGAAACGGTTCGAGTATAAGTCGTCAGCTTATGAAAAAGAAAAATCCTGACATAATTTAAAGAGCTGTAGTATAAATGCCACCTTAATCTCACAGGAAACAAATTACAGCTCACCAACTAACATTTACTAAAAAAAAAAAAAAAAGAAACAGGATTACCGTCACAATTCTTTCCCAGACTGCAAGATGCAAATGGATGACACCCCCAAAAGGCATCCTTGGCTTAACTTTGTCATTTCTTCCTTAGTGACACTTTAAGCCATCAAAAACCACCTCAGATTCACCAACCTGCAGTCTTTCATGCCTAAAATAAACCAACACAGTCCTCATATCATCTGCACTGGGTGAAGTCTTTGTCAGTCATATTTCTAGTTGTTAAAATAGCCAAGGTGACTGGATGAAGGTCACTGAGCTCATAAACAGTGGACACTCCTCCTTATTCAGAAATATGACTTGTGTTCAAGTATGGCAGAACGAGTACTGCTGCGGCAACCTGCTGGCACTACAAAAGTAATATGTAGTTCTCAATATAATAACAGAAACTAAGATGAGAAATGGAGATTACATGAAATGCATCTGATCCAAATACAAGCACATAAAGTCTGTAACTTCTCAAAGCAGAAAAAACATGAAAAATACAAGCAGTGAAGCTACAATTACATTACAATGCGCTTTAGCTTTTTGATTAAATTGAATTAATTCAAAATGGTGCACAAAAGTATGCTCTGTTAGAAATAAAAAAAATTATCTAAACAGGTGACTTATTTCCTTAAGTGAACGCAGACTTTGTCCTTCAAATGCAAACCCAATCACTGTGCTGATTACTTTAGAGTAATTTTGATTTATGCGATGCAACCTTCAGTAACAAAGTTCTCAAGCCAAATGTCATGATTCTTATAATAACAGTCATTCATTAAATCCATCACAAATGAGACAATTAGCCTAAAAGTGCTCTGATCTCTTTTGACACAGTCTAGTGATATCAGATGGACGTCCCAACATTTTCTCTTTTTTGTGTAGATAAAAAAATAGTTGGGTGAATGTTTGTGTGAGCAGTGACCGCTAAAGAGTCCTGCCCAGACTAGGGTAAAATAAACATAAAACTGATGCTATAATAATACAAAACATTTGATGTTTTATAATTCTGACTTAGACTGACTTTTAAATGTGAACTAGGAGGTGAAAACAACGTGAATGTCTGTATTCCTGGTAGAACATAATAGATCAGTGCATGGGGATGATGAGATGAGATCTGAGCAACCCAAATACCCTCAATCCAGTTAAGACCTGAAAGTGACTGGTGAGCTTGGCTGGTACACACAATGGCAATCCACTTCAACCACCAACCTTTTTTATTTGCTTGTTTTTAATTTTCCAGATTTGGTTTGATAATCAAGTTGCAGCTGTACAGTGTTGCAACATCAAAATGCATTTTTTCAAAGAGTTTTAATGCTCTGATCATTTGCACTGCACGTTCAGAGAGCATTATACTGTATGCACACACTGGAGTAAGTGACTGCCATGATGAACTGAACCAATAGTGTTTGGAATGATCAATAAATGATTGAATAAAATTTTATCTACTAATATATGCAGATTTAAGTAAGTTTCATTGATCATGTAACAAATCTTTGTTTTATAATATTACATTTCCACAATTGTAGATGAAGAACAGCTAAAATAAAAGCAGTCAATCAGGGACTTTATAGGATATAATCAATAACAGGACGGTCCTGACTTGTGCTGCACGTTTGTCTGAGTCAGTCTATACAATAATCCTGTTTTAGTGACCCAGTTGCTGACAAGAGACATCTAAAATGAATCTAACAACTTTAAATCCAGATAAATCTCTCAATGCATTTATAGGACATGACCCTTAGAAAAACAGTGTTCTATACTTTACATACAAACAGTGTTGATAACATACCATCTTAGCTGATCTGCTAAATACCTTTCCATTTATTCCTCAGCTGTGGCCTGTCCATGACTATGTGCTTTGTGATCAAAACTGCTCAATGTCAGGCATTCAATTCAAATTGTGTTCAAGAACCATTGAGAAAGGGTAGAGGTAAACAATGAATGGGTACTGTCAGTAAAACTGGTTTAGTCCTGAGAGTAAATCTACAAACCAAATCTCACACACTGTGTTGTATATACACTGTACAGTAAATACAACAGGAAGTATTACTGTGGATGATTCAAGACAAGCCAGTGTTGTTATAATTACTCCCCAATACCCCATGTGAAATTCAAGTAAACCTTTATGGTATTTATTGCAACAGTCCTATAGCTTCTGTTATACACTTTCTGTGGAGTTTGCCCTCTGGATACAAGCAGTGTTTGGCAAGCAGTGAGGGGGGTCACAGCAAACCTAGCCTGTTTAAACTTTAGCTTACTTGTACTGAGTTGGAAAACCTAGTGAATGGCTCACCCAACAGAAGCCGAACCAGTACATGAACCTAAATATACAACGTAAATCAGCGTTGTTCAGAGTTTAAACACGATCAAGTCCCTCCACCATGTGCACCGCTGGCCAGGTCCACATCTGCTTTGACAAAAAGAGGACACCAGTTTCAATAATGAAGCGCTGAAGAATAAAACAAAATAAAAAAAAGGGGGGGAGGTAATAGCTAGGTTTTATTTAAACAAGATAAGCCGTTTATAAAGCCACATCAGTCAGTTACGTGTCTTTGTCATCTGCTTTACACACCAGAGAAACGCGTGGTGTGTACTGCAAGCCAAAACCATCAAATCAGACGTTAGCATTAGCTTCAACAATAACGAACACATTTGTATAACAACCGTAGGTTAGCTACTCCTAGCTAACTAAGCTAGCTAGCTAACGTTAATCCTGACTGACCAGCTCTCTCCCGCTGCAACTGAGGTTTATTTTTGTCTCTTTAACCCGGACTAGTCTGCCTCTTACCTTACAGCTGCGACTACTACAGCACTTAAGGTTAAGTCTCCCCACGGCGCGATCTCATGGTACAGGGTTGACAGAAAAATCTGTTTCCAGACTGCCAGCTTCTGCTAGCTAGTGCTGGCTGCGTGTTGATATGGGCCGGGCTACAATCGGCTTTCTCTAACAGCTGGTAAGATGAGGATGGATCTACTGTAGCTGAACACATTTGTTCCAGGAGGAGGCTGGAAACAGTTTCATATCTTAATAATTTTTCTGATGGTCATATTCTAATTTAGATCTAAAATAAGCAGACATGGGAAGAGAGAATTATCCATCATCACATAAACCTTGAATCTAACATCACAGGATGAATGTTCTATGAATAAGAAATTTCCTATTATCTGTCTATATATTGTGCTACAATATTTTCTAAAGCTTTACTTTCTCTCCTAAGAAGCATTTAATGTCCCCAAAACAAACTTCAATGCACTGGTATCATTCAGACAGATACTTTAATTGCTCCTTTCTCCTCACAGAAGATCTGGGACATTGTCACATTGATTTATACCTCTAAAACTGAGGACAGTCCTCCTTCTGTATTCACTATTTGCCTATCATTTATTTGTCTGCAGTGTAGATGCAGACAGATTTTTCCCCCAGTTTGTTTAAAGCAAAAGATGGAGATGTACATTTTGTGTTGCAGTGGATTATGTATTCTGCAGCTGCCTGCTCTCTGTAGTTTTGGAAATCTAAATCCAGCATCCTCAAAATAAATTGTTGAGTGAAATTTTCCTTCCACATCCTTTATGATTGAAGTTGGATATCCATAATGCTTGCTGAAAGCACAGTTTTATAGCTGAATATTTCATTGGCATAACATGTAAAGTAAGAACAGCTCACCTGTTTGGTGAAGTGGCGTTTTTAACGGGTATATTCCTCACTCCTGATGGCAGATGGGTTAATTGCTTTTGCTGTGGCTTGAATCTGTAGTTATCAGGACACCTGCAAAGTAAATGGAGACTTCTGATTATTGTCACAAAACTTACACCTGAATCAACACAATAACAAATATGCTTCAACAAATGATCTACAGTTTCCTTGTCTACATCCACCTCCTCTCAGTCATTGCCAACAGTTTAGTTTCCTGAGTTTAAGGCATGTGCATACTCTTAAAACTGACTTTCTTTCCAAATATATATATATATATAACTCAGTGTATCTGTACAGAATCTTCACACCGCTTGACTACCCTCCCCCTTGAACACTGCGTGACACACTCCAAAGGTCACAGTCGCAGGAATGCTTGAAGGACAGACAGAGTAAAGCCAACACCTTGTCCCTCACTTGTGCAAAGTCATAAGCTTAAGTTTGATTATAACTCTCTGTAAATAATTGAGGAGATAAGTTTAAATATATAGACTGTAATTCCAGTTTTAATTCCAAATAGGAATCTAGATTTTCAAAGTCCATCAAAGGGTAATTTGTTTTTCAAGCAACTTCAACCTCCAGTGACTACACTTTAATATGTGGAAACTAAATAAGATGCCTAGCTAGTACTATCTGGAAGTAGGACGAAACACTGATTTAGTTTTTAATTTATAAACTAGTCACAGGCACAAACTCAAACATAGACTTTTTGTGAAAAGTATCAAAGCTCCTTTCTTAGTCTTTAATGGTTTGAAGTGTTCTTATGATTGTTTTGTTAGGGGTGCTAATTGTATGAACACATTAAGTTTGAGTCTTTATAAATTATTATTATCATTATTATTATTTTTATTATTATTTATTTATTTATTTTCAATTTAATTTTTTTTTTTTTAATACTGCGCTCTGTGGAGATGGCCAGAACAGCACCCTGGGGTGACCTTGCCAACTGATCTCAGACCGTTGAAAGGTTAATTGCCAAAGTGGATTATGACTTTAGATCAGTGATCCCAATCCTGGTCCATCAGGCAATGGGACCTACATAGTTCAGTGTGTTAAAATGGAGAGAGCAACTACTCGGAATGTTAAAACACGTGTTATAAAACAGAAGTGTGTACAGTTGAAGAAGTGAGGGCTGTCATTTGCACATGCACGAGATACGGACAGCCATGAAATGACCATTATTCTTTGCATCTTTATACTCTGCCATATCGCTACATTCACTTACACTTTTAGGGACTATGCATCCATTTTTATAAGGTATTTCTGGACCATTAGACAGAGTTGAACAGCAAACGTGCCAGTTGGGAAGGAGATAACATGTGAAAAAAATACTAAGCCAGACAGGAAGCCTCTGCCGCAAATTATTGCACAATATATGCAAACTACTTATTCAGCGGCTCTTTACCCCTGGTCCCAAATACACGACCAGGCGAACCGTCCATGCACAGACCGCTTACATGTCCCACAAAGACTCAGCAATAGCCTAGATGTGAAGGGAATGAAGGGATACTTACTGGGAAAGTGAAAACCATCGCGTTCTTCTTCCTTTTTATAAATTTATATATTTTTTTATCTGAAGTCAGACAAGTCTTTGCGGCTGGAAAGTCCACAATTGGTTGAGCTGGTTTAATGGCGCCGTCTGAGTCTGGAAGGGTTTCTCACATCACGCCACATTTCACGACGTTTCTGTATAATATGGTGATAACTACAACCGGCGGTACAATGTCTTCCCCGCTGTTCGGTTCCGTACACTGGCGTTATAAATTCCCTTTTCGCTTCTACAACCAGAGCTGTAGTTAAAAGTTAGCGTCAAGGATGGAAAAAGAAACAATAAACTTCCGATTTAAAAATTAACATTAAAACTGTGTCCACGCACACAATTTGTTTTTATTCTCTTCAAGCAAGACAACGTTTAAGAATAAGAAATATTCTAAAATAATAGATTTGAAATTAACTGCGTGAATATGTAACGTAGCTTCCAGTGACACAAAACATATAATCATAAAAAACCAACAAAACCCCAACTTTTATTTATTAAACTCAGCTGTTTGACTTCCGGTACCTTCCCAGATTTCTTCTGCTACCTTGACGAAACTTAATGACGTAGCCTCGATCTCGTGCCTTTCCTCCTCCCTCTGCTTCAATTTGCGTCCACTGTGTCTCCGTTACGTCCGTCAACACAGCCACCGCCGTCATCAGCATTTAAAAAAAGGGCCTGCAACTCTGGAAAAAAAGAGATAAAGTAAAAAACTGACTTTCTGCCAGTGTTACTCAGGTAGGCTTAATTATTTAATCCCGGGTTTGAATAGCGCTGAATTCAGATCAGCTGCCCCCAAACCCGTTGTGTCGTGCTACCTGACTAAATCTGGAGGTGTTCTTGTTGCAGCAAACGCTTGCCCAGTGAAAATGACATACAGTAGCATTATGTAGTATGCTTAGATTCAAGTTTATTTAGGCTTTGTTGCACATTTAATTTACTTACAGTTTTTATTTTAAATTTATTTTATTAAAAATATTCATTTTAATAAAACATAAATGGCTGAGCGGGCTGCATACTTCTTTCAGCACACCTCTATGGAAAATGTAGTCATGCCGTGGTCTTATGACACTGACCCGGTTCACTCCACCACACCATCTGGACAGAAGCCAAGGAAGAAGGGATCAGGGTTCACTACAATGAGATGAAAAGGGGAAGATATAAAAAGATAGTAACTCTGACTAAATGTGAGAAGAAAAAAGTGCTTTAGGAATAAAAAAAAGTTTGCAAAATGTAGGTTACTATTAAAACTTTTTGTTTTGTTTTCAGTTAATTGAATTTTTTAAGGAGATATATAAACAATGACAGTTTTTCATAGTTTATAACCTCTCTCTTCTCGAAATAGGCTGCCCCCTCACGCTCCAACATGCCTGGTAACAGCTGGCTCTGAGAGAGGACAGAAGTGATCACAAAAAGGTTGTCAGCCTTGTCCACTGATTTATGGCCTAAATTCAAGGCAGGAAAAAGAAAATCTGGTAGTCCTACAGGACACGGATAAGTCTTTATTTCCCCCCCGATACCTCAGCATTATCGGACTAATAATAGACCAATAAACCTTAGCCTTGTCTGAACCACCGCAATTACGCACATGCACTTGCGACCCCCTCCCCACCCCCACCATCTCTGTGTTAGAGGTGCGGGTCTTGATGTGGTCACATAAGTGCAGCGGGCTCGGGACTGGATTTTTTAGCGGCGCGCGCGTGAGAGGAAAAACTGACGGCAGTGTCATTGCGACCTTGAAGCAAGGTCATTGAGTCTCTGCTGCAGACACTGCAACTCTGCGGGGCTGCATCACACAGCCTTCTGCTGCAGAGTCTGCATTCTCCGGCGAGAGGCGAAACACGTCACGCGGAAAGATTCACACGAAAAGAAGAGAATCTGGCGCGTGTAAGCGGTTTCCGTGTTATGATTTGCTGCATTATGGTCTGATCTTATATGTATGGGTCTGTGCATGTAGCCTGCTACCATGGAGAAGGGGTTGGAGCAAAGATTGGAAGTGTGAGAAACACACCGTGAATGCCAGCTGGGGTCCCTTTGGGTGCCCCTGAGCGCAGGTCGTGACCTCAGACAGGTGTAGGCTGATAGGCGTAATAAATACAAAAAAAAAAAAAAAAGCTCATTGTATCTATAATGCACACACACACACACACACACACACACAAAAAGGCACTGCATAAGTGAGTCATATATTACACAACTGATTGCAAACATTCTCCACCTATATTCCAAACACCCTCATCAGTATACAATCATTACAACAGCTGAAAATAGAGGTTTGAAGGATTTTGAAAAGTGATGCTGAGTCAGTCTTAGTTTGTGCCACTGAACAACCAGAAATGAAGCGATGGAATCCATGTTGTGCACAAATAATGGATTTAGTCTGTTTCTTCCGTTTAACCAAACCTTATTGCTCCATTGTTTGCTTAAAATAGGATAAATTATGCACAACGATTCTGCTTATCCATAAGCCTTTCGTCTGCTTTCCTTTAATGGTGTTCAGCTTAAAATATGTTATATTCAACTGAATGTGTGGTATGCATGTGTGAAATAGAAAATGGAGCATCTCCAGGATTTAAAAAGTGACACTCTTGTGTCCTGGGATATGTACATTAATGTAGAAATAACAAATTCTACCACAAATTTAAGGTGGACTTTTCCCTCTGAATCCAGGTCATGAGGGTGCCTTAGCACCACAAAACCTGCCCACCATTCGTCCTCTAGTGGCTGCAGTGGCAGTGCAGATGACGTTATAGCAGCTGAGTGTGTGTCCTCCAGTAAAAGGTCACACACTGCGTTGCACATCACCACTGCTTCTTGACTTCCTGATTGCAATGCCAGAACGTTGCCTCTTCTTTGGACATATCCTGCTGGAAAGTGTCAGATTTCCAAAGGCATGTGTACTGAGGCTTTCTGCTGCTTTGAAATGTTTTGTTTTCTCACATGAAAAGGCAGACTCCAAATTTCCTTCTGCCAAATAAGACAATGTGGGATATGGTTATTAATCTACAAACAGAGACAAATTATAACCTCACTTAAAGACAGATGTATTAAGTTGGACAGTACAGCAGTCTTTGATGCTGAATGTGCCTGCCCCCTGCTGGTTGAATTCAAAGGAAACAAAAACTCATTCAATTTCATAACAAGAAAGAATCTATTTGTTAATAAGAAAAACAAAAAACAAAAAAACAATACACAGCATGCATGTGAACTGCAACCACATCGTTGCTGCACTGTTTGTCCTTGGTGGCAGTTCCAGATTGAAACAAGCTAAGGTTTCCAGGGCAGTATCACTTACGTGGATCGTCTGCAGCGCTCCAGCTCAAGCTAAAAGTGCCAAACTGATCATATGAAGAGCATTTATACTGTATTTCTACTGTACAGTATGCTTTCTTATACAGAATTTACATCATATTCCTGTTTTGGTCTATAGGAAGTCTTAGAAGTGTGAAAAGGTTTTCATCTTCACTGTAGGTAGAATTAAAAAAAATTATTAAAGGGGAAAAAAAAGCCCATAAATGTCCTTGTTTTAACACTAAGTGAAAAGTATGTATGTACTATGGTGATTTTCTTGACATGAGAAAGTGAAATAGTATCTGGTTATCCTCTAGAAGACCTTCAGCAATAAGTATGAACATCTTCTAGGAACTGGAACACTTTTAGTGAAGTTATGATATTTTTACATGTCTCTTCTTAAATAAATACTCACTGCATTGGTTAATGTTAAATAACTTGTTACATATTCCACACTTTTCCAGTCAGAGGTTCTTGATTATTTGTTCAGTTAAATCCAGGTTTTTGGGGCATACACTATAAGGTTTTGTAACTCTGCAACCATTTAAAAATGTTTCTTCATTCTGTTTTGGGAATCATTTGCCTTGTTTTCTGAATGTTGACAGTAGAAACATAAGAGGTAAGGAGGAAGAGAGACAGAAAAATGAAGAATTTATGTAATGTAAGCTCATCTTTTTGCAAGAACCCTTTTTTCAGTGTCTCATGTGGAGAGAGACAACCATCCTTGATATGTTCATGCTTATGGTAATCTTTGGTTGGAAAAAAGGGCTGAATTTATTTTATAGTAGGGGTTAGAAATGGATGGTAATCATGCTGTTTTTAAAAGCTCTTTATTACACATATGCAGTTCAAAAGGATTAATGCATTTGGCAGTCAGAGTGCAAATATAATGGTTACATACAGTAAGATTTTATCTTTTTCTTTCTTTCTTTCTTTCTTTCTTTCTTTCTTTCTTTCTTTCTTTCTTTCTTTCTTTCTTTCTTTCTTTCTTTCTTTCTTTCTTTACTAAAAAAAAGGCAACATACCAGGAGGAATCTATAGTTTAGAGCATGTTTAGGACCCGTTTTATTGTTGGCAGGATTCAAGAGTAACTGTGTCAAACATGAGCTTTCTCTCACCAGCATAAGCATCATGCTGATGTGGCAAGTTGACCCCACCCAGGGATTTTGGCCACTCTACCTGGATTAGTAACAAGATGGTAAATTTTGACAGATTAAAAATGCAATACAGTGTTAGCCCAGTAGAAGGCAGTAACTCCTCACTAAGTAATGAAAACACTGGTATGAAAGGTATTTCTGCATCTTTGAGGCATACACACATGCAAAGAGGAAAATTTAAGTGCAAACCACAAATGGCTACAAGGTTTTAGCATCATGTTTTCATCTTAACTGTCTGTAGGAAGCCGCTCATTCACATAAAGAAATAGCAACCATTAGAGCATTCTGTCAACAATAGTCAATAAGTTTAATTTTTTAAAGTGTCAGTTTTAAGGCTTTATTGGCAGATCTGGAACTGGTTTGGGGTTTCCGTTTGGCTGCTTCTTGTTATTGTTGGATCCTCTCTGTTGAACAGGTCGTCTGTGGCGTCTCCTCTTTGCCTGACGAGGGTTGGCTTGTGTTGGATCAAGCAGAGGATCCAAATGTAGTTTACCACTCTGAGCATCGGAGGACTCATCAATAAAGGCAAGGTTTTCTCCAAAGTAGTCCAGAGGTTGAGACAAGTGGGGGTCCGGAGGAGTCTCCTCCTTTTTAGGCTCTGCAATTTTTTCCTCAGGAACTCTGTCCGTTTGGGTTCCCTGAGAATCTGTTTCTGATCCAGATCCTGATTCGTTAGAGGAGGAGGATGTAGAGGAGTAAGATCCAGACTCTGTTTGGCTTTCATCTTGATGTTCTTCTCTTTCAGGGGCCCCAGTACCTGACACACTGTGACCATGACTTCGAGGGCCATGGCGGCGCTTTCGGCGGCGCCTCTTGAAGGGGTCATCAATTTTTCCTGGAATCCGAAAGTCCACAGACATATTCTGGATGTTCTGAGTCCAGTCAGTGGCATGAGCTCGCAGTTCTTCCATCTGTAAGATGAAGATTAAAGTTTTATCACGCTCATTAAAACTGTAAACCCTGAAACAGCATAATCTGGCCCTTATCATTATAGTTTATAAATCTGATTGATTCTCTGCTTCAGATTTAACTAATTCAATTCAAAACAAAGACTCACTGTATATTTTTTTCCTGATAGAATCTGTATTTAGATAGAGCCCCCCAAAAATGTCTGGAGTGCATTTATTCAAATTTTCTGTAAACTAACTGGATAATTGACAGGAATTACCTCAGCTCTGGTCTTCTTTGATAGAACCCGGAGCCAGTTCCCGATCATTGTCAGGATAGATGCAAAGTATGCAAGACCCAGCAGGATCCAGAACCACACCAAAGGCTTGTACCACTGCTCATCCCTATCTTTTGCAGAATCCCCTTTAACATAAATGCATAACATACACAAGGAATGGGTAAAAGCAATCCATCCATCCATCCATCCATCCATCCATCCATCCATCCATCCATCCATCCATCCCAACAGAGTAAATAAACAGTTCAAATGGGGCACACTGCCTATAGCAGATAAGATGATCAATAACTCATCTCTCACAAGAAAATCACATTAAATAATTGATAACATTGTCTCTGCTGAGTGAACTTAATGCATTACAACTGACATTTATATTTATGAATGACTAATTAAGTCATACCACCTACTTATGTTTAGATCAATAAATTCAACAAAAAAAAGCAAAATATAAAAACAACAGAGTTATGAAAAATGCTTTGAGTTTTATTTTAGCAGTGTTGGTCTAAGAGAAAAGTCCTGGGTTAGTTTTTATTGATAGTTCTGTTACACCGCCTGCATGCTTTACGACAGCTGGGATCGACTCCAGCTCTGGTGCAACCCTTAATAGGATAAAGCAGCTATTGAAAAAAATGGTTGGATAAATGTTGTATTAAAGCTTATCTATTAATGATAGGCTTTCTGAAATGGGTGTGTACAGGCCACCTGGTCTGAAAAGGTACTTCTCTTATTACATTCAGTTCGGCTCTGATGTCTCCACAGGGCAAAAACATGTTCAACTTTATGGTGATCTGACCCTTCTGGTCACAAGGTTCCTCTCTTTATGTGTTTCTGGATTATCTTTCTGCATGTTCCTCATTTTCTACAGTCAATGATTTTGAGGGAGCCAATGCATTTCCTATTAGTTAAAGTTATTGTGTATAAAATTTGTTTAAACTATCACAGCCTCAAATGATCATGTCAGTTAATCAATAATAATGTTTTCATAGTATAATAATGAGCCATTCTTGTATTAGCATATAAATAAATAGTTCATTTGGCCACAACCTTTAATTTCACTTTGTTATGCATACATACATGTATACTTAATATTCAATTACAAGAATGTTCATCATTTTTCTGTGAGGTGTTTTATGAGGTAAAAATGGGGTAGTGGAGCCAAAGCTGGAAGGAGACTGATAAGTGAGGAGTAACCAATAAGCAGCGGAGGAAGTTGAGCAAATGCATCTCCCACTATTATGTTAGTGGGAGCAGATTTACTGTTTTTGTTCTATAAATTTGTTTTACTAGAGCTGCAGTCATGCAGGAGCAATTTTAGAGCTGATGGTGTTGCAGCTTAAGGTGGGAAAATTGAATGGGCAGAGAAGACAGCAGGCAGCAGAGCACAGCAGTATTCCTATATTCATTATGTTGAATTTATTCCCATGCATGCTGCTCAGAGGAATCCAGTCAGCAGCTCATCAGGCTGCAGTCAGGTTCTCCCATTTCTCTCATGCAGCTGTGAGGTATGATTTGCAGGTTTGCTCTGTGTCTGTTGGGTTGGCAATATCTGTTTATCTCGTGGATCTCACAGCAAGCGAGAAGCATAAAAGCCATACCTTCTTGAAAAGTATATCAAATGGGTTTTCTCTGCATTCATTCAAATAAAGCAATGTATGGATTTAACCAACAGAAGCAAAAGCACATAGAACTTGATAAAATGACAAAAAATTTTGCTCATTTTGCTCTATAATATTACATCTAACTAAAATAATTTGAAAATGTTAATAAAAAAATCCATCTGTTTTTCTAATTAGGTTAGCAATGTGGCTCACCAGTGATGCCAACACTAGAGCGATCCTTATTTTCAGAGTCAAATCATCAGTGATATTTGACCACTTGCGGTTCGATTTGTCAACTGGCCAAACATTTTGACAGATACTGGATTTGCCTGCAGAAAAATGGGAGAAACTGCACTTTCTTTCACATAAGTGCCTCAATCGGCAACTTTACATTCGTAAAACTCTGTGTTTCTGACACATTTGATGGCACTGTGACATTTATTATGAACATTTTTGGAGCTGTCGCTGTCCAACAGCAGCGTCCCGAGGCTGAGAAACTGCACTTCACAACTTTTGCTTTCAGGAAGATGCATGACAATGCAGCTGAGTTTTGCTAGCAAGCAGATAAAGACAGGAAAAGAAAGAGTGATAAGACAAGAGTCAACATCAGACTGACTTTTACTGTCTGGAGAGAGCTCACAGTACAGTTAAGATGTAGGATGGATGCTGAATTAACTGTCGTTAGGGGCGTCTTACTGACTAAATCTGCCAAAGTTCTGTAGTGATTCTTAACATCTAATTTCCACATATTTGTGTGTTTGGTCTGTGATTTACAGATTATGTCTCCTAGGGTTCAACGTAAAGATAATGCTTAAAAAGTAGTTTAATGTCATCATCTCAGGATCGCAAATTAATCATTCTTTTGTCCCAAGATTATGGAGGTAGCAAGTTAATTTGTAGCATTATCTCGAAAAATTGATTTATTTCCTTGTAATAAACAATAAATAAATACCTTGTTATTATGAAACGCTGAGCCTTTTTCTTGAGAAGATCAAAAAAAGCTTAAAAGTGATAAGTTAATGTCTTTGGTTAATGTGTCAGCACTTGATTCCCTGCTCACAGCTGCAACTGGGAAGAATCTATAACAGTAAATTAAGGCATGCTTGTTTTATCCTGCCCACTTCCTGGCAATAGTTTTCAGATTAATTTGTTTTAATGTAGATTTGAAATATTATTAACCCATCCTCTAGCGAACAACATTGTTTTTGTTGACATAAATTATATCTCAAAATAGAGGAGGGGGGGTTTGGGCAGGCAACATTTTTGCACATTTAAGACGTTATCAACCCTCACAGACTGAACTTTGTTGACTCACATTTGAACACACATGTATATGGCAACGAGTTGTACAACACACCTTGGCAACCACTGTTGTTAATGAGAATTTTACTAGAAATGTTTTCTATTTTCTGCTGAAATATTCATTGTAATCATAATTCATAACCCGTGTCTTATATGGTCTATTAGAGTGGGAACAGGTTTTATGACTTAACATTGACCAGTAGGTGCCCCTTTACAAGCATCTTCACTTTACACCTATTGTCTTGAGACCTTTAGTTTCATGTACCTTTAGTTCTGAAAGGACAATGAAACCTTTTAAATACTGATTCTAATGGTAGATCTAATCCCCAACAAATAGTTCCCCAGTCTCTCCACTCCACTGCAAGCAAAGTAAACAAATGCAAAAGTAGTCGATGGTTGATGAGCTGCTTTATACCTGCAACATAGTCACCAAAGCCCACGGTCGTCAAGGTAATAACTACAAAGTAGGCAGATTCCAGAAGAGACCATTTTTCCACCTTTTGGAAAACCAGGATAGGCACTGCAACAAAGAGAAGGCAACCCAGCAGGATGGACAGGACGGCTGAGATCACACGCACAATGGTGGGACTAACCCTCCATTTCTGTCAGAAAGGTCAAACAACATACCATAATGAGAAATATGCAGGAAACCATAAATATAGGGAAATTTAACATAAATATGTTTAAGGCTCTGACCAGGAAGAGAGTTTCTATTTTGGCAACAGTTTTCCTAAGTCCAGTACCCAGGTGGTCTCCAACTCCAGCGAGCAGGATACCAAACATCGGGATTCCCACCAGGGCGTAAAAAATGCAGAACAACTGCCCTCCTTCCGTTTTTGGAGAGATGTTTCCAAAACCTGGACATGCAGAGACAGAGGTAGAAGTGAAAACTGTCACAAATACTCAGTCAAAAGGAAACTTTGTGGTCTTGGATGTTTTACTGGACACCCACCGATGGTTGTGATGATGGTCCCTGAGAAAAAAAAGGCACTGGCTAAATCCCAGCTACTGGTATATGAGGTGTTGCCTGTGGGATCCACACCTGCACCGATAGCGTCCGCCACCTCCTGACATGGGACAGAGGAGAAGAAGGTACTGGCTTGTTTATGAAACAGTGGAGCAAATTATATTTAAATAAACAATAAAAATGAAGGATAAGAAAAGACCCTAATTGTAAATGTTTATGACTGACATTATATAAAAAATGTTTTGTCACTATCAAGCAGGCAGTCGGTGATTAAGACGCCATTATGGTGCAGAGAATATCGAATCCACTGCCAGAGAAAATGATCTAAGTCCTGGCACAGTTATCTACTGTGTGTTCATCTGCAACCCTGAAATTAAACTTGAGCATGATGGGGGTGGTGCTATGGCACAGAGTGTCTCTACCCCACAAGTGAATTCCCAATGGCTTTATATTTTTTTCGTTTATTTTATATTCCTTTTGTCAACTGGAGATGATAGGCTGTGTTATCCTGCCGGTTTAATCACTAATAACTACAGTTATAGTCTCATATATTTGTTGCTGGTGTTGTGGTAATTGTTCTCAGTTTGTCTTCCTACAGGTGCTCCTGATGATCATCTGCTTTGCTTTCATACTATGGCTGTAGGATGATTTCTGTTAAGCTTCTTTACAGGTGTAGCAGCTGGTTGTCTGTTTTTTCTGTTCGGGTTTGTTGGACAGTTGTTACTGTTTTCTGTTTTTTTATCTTTGTCTCCTTTTTCTTCTCTTAACTCTCACATTTTCTCTGCTAGCATTAATATGAAAAAATTACATTTGTAGGAACATTTCATAGCTTTTTTTTTTAAATCTTTATGATATGAGATTCATAGAAATCTAATATATTTCCAAAAAACTGATAAAGCATGTGAGCTGCTCTTTTATTCACAACTGGACTGTATGTCATTTAACATATATTGAAATGTGTCACCCAAACACATGTTTTTAATGCATTTTGTGGAGGATCTATGCTTCCATGTGCCTGCATGGATTCACTCCAGGTACTCTGGCTTCCTCTCATAGTTGGAAAACATACATGTTAGATTAATTGGTGATTCTGAAGTTATCCTAGAAGTGCGAGATGGACTTTGACATTTGAAACATACAATTTTTCACAGAAACACTAAAATATTCTGCATCTGAAGGTGTTTGGCACTGAGGTAAATATTTTAGCAAGTTTTTATCTGACAGCAGGACAATTTCTCAAAGAAAATTAAAATGAATCCAAACAAAAAACAAAAACAAACAAACAAACAAACAAACAAAAAAAAAAAACAGGGGCAATACAAGCTTCTCAAGAAACACAATTATAGCATATATTTATTTATTTATTTATAATTTGGAAAGTAAAAGTTTTCTACAGGAGTATATGATATATTGTCTTTATCTGCAACTTCTGCATGGTCTTAAAGAGAATCAAGTTATTGTGATAGAAAAAAATGAGTAAAAAAATAGAAAATAAATTGCAGGATGTTTTGTCTTTTTCCCATAACTATAGACACACCGGGTATTTAAAGAAAAAAAAAACAGCTGTCAATAAATACTGTGTGATTTGTGACCCTTAGATCTTTGACTAAAATAAAGACCTGTTGAAACGTATGACTTGCGGTTCAGTGAAACCTGACCCACAAAACCGACTTGTGGTGAGGACCAACATCTGAGAAAGCAGCTCAGCTCAGTCATAAATTGAATGCTCACAGTTCTTGTAACCTGTCATCAAGTGCCTTTCGCTGTTTGTAATTGTTCATAAATTTAGAAGTGTTCTTTAATACAAGGTGACTTTAATGTCAATATTTAATGTGGTAGCTAAAAATAATTGCATATGGCCTTGTCAATGCCCAACCATGGTAGAGTAATGGCTAAAAATCCCAAACATATTTCTAAAATCTGATCACATTTGATTCCTAACTCTAAAGTACTTTTAGAGCTTACTGTATGTAACCCACCAGTGGCCTAAACCTTTCCATTTAACTGTGATTATTAACATTTACAGAGCCAATGACAACCCATAAGTGCTACAGTCTTTGAATGCAGCACTAGATGCTGATTAAACACTTTCACATTGCATTCATCTGCCAGATGTTAGTAAGAATCAATGGATTTATTTTTGTCCAGTTTAAAAAGGACTTCAGACACACAAAACATTAGATTTTAATTGAAATCTAAACCTGAACATTGTTACTATGACACTATTCATGAGAATTACTATTTATATATGGTATCTTTGGTAACACCTTGAAAACCGATTAAACATTGGCTTCATCTTTCAGAGTCATTTGCTGTCTTTTTTAAACAAGCTAGCTCAGTAAGAGTTAGACCACACCCAGCTTCAAGTAAACAGAGCTGTGATACTGTTTTGTTGTGTATCTGTAGACAAAATGACCAGGGACAAAATTTGCCTCATGAGTACACACAAACAGAAAACTGGCTGCCAGGATAGAGCTAAAGCTTTATGGCTGCGCTCACACCTGTTTTAATTAAGTGTTGCTGTAGATATTTACACAGGGATGACCAACAAATTTTCTGTGAATCTTGTACATTTGGACTTTGGTTTCAATAATATCATTGTTTTTTTTGTTTTTTTTTACTTTAGAAAAGCATGAGAAAATCTGATGGGGATTTTCCTCTAAAACATGTGAGGTGAGTCATGTTTTCAGTCTCAGTGTAATCTCATTTACACTGAGACTGTTTCAAGACTGTGGACATATTTGCCTCACACCAACTCTAATGGCAGTTTAATTACCAAAAGCCTCCATGTATCCTGAGTACATTTACATCAGTATGTTAAGCTTACTCAAACTGTGTTAATTAGGCGTGTGCATCTAATATTAATTGGGCTTAAGATGTTTCTGACTGCACAAACAAATAAGAGCTAGCTAACACAGCCAAAATAAACTGTTGACTTTGTTTTTTATCTGGCAAATATGGGCAGCTGTGTTTAATTAGGACTTTAGGGCATTCAATCTTAAGGAGTGTATTAACAGCTACAAGATGTTGTTCGATGGCACACCAAACAGAAAATATGCTGCTTAATGCAAACAATTTCTGGCCTCTTGTTTATTAACAACGCTAACTGTATTGGCTAATAATGGTAATTTTGGCTAAATTACTGTTTTGCATTTTGCACTTTTTATATAATGTGCTTGCACAAGGCTTAAACTGACCAAGTGATAGTTGTGCAAAAGTTATGAGCCATCCCTTATGTTTTTTACACACTACCACAAAATTGGTAATTTATCGAGACTCATGCAAATATAGATGGTAAAACAGTTTATGAGGCAAAAACTGAGTTTTTAATTTTTTTTTTTTTTTTTAACAACCCTGAAAGTCAATATTATGGATGAGCACCTTTACTCTTCAACACAGTCTGAACCCTCTTAGACCAGCTTGTCATTTCTTTAAGTAGTCTTTAGGAATAATTCCCCAGACTTCTTAAAGGTCTTCCCAAAGCTCCTCCTCAGGTATTGCTTTCTTTTGTTTTAATTCTGTTAGGATGATGCCACTTTGCTTCATCATCGATTCATCTGATTCATCACTTTAAGAAAGTTTTATCCTGATAACTGTTAAGAGCGGTTAACATGGGTCAAAGGCATTGCAACGTCCAAAACTTGTCAAAGTAACTGATAGGAAACAGCACTGTGGGTCCTACGGTGTCAGAGACTTATCTTTTAAATAGTTAGTTGGATTTGGCTATGTTATAAAATAAAGCAATATGGTGTAAAGTAACACTAGTAAATTTAAACAGACTATAAACTGAAATTATAAATATGCATTTCATGAGATAAAACAGAATAAGTTTACTTTGTTCAGTTATGACCAGTTGCTGATTGATTTATTGTAAATGATTTAGCCAGATGTCCTAATATCCTGCTTAAATATTTAAAATTATTTGTTCTCTGCTGTTATAAAAAGCCATAAAATAAACACATTTTCATGTAAAAAGATAATATGTGTGTAATGACTGAATTTGTCATGGGTGAGTGAGACAAGGACTCAAACACAGGCTTGCAGGTGAAGTAAATGATCAATTATTAGCTTTCTATTCAAGTACTAAACAAACTAAGTACTGGTGTGGCTGGTAACTTCAAATACAAAGACAGGTAAGGCAGCCTAGTGAAGAAAATTAAAACTTCTCAAGAATAAGGATGAGGATATCCCTGAACAAATGAAACCTAACCCTAGATATACAGAAGGATGCAGAAGGTAAAGCGGGGGCAAAGAAAACACACAAACATGCCAAGAAAGAACAGAATAAACCTAGACAGTAACAGAATTGCAAGGAATGCTCTCATTTGTTTAAAATAGTTTTTCTTTATATAGCCCGCCCTTCTCTTCTGTCCTTCAGTTACTTTAACCTTTTCAAAAGTATCACCTGTTGCATTTATACATCACTTTGAAGCTAAAACAGTAATTTACAATGGTCGTTCTGGAGTGAAGACAGGCATCTCAAGGCCACAACGCAGTTGCCAAACCACCATCGTTAGGCTCAACTCATGCCTGGGTCAACTTTCATGCACTCAAACACACGCCTGTCCAGAACCATCATGACATAGCAACCCAGATCACACCTGTTATCTGTTAACTGACCGTGCAACACCCTTCAGGACCCCACAAAACATATTTAAAGCATGCTGAGGTACATTCAAGGGCTCAAGCAATTCCAGTGAATGTAAAATTTGAAGTAGAGCCAGTTAGCTGGCAGAGAACAGGAGGTGTTCACTTGCAGATTATTGCCAATGTCTGGGATTCACTTGTGTAAAAATAACAACCACTTTGACTGAACACTGGCAGGTGCTTCATGTGCAAATTCAGTTACTGCAGAATTATACATGCAAATACAACAGAAAAATAATATGGAAAATGATTCTTATTAGAATTAAAAGTTAAAAGAAGGGATTAAGCTTGACAGATGCTTTATGGTTCATTATTTATTTAATTATTAAATTTTCTAATCTTTAATCACCCTAACTTAATTTAACTAAAAACCTGCAGTACAAATGTTAAATTGGATAGTATAAATGCGCACAGCTTGTATTAAGGCTACAACCTAACATTAATGAAACATACAAACTTAATTTTAAGGTTTTAGGTGCCCAAAATGCTTGGAACCACTCCTTTAAAAAACACAAAACAGACTCAAACATGTCAATTCAATCCCATTTACACCAATACTGAAATCATATGATGCCCAGTAAAAACCAGTAAGAGAGGAATGAGAGACACTTTAAGAAATTAAAACATCAAACAAAAAGACAGATGATGAGTGGTTGCTGTCATCGCAGAATCTGTTTTACCTCTATAAGGGCCCCCAGGTTTTCTGAGTCGATGCAGGAGAAATTTAACAGGAAGTCCCGGCGCATGTCCTGCAGATGTGTGTGCTTGCTCTCTTCTCGTGGAGCCTCCAGGGCACGGAACACTACGGCTCCCAGCACCAAGTACAGAAGCACTCCCGTGAGGATGATGAGCAGGGTGGAGCAGCGCATGGCTGCACCTCCACTCAGTCCGAACTCAGGCTGCTGCTTCTCTGGGCCAGCCTCAACACTGATGTGGCCCTGATCCCAGCTGCTGCAGCTGAAACATCAGTAACCACAAAAGCACACAGGATTCAGACTAACCACAGCCCCTGACAGCAGTGCAGACTGTACACGTGCCTGCAGTAGACAAACTGTTATATTAGTTGCACCAGGCACTAAATCGACTCAGGACTCACAGCACTGCTGACACACAGAAAATGCAACAGCCAAGATAAAAATCTCTGTCATCAGACCCGCCTAACAATTTGAACAGATGTCACTGTGGTAGAGTCTATAAAACATAACCATGAATACACAGACAGATGCAACCACAATAGCTGAGCTCACCTGTCAATCCGCTTTAACTGCCCACGCCTTCGTCTTTTCCAGTCTCTCTTTTCACCAGCCCTGATGATGGAATCCCTGGATCCGTAACTACTCGGGAACCCGTCCCCCTCACACTCTGCAGGAAGGGACACTAAGCAGGACAACAGACAAAAGTTGTGAATGTGTCAGTTATGAGGATAACTAATGAAAATCAGCAATGAGGTACGACTTTCATGCTCACATTTTATTTTATTTATTTTTTTCTTGACCGTACATTTTCTGTACTCTGTAATTAAACTACAGTACCCATTAGAGCTCTGGGGAAAAATATCACTGTAGAAGATGTCTTCTCCTCTTCAGATGATGCTGATCATCAATTAGAGGAGAAATATTTTAATATATGATTGGTAAGATAATGTTGGTTACTGTCAGCTCAACTCACTAAGACTCTCATTTATTATAGCTGAAACTGGAACCTGTAGCTTTGCATCCATCTACTTTTTTCCTTATTAAAGCAATGGAGATGGGAAACTAATAAATGTGTCAGATACTCCCATTTTCCTGGAAATTCATAAAATGATTTAACAAGTAAGGATTTTATTGCTTAGACCAGTAGGTGTGCCACTTTGCAATTCATTCAATTCAAAAAGAATGCCAGAGAAATAAAAGCAAAAGCTCCAATCCTTTAAAGTTTGAAGATTGCAGCACATTAGTCAGCAGATCAGTTGGTCTTGATCCAAAATTAGAGCAATAAACTGTCACACGGTGACAGCAAAATAGAAACTTGCATGCCAAACGGTTTTACTGTTGCTGGAAAAACACAAAAGGACAATCCACTTACAGAAATTAATAAGTCAAACCCAGAAGTTGGCAAGATATGTAAGACTAATACATTAACGTTAATTACTAAATTCTTTCACACATTCAATTAACTTGCATAACAACTGTTAAAAATGGAACAAATGCAACTTGTAACATACTTGATCAATATAATACAGTGAAGAAAAAATTGATCCATAGTTTTCCTGTTAAATAAAATTAATACATCATTGCTGCACACAAACATGGCACCTCAACATGGACTAAACAAAATTTATTAACATTTTGCTGATATCCTGTTAGCCTGCTGCATATACGCCTCAGATTGTAACACAGAATGCCAGACACTTGACAAAAGGAAAGTAATATGCATTGCATTAAGTGGCAGCAGTGCTGCTGCAGCAGACGAAACAGAGCCATAGTGATCCTCCTTTATCACCACTTAGAGTCCCTCTGGAATCATAAAGATTCAAGGTACTGACCAATGCTGCTGGCAGTCCAACCATGTATGTACTTACCTCAGTGTGAAAGATCATAAGAATCCAGAGTAGCAGCCACCTCTTGCAGTTTCCCCTGAGTTCAAGCAGCTGCATTCAGCGAGTGTTTGTGAGCATGAGCGAGTGTGATGAGGGCGGTTTGTGCTGAGCGCACAAGAGAGGAAAAGGTACTCAATCAAACAGACTTTATGTAAAGAGAGAGAGAGTGAATTAAAGAGAGAACGCAGATAAAGGTGGAGAATGTGATGAAGCTAGATTCAACTTTGGTCAGTTTTTTTTTTGTTTTTCTCAAGATTTAAGATGGATCTTCACAGGAACATATACTACAGCTGATTGTACCACTAGCTTCTGTCTGTATTTAGGTTTTTTGTGATATCAAACTGTATGTGCAAAGAACAGCAGTAGTGACTGGATACATACATTTGCATAGCGATCAGTATCCTTGTGAGATCAATTTCTGTGAGTCATTGAGGTTTGATTGGTGTTAATCTGCCGACTCTGCAGGAAGAAACCAGCCACACTCAGCCGCACTTCAGCCAGCCCTTACTAGCTCATCTTTATCCCAAGTCAGAATAACTACTGAGTGTGTGTGTGTACAGATTTAACTATATTGGTAGAGTTTAAAAGCTAAGAAAGAACTTAACTTGTGCGGTCTGACAGTTTTGTACAGTCAACAGTGTTTAACCCCACCAGGCTGGGATTAGTAAATGCTTTTTGTCAATAACTGCCCACAAATAGTGAAAAACAGCACAAACAGAGGATTATATTACAGTGTAGGAGTTTAAACAATCAGCCTGTTTGCAGCAATAATGGTGGAGCTGATCTAAATGCTGACTCAAGTACAATGCACAGAAAACAATAAACTTTTATTGAGCAAAATGTAAGTGCTACAAAGGCAGGAAGTCCTCAAATATAATTCCAAAATGCAGAGCTGAGAGTGACATGACCAAAACTAAACTAAAGTGAAACAGATGAGGATACGGTGAAGAGTGAAGAAATATAATATATATATTATGAGGAGAGTAATACCTAAAACAGTGTAGGTGTGGTATTTGTGTGTTTGCTGGAGAGAGCAGGAAGCAAGACTGAAAATAACAAGGAACAGATTCTAGGATGCAACAAAACCATGAAAGCAAAAGCAAAGAACTATAAAACAAAAATGTGCCATGATTTACTGAACCCAAAGACAATGAAAACTCCTATTTGATTTTAATTCCTATTCACCGTGAATGCATTGCTACTCTACAAGTATGCTGAACTTAAATGTGTGTTACGTAAAACCAAGAAAGAAAGGAAACAGCGTGAAAGTATTCATGTCACACATAATCAAATCTGTTTTCTGCTCCTTTAGAGGGTTGTCAAGATACTACAATTTTAAACTCAATAGTATTACCAAGGGAAAATTTTATACCAAATACAATTATCTATACCATAGAGGGAAAAATGACAAATTAAGAGTCACAGCATGTTTATAATGAGCAACATCTCAAAAGGATCATGGCTTACATAAATTTTAATTCATCATTTTCATATTTTTTCATCTTGACTGCATTACTAATATATTATTAAATGGATCCTAAACAATTTACAAAAAACTTTTTTATTTCAAATGAACACATGAAAGTTAAGTACCACTCAAACAAAAATAATATTTCTGAATATTTTAAATATTAGTTAAAACGTTAAATATGAATTCATGTAGTGAAATGTAGTGAAATGCAGGTCTTTAAAGCTAAGCTATCTCAACCATCCCAAATGCTGCAGACCCAATGCAGGTCAAGCAACTTTTTCTATATAGTTTAAGCAAGTTTGTGATCAAGTCAGAAAACTAGTTATCCCCACAAATGCTGTTGACAATCTAGTTGCAGTCTGAAGCATTAAAAGCATTTTTTTAGCATTAAAAATAATATAAAGTTAGTTTTATGCTGTAACAGCAGTAGCACAGTGCTGTGAAGTCAACAGCGTTCAGCTAGTTGGGGTGAGAATTGGAAGTTTACGCCATATGCTGATTTGTTTAATCTCTATATTGTGTCCCAGATTGCTCTGAGGTTGTCTTTTGTGCCCTCATACCGTGAATTCCAACTCCAGGATAGTGTGTCTAAGCTCGAACTGTTAGATCAGCCTCTAAAATTATCTGTCAGTCTATTTCTAATCCCCAAAAAAACTAGTGTCATGCTTATTGGTGTATGTCATAGTAAAACAAGGAAAAAGAAAAGTTAGTTTGAAATTTTTTCAATCTTAAAACACATCTTTATTGTCATTATAATGACTCGTAAAATCC
The DNA here is from genome assembly GCF_017639745.1 of Melanotaenia boesemani. NCBI lineage: Eukaryota > Metazoa > Chordata > Actinopteri > Atheriniformes > Melanotaeniidae > Melanotaenia > Melanotaenia boesemani. The sequence continues at coordinate 4,370,462 of NC_055696.1, forward strand.
ACTACATATAACCCCATATTACAACCCGGCTCCACCAGGGTGAATGAGCCGTAATGAAAAGAAGAACTGTGGCTGGCAAGGTTTTAAAGGTGAAACAATACTGATTTGATATTACTGAACCAGACTGACTCACAGACTGAAGGGCTTTTTTTTGTTTGTTTGTTTTTTTTGTTTGTTTGTTTTTACATATATTAGATTAAAGGTTACCTAATCATTTTCTAGTGGCCTGTACTTCTGTTTAATCAGTCAGCCACCAAGTGTTGCAAAAGGCTGAAAAAAGCCACCCATTTCAAACAAATTGTTGTTGTGAGGTGACATCTTAAAACAGGAAAAGAAGGTCCCCAGAACAAGTCAAGCACCGGATATTCCTGAGTAGACATGTGTCACCTAATAATCGTTGATTCTATTCAAGAGGGCTACAACATCCCTCTTCCTGCCACTTGTGTCCACATTGACTCATATTTATGAACTAAAGATAGATAGATAGATAGATAGATAGATAGATAGATAGATAGATAGATAGATAGATAGATAGATAGATAGATAGATAGATAGATAGATAGATAGATAGATAGATAGATAGATAGATAGATAGATAGATAGATAGATAGATAGATAGATAGATAGATTTTCTAAAAGTATCAAAGCATCTGTTTGTATGTTTTTAAAGGCATGTTTAATGATTCACAGCTCATTATGCAAATAAGGTAGTACAGCACAAGTAATGCTGTGTTTTTTATGTTGTGTAGTTCAGCTTACAGAAAAAAAACAAAAGGACTACATGACACAATTTGCTGTGGTTTTATCATCTGCATGTTTGATGTAAAAGTAGGTAATCTGCAAAGTGCTGCATCATGCAGTAGAGTGAATAATACAACATTGTTATGAGTTTAAATCACAACAGACTAAAAGGCACACAGGCAGGTAACATAAGCAGCAGCGCCTTAGACAAATAAATCATGCTGCAGCATATTGATGCATTTTTTGACTCAACCCCAGCTTCTCTATCTTTTCCTGCAAAGACAGACTCTTCTACTGGACCTGCACTTGCAGGAGAAGCAGAATTGGATTTATTTCATGCACTCACCAAATAAACTGCTAAATACATTTAGCTCTTTCAATTCAATCTGTGTGAGAGCTTCTGTCTCTTACTAAAACTGAGCACGGTCCAGCTGCAGGGAAACAGGTGTCTTGTTACGGCTGGATAAATCATGACAAAGCAATGATAACTCAGAGTAAGTTTGTTATTTGTTAGAAAGTTCTTGAGAAATGCATAGAGAGGAAAGCTCAGAATTTTTCTGTATCTTGATTATAGACAAACAATTTTCTGGCTAAAGACAGACAAGCGAAAGAAACTAATTCAGTTTCTGGAAGAAAATCTTTTTAGCTAGCTATTATTTTTAAAATTAAAAAAAGAAAGCCTACTTCTTGTTGATCAGGGGATGCAGATCCAAAGGTCCTTCCAAATATGTGCTTGGTCTTGTAAGTAGCATGGAAATAAATAATTTCAATCCAACACGAGCTGTGGAAATAAATCTAATCAGGAACAAACATCTACACTGGTAGAAAAAGCTCAAGAAGATTGATCTGATTATAAATGTGCTCACAATTAAAAGGCAGGTGGTAAATAAAGGAAAGGGAGGAATGCAGCGGGTCGTACAGAACTGACGAGGAGGAGGAGGACCTTGCTGCTATTATGACCACTTTATTTTCAATTAAGCCTTCTTGTGTCCACCATGAGCTCACTTCTGACATTTTTGATGATGCAAGGACTTCTTGAGCTGGAAATTGTGCGGTTAGCAAACGTCTGCAACTTTGGTCATTTAAGGTAAGGTGCACTTTCAATGTGAAGAAGTAAAATAAACATTAAAAAAAGACTTGATTTCAGGTTTTAATGGACAAAAAGATCTTTTTTAATGGAATATGAAATAGATTTATTTAGCAGCAGTTGGAGTTTGATCTTTAATTATTTATTTTTGTTGTGGTGTCACATGTTCTTAAAAATCTTCAGTCACATACCATCACTCTGTGTTTAGGAAGAATCTAAGACATATTAGAACAGGTTAAAAAAAATCCCCAACTCACTGGTTCCCACTTTAAAATTTTTAATTTCCATTTCAATTTTTCCATTTGTACATCTCAAGCCTGCAACACAAAGAAGTTCAGACAGTGATTTATTTATTTTTACAACTTTGTAAAGCTGCCTTTCCTTCTCACAACACTTAGTAGATGTTCAGGCACTGAGGAACAATGAAGCATTACAGAAATTTCTGTCCAATTTTTCCTTTTTCCTGAAAAAAAAAAAAAACTGCAGCTGAGTCACAGGTAAGAACTACAGACAGGTTAGTCCAGTACTCCTACCCTCTTCTTCTCAGTGATGGCTTTGTAGTGTGAAGAAGGTGGTTTTACGTTTTCTTGTACAAGACTGCATGAATGTTCCTAGAAGAAAATGTTTTCGTGGAGGTGGCATGTGTCACTGCACAATATAAATGAGCTTTGACAGGAGCACTGATATAACCACATACCACCACAGGGCCTGGATTTTGGATCTGGAGATAACTGATTGGTTTGACCACAGTCCACATTTCTACGGTGTGATGGTCCATCCCAGACCAGGGAAGCTGATGCTGCCACTGGACAAGCTTGACATAAGTCTCCATTGTTTTTTGCACGGTCAAGTTTTAAGTGGGATTTGTAAAAGTAGCTCCAGGTTGTTGTGTTTGACAAAAGTTTCCTACCGTAGTTTCCTACTCTTGCCCATGTTTTTATATGAAGGTTCGTGCTGCATCAACCTTGCCTGTTATACCCTGAAATGCCTTCAAATTCTTTCAATTGAAGGATGAAAACAGGATAAATGGTAAATGGTCTGTATTTATATAGCGCTTTACTGTACCTGGGATGATACATTCACACACTGATGGCAGAAGCTGCCATGCGAGGCACTCGACCACAACCCATCAGGAGCAATTTGCCCAAGGACACCTCAACATGAACTCAACTTGGCTGAGGATCAAACCGGCAATCTTTGGGTTATAAGACGACCGCTCTACCTTGCTGAGCCACGCCGCCCTAAATGTGCAAATCCAATCCAACCTTTCTTTGAGAAACCCTTGTTTTCAACTTTTAACAATTTTATATTGTCCTTACCATCTCACATTTGTCTGAGATGTAGTTACATATCCCACCATTTAAACTTTTACTCAAAATGGGTCTCAGTGTTAAAATGTGTTAACATTTAATTAAGCAGCAAATGCCTAACTTGTCAGCCTTAACTGCTGAATGAATCTTTACTAAATCAAATGACCATTTGTCACATCCTGACATTAAATGCAGCAGAGGAAGTAAAGACAAAAATGTGTGTGACTGTATGAAGCCTCTGAGGTATTAGAGAGAATATCTGGGAATCCATACAAGTATTAACACTTCTTATTGATTTGCCAAAGAATCTCCTTTACACTTTAATTTAATCCCTCCAGATCCCAGAAAGCTTTTAACTGTTGGAAGGAAGTCAACATAACTAAGGATGGTGCAGTCAGGAAGACTGAGAAAAGGGAAGACGTTAAAGATGAGAGGCAGATTAGTGAAGAATTTTATTATTATTATTACTTCAAAGCACAAGAAAATCACCAGGACTATCAGAAACTGCCAGAGGGTATTCTTCTTTTAATTTTACAATGAAAGCAGCCAGACGACTGATCTTCTCAAATACAGTTGTGTAAAACCATGAAATGTAAATCTTCTTTTAATTCAAGGGTTCTAGTGTCAACATGAGAGAAAATGAAGTAAATACAACCTCTGGTAAACACTGTTTTTATTTAACAAAATCTGAGTCAGAATACAGAAGCAGCATGTGGAGAACCGCCATCTTTCTTCCACAGACACTAAAGAGCAGCAGCCAGGTGCTGCTAATCAAATGCATTTGACTGATCGACTGGAGTTTCTGTAAAAGTTTTGGCAGTTTGATGGTCTGTGTTCAGTTTTGTTATTATGCTAAAGAGGCAAGTTATCAGCAATGATGCCTATCAATCTAGGAAGGTATTTAAAGCCTTTTTTAACTATTTGGATTCTGCACTAACAAACAAAGCTGCCAATCATCTCAGGAGTGGGTTCCTTAGCTGCTTCAGCCAAAAGTCAGACTGTGCAGTGATCAGAGAAACTACTGCAAATGTTAAAGTTCTTAACAGTACAAAGACTGAGCAAGTATGGTAGGTTTGAATGCCTCTCTAAAAATAACACGGCAGCCTGCACAGCTTGTAGTCACTGAACCGACCATGAACTACTCTACCCAAGTATTTTAGAATGAAATGTGAAGCTGACTGAAACTAACTCCAAACACAGCAGCAAATCTGCAACGGTGTCATATGTGGTTGGTTTGATTGATTTTTAGAACATGTGTGCATATGTACAGTTAAGCCATGGAAGTGAAAGGTGATGGACTACAATTTCCTTTTATTGGTAATAGCAAGCTGGAAGGATTTAACATTACTGGCATGAACTTGGAAACATTAAGGTGTACTCTGTACATTACTATCTTATGTCTTTACATTTACACAAATTTCAAATAGTCACCGTGAAGAAGCGAAAAACTGATTTTCACCTTGTGCTGCTTAGTTTTGGTTTGTTCTTGATGAGGATTCTTTCTTAAAACAATTAATTCATTCACACATCATCATAAAGCTGTTTTCACAAAGCTAAACAGGTGAGATGTCTCATTTTAAAATTCACTCAGTAGAAAAGGTCGTAATCGTACTGATCATTTGATAGCTTGCCATCATTTTCCATCATGTTACAAAGCCTGAAAATAATCTGGTTAACTCTGAAGTCTTTTTAATACAAAGGCTTCTACATCAGGACATCAGTGGCTCTTTAAATCTAAAAAACAAAACACTGGTGGACATATGTAAAATAAGCTAAGTTAGTTTCAAAAGCTAAAACATAAACTGCGCCCAGCTGTGGACTGGAATAAGAAATGATTGAGCCATTTTCTTTTTTTAAAATCAGGCTTAAAAAGTTAAGAGCCTAATAAATATAGAGATCGGTGTGTGGAATGCATAAATTATATCTGAAGAACTTTTGTAAAGGAAACAGACAAGCAGCAACTAAAAGTGTCACATGTGGCTTTGCTGGTGAAGTTCTTCCTGTAGAAAGTGTGCCTCTTGAGCTCTGCTAATCTTATGTTGTCATGGCATGTCGACAACTTCAGATGTGGAATTTCAACAACGATCAAAACAGCTTGATCATGCTCTCTCTGGACTTGCCGACTCCGACCCACTTCACTGAAATGAGAAACAACAGACAGAATGTGACTGGCAGGCTTGGCGAAGCAAACACCAGCTTGGCTCCAGTTTCTTCATTAATATAAAGGATTCCTTTCCAAACCTGGCACTTGCAGGAAGTTCTCGATGAACCGAATGTAATTTTGTGCCTGCGCGGGCAGCTCCTCGAAGCTCCGGGCTCTCTCAGTGCTGCAGCACCAGCCAGGCAATGTCTCGTAATCCACCGACACTCGCGTCAACACGTCCATGTTTGCTACAACAGAAAGAAAAAAATCAAGTTTCTTTGTTTTGATTCTGCTTAAATGCCTTACATTCAAGATATAATAATGATGAAGCCTGAACTTCTTACATTTTCCATAAACTCCACCTTGAATCTCCTGATCTTTCTGTGATTAGTGTATGCTTATAGGCAAATTTGACTGTTACAATTATTTAATTTTCTCTATATATAATAAACATTAAGCAGAAACCCACCTGGGAAACTGGGTAGATGTTGCCCATCAACCTTATAGGCCACGCCCACTTTAATCTCAGGCAGCGTGTCCAAAATATCCAGCTTCGTCAGGGCAATCCTGCAAAAGGAATGGGTGATCTTTTAAACTCTGACAGCAATACATATGCGTTGCTGCCATCCGTGTAATTAAATCTACCAGTGAGGGTGATAATCTGAAATGACTGGAGGGTTCCTTACGCAGAGAAGCCATTGACCATGTGTGCGTATCTGACCAAAATCAGATCCAGCCAACCACATCGCCTCCTTCGGCCCGTCGTCACTCCAAACTCTCTTCCTCTGGACTGTAAAAGCTCCCCGATATCCTGCACAACAAACAGTAAAAGCATAATATCAGCTGAGGACGTGCTTAGCTCTTTTTCTTTTTTTTTATTGCGACCCATTTAATGTCTTTTAATTCTGTTGGAAAAGTCAGCTAACACTCTTCACTATTTTCACACACACACAGACATGTGGGAACTGCTGAGCTGCAACAGCGTCTAATTAACTGTGAACAAGAGGCACCCCCCCCCCCCCCCCCCCCCCCCCCCAACTGTTACAGTTGGAGGGTTTTATCGCTAAGATCAGTCATTGTTTGGCTCACAGTAGAAGCTGCACTACTGCACCGTTAACAGTCTGGACAGCGGCTGACGTGTTTGATCTGACTCTTTAACAACTTCTCAGCCTGCAAACATTTACCAGTTAAAACAAAACATTAAAACATTTTCACTCACGTTATCCTGTTCTGTTGGGAAAGCACCAACTCCCACTCGGGTCGTATAGGCTTTGACTACGCCGTAGACTCGGCCGACGTAAGATGGAGGCACGCCGAGACCGGTGCACACACCTCCCACGGTGCAGTTAGAAGACGTCACGAAAGGGTACGTCCCTGAGCAGAGAAATATCCGTTAACCTCGGGGGGGAAGACATCCCATCTTCTTAATCAGCTGTACAAATGTCTTGTTACTCACCAAAGTCAATATCCAGGAGGGCAGCATTGGCCCCCTCCACCAGGATTTTCTTACTGGGTCCAGTTAGTGCTTTGTGCATGAAGTACACACCGTCAGTCACCAGAGGACGCAGCCTCTCTGCGTATCCCTGAAAGAAAAAGAAAAACAATAAATAAAAAATATCCACTGAGCAAAACTTTATTCAACGTGCTTCATGTTGACAAACAAAAGTTAGAAAAAAAAGGCATAAACATGAGGAAGTATTAGGAATCAAATTTATCTTCTGTAATCTGAAACATCAAATCCTTAACATTTTACCCTGTAACGTAAACACCAGACCAACAGTAACAACACAGCTGAGCCAAATAAAGAAGTAAAACAGCCTGCAAGGCGAGTGGTCTGCACCTTCAGCTGCTCGAGTTCACTGTCGATGTCCACGTTGAGGTTCGGATACATCGTCAGGAAATGCTCCGCCAACTTACGGAACCTGCAAAACCAACCAGGAAAGCATTCAAGAGTCTAGCTGTCTCCATGAGCTGCTTTCCATGGAAACACAGCGCCACACACCAATTTCAGATCATAAAACACACAACAGACAGAAAAACGGTGAAAAACTCCAGAGAGGTCAGCAGCAGTGTCCTGATGTGTACCGCAGGTGGGTGCTGCCACCTGCTGGCAGATGAGCAGGATTTTCCATCGTCTATAAAGTCCTTCCACAAATGTAGAAAGTACTTGTGCCAAATTCTGAGCTTATCATGTATTCTGAAACTTGAAACCTTATTTGGAACAGTTGATAAAAACGTAGTGAGAACCAATTTAAAAAGAACGAATCTTTGAATACACAAATAAAAAAAGATGCCGATATTAAAAACTGCCAGCAGCCAAATTTAAGCAAATATTGCTAAAGCAAAACTACATACTGTCTGGACACATTTAAACTCATTTTTAAAAACTCGGACGCACTCACTGCTTCCTGCGTGAGCACCACCTTCATACCTTTTCTCATGTGGTTGATTTAGGCAACATGATGCCAAATGCACAGACGTGCAGGGCAGATGTGCAGTATAATCACACAGCCTGGAATCAATCAGTGTCATGCTAAAAAACAAAACATGAGTCCTTTTCAAGGACAGACTGATGCGCTGTTGTTGTGCAAGGACAGAGGCAAAATGGAGGAGATGATGCGCCTCTAAGCCGGCACTGGAGGTACTCTGTGTACTATGAACGCAGGCTTTTACAAAGCAGACTTCACTGCACTGAAGAGCTGCAAATATTACAAATAACTTGGCTATATTTCATCTGGTAGCAGGTTTTAGATTTGTAGGAAATGGTATTTGTGAGGTTAATCTCAAATTCAACAACCTTTCATGCATTTTTCTGCATTAAGATTGCTTTACACGGACATACGCCACACTTTAGATTGTCCATGATTTGAGCGCAGAGAATGTAAACATACTTAAAAATCAACACAGCTGCCTGCCACCTGCAGCTTTATCATCTAAGAATGAATGAAGATTCAAGATCTTCACTGAAATTATGCAAGCGCAACAAAATTGTGAGCAGTCTCTCAGCTTAAGCACAAATAAGAAATGTAACAAGCAACTAGTAAAAATAAAGATATAAAATATAAAAAAAGATATGAAAAAGAACAAATATAGCATAAAAAAACTATAGCAGTACTGTTTTTCCTAGAATTAGTCAACTAGTAATAACTTCTCCTTATTCGTGGCTGCTTAGAATTACGTCTGTGTGGAAATACTGAATGTAGAAATGCTTACTTGTCCTCAAAAACCTTGAAATCTGAGACAAGGTCACAGACTCGCAGACCGTTCCGAGCAGCTTTGGAGGAGTAGGCGGGACCGATACCCTTCTTAGTGGTTCCCAAACTGGAGAACAAATAACATAATGAGCTATTCAATAAAAAAAGAACCACTTCTGTACTTGGCGACAGCTGCAATAAACAAGTTCATATTCATATAGAATTCATGCATTTTAAGAGATGTACTTTTTCCCTTCTTGTTGCTGCCGCTGCTGCTCCTGGATTCCATCAACAGCTTGATGGAAGTTGAACACTAGAGGTGGGATAGATGGGACTGTCAATAGAAACACATTACACCTTCAAAAATTCAAAAGGACAAAAACTACTCACCAATGTGGGCACGGTCAGAAATATTTAACCTCTCCTCCCATCCTTGTAATCCTGGATGAAAAACAAGAAGTGGTATATGAAGCAAAAACTATTTTAAAGCCCCTCACCTAAACTTTGGCAGATTTTTGCAACTCGGACAACCCCAAGCTGTTTTTTTGGAAGTTGGCTGCCTTTTGTTCTGTTCTCTTCCAAGATTATCCCACACAGCATCAATGATGCCAGAGTCTGGGTTCAGGGAAGGATTCATCAGTACCCGTTGGCACTGATTTTCAGCCGGTTCTTGTGTCTTTTTTCCCAGATTCCCTTTCTTAACAATGGCTTCCTGACAGCTACAGTTCCATGAAGACCATTTAGTGAAGGCTAAGGTGTGTTGTTCTTACTCTCAAATGTAAGTCGCTTTGGATAAAAGTCTGCTAAATGACTGTAGCATAGAATAGAATACTGAATTAACTAAAGGTCCAGAGGCATTTTCAGGTCCTGTGTCTTTTATTTCTTTTGAAAATGCATCTGCTTTAAATAGGTTATGGGACATTTTGTCCAGCACTTGACCATTTTCTTACGGAAATGCTGCACACCATGTCGAGATATGCCAAGCTTTCTGCAAACAGCTCTTTGGGAATCATGTTAATGGTGCAGAAATAGAATCATATGCATGTCATACTGTCCTCTTAAACATTTTTTAGATGCAACTTAACAAATGTGGGCAAATATGTGTTTTGGCTGCATTAAAATACATTTCTGAACTGACTAGAACAAGTGACACTTTACCTTTGCCTTTATTTAGGTTCTTTTCAGCCTCGTCAAACAGACCTGGTAGGTGGATCACCACTCCGTTGCCTGTAATGAGAAATGATGCTTAACTATTAAAATAAATCACATCATGATTGAACCACATATTCTTTATGTTTAAGAATTTGCTCATTATTTTCCCTAAAACATACTGTGTATGTAACATAGTGTATTTTCTCTCCATATTCCCTGCTGCTACTGAACTGGATGAAAACAGTCATAAAAAGAAATGAATGCAACGTACACACAATGTTGTAGGTGTCATAAAACTGAGATATTCTGACACAACAATGCACAATAAATGACTTGATTCTTTTGTTCTTTTCTGGACTTCATTTATTGGGTCCATCTCACTTAAACTAGGTCACTTTGGCGGCTGGAGTTTGTGATGCTGCTGAACTGGAGTGATAGTGAGGTGCTTCTATCAACTACTCCTCTCTGATCTACGCTTACCTTTGAATAAGTGTCATTTACAACATGATGCATCAGTGATAAGGCCACCTACGATAGTTCTGATGTTTGTCCTAATTATGCCCACATATTGCTTTATTGTTTCGGGACCTTTTATCGCCCCACCATCTTTAGCTCTCAAAAAAAAACATACCAATAAAGGAGACAGCCTTCTTGTTGAGCACCCCACTGGGCAGCAGGTGGAAATCATACTCCACTGAGTCCACAACCACTGTGTGACCTGCATTGTTGCCTCCCTGCAAAGATCACCAAACAATCAGTCTACTGCGAGGCAGTTTCCTCACTGGACACAAAGATGGAGGATCATACTAAAGACTGCTGCTATGTTAGTTTGAACACAGGGTGAAATGATATAACTCTCGTATAAACTGTGTTTCCAGCTGAAATCAAGGAAACAACTAAATTACTTTTGAGATCAACGTCACTGATCTGACCAAGAGGATAGATGGGTAATGACGAACGGTCGATGTCTACATAACGTTACATTGAGTGGAAATGCTTATCAGGTCGTGGAGGTCATTTGCTGAATTCAGTAAACATGTCATTACCACGTCAGTAAGGCTGAAAAACAACACAGGCAGTAAATAAACACGTCCTAGCGCGAATTTAGCACTTCTACATCCGGGAGGTCAGAGAAGGTTGTTGACGTATTAGCAGGTCATGAATATTTAACAGCAGCTGAGTGGGGCCGTTTTCCACTTAAAGATCCAGCGAAAACATAATCGATTATATATATATATATATATAATTTTTTAAGTGGCCAATGTAAATTACAAACATATAGCTAATTTAACATCATTGTTGCTTACCTGGCACCTGCATACAATGTCCGCATCCATTGCGAGTAAGTCCACAACTTTTCCTTTTCCCTCGTCGCCCCACTGCGCACCGAGCACAACGGTCACTTTGTTTTGAGGCTCCTTCGGGATGCGGAGCGACGGGTCTTGTTTCTCGCTCTCTCTTGCTCGTTTAACGGCCGGTTCCCCGTTCAGAGAAGCGGTTTCCCGGCCGTTAACGTTAGCCATGTTGCTGTCGGATGCCATGCTGCCCTCCGTCTGCAGACCGGAATATGTTTTTTACCGCGTTCTCTGCGGAAGTCGGCTTCCGTTTTACCACTGCCACTAGATGGCAGGATTTCCTCTCGTATTTTTTAATTTCCTCGCAGTATAAAATATGTATGTGTAAATATGTATATGTGATAATAGCAGTCAGATTATTCTTTTGATTTTACTGCTGGATTAACCTTGTTGTATTCTACTATTAAAAAATAATAAACTCCTTTTTTGATTTAAAACTGAAGTAATGCTCACAAAGAGTACATGCACAACATGATTCACTCGTCCCTACTTCCGGCTTCGGTTCAAGTCTCGCGACAAGTTCTCGCGATCTTAATGTACACTAACGAAAAACTAACTAACTAACTAACTAACTAACTAACTAACTAACTAACTAAATAAATAAATAAAATGTTACATCTGACTGTTGACAAGTAGGGGGAGGTATCTCTGTAGTATCCCTATAGTAACTAGATAAGACAGACAAGGACTTCAGTTTCCTCGACATTAAGTATGTGGTCTGACACAATTTAAGCATTTGAGGAAGATCTGTACAGATGTTGCAAGGGCAACATAATCCTCTTATGCCTGTTAGTTTTTTTTTTTTTTTTTTCATACATACGCTCGACGTTTATATAAAAAATGGACATTGTCTCAATACTGTAGTAGATTTTGACAGAAATGTCTCTATATCCATGAATTCTTTAGTCAAGTTGTCTAGAGACATGGCAGCTTCTGACCATCTACCGCCCTAATTAGAAAAAAAAGTTGTGTAAAATGTGTAAAATTTAAATAAAAACAAAATACAATATTTACCTAAGCTTATAAACAAATGTTTTATTCACAGTCAAACATAGAAAACACATCAAATGGTAAAAGTGAGAAAGTTTGATATTTTAATAAAAATATTTGTGCATGTTGAATTTGACGGCAGCAGTAGGCCTGTTTAGCATTTCTTCTTTTAATAACAGTCCATAAAGGTGTGATAACACCAGCTATGTACACATTTTCTTCTTAATTGCTAAATTGATTTAGTGTTAGTCATAACAGTATGATCTTCCTCTTTTTTAGATTTCAGAAATAAGCCATCTATTTCCTTTATTTGTATGAGTAGTAACCATGTTTTTTTTTATTTGTTTTGACCCCCATTTAAATTCAGAAAAAGAAAACCCATATTTTCTTCAATAAGCTTGTTGTATCTTTATTTCTAAATTGTACTGAGTTGTCTACGAAAGACTATTCATCAAAATAGCCTCCATTAACCCACTTTATATAGTATCCTGCCAATTCCTAATTAATAATAGGATGCAATTGAATTTTTGAGGCATTTTTCTTTCTTTTTAAAGATGCATTAACAATAGAGCCTCATTATTCCCATGCAATAAAAGTTTACTGCTGCTAGTAATAATTCCATATATAGTTAATCATCCTCTGTACTGAGTTTTAAAAAGTTGGACACAGTCTGTTTGCAGGGAGACAGATTTATGTCTATGTTGAAACACAATCATCAATGGTGGCATTCAAGCTTTCAAAATTCAATCAATGTAAGAATAATTTTTCCCAGAAGGCACAAAAGAAGGAATGTTATGACAACCCAGTAACTCCACTCTGACCCCACTGGCCTATGTGTGCTCAAACTTTCTTTTAGTTTTGTTTACTTACTATAATCAGCTTATTGAAATACACATGCAATCTGGCAAACTGCATATCTGCAGCCCAGTAAATGCCAGCTGGTATTTACTGGTTTATTTTCTGGACCACAAGTTCTCACATGTGTCTTCAAAGGTGATTTGTTATAGAATGTGTGGCAAGATTTGTGAGCAAACTGGAACTGGATGATTTTTATTTGTCTTGTAGAAACTGCATCAACTGTCAGGAGATCACAGTGGCCGATTGTCTGCACCATGCCCGCTGAACGAAGCTGTTTTATCATGTAGAAATGAATATTTTCTATAAACAACAGCAGCAACTGGCTACAACCCTTCACCTATGACAAGAACAAGACAAGAAGAAAGCAGAGTGATGATGCATAAGAACACACAAACTAACAGATGAAAATTTATATTTTGTTTATTATTAATCCCAAGTAACACTGAATGTGTGACATTTGTAAAACAGTGAATTATTAATAGAGTGCAGAATGAAAAAGTGATAGTTTGATGGTGTTTATCAGCTGGTTTATAATGGGGATTTTACAAACACGTGACTTCTCGCAGCCTGGATTTCATGATTTATTATCTCATCATGTTTTAGGAGAATATTATTTATGTCAAGCTTCTTGTCAAACCTTGTAATTGATCATGTTTATCTTGCTTATAAATATTAACCTTCATGAGAAAATAAACCTTATAGTGAATGTGGATGTGAACTTGACTGAGAGGCTTAAATGGTTTCATTTTTTTCTTTATCTCTTCCTGCTTTCATTTATAGACATTTAGGATAGTTCAAAATCCTTCACGAAGTAAGAGCAATACATCCCTATTATTCTTTTAGTCCTGAATGAAAACTGCAAAAAGGTTTGTCATGATAAGTTTTACATATAAGTGAAAAGTCCAAATGAAAGACTCACAGACCAACAAATTAAGGCTTTATTCACTGTAAAAGATTCTTATAAAAAAAACTATCATTATTATTATAGAAAAAAGTCATATTTAAGTCAAAATGCATGAGATCTGTGAAATGAACACTGCCCAGTGTTTGTGAGTACACGCTCAGTGGAACAAACACAGCAGTGGCCTACAGAACTGACAGGCAGATGTTGGAAATTACTGGCTGTCAATTCATAGGTCATCACCTTGTGCCCCATCACTTTTCAACTACTACACAAAAATCACTGAACTCTTCACTGTAACAGTGAGCTTCATGACCTGTCAGCAAGAGAGAGAGAGAGAGAGAGAGGGATAAGAGTAAACAAGTGCAGGTTTCATGTTGTGTTGGGTGGCTCTCTGCAGGTAACAGCACCTCCACTGGAACTGACACAGCTTCCACATGGAGTTGCTGTTACATCCAGCCAGCACCAGAAGCCTCATCACCGAAGACGACGTTTCGTTGCTGTTAACAGATCAACAAACTCTCAGTCAGGGCATAAGTCCAGTTTTCTTTAGGCTGAGAGGGAAAGAGGGGGGGCAGAGAGGGAGCAAAGAAAGCAGAGAGGTCAACTCAGATTCTGGACTCGAAGGCAGCTGCTTTAGTACGTGAAGAGTCTCCTTGTTTGAGCGACTTTGACCCGGCAATTTCCTCCTCCCAGTTTTTATAGCCTGAAGTATAAACGGCATCATTGCCCACGCTCCTCTAACAGCACGGCCAAAGGGCCAAGGCCTGTAGAGATAACACAGATTTTATGGTTGCTGTCAACATGAGGGCAAGTATAAGGGTGTGTCTGCCCTGTTTGCCCGCAGGCCCCTGCTTCCTGCTTAGACTGACTTTTACTTCATAATTACTAAAAGACTGGCTTTAAAGTAGATCCTAATTAGGTGGGAATTCAATACAGTTATTTTCATCCTGTCATGTTCAACCTGCAGGATTACATACGCTCAGATTCTTAAGCCATCCATTCTTGTATTTTATTGGCTTTATGTTGTCATGAATCAACCAAGCTGGTTGTGTCCACTTCTTCTAGCCAGGAGAATTTCTGCTAATCAAAGTTTACTCCTATTTTTTTTGTCTGATTTAGTCATCAAAATAAGTTCTTACTAAAGTGGGTAAACATGAATAAAGAAAAAGAGGATAAAGCAGTTTTTAACCTGTTAAAGAGTTGAATTTCTCCCTGACTGAGTTTTTCTACTCACCTTTGCATTCGGCATGGCCTGGTGGGCTTCATGGACGAGGCCAGAGTTTTAGAGAAGCAGTGCCACAACGTATGAAATCTTAAGCCCAGAAGTACCAGGAGGGTATGAAGGCTGATATGTGCAAAAAAAAAAAAAAAAAGAAATGCATCAATCAGGACTGAGACAGGTGAAGACACAGACAAGCAAACAGCGGCTACAAGAGGTGCAGATTTCTGTGTTAATGTCAGAACTGACAGCGAGGCAATGGCAGCGAGGCTGAGCAGCCAGTATAAGAGAGCAGGAGTTGGTGGAAGGTTAATTATTACACCTGCAGTCAATATTTAACAGGCCTGGCGCCCTGCCCCTCGGTCCAACATCCTGATTCCACACTGACTGACATCAAGGGTAGGGCCAGCGTCAAGCACATCTCTTTTGTCCCCTCCAGAAAATTTGTATTTAAACACCTCAGATGGCCCCTTTCAAACAACCCACTACACGTTGAGTGAAATGTGCTTTTTCTGAGGCTGAAAAACTTGAATTCATTGTGATCTATCAAGTTATAATTAATAAGACTTTTACACAATTATTTAATTTATACTGGAAAAAGGAAACTCCCTCGATCCTCAACCATAAAGGGCACATTTTAGCAGATACTGTGATTTATTAATTTTGGCTCTAATGTACAGCAGAACTCAGGGGTGAAGCAAAAGCACAGGAGGAAGCAAAAGACTGAAGTCACAAAGTGATACTGAATGACAGCACAATAAAAAGCTGAATACATGCTGTTAAAGATTGGTAGAAGCCACTTTGATGCATGCAAACTATTAGGAACTGAAATGAATAAGAACCACTTTGAGTTCAATGTGACAAACATGCTCCTGACTGATAAATCAGCTGTGTAATTCTTTAACTTAAAGGAGATTATAAAAACGGTGCAACGTGTGACAGATCATTGGTAGTTAAATGCTGAAGTCACATAACTGAATTGATATCTAACATGGACAAAGGTCTTCTTGTTTGCACTGATTTGATTCATAATGAAACCAAATTAACATTAACAGGAAAGCTATTTAACTACTTTTCTTTTTTCTTTTAATCACAAAACCACTTTTAAACTTTTTACGAAGCAACACAGCCGAAACGCCGTTAGTCTGGCGCTGCAAAAAACATAAATTGCAGCGATTCTTGGCATTTAAACTTGCTTTAATTCATACACTCGAGCTATCTTATCTCAGGAGGGATTGGTACACCTGAGTGCAGAGTCCAGTGTCTTTAAGAGAGAGAATAAGCACACAGCATTAATCTGTCACATAGATAAAGCTGTTTTTTTGTTCTTGTGAATGGACAATGACTAAGGTCATAATAATTTCAGATGCAATTTAGACCAGATAGCCACTCACATGTCACATGCAGTCCTCAAAGCTGTAGCTGCTTGATGATCTCATTTCAGAAATGATTGACTCTTATAGGGTGGTTTATGCTTTTGCTGCATTTTCTGAGTTGAAATGACTCATTACAACTTTAAAAACAGTTGAAGCTTAACTCTGTCATCAACTAGCTTAGATTTGGTTCGACTTAGCCTCACGGTTTTGCTGAATTTTGGTCCATCTGTCAAAAGAAAAAGACATGACTGAATAAAATGTGACAGTACACGATTCTTTAAACGGTCACATACATTTCTTCACAGTTTCAGATATTTAATGTCTCTCAGATGATTAAAAGCCTTTTCTCCTGGTTGCCATTAGGATTTATCCTCAGTGTAGCAGAGTACTACACCCACAGTGTTCATGTTTAAATATATTCTGTGGGTTTGGTTGTATTTCAGTTTGGACTTTGTGGTAAATTTCTTATCATTTCCTCTTTTTGTTAGGTGTTAGGTCATGCAAACCTGGTCAACTTCCGACCACGCACTTGTTCTTCATGAGCTTCGGTCTATGTTTTGTCCAGATTGCTTTGCTCGTTTGCCAAATCATTGTGTGGGTTTCTTGCTGGCGGATGTTCCCAGCTTTGTTGGAGAATTTATTTAGAATAATGTCTTATTTGATGTCCTGCTTGCAGTATCTTTGGTTCACCTGTTAGCTGATAAAGTTAATTAAAGTTTATGTGTGTTTTGCAACCTGAGCGCTGCATTTGGGTCCTGCTTCAACCACGACACAAGTCATACTGGAAATCGTCCAACATTTTTCTTCGATCTGCTTCTCACATTAAGTGATGGTATCCATCTTTTGAATAGGACGTTAAACTTTTACTTGTTTTTATTGGAGTAGACAAAGCTGAGCAGGAAAACGGTGATTTTGTGTCCTGTGCAGCAGTCAGGCTCTGTAAGAAGATCTGATTTAAAATAGTTTGTGTGCTAAAGTAGATGTTCAGCACATCTGTAGATCCTGTGCTTTTCTTTACAGGTTTAAAACATGGGGAGCCTTCATTTTAACCATAAAAAGAATAAAACAAAAACCCTTTAGCACCTGCCTGAGAAAGGTATTATAGCAACCAACAGCCTGTGTGTGTAGTGCGTGTATGTTTGAGATTGACTGCACACACCCACTGAAGCGAGGTAAACCTTTACCTTGATTCCAAAAGGTAAATGAGTACTTACAAGGAAAACCTCTTATCGCCACTCGGAGGCAGATAATCAAGAAAGTGGAACTTGCACAGAAACGATAGGAAGGAGTGGTTCAGGATGGAGATGCATGGAAAGATCTGACAAGCAGACTCTGCTTGGAGCTGAAGGTGATGATGATGATTACATACAGTCCCTGCAATTATACCAGACCTGCAAATATTTATGATCATAATCATTCTGTAACTTCAATCAGCACAATCTCTTACTCTTTCCTTTAGGAGTTTTTAAACTGTTTTCACCTGTCTGCAAATATAAGAATCCAAAAGTAAACACCTGGACTCTCTCCTCAGTCTTCAAACAACTTTCTCCTTCGTGGTAACATCAAGGTTTCTGTAATAAAACTGTAATTTGCAGTCTGAGATAACATCAGATGCAGAACACGTTCAAACATTTTACATGCAAATAGGAATCTTTGAGGCTTCATTTCTTTCCTTTTCCTTTTGATTTTAGGACCCAGGCATTTTAAAAAAGTTAGAAAATGTTGAAAAATATGCCTCTTAATTTGACCATTGGACTTGTGGGTACAGACTGTGAAGTGGAGAAGAAAATATTTGATACTCAGAAATTCAGTAGTAATCTATGACTGCTAATACTGAAGCAGAAGTCAGTGTTTGGTTGCTAATATTCAGCAAGCTTTACAGTTTAAAAGGTATTCTGACATCTGTCACCCTCTACTGCTAACCTGTATGTAAAGCAGCCAGGCAAATATTTGTTGAGAAAAGGCTTATCTGAGTAGGTTCATCAGAGATAAAATGGAGGAGATATCTAATTTATTTCATTTTACTGTTAGAAATATATCATAATTAATATTTCCTGTATTCCTTAAAGGTCCCGTCAGTTTTCCCAGAGGCCTTGGTTGACTTAATTGTCAGCTGGATTTACAGTTGTTTGCAAAATGTAGCTTTCTGTTGAGGCCAGTTGAGCTTTGATGAGGAATAATACAGCTGCTACCAGCATCTAGCAGTTGATCTCACGTGGAACATATTTGTAGTGCAAATCTGTTTTCTGTCAGCAGAAACCATCACGCTGTCTTCACACCATGGTGATTAAGACCTTTTACTGTGGAACATGGGTGTTTTGAGGAGGAAGTCACTGTGTATCAGGTGAGCTCAGGATAGAAGCCAAATCAATAGCTAGAGATGCAGGATACCAAAGAAAATCCTATTTGTTTTTAGTCAGGTCCATGCTCTCATTATCAAAACCTTCGGTTGAAGGTGAGGGATCATTATGGACTGATCACATGTCATAAACTTTCAAATATTGTTTTTAGCTTTAAAATGAGATAAAATGATCATGTGAAATTCACATATTTCCTTATGTTATTTAAATCCTAACATGTAAAAAGCTGGATCTCCTAAATGTTTGACATGATGCTCTACAGAAACGTCTGATCTAAATATTCAAACAATATTTACACAGAAAAATTGGAATAAAAGCATTTTATCTATGTGCAAATAAAAACTCTATGGAACATAAAAAGGTGTGAATCAATGATGAGTCACTTCATACTCATTCAGGACTTGATGGCCGGCCAGGAGACAACCTCAGAGAAAGAGTTGTTTGGTTTTGATTGACCAAATGAAGTCCAAACTTCTTACAGATGACAGTGCTCCAGACTAACTTTTTGTTACGAGGAGCGCAGCGGCCCCTAATTTAAATCTTTAGGAGCGCAAGCAGAAAATTTAGGGGTGCACACTGAAATCGCCTTGCATAGCAAATATTCACATTTCCTCTCATTTTCACTGTATTAGAGATAAATACTTAGACAATAAATTCAGAAATTACAATATGTACAATTCACATTTTTTTGCAGTTTACATAACATAAAAAAAATATTACTGACTGCACTAGTACAAAACAAATAGACAAAATTCCTGGCAATTAACAGCTTCAGGGACTGATTCTCCTTTCCAGCCGCAGTTCCCAACTCCTCAGTAAGAAAAGTAGCTATTGGCTGTCACTAATTAGCATAATCAGCCTAGTACATATAGTTGTAATGGATGCTGCCTTAAAGTAGGAAGGGCAAAAATTGAATAAAAAAAAAAGACAACCTAAAATGTTTAGAACAGCATAAATAAATAAAAATAATAAATAAAATAATTGTTAATATTTTCTTTATTTTTTAGTTCAGTTTTTTAAGTGTATTTTGTTTTTTGATTGGGAGTCTGGAGCATGTCACAACACTTTTAACTTTTTAAATATTTTTTGTCCACACTCTTCATTAACAGACATTACTCTGACGGTAAGCCAGCGCAGGATCCTCCAGCAGCAGCTTTGTACGTTTCATTTTCAGCCTGGTCGTGAAACAGAGGTGAACGTCGTCTGCTCTGAATACAGCTGTGAGCTGCTGTATGAGCGCTTTTGGACGGGGGATGGGTCTGTACAGCCCCAGCTCCTCATTGGGAAGAGTAAACTAAGTTCATTCACGTCAGTTTTCAAAAGTCTCCAATAATACCAGAAAAAAAAAATCGCTAGTCGCTTAAAAAAAAAAACTCAAAAAAACCCCAAGACCCGCCTCTTTCCACACATAAGCCAATCACAGTGGTCGTTCGTCCACCGCTCACACGCACATTGGCTATCGTCTTCTTCGTTGGTGTTCGTCTCCTTTTCTCATATTGAAGTTAGTTTGAGTCAGCAAACCTGCAGCTAATTTGCGGATTACTGTTAACTACTGGGCGGAAGAGGGGAGCAGAAGTTTGTTAGCGACTAAATAAATTCAGTTATAACTACTACAAGAAAAAGACCGGCAAATGTATTGGTCGCCATTCTGCGAGTAGATGAAAAATTCACTGGCACTTTAGTCGCAAAATGCGACCATTTGATCGCAGTCAGGGGCCCTGGATAAGACCATAAATAGAGCCAACAAGCTCCAGAACACAACTTCAAGTACACTGAAAACATAAACCTGTAATTATAAAGCCACTGGAATAAGATGCATGCACCCTATAAGTAGCTCCTTTTAATGTGAAAATTTAAGAAGTGCTTACTTCTAATGTATTCAGTAATCTTACTGCTTACTCTGTTCAACACGTACATTTACCACATTTAAATGAGAAATGTTTCCCAAACTACATAGCTGCCTCTAACAATCAGGAAAGACTGATGCAAAATTCAAATTAGCTGCAACACAGAAGATTGAAATGTTGTTCTTTATCTTCAAGTTATGCTTAAATAATAAACAATCAGAAAAAAGAAAAACAATCTTTTCATTTAAATCAAGATTTGACTTTAAGACTTTATTAATCTGACACTAAAAACAGTGAAAACCTTGAGTCTGATAATAGATGGTGTGTGTTGATATTCCATGTTAGTGAAAAACTAAGTTATGTACAAGCTCCTTGTTCATGTCATTGTGAATTCCTGCAACTCATTCAAAGCCAATCAGTCCTCTTGTTACCTCTACAAACACATAAAAGTGTGTCTAATTTCACACTACAGTACACAACAGTTTAGTCACATACAACATAAAAACACTGGGGAAAAAAGACAAACAGCTAATATAAACAAGGTCTACCACATGTCCTTAGGATTCCTCTCTAATTGGAGTACATCCGGAGAAAAAACTGTTTTGAAAGCTGGTCAGGAGTCGCTTCTTCTTTTTGAGGAAGCTGGCTGTTGTTCTGTCTTCCTCCACCTCCTCCTCATCTTCCAGTCCCTCTTCATCTGCCAAAAGAGGTTTCAGCTCTGCAGTGCTCTGACCCATGTCTCCGATTTCCTTTAGCACCTAAAATATGAGAATTAGAAGGTTAGCTTTGCATTACACCCTTCAGGTTGATAGTGACAGCATGCAGTTGAGGCAAGGAACCCGATGAGAACTGATTTAAAATACACCGGTTAAAAATGTAAATTTGCGGTCTGTATAAACAGGAACAATAAAGAAGTCAGAACTGCTCAGTCTGCAGAGGGCTTACCTTCTTTGTGGGAGTGCAAGATGGGGGCTTAAAGAAAGTGCAGTTTTCAGGGCTGTTGTTTGTCGGGTCCTGGAGGGATGCAGAGTCTCTGAAAACACTTTCTGAGTGGTTTACATCCTGAAATAAGTTTGGGGAAAAAAAAAATTCAAAAGTGACATCTATGCTGCTTTACATTGTTTTGATAAAGATCTAACAGGTCACAAGAGATGTGTAATTTTTACATGAAATCACATAACATACAAAACCAGGCTGTAACAGATGAATTATCTCTTTTGAATGACTGCAATAAAATCCACATTTCTGCTGCAATTCAGTTTCAAACAGACTAATAGCTCAATCGATTAGTAGCACCAGATCAATACTTCAGTCTCACATTGCCAAATGATACTGAACTTTTATCCCCCTCTAAGACATCTGTGGATCACCTTTAGGTATGATAATGCCATGAATTTTCCATGTCCTAGTTTTAATAAATAATTTGTTGCCAGTTGGGTGAAAATAGTCACTGTAGTGTAGGGCTGCCACAATTAGTCGACTAGTCACGATTATGTCAACTATTTTAATTGTCGACAACTAATTTAATAGTCGAAGCTTCGTTATTTTAAAAAGAAACCTGCAGCGCCATTTTCCACTGCCGCCTCTGCGTTTCTGTCCATGGCACACATGCGCAGTAGAGGTAATCGGGGTCAGACGTGATGTCACCGGAAGTAAAACCAGACGGGCTTTTGTATCATCATGGCTACCCGGCAACGGACTTCTAAAGTGTGGGAACATTTTAAGAAAACAGAAGAAAAAGCTGTCGAATGCGTTATCTGCAAGGCAAAACTTGCCTTCCACAACAGTACAAGTGCGATGCACGAGCACCTGAAAAGGAAGCACATTGTGGCTGATTGCGACAACGAGGAAGGTGGACCGTCGTCTAGGTAAGCTAACTGGCTAAGCTAACAACATTAGCGTAAAACTTACTTTCTCATACCGATAGCTGCAAATGTTAACATAAGTGATGACGATTTGATTAACCTTAGTTAGCACACACGTCACATGTTTCCTGTAAAGTTATAACGGTGATATATACATATACCTCATAATATAATCATATGTAAATTAGATGTAAAATCTAGGTTTTGTATCCAATTTATATATGATCCGATTAGTCGACTAATCGAAAAAATAATCGATGACTAATCGATTATCAAAATAGTCGTTTGTGGCAGCCCTACTGTAGTGTTTGAAGGGGGTGATGTTGTGTACAGTCAAACCAGCAGCCAGTTTTCATGTTTCCCACATTAAGGAGGAGCACAAGCTTTCCTTTCCTTTCCTGTTAGTGGGAGATGAAAATCATTCAGTGACTCACCTCAGCAGGCACCCGGTTATCCAAGTTTCGGCATTTCTTGTGATCACACTGACAGTTCTCCCCACATGTCATCTTCCCTTTTCGGCACCTACACTGCTTGTTGCTGCAGCGACCTTTACATGCACACTGAAAAATGAGGAGCCATTTAGCATCATAGACAAATGAATCATTTGTATCATGAAAGAACATTCACAGCCAATCATCTTCAGAGAAAGATGTTCGATATAGAAATCAACTTAGCTAAAGTAATCTGAACCATGTGACATTTAAGTAGCATGAATATTGGGGGATTTTTTTTTCCCCCATTACTATCTTATATTTATAAAATCTGCAAGATCACAATATTATATATATATATATATATATATATATACACACACACACTGTTCAAAAAATAAAGGGAACATTAAAACAACACATCCTAAAACACTTTGTGCTTTACATAGCTGAATGGGCTGACAACAAAAATCACACAAAAATTATCAATGGAAATCAAATTTATTATTTATTATTTATATTATTGGATTTGGAGTCACACTCAAAATTAAAGTGGAAAAACACACTACAGGCTGATCCAACTTTAATGTAATGTCCTTAAAACAAGTCAAAATGAGGCTCAGTAGTGTGTGTGCCCTCCACGTGCCTGTATGATCTCCCTACAACGCCTGGGCATGCTCATGATGAGGTGGCGGATGGTCTCCTGTGGGATCTCCTCCCAGACCTGGACTAAAGCATCCACCAACTCCTGGACAGTCTGTGCTGTTGGTGGCTGGAGCGAGACATGATGTCCCAGATGTGCTCAATTGGATTCAGGTCTGGGGAACAGGCAGGCAAGTCCATAGCATCAATGTCTTCGTCTTGCAGGAACTGCTGACACACTCCAGCTACATGAGGTCTAGCATTGTCTTGCATTAGGGGGAACCCAGTGCCAACTGCACCAGCATATGGTCTCACAAGGGGTCTGAGGATCTCATCTTGGTACCTAATGTCAGGCTTCCTCTGGCGAGCACATGGAGGGCTGTACGGCCCCCCAAAGAAATGCCACCCCACACCATTACTGACCCACTGCCTGGTCATGCTGGAGGATGTTGCAGGCAGCAGAACGTTCTCCATTGCGTCTCTGTTGCGTCTGTCACATGTGCTCAGTGTGAACCTGCTTTCATCTGTGAAGAGCACAGGGCGCCAGTGGTGAATTGGCTAATCTAGGTGTTGTCTGGCAAGCACAACCCCCACCTGTGGACGTCAGGCCCTCATACCACCCTCATGGAGTCTGTTTCTGACCGTTTGAGCAGACACATGCACATTTGTGGCCAGCTAGAGGTAATTTTGCAGGGCTATGGCAGTGCTTCTCCTGTTCCTCCTAGCACAAAGGTGGAGGTAACGGTCCTGCTGCTGGGTTGTTGCCCTCCTACGGCCTCCTCCACGTCTCCTACTGTACTGGCCTGTCTCCTGGTAGCGCCTACACTCTGGACCCTACGCTGACAGACACAGCAACCCTTCTTGCCACAGCTCGCACTGATGTGCCATCCTGGATGAGCTGTACTACCTGAGCCACTTGTGTGGGTTGTAGACTCATGCTACCACTAGAGTGAAAGCAACGCCAGCATTCCAAAGTGACAACTTTAATTAAAATAAGACATACGTGTCTCGTCTCCAAAAGACCTGGGGTAAAACCTAACACAAATAAAAACGTCTTTCTCATATTATGAGACAACTGATGTCCATCAGCCTCACGGATAAGAAGGTTTTTAGAGGGGCTGCATGATGAGCCCTCCAACCTCCAATTCCGTACTCTTTATACTCTTCTTTTATACATATTTCCTATTTGACAATACTTCATGAAGAAAAAAAAAAAAGGACTGCTGCGACCATGTTTCCCGTTCTGCATTCATGGATTATTGCTTCACTGTGGACAACTGTGGGAGAATCAGGGGGGACTTCATAACAGGAGCAGGATCAGCCCAAATAAGCAACTACACTCATTTAAACAAGCCCAAAAACCCACGACTGATGACATTAGCAAGCAGCTTCAAAGAAAATCAAGCCCAAAGTCTCTTATAACAGGCAGGCTTGGCAACACTGCTGTCTTTCTCTGACGCAATCATTTGTATCTCTCCTGTTGTTTTAACTAGCTGCTTTCTTTCTCCTTCTACCGTCTTGTTACCTGCCTCTTAAACCCTTGTTTGTCTGCGCTGTCGTGCTGCAAAGTTTACCGCCAGCAGCTTCACAGACTTAATTGGCTGAGAGTATCATGTGGGATGGCTAAACATAAACGCAACTGCTCTGTGTGTTTCCTGACCACTACTGTAAAGACTACAAAAGTTGAGGCAGTTAAAATAAAAGCACCCCATCAAATTTTACATTTTAGGTCCGGGTCCATGTGGGACAGCTTCCGGACCGCTTGTTAGTAGCCTCTGCCCCAGATCCTCAGTCTTACCCCAGTTGATTTGGGTTTCCTTGAGACTCTTCGTCCCTTCTCAGGTCGCCACTCGTCCGCTTCCTCTTCTTTTTCATCCTCACTGGGTGACATCAGGTCTGCTAAGTCGATGTCCATGTTGAGCTGAGGTTTAGCGGTGGTGATGCGCTTCGGTTTAGGCTGTTTGTTTAAAGAGAACACAAAGAATAAGAGATCTGAATTGACCCGTCACCTGTATAAAACTTGCTACATTCCTACATGATAAATATAATAGGCTTACTCCATCAAGTCACTTGAAATGACATTGGAGCTTAAACTCATAGTGAAGCTGTATATTTTCACAGACAATAATCTAAATAAGCAGATTTGACATTATATACCCAAACAGCCATAAATAAACAAACAAACAGAAGTTAGATATCTGCAAAAACTCACTTTTGGAGGAACATATTCAAATGAGTCATCTGGGCTTCTTTCATTGTTGGTTGTAGGCAGAATGGCTTTCTTCCCACTTGCAAGGTGAATTAAGGAAAATTTCTGAAGTGGGTGGAATAAAAAACACAGTTGTGACAAGTATGAACTCTGATCCACTTTCTCCCTGCTGTGTTTGTTAAATACTCTTTTCCAAAGAAAAAAGAAAACAAACAAAAAAAAAAAACTGATCTACTGCTTCTAATGTCTAATACAAAAGAATAAAGTTATTTAAAAACTCAAAGCCTCTCCAAACAGCAAGCTGCATCTGTCTTTTATACACAATCCTGCTTTACCGTTGGAGTTGTATTGCTGCTGGTACCCAAATTTCCCTGAGGATTCTCCAAAGGGATTAATAAAGTATTTTCTATTCTATTCTCTACAATGTAAAGACATTTCTATACAATTAAACCTAATATTCAATAATATATTACCTGTCTGTATTGGTCATTCTGCTCCACCAGTTTCTGGTTCTGCTCACTTAACACTCGCAGCTTTTCAAGCTCTTCCTCCTGCAATGATTTTAAAAATTACTTTCAAATAAAGGCAGTGAGATTTCTTGTGATAGAAGAAATGACAACAATTAAAGGTTAATAATGTTGCTCTTGAATCAGTGCAGACTGACCTGAACTTTGAGGCGCTGGAGAAGCTCCCTCTCCTTTGACTTGGCCTCATCTGCCTGTTTGGTCTCATCTGGTTCTTTACATATTGGTTTGCTCTTTAGCTGGTTAAGGAGATAAAGAACCTGCAGAAAGAAAAAAAAAAGATAAATGAACAGAGCTGCAAATAAATATGCAGGTCTTAAAAAAACATAAAAATGTACAAAGTGGTAGCACCTTCTCTTGATGCCTCTGTTCTAGTTCAACCAGCTGATGCTGGTGCTCCATGTCCATTGTTGACATCACATTTCTCTCATCAGCGAGCATCTTTCTTAAATCTTGTGCGTTTCCTTTTTCCTGTTTCACCTCACTTTCCAGCTTGGCACATGTTGTTTTAGCTGACACCAGCTAGAAAAACAAAAGCAAAAAAAACCAAACAGAAATAGTTTAGGAAATGGGGATGAGCCAATTACTGCATTCTTCACCAATTCTGGATTTTTCTCTAATGAACAGTAGTTTATTTACCTCAGACATAAGGACCCTGAGTGCACTCTTGGCATCAACTATGCTTGTGATGCCATCTATACGTTGTTTTAAACGTCCCTCGCCATCTGCAACAAGCACTTTCTGCTGCAGGTCAGCTATTTGGGCATTCCTGGTGGGATAAAAAACATTTAGGAGATCTTAACAAAATATGTTCCGTATGGCAACAAGGGCTAAATCAATTAATTAAAACAAAGACTGTAAAGAGAGGCTGGAGCTCAGGAGGTTGGATGACTGCGGGTTTGATCTGCAACTTCCTCAGTCTACATGTTGAAGCATCCTTGGCTAGATGTTGGACCACATACTTATTTGGATAAAAGATCAACTAAACCCTGTTTGGATAAATTGAAAGTCTCATGCAGTTGGAGTTGCAGTCAAAAAAAAATAAATAAAAAACAAATGTGAAATATTTATTTTTCTTACTGAAAACTCCTTACATTTCTTGTTAATTATCTACTTGCAGTCCATGCTGCATTGTGTCCATGTCTGGGATCACAACAACACAACCCTTAGCCAGCTTCAGCTATCACATGCTACTCATTTAATACCATCATTTAGCATGATGGGTAATTCCATCTACAGTATATGGAAACAAAATGACTATAAATGCTGGTTAAAGGTGCTGGTTAAAGGTGCTGACTTACCTGAGGCCCATTTCTGTCTCCAAGTTTTGCACCTGTTTAGACAGAGGGGTTTCCAGCGCCCCCTGGGTCTCCAGCTCAGAGATGATCAGTGTCCGACGCTGCATTTAAACGCACAAAACATTATTCCCTCTGCTGGTGCACTGCATTTTGCTTGATTTCATAGTTTATTGAAATTCTTCTCAGATTTCTCAGCTCACCCTAATTTTTGGCGCAGGTCTCTCCCCAGCCTCGATCTGCTGTTTGAGGTGGTTGATCTCTTGAGCCAACACCTTTCGGTCCTCCAGCAAATCACTGAGGTGGCGTCGAGCCTCCTCTGTGCTAACCATCACCTCCACCTCATTGAGAAGCCACGTCTGATCCATAAAATGGAAGGTTAACAACATTAACATTTTTAGATCATGACCATCAAAAATGATCATATACAAGTCAATGCAACTCCGAAGCTCTCAAACAAGATGTTACCACCTTAACTCGTGCAGCAGCTCCCTCGATGCCTCTGTTGTGAACATCTTTGCGCTTCTCTGCTACTTCATTTCTCCTCTGCAGGGCATCCTTCAGTCTCTTGTTTGCAGCTGCTGCCTGTAATGAAATTAAAAAAGCTCTTCATAAGATGCTCTTAATCATTTCTGGCGACTCCTGTTCAGTTAAATGACACCCTGACAGATTTTAACAAATAAACTCACCTCTTCAGTTTTACGTCGTAGGACGTTGGCCTGTTTCTGGAAATCCCTCTCAAGTTTTAGCAACTCATACTGTCTTTTACGATCCTGTAAAACATAATTCAATTTTAAAAGACAGTTTCACTTTTCAAAGAAGGAAGGGCTATATGTGGGTCTGAATCTTATGAAGAGCTTTAGCTCCTCATACCTTTTCCTTTAGCTGCAGGACCTCCCTGTCCTTCTTGCTCTTCCATTGTCTGAATTTTTCAGAGTCCTCCCTCATCTGCCTCATTAGTTGTGTACGCTGGGTCTTCATAGCCTATAAGAACACAGTGTTACTTGGATCTGTTTTACATATATGCAATTAATTATTAGCAATGCTACAATCGAATGCCATGCACATAACTTTGTTCATATTTGACACGTTCAGTCTACATTTTAAATTTTATTACTACCGCGGTGGCTTGTCAGCTCTATGATGGAATCATTTTGATCTGAAAAATGTACTCTTAGATAAGAGAGTTTAGTAAGTAAGCTCTACAGATAAAGTGGCTGGTTACCTGTATCTCTTGCACGAGCTTGCTAACTTTCTGAACAGAAGATTCTTTGACTTTCAGCAGTTTAGACTGATCAAGAAGCTTCTTCTTCATGTCCACAAGCTGGGCCTCAAGCTCCTGCAGTCTTTTCCTTCGCTGCTCACTAAGCCTAGACAAAGTTGGCATATGTAAGATGCAGAGGAGAGCAAGTATGAGGTTGCTAATATTTATTATTATATTTATAAGATTTCACATGAAATGAACAGCCGAGCATACTTTGCCTGGTTAATGTCCTTCTTTGCAGACTGAAGAGCCAGAATGAGATCCTCCTTCTCCTTCTGCAACGAATCCACTGAAGATTGCAGTGTTTGGACATTTTTCTGTTGAGGAACATGTCCGGAAGGTTAAAATTACAAATAAAAAACTTTCTGGAAACAAACTGAACAATCTTTTTTTTTTTTTTTATTTTTTTAATATTTACTTTTTATTGAAGAAATGCAATCTACAATTTGAAAACAGATCCACTTCTCTCACAGTTTTTTTTTTTTTAAATATATAAAAAAAAGAAAAACAAGTAAATAAAAGTTTACAAACAGGAACAATTGGCATGAGGAGGCACTATTCTAATTCACATCATATCGTTGTTAGTATTCTCTCTATGGCAACGTCACAACTTTATATAAAGTCTGATCTTGTTGGTTTGACATATTCTGTCCATTTTGACCAGGTTTTATAGAATGAGTCCATCAGTAGTTTCAACCGAGATGACACTTTCTCCATTTTAAAAATTTCTTGAGTAATGTTTATCCAGTCTTCACTTGTTGGTTGTTCAGGTTTGAGCCACTTTCGGGTGATGGCCTTTTTGCTTGCTGCTAGTAGTATGTAGAGCAGTTTTTTGTCACTGCTGTTGAGTCCATCTATATTACAGAGGTATAACGTCTCAAAAGAAAAGGGGAAGACAATAGAAAATACATTCTGTACATGCTGATGAATCTCCAACCAGTATTTTTGAACAGTGGAGCAGCTCCAGAAAACATGAAAATGATTTGCCCTCTCAGAACCACACCTCCAACAGGTATCTCCCAATCCCCGGTATTTCTTTTGGGCTGGTGTGATAAAAAATCTAATGATATTTTTCCAGCAGAATTCACGCCAAGTATTTGACCCAGTGGACATCCATTGAATTTTACAAATGTATTCCCAGTCATCTCCAGTTATTGTGAAATTTCCTTCTCTCTCCCATTTTTCTTTCACATAATATGTGTTGTCCTGTTTATTTTGCAACATGTTGTTATATAATTTAGAAACAATTTTTGAAGGGGACATCAATTTTGTTAATAAAATAAATGTTGGTATTAGTCCTTGGTTGGATGGGAGTATCTTAAACTGAACAATCTTAACTATTTTGTGCTAAATAATCCATTCTGAATTTGCTGCCAGCATCAGCTCTACCCATCCACCCCAACATCTCTCTATAAACTCTGACTTAAGATATTTTCCTGAGTTAAAGATGGTGTCATCTTACCTGGTGCTCTGATTGCACCTCCTCCAACTGACCATCATTCTCACACATTTTCTTCACAAAAGCTTCCTTCAAACTTAACACTTTGTTGAGTTCAATCAGCTCTTTGGAGAGCTGGGCTTGACGCAGTGCATGATGCGCTGTAAAGCCCTCTGGGGAATCCTTCAACGCAGTGCCATCCTGTTGGAAATATGTTCAAGATGGGAAACATCTGAATTAATGTTGGGTTCAGAGATAAAGAAGAAACAAAAATTGCATTTTAAGGGTATTTCATTTAGACCAGGGACAAGCAATATGTTCCTACAACATGAAAAACCCTTGATTTTCTGCTCTCATATTGAATTATGCAAAATGTGCATGTTAATTTGCATTAAGAGTAGAAAAGTAAACATGTACCGATGGGGAAGCATCTGCTTTGTTTTTACCACCACTTCCAGTCACCTCAGGTGCTTCTTCTCCAGCAGCCATGGCGTCGATAGAAGCAGCGATGTCTGCACTCTCATTCTGTTACAGAAAACAAATGGTTAACATTATGAATATTTCTAACATCAGTTCAGAGAAATATTTAATTTGACTTTAAGCTGCAGAAAAAAGTTTTTTTCATCATTATATTGAAATTTTGATATAATTCACTTTATTCTTTAAGCAAAAAACTGTTTTCAGCAACATTATTAATTAGCTGATGTAGCAAAACTTTTGTACCCTAAGCTCCAAGATTATATCTTGCAAGTTCTTCATAACCTCAACGTTTTCCTTCAGCTCCTGGTCCTCCAGTGTCTCCAACACTTTCTCAAGATTAACTGTACATCTGCAAAGAAGAAGCAATTATAAAAATGAATAAATAAAGTGGCTCAATACATTTCTGTTGGAAGAGAGGACGAACAATTACAGACAACTGGAAAAAAAGCAACTTCTTCAACTAAAGAACACGTACAGTAATAAGGTCTTAGCCATGTGTGAAACAATATGTGAAACTTGCTTGTGTTGCTGCTTTTAATTATTTATATTTTCTAAAAAAAAAAAATAAAGTTCATGTAGACAAAAATCTGCACTGTAAAAGAGTGCAATTTAAAATACTGAAAACTGTGCAGTCCAGGAGTCAAGACTAACTTTTTGCATTGGCTGAACCTACCAAGAAGTTCAGATATACCCCAATTTTTACCGCATCACTCTTAGCAGCTCATTTTTTTAACTGTCTTTTGATCATTACACAGAGACTCAGATTTTTTTCCGTTATTGTGAACAAAAATGAGGTTTGGGAAAATGTTTGTCTTTATTTGAAAGATGAATGTTAAGTAGAAAAAAAATTACAAAATAAACTTATAGTTCTAGCCTCATTTGACGTAATGAAACTCAGTATTTTAAACTTTGAAATGGCTGATGAGGTTGTGCTGCTTCTGGCAAATTTCGCTCCTCTGGATTTACATTTAATCTTTTTCATTATAATTATCTACGTGGACTTCAATTTTGTAAAAGGCAGCTCCTCTTATGGCTATATGTGAAAGACAGCTATTTGAACTGATCTGTGTGTCATTATTATCCTTAGACCTTCATCATTTATTTGACTGGTGTCTACAAACCCTCTGGCCAAAGATTACAGTACAAAATTACTCCAGCAGAAACAAGGAATTCCCATCAGAGCATCTCTGTGGTGAAATAACCATCACACATTTGCAGTAGGTGATGAGACATTACTGATAAGGCCTTTGGCCTGTCTATACACTGACTTTAGAAATAAGTATGAGACTCCTCGGTATGCCTTAAAAAAGAAAAGTTTGTTTTCAATGACCCACTGGTTTCATGATTTTGAAAACTTACGCTGCATGGTGCTGAAGTTGCTCCAGTTTGCTTTGCAGTTTATCATTGGTTTGTTCCGTCTATAAAGTTAAGGAAACACAATAAGAAAAACAAACAACAACAACAAAAACACAGCAAAATGCACATACACACACACACACACACACACACACATACAGAAAATATGCATTTCAGCCAGAAAAAAAGAGCTTTCCCAGAAACGATGAGGTATTAGAGAGGATTAGTTGCAATCCTATATGCAGATTTTGGTCTGTCTCACCATTATGATTTTCTCAAACATGAGTGCCGTCTGTCCAGCTGCTTCACTCAATTCTCTGCTCAGCTTATTGTTCTCATCCTGCAGAGCGCGATTCCTTTCCAGCAGTTTAGTTACATTCTCTGCCGACTCCGGCCTGCAATAGAAGGTCTGGGTGACTGTCATGGCCTTTTGCTAAAACTTAGCATAAGCGGCTTTATTAGACATCTTACTTCAAAAGGCGTTCTGTCTTACCCAGAGAGCACAGGAGCTACCCCTCCTCGTGCATGCAGTAGCATCACCTGCAACTCCTGAACCTGTGGAAATTGTCAAAAGATTCGGGCTATTTATTAGATTTTAAACAAAGAACATATGAGATTATATTATTTCTTCCAACTAATTTTTCTTAGAAATAATGGTTCATACAAAAACAACTAAACAAGGCAAATGAACCCATAACAGATTGAGAACTGACAAAGTTTTTACTTCGTCTTTTTCTTCTTGTACCTGCTGTTTCAGTCGGTTCATTTCAGCCGCTCTGGGATCAACATTAACAATAGGTTTGTTTTTAATCTTGCGAGCTCTGTCAGCATATCGCAGTGTGTTGATGGTTTCCTCCATGTTTGAGTCAGCAGGACTGACGCATGCAATCATCAAAGTGTGGCTATTGCCTCCCAAAGAATCTGAGCAACAAACACATATAAATATATTAAAGTATGTCAATCAAGCAACAATTCTTCCTGCATAAGAGACAGAACACAGTAAGAGAGAGAGAGAGAGAGAGAGAGAGAGAGACCTAAATCTTCTTGTGTAACTACCAACAATATCTGCCAACTCATTAAGCATCAATATGGGTCAATCTGGCTAAACGGAACCAAATCTGCATGAAAACTTGTACAGTGCACACTGACTGCCTCCTAACAACAATTTGCTTAGTCAGAAGGCTCTCAAATTGAGATCCAAATCTGAAGTAATGACCAACATTCAACATTTAAATCAAAGTGTACCTTGTAGCAGACGGGTGAGCTTTGAGTCTCTGTATGGAACAAAGGTGTTCTTTTTGCTTTCATCCCCCAAGGCACTGATCACGTTACCCAGAGACAAAAGGCCCCGATTGATGCTGATGCCTAGAGGTGAAAATGAACAACATCACAAGATAAGTGCTCTCGCAATTGTTACTACTTTTATATAAAGAAAAGGAAAATACAGCTAAAGGCAAAAGTTTAGGCATCTTATTAGCACCTGTATTTAGCAAGTGTCACAATTTCTAAACTCTTTTTGTAGCAGAAAATAATCTTTCCATTTTTGTTCTTCAAAAAGAACAAAAAAGATTTTTTGACCTTCCAGAGAAGTGTATTTCATCAATTTCTGTCAACTTCAAAACCGGCAAGCCATCCCAGTGAGAGCTGCTCTTTCCATGAAACCCAGCACATTGTTTTTAATTTTTTTAATGACAGCCAAAATATTTCTTGAGCTGTCATTTCACATGTATTGTGCATCAGCAGTGTTTCCCCACATAAAAGATGATACTCAGTACATTAACAGCTACAATTTTAAAACCCTCACTTGTGAACAAGACCCCATGATACTTGAACTCCTCCACTTGGAGCAGGACCTCATTCCCAACCTGGAGAAAACACACCACCCTTCTCCGGCTGAGGGTCATGATATTGGATTTGGAGGAGCTGATTCTCATCCCAGGATCACGGCCCGATGAAGCCAACAGAACCACATCAAAGAGCAGAGACCCAATCCTGAGGCTACCAAACCAGATCCCCTCAACACCTTGACTACAACTAGAAATTCTGTCCAAAAAAGTTATGAACAGAATTGGTGACAAAGGGAAGCTTTGACAGAGTCCAACCCTCACTGGAAACAAATCTAATTTACTGCTGGCGATGCAGACCGGGCTCTGGCACCGGTTGTACAGGGACGGGAGATCAACAGGCGGATAAGTGCAGCGTCTGCAGTGATGAGGACTCTACATCAGAAGAGCTGAAACAAACAGCAAAGCTCTCGAATTACCGGTTGATCAACATTACTACCCTCACCTATGGTCACGAGCTGTGGGTAGTGACGTAAAGAACGAGATTGCAAATTTCTGGGCAAGTCTCACAGGGAGGAGACCCTGGGAAGACCCAGGACACGCTGCAGCGACTAGATCTTTCGGCTGGCCTGGGAACGCCTTGGGATCCCCCCCAGACGAGCTGGCAAATGTGGCCAGGGAGAGGGAAGTCTTAGCTTCCCTTCTTATGAAGCTGCCCCCCGGTAACCCAGCCTTGGATTAGCGGTAAAAAATGGATGGATAAAACTTTAAAACCACTGAAAGGTAAAGTGAGTAACACTGTTCATCTTGTTACATGACTTTCAAACTTGCTGCCTACCTAAACACATCTGCAGACATAAATATTATGGCAACATCCCCACAGAAGGAGCCTTCTCTCATTATAGCAGCAATGTGCCATAAAAAAACTGCTTAGGCTGAGAGCTTGGAGAACACACCGAAGAGTCTGAAGTGTCCACTTGGCCTCCAAACTCCCCAGATACCAGTCTGTTGGGATCTGATGACATCTGTGAGAAGTAACCTCTTTGCACATAGACACCACCCCTACAACCCATAGGAAACAAAGGAGTGTTGCTAACATAACAACGCTTGACCACAAATCGAATCATGGCTCTCTTGGAGGGTTTGGCTGATCAGTGAATTTGAGACCAACATACATCTTCTGAAGCAGCAACAATCACTAGGAAAATAATATGTTAACTACTTTAGATGGTTTGGGTCTGAAGAAAAAATATTTTGATTACCTTCTTTCAATCGATCACCCTCTGCTTTCGTTTTCTTTTGTCTCTCCGAACCAGCCAAATCCACAAGGTGCAGTTTTGAAACAACTGAATCTGCCCTGCAACAGATGATCGAACACATATTCAACTTGTAGTAGAGAGAGGAAAAAAAGTTGCAGCAGGGTGACACATTGACTTTTACTCATTGGCCCAATTTCAGGGACAATATCAATGCAGCACTATCACAAAAATATATATTTTCCATTTAATTTTAACAATCGTTCATTTTTCTGATTACCTGACTTATTGCTGCTTTTCGTTTTTTGCATTATTTACATTAACGTATTGCAATTTTAATTGCATTTAACTCAGAAAAATTCTGGGCATCCAATGAGGATGAAAAGAAATACCTTAAGAACAAAACAGTCGTGTCCTGAACAGGCACATATGTGATGAATGTCTGCCCTAATACCTTATAGGGAGCTCTACAAATCAAGGAGTTTCACAAAGAAAATGCTGGGTAAGGTTGAAGAAAAGTTAACTAAACTCACTTGTCTAGCCCTTTGCGCTGCTCCAGTGTGATAGTGAAGATGGCATGGGAACGTGAAGAAGCAGCATTCATGGCTGTGGAGCCCACGGTGCGAGCAGAGTTTCCAAGCTCCAGACAGCCCACCATCTCATAGTCAGTAAACACCCGCTTCTCAGTTAACCCAACAATCTGGAAAAGTATAGGATGTTTTTAATAAAAGTAAAATCTGACATTAATAGGGTCAGACATGAAAGAAAGTCTTTGAAAATAGTCAATTTGTGATTATTTACACAAAGAAAAAGGTTGAGGTGGAAGTGTTTACATTAAAATTAGTCGCTCACCTTAATACCATCTTTAGGGTCTTCCCGAATGCTGAGGGCAGGTTTATCTTTAGATGAACACAACAAATCTAAAATGTCTTCATTATAGATCTACAATTAGAAAAGAAAAGGTAACTTAGGTTATCTGGTGAAACAAAAAAAAAAATTGCCATTTACACAGTGCAAACTAAAGATATTCACTAACCTCCAGATAGGAGACTGCCAGGCAGAATTCACAGTCAGTTCTCTTCTCCTTCTCTGCAAAGATCCTTTTGATAACTCGGGGAATGACTCCAACTGAAGGGTCATTCTCCTGGGCTGATGTGTATGTTCCTCCCATCGAATAGGTCTTTCCTGATCCCGTCTGTCCGTATGCAAGAACTGTAGCATGGTAGCCTAACATAGTAATAGTGTATGGCAGAGACGTAAAAGTAATGCAAGAAAATCAAATTAGATTATATAGGGAAGGCATGTTTATTTGTATAACATATTTCATACACAAGACTATTCAAAGTGCTTTACATTAAACATTAAAAGCATTACACATGCTGCAAAGAAAACATTGCAAAATTATAATAAAATCATAAATTAAATTAAAATGATTAAAAGCAAAATAAGTTAAAAGTTACTGTGCAGATTTCATGCATAGGCTCATGAGAAAGTTAAATGTTTTTTAGCCTGGATTTAAAAGTATCTACATTTGGTGAAAGTTTAATCTCCACTGGCAGTTTGTTCCACTTGTTTGCAGCATAACAGCTAAAGGCTGCTTCTCCATGTTTAGTCTGGACTCTGGTTTGGAATAGCTGATCTGCATCTTTGGATCTAGGAGCTATATTATATTATATTATATTATATTATAAATGAATTAAATATTTTCACTGTCTTTACAATGTTTGTGCAACTAACAATAAGGCCCTTACTAAAGTGGCTTAAATAGCAGAACTTGCAGTCAGTTAGTTACGAGGAAGTGGGTAAAACCATAAAGACTACCTTTGAAAAGACCTAGTAGTAAGGAGGACACAGCTGTATTGAAGACTTCTTCTTGTTCAGCAGAGGGATCAAACACATAATCATAAGTGAATGCCTTCTCTGTGCCAACAATCACCTGAACAACCAAACAAAAAACAATACAGATGTTTTTTCACATAATTTCAATTCTGGGTGCATTCAGTAAAAACATATTATTCAAATAGCCATCCTAAACATCACAACACAAACACATATGTTTGTCACAATTTGTTGATCACATTACCTGTGGCTCCCCAGGCACATAAGTAAGACAGCACTGACATCCCTCGTTGACTTCTTTAGGTACCAGTGGGCGACATCGCAAGGCAACCCGCACCGGGATCGCTTTCCCGTCCTCATTTGTCATGATGAAAGCTTCCAATCAACAACTTCCATAAAAGAAGAAGGAAGAGAAGAAGTTGTTGTTGACAAAAGTTATATAAATAAAATTGGGCTGATGACGTGGCTGGATTGTGTTTTTAAATTTTAAAATTGAGCAGAACATACTGTGTTGAACAATCATTTTCAGTTTCAACTAAACAGTGTTAACAAGGAGCAAAAAAGAAAATTAATAGTTACTTTTGTTTTCATTTTTTTAACTGCAAATGGAGGATTTAAAAAAAGAAAACACAATGGAGGATTTAACAGAGCTAAACAAATAAACTGCAACAATGAAGATAAATCAATTACTGTACTGCATGTTGCCATCAGTTATCAATTGTATAATCACAGCTTCAAGACTTCTAGGAAAGCTTTCCTCAAGGTTTAGGAGTGTGTTTATGGGAATGTTTTACCGTTCTTCCAGAAGCACAATTGTGAGGTCAGTCACTGACGTTTGATAAAAGGGACTAATAGTCTGCTCTATTTCATCTCAGTGGTGTTTTATCAGGTTAAGGGCAGGACTGTGCAGGCCAGTCAACTTCCTCCACACCAAACTTACTCATCTATGTCTTTATGGACTTTGCTTGGAACACTTGAATTTAATAATTTAGAGGGGTAGCCAGATATTTTTGTATTATCCCAATAAAAAACAAAAACAATGTAAAAATATCTCAAACAAAATGCATCATGTCCACCATAACATACAAAAACATTTTGGCTGTAGATAAAAAAAATAAATAAAATTTTAAAAAGGCATTGTCAATGTCCTACAATTCACTTCATTGTCATCATGTCCAAAGCAACCCCAGGACTTATCTGGTATGACAAAAGCCTACGGGGCATTCTTAGTTTGGGAAAATTGAAACCAAGCTGTACAGGAGTTAACACAAAATCTGCAAATATCAGACGTAAATATACGTGTTTTTCCAAGACGTCCCTCATCTTCACATGCATAGAAATGTTCACTGTCGATCCCTGTGGTCACAGATTCTGATGGGTCACAGAATTTGGTATAACACCGGATGGAACTCTAGGCTTCCATTTTCTTCAGTAGTAACGTTAACGTATTCAGCTCATAGTAGCTAAACCGTTAGCAACAGCAAAGATATTCAGCTAAATAAGTTGTTATACCTATTGTTTAACAGTTTATTTTCCACGAACTGAAAAACCAAATAAACCAGGGTGAACCCAGCCGCCGGGTAATTAAATTATAGCTGGCGTCAGCTTGACATTAACTAGCTAACAGCGGTGCATGGACGGACGTTAAGTTTTACGTACCTTTTCAAGTTTCTTTCAGTGCTAATGATCAAATATTTCGAAAAGTAGATTGACAAATCCTGTATAACAACAGAAAACACTAACACGAGGCAAAAACGTAAACATTTACTTTCGTGTAACAATTAATTTTACATGTTACTGGATAAAATTTAATCCTTTGCTCGTTTACTAGGACCAGAGAAGAGCTCTTGTTTCTGCCCGCCACTTTCAAACATTCAGCACCGCCCCCTCTTTCTTCTTCTAAATATAATATTATGGCAGAGTCGCCACATGTGAGCTTTTTTACTGACCTCTCGCGGCCAAAAGCAGAAACGCAGCGTTTCTACAAAACCAGACGGTGAAATGACACCCCCTCCCCCATTTTTATGGTACTAAACTTACATGGAAAAAGCATGTATTTAAAGAAGCCACCGGTAAACATTCTCAATAAAACTTAGAAGTCTGAGTACTCTTCAGTTTCTTGATATAAAAACCAAATAAAACAAAACAACCAACCGTTTAGAAAAAGGTAGACATTAGAGACACACTGCCCATGCAAGGCAACATGTGACCCAATAACTGAAGGCAAAACATGCTAATTCAAAAGCTGAAAAGCCTAGAATAATAAGAGGGAGGGAAGCTGAGTGACTGACTGACTCATTCTGGCTGGGAGAGAAAGGTCATTACGCTGGGAGCCAGAGGGGAAAAGAGCTGAGTCCAGATAAAATGATGACAAGGTTTCTGCAGGGTAGAGAAAGCTAAGCTGGCTATTTAGCAGTCAAAGTTTCAGAAAACTGTGTGCTTCAGAAAATATGCATTAACATTCTAATGAATTCATAAATGTTCACAAATGTGCAAAACTATTCTGTAAACAACTCTTGTCCTGCAAATGCGTCATATTATTTTTTCAGTATGCAGGGCAAATAAGTACACATAACTCTGTAAACTGCAACAACACTGATAGAGCTTATCCTCTCAGTGCAACAGAGATGTCTGGTTCAGCCTCCACCCAATTCACAACAGATGTTTTTGACCCTGCATACAAACAATGAAGTCATATTTTACCATGTGATTCAGTTATTGTAACATAAGCTAGAGAGATAGAACATTTAATGATTGTTTTGGTACCTTTAAGTAGACTTGAGTTGCAAAGAGTAAGTCATTAACATTGATCGAGCCCCTGTTGATGTACTTTAATCACTAGTGACTGGACTTCCTGCTTGTTAAAATAATAATCATCATCATGGGTGACTCTTCATTTTGTCAACTGTCTCGAGGTGAATGAGTCCATACTGTTGTTTGAAATCCCACTGCAAGGCCTAAATGACAATGTACTAGATTGTCCCTACTCACAAGAATAGAACTGACAATAATAAATAAATTTTCATTCCCTAAATTAATGCTATCAATGCTGCTTATTATAGTAAATAAACTACCAGTAACAATTGCTCTTAGCTTATAAAGCCTGCTGGGCTGACAGCACTGCATATGCTATCGACCATGCTAACACTGCACACACTTGGACCTGTTGTAGAAGAAATAACCAAGAGTCTGGGATGAGTAAAAGTATATAAGGTTTATTACAGGAGAAGTATAAAATACAGGCAATACTTGCAAGTTCGAGAGCTGTCTTGCTGACCCCAGAAGCCGACAAGAGGACTCTCTCTTGCTGCATTTTTATTCAACCTGATCCTAGCTGAAGGCCAGTCTCTAAACTGATAAAAAGGAGAAGAGAGACTGGAAGACGCCGCTCTCTTATTGTCTCGCCCAAACAGGCTGCTATTTTCTAAACAACTGTTCGTATCTAGCAGCTGCTCATCAGTCTCAACTTTTCCCCATATCACGAGTCTGGAAGAAAAGTGGTCAGCCTGACCTCACACAAGACAGGAGAATAATAACTTCAATGTTCTATATAAGGAAAATACACATTATGAAATGTAATTGAGGGTAATAAATGAATAAATGTATTATATGAATAAAAGAATGATTACACTTGTGATTGTTATATGAGTAAATATGATTGATTACCATATGCAATAAAATTACTTCCACAGACCGCAACTGGAAGGAGAGGAAATTCAGACTGCTTCACCCTTTCCTCTTTTAGCTTCAAAAGCTAA
This sequence comes from Melanotaenia boesemani, assembly GCF_017639745.1. Lineage (NCBI taxonomy): Eukaryota > Metazoa > Chordata > Actinopteri > Atheriniformes > Melanotaeniidae > Melanotaenia > Melanotaenia boesemani. The sequence goes on from NC_055696.1 coordinate 4,411,139, forward strand.
TCTGGATGTGGTGAATTGCACTACAATGACATCACCCATGCCTGAAATCCAATGGTTGCATGAATGGGATTTTGAAGAGAATACACCCAGCTCAGCAGCACTAAGCCATGTGTACATGACATCTTTATCCTCCACTAGGGTAAATGTTCCATTATGGAGTTTATAAATAACTGTGTGAAGTTGAACATATGTTAAAAATAATTTTACTGTAAACAGCTTACAAGATGGCTTACCCTGCTTCATTTGAGTGAATTTCTATATTTGAATGGATGATCTTTATCACTGAGATATTACTGATATTCATTACTAAAATCATAATATACTTAAGCAGCAGCATTTTACCTAATGAAGTAATCTTTTTAATCTGCACTGGTAAGGACGATAGACTCTACTGCAGCAGCATTTATTATAGCGTCTATTAAGCTGCTCAAATTGGAAATGTATGCTGTACTGTGACTCTTAGGGTAATTTGCACTAAATATGTATCCAGCCAGATGGTTTCCAAGAAAATTTCTCTAGCTTTATAAAAAGCTTAGGATTATGCTCAAAATCGACGTCTGCATATGGGATGCTTGTTAACAGGTAAACCCGGGCAAATGCTGGGTCAACAGAGGCAGCAGTAATAGGCAGAAAATCTCATTTCTAGGCTTGGAAGTCTTATGCTGAGTCAGTGGTGGAACTTTATGGGAGACGTTGTTTGTAGGTTACCTGTGCAGCTCAGATGATGAAACCTAAGATGACTGGATTGACACCAAACTGAGAAAAAGACTAAACAAAAAGACTAAAAGCAAGTTTAATATGAGAACGAGTACTTTTAGGTATTGCAACACATTCAAAATATACATCAGCTTTAGTTCATTGGCAGCGGTCCTGTCAGCGTAGGTTACATTAAGAAAATAGAAATATGGATATTATAGGCAAGTAATATAAACTTTTGCAAATTCATCATGTTCTCTGCTAGCAATGCAGTTTTTTTTAAATAACTTAAGCTATAATTAGCTGTAAATGGCTTTTAATATCTATTGTGGGTGATAAGCAACCCCTCAAAGGATAAATTACTACAATCAAATTTTTTCTTGTGTTAAAGCTCTTATATAAATAAGAAGTAAAAAAAAGGCACTGACAGTGATTACTCATATTTTCTCATGTAATAAAATATAAATTACATTAGAAAACCTGTCAGTTAGGACCGTGTGTGTTTTGGAAAAAGCACATAAATTAATTTAATTCCTTCTAAGTCCCCTGGCCTCATGCCACCCACCCAAACAACGTCTCTTTTATAGGCTTACAGTGGTTTCATTGGAGCACTCTGACCGGGCAAGGTCATCATCAGCTGATTCGACTATCACTAATATCTAGAAGGTATAATGAAAGGTGAAAAAGGTGGTCCTGGAAATGATTTGGGACAGAAATTAGATTTTTGTATTTCTTTATAGTTTCAGTGTCCTAGGTGGAATACAGACAGATTTCATGTTAGCTGTGCTATCATTTGTGGGTGTCTTTATCTTAACCCCCCGATCTGTGAAATACACAAAAACTGTTAAATCCGGAGTCATAGGATAAATCCACTGTAGTCCTATGTCCTGTATAACTTTAGGAAAACTTTTACTTTTCATGCACGCACCATACGCACGGACGTAATGAACGCGCATGCTTCTAGAGCACCGAACATTTCTTCTGAATTGCACATTCGATACCCTCAAAAGCTACGCATATTGTGTAGTAACGGGGCGCAGACCATTTTCTGAATCCGGTTTCAGCGTGCCGACGACACCAATGCCTGTGCCCACAGACTGATCGTAGGGCTTTTTATCCGAACAGCACAGAACTGTAGCAGCTGACAGACGGATGCGGAGGGAGGGTTGCCAAACCCAGCGGATTTCTCACGGTTCACGGAGAAGAATGTTCGTCTATATGTATCCCCATGAGCGGATGACAACCTCCAAACAAACCTATACTGAAAACTTTCAGCTCTCCATTTAACGCGGGGGTGTTATTGAGATTTTTAACCAGGTCCAAGAACAGTAATGATGCAGGTGCAAACTGTGGGCTAACGGTACTGACATGACTTGCTCGCTGCTGACGCGTTTCAATGTACCATGCCAACCCCGCATTGTCAGATGCCATTTTACTCTGCGTTACCCCAGCGTCTGGCATTCCAATATTCTGGGCCTGTTGTATAATTAGAAGTTCGCGAGGCAGTAGCAAACAAGCTGGTGCAATGAGAAGCTACGCGGTCCAAAACACTGTGCGCAATTTGTGCTGAAGCTTATGGGTCCTGCGTACTCAAGCTCCCGGCTTCCACTTGGAGAGGTGTGCTGCGGGGCTACAGCGCACTGGCTGTCGGCTTCACATCTGGACCGCCTGGATATTGTCATCTGCGGCCTGTTCGGACTGTGCACTCCCTGAACTTATATGTTTTAGGGGAACTGATTGAAATCGCTTCGTATGGTGTCGTGTTAGGTAGAAGGGGTGCATATTTGTCTCGGACTTGGCGTTTTAGGTGATCCACTGGAACACCGTGGTCCAAAGCTTGACTGGCTTGACTACTCAAGGAACAAACGCTTATCCAGTTATGGATTTTGTGTAGTGAAGTCACGCATTTTTAAAGGTAACGCTAGGGTGACATTGCAGTATTATCACCATATCGGTTATTTCGTCGTCCGACAAAAAATAAAAGAGTGAAAGTGGAGTATTGTCCGTCGTACGTATCAACGCAGTGGGATTTCTACGTCTGGTCGGCGTTCCCCCCCACCCTTCCTGCGGTGACGGTTATGGGTCGGAAGCGGTGTGTCGGTGCAGATTGTTCCAAGATGGCGGCCGGGTGCTGCGGGGTGAAGAAGCAGAAGCTGTCGGGATCGCCCGGATCGGGGGGTCCCGGCGGGGTGGGGGCGGGAAGCGGGGTGGCAGGAACCGGACATTGTGGATCAGAGTTGGGGATTGGCTCCTCTGCGACTGTTGCTGCAACGGCGAACGTGAGCAGAGCCAACGGCCTGGGGGGACCCGGGGGTAACGTTAGCGGCAGTAGTAATAGTGGTAGCAGCGGTGGCACAAACGCTCTGTCCCCAACCCCGGCCGGTTACACTACATCCGGCCTCTCCCCGAATCTCAGCCCGGGACCAGGTTCGGGAAGTGGTGGCAGAAAAATGGTCGTCTCAGCGGAGATGTGCTGCTTCTGTTTTGACGTGCTTTATTGCCATCTGTACGGATACCAACCTCCGAGAACACCCAGGTTTACAAATGATCCCTAGTGAGTATTTCAGTCTATTGTTGTTTTGCTGGATGTCAAAGCTCGTTGTATTCTCTCAACAGATGTTTGTTGCACCACACTCGGTGGATTTCACCCTGTGTTCTGTTTCATTGTTCAGAGCACAAACTGTCACATCGAAACAACATTCAACTTTTCAAGAATTTAACTAAAAAAAGCTACCGACCACAGATTAAATGGACCAAGTTGGAAATGAGGCCTAGTCGAAGAGACTATCCGCACTGGCCTGAGCTAAACAAGCCGTACACTGACGGTACAGTGGATTTGATATGATGTGCACCAAGCAGTGTTTTCTATCAGTGACTGATGCACCTTGTCACTTTTAGATTTCCCGTCGGTTCTTGTCGGAAAAGAAAACATTTTACGGTACTGTCGGTCCAACTGCCATGGCAGTGGCTAATAGCTAAAAGTGTTCGCTATTAGCGTTAGCTAATATCTGCTAACGATTGACATCGAAAAGAGGGTGGAACGAAGATAATATAATTGTTTCGGTTTTTATAGTTGTGCTTCGTTTTGATATGACTAATAGTTTAAAGAATGCAAATTCAACACATAAAAATTAACGTTAGTATTTACAATCTCTTAAATTCTCTCTGGGTTGCTACATGCTGGGTTTAGCTCTGTTAGCCGTATAAGCTATATTAGCTCAGTAACGAAGCACTACTGGGCTTTTGGTGATTAATTTATATATTCATAGTGTCCTGGATGTCACGACACGTTAAGCTTTTATTTTTATTTATTGATTTATTCATTTGTCGTCAGTTTTCAAAAGGCTTTCCTTGGTAAAGCTTAGTGAAGTTGCCGTCGAATTAATGTAAAATACCGGCTGAGTTTAGCATCAAGCAACAAAGAAAAGGTGGTACTTGCTAAGTACTTAGCAGTTCTAAGCTTTGCTTAATTTAACTGGTATTAAAGGAGTACTCAGTGGTACACGAATAAAGCCGGCAAACAAGTAAACTGTCTTAACTGTTTGAGGAGTCCACTAAAGATGAGATGTTTTAGTCATGTGGCCAAAATAACCATATGATCAATAAAAGTATATATTTTGTTTGTTAATACTCTTCTGCGCCCTCCACGGAAACATTTTGTCCCCACCCTATATGACCATAGTAATGTGATAGCATGTGACTTGAATGGTGTCTTGCTCAAATTTTGAGGCTGCTAAACTAGTTTTTTTTTTGCAAAGAAGCGTTTTCACTCAAAGTTAACATGAAGTATACAGCAAGGTTTTTTTAAGCACTTTGTAGTAGTTTGTAATGCAACAGTTTAAGATAAAAAAAAAAAAAAACCCACACACAAAAACATTTAGGTGTAGTACTGCACATATTCATTGTCTGTCAAATAAAAGAAAAAAGGCAGCCAATCACAGTGGGGTTGCAGTACTGTTCACTCTTCCACTGTGTTTTGTAGTATTGTGTTTATGGTGGCTTAAGAGTTTAAACAGTGTGAATGTTGTTTTTAAATTTGATGGTAAATGGCTCTAAGATGAGACCTTTTTTTTTGTCTTTGACGAGGAAATTCTAGTGCAACAGCAGCGGGACAGAGGGATCAGAAGTAAAAGCCATAATAAGAAATGATAGATAAAACAATATTTCAAATGAAGTTTTTTCCTTGTGCATATTTTTTTTTTTACCATTGTTTAATCACCATACAAAATGAATAAATTTTCAAAATAAATGTCCTCCATTGCCCCACCACCTCTGTCATCAGTATAAAAATGTCAAATTTTGGGCTTACATGTAATAAACGTGAGTGAGTCAGTGATCGTTTAAAGGGTGAACATCCATTTTCACTGTCCAACCCCACAAATGATTTGTTATTTGAAACATAGCGAGCTAATGGTCAATGGATGTGAAAACTTGGGTGGGATTTAAAAACTCATACTTACTGTTTGTGGTGTCCTTGACACATCCTTCACTTGGGGGCATTGTCAGATTGAATTATTGGAATGTTCAAAACCACTTTAACATTGGTCACTTACACGTTGCTCTGCAGCTACGCATGGAAACAGTACGGCATCTCAGATTTGTACAGTTTCAGTTTAATTGGCTTTTTAATGGATGGTGACAAACAAATTTGACCTATGCTTGTTAAAAATGTTGCATTGTACTAACAAGATGTGGAAACCATTCAGACTGTTTTTCTACTATTAATAATGGTAAACTTAAATTTTATGTGACCTTTGAGTGTAATATTCTTTTAAAAATATATTTGGCTTCATTTCAACTTAAAGGTTACTGCAATTGTTGACATATATGGGTAGTGTTAAACATACATTATTAATTGGAAGCTTTGCACTGGAGTATAGCATAACTAAAGTAAGCTTAAACAGTAGTAGCTAAAGTAAATGTTACTTTATTAAACATATTTTTCTAATAACATTCCATAACAACACAAATATTTTCAGCACATAGCTCATGTCAATCCCTTGGACAAGAATAATCTAGTTAATTTTTCTTTTGTCAGAAGAAATTATCCATCAAAGCTACAATAAAGCTACCAACAAACCACCTTCTAATAATTTTCTGTAACATTTGGTTTTTGAGCCTAGTTGTTTACTTTATGTTGTTTTTTTCGAAAAGGAAAAACAAACGAACTGAGTGAACTGACTTGCAGCTCACAATTTTTCACCTTAAACAAATAAAGTTATTTAAGGTATTGAGAAAAAATATGTTTTGGCACGCACAATCCATTAAAAATTTTTTTTAGATGACAGAAATTGATATTGTGAAGGACTTATATGTGACTTTCACCATAATCAAGAAAACAGAATCCCCTGGTGCCCTGCAGAGTTGTGACATTTAAGAGCAAGAATTAAGATGTTCAAGAGGAATAAGTCATTAAATCTTATTTCATTTACCCTGTGACTGTTAAGACAGAAAAAGGTGTGAATCTTTTTTTATTTTGTGTGGTTGACTTAAAAAGGCTATTAAACGGTTCATATTGAATACGCTGAACATTTACATTAGAAGTGACCAGTTAGACGAGCTTGGTTGTCATTTACATGTTGCTGCATGGCTTTGTGCCCTGTTTTGCATGATGCTGCTGTCCACTGATTATCAGTGAGAGAAGATACCTTTTTAAACGTGTCATCATATACTCAACTTAAACAGTTTGCACCAGTAATGTAGGATTTAGTTGGACTGCCTAATGTACTTTAAATTCATATAGATTCATCATATGATTTTTTTTTCTTTTCCCTAAAGGTAATCTTCAGCAGAAGTTATAAAAACTGGGAAATCTCCCTGTATCTACTTGTGTAATAAAATGTCTACAAGTGTAAAAAATTGTAGTTCATTGAAAAGAATTGATTATGCATCTGCCACGAAGCTATGAGAACAAGTCTTTGATGAAAAATTATCTATGGTGATGAAAGACATTTGTGTTTGTTCCATCTAATGAGAGTAAGAACTCTGATGTGTAAGCTGAGATAATTTGGCCATCTGCGGTGCCAGTCACCTGCCATATAGTACAGAATCATGCATGTCGTGTGCATGTGGTTAACTTCAGACACTTTAAAAATGCACTCTCTACGTTCTCTTTTTCAGTCCGCTGTTTGTCACATGGAAAATAGGCAGAGACAAGCGGTTGAGGGGTTGTATAGGTACATTTTCTGCCATGAATCTGCACTCAGGACTCAGGGAGTACACCCTTACCAGGTAAGCAACTATAGTTATTTGACTTTGTTTTAAGATGTGCATTTAGTGTTACTAAAGATTACAAGTAATTTTCTCAAATCAGTTTGTCTGTGAGGTTTTTATTTGACTTCTGTTATGTCCTGAAATTCAATTCTATCAAAAGATAAGTTCTTTATGTGAAAGTGTGGCGTCGAATGATTGGACACTACTTTAATAGACAAGTTTATAACAATATAAATGTATCAATTTTTCTGAAATCATTCATTCAGAAATAGTGTAACCATTTTCTGGGCCAAAGACTGCCCACCTAAAAAGAGAAGTTTCTAAAGAACTGACACTGCCATCTAAAAATGCGATTGCACTGAAAATGAAAGACTATTCATACAGACTTGGCAGGGATTGATGAGTTTCCTCAGTGCTGAGAAACGTGGGCAGTTTCTCAGCCGTGTTGCAACACCATCAGGGAAATGCCCATTTGATCCCAAATTCCTTCTGCAGCGTGGCAACCCCAAACATACAGTCAAGTCATTAAGAATGATTTTCAGCATTAACAGGCACATGGGATCCTGCAGCAGATGGTGTGGGCCCCCCACAGAGCCCTGTTCTCAGCTTGATGGAGTCAGTCTGGGATTACACAGATACAGAAGCATAAATCCATTGAAGATTTTCAGAATAACCTTCCTGCTAAGCACCTTGAAACACTGTACACAAGCGAAGCTGGGCCACAAAGTGTGTTTTTCATTGTTGCAGTTTGTATGGTATTGCTTGGCAAGTTTGACTTATTTATTTAGTTTTTTTCATAAGTGCCTAAGGCTCTTACACTAAGGCTGAGTGATTTGGCCTCAAGATTTTGTGACTATCTTTTGGGAGCAGTCACATTTCCCAATCTGCATCATACTTTTCCCCACAGATGTAGTTGAACTCGGGCGATGGCAGGATTAGTGGTGCACATGACTGCCTGGGTACAAAGCCTGTCACTTCTGAGTAGCTCTTGCTGCAGACTCACAGAAGTACATACAGGGTAAAAATTTTACAAAGGGCGTTTTCATATAGAGTTTCAGTAAATCACTTTTTACATAAAAAAAAAGTTGTGTAAGAAAACCCAGATCCTCTTTATGCAAACAAAATCTTGTACAGTGTCTTCACTGATAATTCTCAACCTGCCACCTGAACTGACGTTCCAAATAGTACAACACAGGGTTCGATATGATATACACTCACTTTTGATTGTCATGCTTTGATGCTTTCTTATGTCCATGGGTCATTTTTTATGAGAAGAAAGGCCTTGCTGATAGCTCATATCATGTTGCCATTTGAGTGGAAAATTTCCAACAAAGAAGAAAAAAAGCTCAGGGGATGTTTTTTGGTATGTGCTGTGCTGCCTTATCTGCCTCTGTTTCTTTTTCATCCCATCAGCAAGAGTCAGGCATTTAAGACCCTCACATAATAATGAAACTATCAGATCCTTTAAGACAGGATTATGACAGCTTTTATCTGTGTCTTGTAATTCTCTCATTTTTTTTCCCTCGCCTTTGTGCTTTTATGTCTGCAGTGCCCTTAAAGACAGCCGCTTCCCCCCTATGACAAGGGATGAGCTGCCTCGCCTCTTCTGCTCAGTGTCTCTTCTCACCAACTTTGAAGACGTCGGTGATTACCTTGACTGGGAGGTAGGAGATGTGCTTCGCTGAAGCATGGCATTTTTGAAACGGCAGCAAAAAGGGATTTTTTTTTAAGTTGCTTGTCGTTATTGGAGGTAAAATCTTCTGAAATTAACAGCATTTCATGCGAAAAATGAAATGACATCACCTGCACATGCCTTTGGTTTTAGGTGGGTGTTCACGGTATAAGGATAGAGTTTTTCAATGAAAAAGGATCAAAGCGCACCGCCACCTACCTACCAGAGGTTGCAAAGGAGCAAGGTGAGATGCTTTTGTGCCCCCTAAATATTCCTCCACCTTTGCTTTTACTAAGTTCAATTAATCTTATACACGTAAAACTCAAAAAATTTGAATATTGTGCAAAACTTAATTTATTTCAGTAATTCAACTTAAAAAGGTAAACCATTACACATAGACTTCTTACATGCAAGGTGAGATATTTCAATAATTTATTTGTTATAATTTTGATGATTGTGACTTAGAGCTTATGGAAACCCAAAAATCATAATCCCAGAAAATTTGAATATTACATGAAATTAATTACAAAAAAGGGATTTTGAATACAGAAACGTTGATCATCTGAATAGTACTCACGCATATGAACGCAATACTTTGTTTGAGCCCCTTTTGCATGAATTACTGCCTCAGTGCGGCGTGGCATGGATGTTATTGAAGACTGTAATCGAAGACCAGGATGCTCCAATATCGTCCTTCAAGTCTTCTGGATTGCTCTGTGTCGTGTGTCTCATCTTTCTCTTGGCAATGCCCCATAGATTTTCTATTAGTTTGCAGGCCAATCAAGCAAAGTAATCTCTCGGTTTTAGTTTTTGTGGCAGTGTGGGCAGGTGCCAAGTCCTGCTGGAAAACAAAGTCAGAATCTCCAAAAAGCTTTTTTGCTGAAGGAAGCATGAAGTGCTCTAAAATCTCCTGGTAGACGGTTTCGTTGACTCTTAATAAAGCCTAGTGGACCAACACCACCAGATGACATGACTCCCCAAATCAACACAGACTGAGGAAGCTTCACGCTGACTTGGATTGTTGCTTCTCCATTCTCCAGACTCTGAAACCTTGATTTCCTAATGAGATGCAACATTTGCTCTAATCAGAAAAGAGCACTTTGGACCACTGCTCAACAGACCAGTTAATTTTTTTTTCTTTAGTCCAGGTAAGATGCTTCTGATTTTGTCCAGGAGTCCATGTCCAGATCCATCGGTGTGTGGTGCCTCTCGAAGCACTAACGTCAGCCTTAGTCTGCTCCTTGTGAATCTCCCCCCCACATTTGTGAATGGCCGATTCATGACGATCCTCTCCAGGCTGTGGTCATCCCTGCTGGCTCTTCCATCTTTTTCTTCCACACTTTTCCCTTCCACTCAACTTTTTATTGATGTGCTTTGGTGCAGCACTTTCAGAGCATCCATCTTCTTTTGCAATTATCTTTTGAGGCTTTCCCTCTTTGTGGAGGGAGTCAATGATGGTTTTCTGCACAACTGTCAGGCCAGCAGCCTTCCCCATGATTAATTCTACTGAAATAGACTGAGAGACCATTTAAATGCTCAGAAGCCTTTTGCAAGTGTTTTGAATTAATTAGCTGATTAGAGTGTGGCACTTGGAGGCTACAGCATTAAAACCTTTTACAGTATTCTAAATCTGAGATTATGATTTTTGGGTTTTCATGAGCTGTAAGCCATAATCATCAAAACCATAAAAAATAAATCTTTGAAATATTGTACTTTGCATGTAATGAGTTTATACAATAGTTGAATTACTGAAATAAATTAAGTTTTGTGCAATATTTACATTTTTGAGTTTTGTCTGTACAGTATTCCCATCTTTGTTAATGGACTATCTGTTATTGTTAATGTTGTGTTTTAGGTTGGGACCACATTCAAACCATAGATTCCTTACTACGAAAGGGAGGTTACAAAGCTCCCATCACAAATGACTTCAGGAAGACCATTAAATTAACCAGGTAAAACAACATATGTTCTGTTTGATTGTAATTGCTGATGCATTTCTGTGTAAAGAATGTGCACTGAGGGTGTGGAGTTTACTACCCATCTGCAGATGCAAGGGTTAAAAGACTATTTTTATTCCTGTCTAATTCTACAAACCACATTTATGGACATTTTGGGTAATTTTTTGAATGTAATAAAAACAATATTTTCTAAATTCACCGAACTTGGTCAGTAAAGACACTGAAAATCCGCAGTTCGACCTGTTCTTCTGGAGATTATTTGACACGTCAAAACCTGGGTGATCTTCACCAACACATCTGTTGATTCTAGGTATCGTAGCGAGAAGATGACGATGGGTTATGCAGAGTACATCGCCCACCGCCAGCACCATCACTACCAGAATGGCATTGGGCACCCTCTACCACCCTACAACCATTATTCCTGACAGCGAGCCGCATGACCAATCATTGGACCTCTCCGCGGACCTTTTCCCAGGAGAGCCTGCCCCCTCCTGGTCTAGCTATTTCTACTACTGTACCATTTTATGATGATAGTTTCCGTTGCCATGCTGGCCGTCTCCCAGACGTTGACATGGCAACGGGTGGCAACGAAGCATCATTTGATTACGGCAAGAAGTCCAAGTGTTTCTTTGTGTTTGCCTGTGGTTAAGTTTTTGCAGCATATAAATACCTGTATCTAACCCCCCTTCATTCATATTTTCTAAAATTAAACCCTTAGTACATTTTATTAATTTTGCGTCTTCTCAGCAAACTTAATCAGGTGTTTGATTCTGTGGATGGAAAGAAGTCTCTTATGGTGGATTAATCTCATGCTTGTATTGTTTAGGCTTTGCTACATTTAATAAGAGAATACTTTTCTTTTTCCTCATTTTCTTTACCTTACTATCCAGACGTATAATATCATGTAGCAAGGCAACCGCAGTTCTCAAAGGCTGTGTCGTCTCTCCTACGAATCCTCTCAAAAATACCCGACTGTTGAGGTTGGTTTTCTTAGCCTTGCAAACTCTCGTAGTGTTGTAGTTGGAACTATGTATCGGGACATGTATACTCCAAAGTGTAGTTAGGATTGTGATGCCCTTTGACCAGCCTTTGCTGGTGGCGTTTATTGATTGTGCTCACAATTATGTGTGTTAATGTGTGTGGGTATAGATTTTGTTCTACCATAAGGTGAAATGTTAATTTTACAAAAAAAAAAAAGAAAAAAAAATCCACTAAGAATTTTGGAAACTTCCTCCTCTCATTTACGTGTTTTGTGGTGGATCCTGTAAACAAACTGCATTTATTTTGGCTAGAATCTACGGCCATTTTGTTTTCCCCCATTATAAATTTAAAGTAATTGCATAGAAAGCCATTTTTAGGGGATGATTATGCTTTTGCAGATATTTATAAATCATCTATGTAAGATAGGTGACAAGATGGGCATATTTCCTTGTTTTGGAGAGGGGGAGCAAGTGTGACTACAGGTCTCCAAGGAAAATGGGAAAAAAAACAAACGTTCCTGACCTGAAAACACAAGTTTCTGTTGGTTGGAGTTTACTGGCAGAGAGTCACTTGACAGGGACATGCTAAAATTACGTAAAGCCATATTCCCTTCTCTTTACTCCAAACTTTGTAAGAGTCATCAATAATTTGGCTTGAAGTGTTAGCATTTGGTAACCTCTGGTAGATATATTAGGTCTTCAGCGGTTTCTCTCGTTTGTTTTATGTCTCGTTCGTTGCCCATGTTGTTGTTGAAACATTATCTTGCCTTTTCAGATTATAGCTAACCATTGTCACTCGACCACAAAGTATGATGTATTTAATAAATAAAAAAAAAAGTAATAAAAAAAAGTCACTAAATGAAACCACACCTCTTGATGCACAACAAGTGATCTTATTAACATGTATGTGTCATTAGAAGTGCATGTCATAGTGTTGCGTAGAAACCGAAGCTGTCACAGTAGTGCAGCAAGTCGATTTAGTTGTTGAAACCGCACCGTCACTGTTCTCCTCGCCCTTCAGTGATATTCCGTTGACCCGTGTGTCTACAGCACAGGGAATGTTTTGATTAATGGTCTGTTTTGTCAGCTGTCTGCAGCAGGTTACAGGAAACACAGCTGAATTTGTTGGAGCAGAATCTCTGCATGGGGGCCTCACAGTTTGCAGTCGAGGTCTGCCTTTTTTTTCTTTTTAAATAAAGAAGAAAAAAAAAAAAGCCAGGGCTTTGTAAGGACTTCAAAAGCCATTTCCCATCCAAATATTACTAGTTGTGATCCACATCCACACACTAGACTAGTTGGACTTAACTTTAAAGAATGTTTGAACTGTTGACGATCACCATGCGATCTGCTTGTTTTGGGTTTTTCGTTTGCTAACTGGAATTTTTTGAGAGGTTCTTGTTACTTGACCAACATCTTTATGTTGTCACAGCCTTTACTGACTGGCAGGTTCTTTTTCTTTATGCAAAAATGTCAAGGGCTTTTGGCACTCCATCCACAGTTACCCGAAACGATCCAATTTCAGTTGTGTTGCCTTAAAATGGTTTATTAAATGATGGACCAGTAGATGATGCTCTGAGTGTTCCTCTGTCCCAAGGTTTTGCACTTTCCCTGCTCCATGTAAACACCAGAAGCAGGAAAGGGCCTCAAACTACAATCCTCACTCAAATGCATTTACTAAAGTTTCCCTATACTTAGAGGGGATTCTAGCAGTCTCCTGTTGGCTCGTATTTAATGCTTAGACTCTAAAAATTGGGCACTGTGGTGACGTTACTGTTAATGTTTAAACCATGGGAAAGACAGCTTTATGCCTCCAGAAAAATGCACCTAACACTACATGAAGAGGGACAGTCAGGCATTGATTTCCTGGTCCATTTATTACAGCACAACCTGAATTCTTCTGCTGCAAAACCAAATTGACCATGCTCTTTTACATATGTCTTTGTATACACATGCAAGGTATTTTGTTGCATGTATGTATGAGTATGAGACCTATGGTTTTATCCATGATATGCTTGATCTATGGCTTAGACACTCTTATTAACCATTAAGAGATTTAAAAGACAAATATGGTGCTATCGGACCTCATATTGGGGTGGTCACAGCTCGTGACTGGTCATGCGGACTCATTGATCATATCATACTTAAAGATGCTGCATGTAAGATTTCCTCTTAAAGAAATTGCTGTGAAATGAGTTATGACGGCACATTTTATTACTGAAGGATAACTCATCGATACAAACAGTATCCCCAAGAAGCTCTGTTTCCATTTAGGTCCAGTGTGGGTAATTTTTGGGATCAATTCCCTATGGGAAAAACAGACATTCTTATAATTAAGAAGGAAACCCTAGGGGCTATGGAATGTACTGTTAATGGTCGTTATTGCAGTTTAACAGTGATGTATTAAGAGAAAATCCTACATGTTACCTTTTACTATCCTTGATATATGCAGATCTGTTCAACAGATGTTTTTTTTCTTTTTTATTATTATTATATATTTTTTTCCTACCAGTGCAAGTCAACACACCTGCAGGTTTGAAAGGACAAGAAGTCACATGTTAACCTCCTGCCCCTCAATAACTCCCTACACTGTGGCCCAACCTCATGGCCTAGTTTGTTGAGGTGTGATGTGTCGTTCATTAGAAGGTAGCAGTAGTAGTGGTCATTCCCTCACCAGGAAGATTGGATGCTGCTGTTTGGTTTTACAGATCACATCCTTAGTTTTCCTTTTAGCTGCTGAATCATTTGACCTCTGAAAGGGCAAGGTTTGAGTTATTGACTTGTTTATGGTCCTGTTGTTGAGGCTTTTGCTGCCTCTTTTTAACCACATTGAGAGTAACCATCTCCAATTAGGGGATGGTGAGTTAATGTTTTACATAGAACATGCAGAATATAGTCCTGCTTCTGCAATGATCAACAGTTGAAAGCATTGATACCTCATGGGATATTATGGAACGACACTTGTAGGTTCTTGTAGCAGATTGTGTGTTTTGGTTCCATACTAGGGTTAGAGTTCAGCCTCAGCATTCCTTGTGTGGTTATTCTCGTTTCTCGTGGAATGCTCAAACTCACGTTACCTTCGTATGTTTGACTGAACCAAAGATGCCAGCGGCCATGCCCAAATGCTGCTCTTCTGGCCTGGCTTCCTGTCCTTCCAAAAACCACCCCTGCTATTGACAAAATGTTCTTTATGTCTATTTTATTTGATTTTTTTTTTCTTTGTGCGATTTCTCAACTGTCTTGACTTATTAAGCAACCCTGTTTTTCAATGAATTTTCATTGAATCTGTCTCTGAAGTCGAACATGGCATCAAGATGGTTTAAGTGGTTGCTAATTGTTGTTACTTGTTTTGTTATTATTAGTATTATTATTGATATAATTTTCAAAAATGAAAAATCCCATGGTGTGCCTCCTAGCTTTGTGGGTTTATAAAAGTATTTTTTTTTTTTTGTTTTTTGTTTTTCTTCCTTCCCTAAAGACCAGCAGTTATACTTTGTATAAAAGATGGATTTTTCCTTATTTTTTATGCCATTAAAGATGAAAAAGCCTGTTTTCTTTACTCTGGACCCAGTAGCTACACTGGTATACAATCGCACTGATAGATTAATTAAAAGAGGAATAAGTAAATTAATAATAATAATGATAATGACAAATAAGAACTACAATAAACTTGTGTCTGAAGCTTTTTATTATAAAATATATATATTAAAAAAAGACCATAAAAAAAGAAAATGACTGTTTTTGTACATCAAAATAAATTCTTTTCAAAGGATATTTTGGATCTAGTTTCAAAATTATTTTGGTGGTTTTCTATGTTCTGAATTTTGAGACACTGACTTCTAAGATGTGTCACTGTACAAAATAAACTTTTCTGTTGCAGTGGCCTGATGGGCTGGGAGGGTTGCCTGGTGTAACTCCTCATACCAACTTTAATTTCTTTTTGTCAGTTTTTGGATCCTTTTCTTTTTTTCCTTTGCTTTAATACTCTGAAAAATGTTGATGGAATAAAATGAACTGGGAACTTAAAATCCATCCCCTGTAGAGCTAGACCCTTCCTCCTTTCCTCTTGAATTGCTGTTAGTGTGACGGGACTTGAAATGGGCATTTATAACAATAGTATGACTCCAAAAGGAGGAAAAAAAACAAACAAAAAAAAAAGAAACACCTAAATATATATATATATATATATATATATATATATATATATAAAAATGCAAAAGAAAATGGGAGGGTTGGAAGAATATATATAGATGGGTTATCTGAATATGTAAGCAATGGCTGTGAAGGTAATGTAGTTTTAAACATTGTTATTACCTTTTAAGATCATTTATTCAATAAAAAAACTGCAAAATCCCCTGAAAAGAAAATGTGTCATTCTGTTGTCTTGCAGTGCATACAGCTAGAGCATCAAGCTCAACATTCTTCTTGGAAATAAATGTGTTTTTACAAGTCTACGTAACATGCTGTCAGATGCTTTATTAGGTACACCTGCTCAGTTACCTAACACAAATGGCTAATGGCCAATCACATATCAGCAATCTAGCGCATTTAGGTATGTAGACATGGTGTCAAGACCAAACCATCCATCTGCTGTTCATCAGACGTTTGATGGGTAGTGAAGCTCAGACCGCCCTTTCCCCAGCCACTTTTAGAAGATGACTTGCTTAAGTTCAAACCAAGCATTAGAATAAAGGGGATTTGAGTGACTATGTGGCATGGTTGTGTGTGCCAGACCCACTGCTTTGAATCTTTGAGAAACTGCTTAATCTCTGGGATTTTCACACAATTACTTCTAGGGTTTACAGAGCATAGTCCGAAAAACAACAAAATATCCAGTAAGCGTTAATAGTCTGGATTAAAGTTCCTTGTTCATGTCTGGGGTCAGAGTATTCTATTCTATTTTATTCTATTCTATTCTACAGTCATTTAGCAGACGCTTTTATCCAAAGTGACTTAGATTTGAGAGTAAAAACAACAGAAACAAGAATTCAAACAAGATGGGACGTCATAATTAAGTGGTAGTCAGACTGCTGTGAGTCCAGTTGGACCCAGGTGCTGTCATGTAGTGCTGGCGGCAGTGCATATAATAATTCTTTTTAAACATTTTTTTTTTTTTCATAGTTTTTTGTAAGTCATTTTGTTGAAATACAAGAGCACGAATTCATCACACAATATCAACTTGGGCATAGGTGCATGCAGCTTATTTAGTACTTAGTTGAGCCAAAGAGCTGGAAAAAATCTTTCTAACTCATTCTGTTGAGTAGAAGAGTTAAGCTAAGTGTGAAAATGCCCCTTAAACAACTGAGTCTTTAGCTTGCTGGATAAGGACTGCGGATCGGACGGAGTTTGTTAGATCGTTCCACAACCGGGGGACAACAGAGAAGAGTCTAGCTAGAGTAGAATGGGCAGACTGGAGATAACAGAAAGGAAATTGTAACTCAACCTCTTATTACAACCAAGGTATGCAGAAAAACATCTTTTAACTAACAAACTTGAAGCAGGTGGGCTACAGCAGAAAAAGACCGCACCGGGCGGCACTCCCTCCAACTAAGAACAGGAATTCACACAGATCCACCAAATGTGGACAATGGGAAATTGGAAAAACGTTGCCTTGTGTAATGGTGTGAGGAATATTTTCTTGGCACAATTTGGGCCCCCTAGCACCAATTGTGCATAATTTAACCAGCACAGCCTACCTGAGTATTGTTGCTGACCATGTCCATCCCTTTATGACCACAGTGGAGCATCTTCTGATGCTACTTCCTGCAGGATAATGCACCATGTCACAAAGATCATCTCCAACTGGTTTCTTGAACATGTCACTGAGTTCACTGCATTCCATTAGCCTCCACATACACCAGATCTTAGTCCATTAGAGTGCCTTTGGGATGTGGGGGAACAGGAGATTGTCATCATGGATGTTTCTAACACCTTGTTGAATCTATGCTGCTAATGAAGGCAGTTCTGAAATTAAAAGGTTCCAACCTGGTAGAGACGTTTCTTTATGGTCTTCAGCAATGAAACAAAGCAAACTGGGTTTAATTGAATCATTTTCAGATCATTTTCTAGGTTCTGTTTTATAAAGACATAACTGGTCTGATTACAATCCTGTCCCAGAAACTGTAACAGTCGTCAAAGCTGCGACCCATCCAGATACTGTAAAATTTCATGCCATAGGTCAAGCCTTGTGAAATGAGTTTTGTGAACATGACAGTGAGCTTGATGGATTTCACCAGTTGTCTCAGTCACCACATGATAATCTGATAAAACTCCCAAGTAAAATACTTAGTAGAGGTTGCCAGAGCAAATTTTTACCAAACTAATCTGCAGAATTTCTGTTTCAAGCCAGAGAACACGGCACAGATTAGTTTGCAGGATCTTGTAGAAGCCACCAGCATTTTCAAATTATTTTCTTTTCTTTTGACTGTGGTCTTGTAATACTCCCTGGAATTTTATAATTTAACAGTTTTGTATACTTTTTTTAAAATCTGCCTTTATTGTTTCATTGCATAGATCTTGGAAGATCTTTTAGATCTAAATATAAAAGCATTTTCTCAGTTCTTTAGACCTTATATTTGAGTGTAGCAGCATGCAGTCTCTAGTGCATTAGAACTAGGGTGGGGTAAGGTGGTACAGAGTGACATACTTTGTTTTTACTGTGTGTACTGGTTTTTGCATTAGAACTTTTAAAAAGCACTTTGTGTCACCTTCAGTTTATATCTAAGTATTATACAAATAATATTTGATAAATTCTAAATCTTTGAAGCTGTGCACTCAATGAAATGCTCACAGTGTTTAAATCACTGGCTCTGCTAACTGAGCTATCCAGCTCATCATATTTGTTGCCATATCAGCTACATTCTGTGTTTGGGTTGCATGTTTGGTTTGCCTTTCGGCCAGCTTCTTTACTGAAGCCACTCAGCACTAATTCAAGAGTAGTCTGGCAAGGTCTACCTGAAAATACTTTACTACTTCAGGGCTAACTGCTCAGAGATAGCTGAGAGGTTCAGTCCTGTTGCTTGTGGTGTAACAATACCCGAGCCTAGATTAGACTGAAATAAATCCAGCCAGCTCTTAGGTCGCTGTACTCAGTCTGGCCCTGGGCTGCTAACTGTCTGTATAAATGATACTGATGATGTCATGAACTTAAAAGTTGTACACCCCACAACTTTTTGGTCTCTTCATTTAACCAAGGAATTATAATGTCTTGTTCATAGTATTACAAAGTGTGCCTATTACATCAGCTCAGTAATTCCCCATGATAAAATAGCACAGATTTTCTAAAGTCTCTGTGCTCTGTTTCAGGATAAATAAGGATTTGGAAAGGATCAGCATATTTTAACACACTTGATAAACACCCACATGGGTCCTCTTTGCAGCTACAGGGGTCATTTAAGTTGTTAAACCTCCTTCAGTGTCTGTCTGCAATCCTGAAGTGCCGCAAGGCTGTGAAAACTCTGCAGCTCAGTCGATGGCTGCGTTTGAAGCTTTTTACCCCGTCCGACCTCTTAGAAAACAGTTTTCCATAACATAAAGCAGTGAAACAGTATGAGTCAGGCAGGAATTTGGCAACAAAAGTACAAAAGAGGCTTTATTTGCTGAGGAGCGGTTTGTGATTTTGTGCAAAGTGTGTATTGTTTACAGGAGGTGGATAGTAAGATTGATGTCACTTTCACATCTGCTTGTTAAATATGGAGTTTAAGCTATTAAAATGCTTTCCAGACTGTCACAGTGTAAAAAAAATTAACCTATTGGTCACAAATAATACAACATTATCATCATTAAAAGTATTTCTTAGGTTAGGAAATACTGTATTTTAAATGGTAAATCCACAAAGTATTATTGTAGCACAAAGTAACAAAAAGTTGGAAAAAATGTGTTTTGCATTTCTCCCCTTTAATAATATCAAGTCCAAATATCGAGTCCAAAAGATTTTTGATTGGGAGGCCAGGCAGGGGCCTTGAGCAGGAGAAGCGGTGGCACATGCTAAATGAAACTTTTAAATATAAACTGATTATTACAACTCCTGTAGTCTTCTCATGTAAAAAGTAAACAGCCATTAATCATGGTTTCATTTAACTGGTAACTCACACTTATAACCTATAATGAGAAAAAAACTTTCTTTGAATAAATCACAATTTCATCAGTGTTTCTTCAGCATTATTAGTTGTTTAACTTTGCACATCTCGTAGTGTTATGACTTCTACATGGTCTTTGTAAAATGTAAAGAGTTGGACAAACAAACATCATGCACCTGTCTGTGGCAACACTCATGCATGAATGCTTGGTGGTGGTCGGTGAGGTTGTTGTTGTGGACTGGCTGCCATGTTCACGTCAATCACGGCCCCTTTGGCCCACCCGTGCATGCTTGACTGTTACAGGTTTTTATGCTATGTGCCATTTGGTTGTGGTGCTTGCTGTGCATTCTGCTTTTATAGAAGGAAAGGTTAACCATTCAATGTTCAGGCTAAGAAAAAAGAAGAAAAATTGAAAATGTTTTTTTGCTTTTTTTTTTATTTCTATGGGATAAAAATAATAAGAATTAATGTGTTTTTTAAACAAATGGTTAAAAACAGAGTTAACGATATGGTTATAATAGTTAAATGGTCAGAACCTGAAACAATTACAGGATAACAAATACTTTTGGTAATACACACCCAAACCATGTAGTAGATATCACTCAGGCATGTTTACTAAATTCTTTAATGAGGTTCATTACAGCACGGCTACTCAATTTGGTCCTACGAGGGTCGCAATTCAGCAGATTTTCAATGTATTCCTGCTTCAACAAACCTAAATTAAATGTATAAAATCTAATAGCCTGTCAAGTTCTGCATGATTTATCAAGTCAGGTGTGTTGGAGCAGGGATACATGGAAAACCTGCTGGTTTGCCACCCTAGAACCAAATTAAGTAGTCCTGCATTAGGAAAGAATTTGCTCTATCAAACCGTAAAGCAGGGAATTAAGGGTTAAATTAATTTGATTAGCAGCACCTTACCTTACCCTCTTATTCCTGTGGAAGGAGTTTTACAAACATGTCCTCAAATTCTGAGGAGTTCCAAAATGTTCACAACATACAGTTTCCAGAGTGGACACCCCCCAAAAAAACACAATGAGAACATTTTTCAGCTGAAATCCCTTTTATTGTCAATACAGCACATATACTGAAACTGATGGCAATACAAAAGTTTCTCTTCTCCCTTCTTTATAGTGAAATATAGAATATGCTACAGTAATACATACTCATACTTGAAATGATATATACCTTTGACTGAAACCTTTCCATTAACAGTCTTAACACTTGCTTTACATAAGGAAAATAAATAAATGACCTTTATTGACTTCATGCAGATAACTGAATGCTTTTCTTCGAGTGTGACTAGTGTCACCCGTATTGGAGTGAATTCAAAATGCTTTGAGAGATGAACTCTGATCAAGCAACAAGTTCTTTTCAAGTGGCACGCTGCACAGTTGCAGCCCAGATACACATTTACTCTAGAACCATTCCATGTTGGCAAGCAACACTTAGATACAACTTCCTATAGTCCAACAAAAGAAATAAATAACAGACAAAAGCAAACCCCTTGGCAAAGGTAATATCATCCCAGTGGAGATTCATGAATCCACATTCATCACTGAGTTGCAACATGTAATACATCCGCATGTCCCCTGATTATCATAACTGGAATGCTCTGAATAGGTTGGAGACAGAGAGGCAAAAGAAACCGCTTACAAAACCGCATCATTACCTGGGCAGGTGTGAAGTGGGAACAAAGAAACACCATTAAGTTTCTATTTCAGTCTTGACAACACTGAGGAGACCATACACATCCTCGCGCTATAAACAAGCAGTAACAACAGCTCACATTTGCAATCTGCTTCAAAGCACACTTTAGACAAATAAAATGGCGGCTTTACCCACTAACATACAATTTAGCGCAACTACCACATTAAGAACTGAAAGTGCAACAACTGCAGAAACAGCAGTGACATTTGGGTGACTTCTATCTTCTGTCCTCAAATGTTTACACTCACATAAAGGCAGCTGGAGAAATCTCACGCTAATTTGCTGAAACATCTGGAAATGGGCCAGCTCTACAACGCTAACTTCCAGCTTTAAAATGCAGGTTACATTTCTGCATGCAATTATGTATCCAAGCCAACGACGACACAACAAGAATGACACATTGATTCACTGGCCCTGAAACACTCCCTTTGTTTCATAAAACAGAGGTTAAGTCTTAAAAGATGCATTAAAATATTTATAAAAAAAAACAACAACAAAAAAAAAAAAAAGTCAATAGTAAGAGCAGGCATTCAGAGTGAGACGCTTGGAGTGCATCTTGGTGGATATTCAGTCTACTTTCTTGCTGCGCAGTCGGAGTGTGTCCAGCAGGTATCTGTAAACGGTGCCGGTGTGTTGAGAGAGGAGTGTGAGGACCTTTCCGTGAATGAGGGTAAGCAGGGTCTGGTGACCGGTGGCCCACACCCGGTACCAAGGCCCATAAAAAGGATCAGACACTGCTGGACAAAGCATGTTGTTCAGGTTGACCTCAGTCGCCTGGAGGAGAATGGAGACAGGTTGAGAAGGCGTGAGACCTAATTTCATGTTAATGGGAATCTGAAAAGCATTATCCACTTAGATGAGGTTTTGGAGCGTGTCATGGTTGACTTCACTGTGCTTATCTTTATGAATCATTCATTTCCTCTGGATTTCTGCTCCAAAAAACTCCCAATGAAGGGAATAAATGAGTTCGCCTACAAATCCTCTATAACTTATTATTTGACTGCAGAAACTCATTTAACTCCTGAACGATTCACATCTGGCTATCGCTGCAGGTTTTCAGCTTTTTAATTCTTCATTTTTATTGTTTAATTGACTTTGAAGCTTAAGAGGGTCGAATAAAAGAAATGACACCAAAGCCTTGGAATATCTTGAAAATGTAAACATTGTGATGTCTAGTATTTATAGTTTTTAGTATTAAGGTGCATCCTTTTAGATCTACTTATAGATCTGTGTTCAGTAAGTGGAGAAAATTCTGACTTAGGCGAATGTAACTGAAATGGAGCAGAGAAAACATCTGACTTTTTTTCCCCTCAGCAGTGAACTGGGTGTCACATGTGCTGCTGATTATATTGCCTCCACCCTGCTTGAGTGATGATGTAGTTTTCTTTGGATCATGAGCAATTTCTTTTACCTCCCAAATTCTTTTCCTGCCCTTGCTCTTGATACAAATTCATCTAGGTTTCAACTGTACAGATCCTTTCAAACTGACAAAATAGTAGTTGACTAACAATTATTTTTTTTATTTTTGGGGATAACAAAAACATTCCTGATAAGGGGGATAATGGTGGCTATGTTTGTGATACAGTATAAAGCTTTGAGATTAATAGATGGAAATTAAACTAGTGAAATGCAAATATGCAAAGCAAGCATGTGCTTTGCATATTAAAAATACCACAAGTTGCCCAGCAGAGGGCTCCATCTTACCAGGCCAAGGACCTGCAAGAAGAGGAAATGGTAGAGGAACAGGATGCCGGTGGAGAGCAGAGCCCACCACATGTCCACCAGAGGCTCAGGCTTGTACACACCTGCAGAAAGATTTACTTGTAAAAAAAATATATCAAGCTGAAGAGAGAATACACATATAAAATGTATTAAAAAATACTAAGTCTGGCCACCTGTTTAATATACAAAGGTGGGGGGACGGACGACACAAACAATTTTTCAGTCCACTTCTCTGCTGACGTGTTTGAGCGTGACAAGTCACTCAAGCGAACACATTGTGACCACAGAAAAACTATTAGCTGGGTATGCGTCAAACCAGTGTTTCCTGTTGACTCACTGATGGCATTTGCTAGAGTAATTCCAGGAGAAACCATCACACTTGCTGTCATTGCATTAATCTGAATGGTGAAATGAATATTTCCTCCTGTCTGCTTCCAGTATCACATTACTAATGAACAATTCTGGCCTCAGTTTTGATTAATGCCTCCAATGTCTCAAACTGTCAAAACCCACCAGCTATTTTTTACAGTCTGCTCTCAGTGAATGAGTGATGAGTTTTAATGTTTTTATGCTTTGCATTCCCACTTTATTCTGTTTTATTGCAATATATTCTCATATGTGGGTAAAAGGATGTTGTGACAGTAGTTAAACTTAGTTACCATCCACTGAATACAGGTATAAGAGCAGGACAACGCTGTAGTTGGAGAGCTCAAGGTGCTGCTGCTCATACCTGCAAGTTTAGTTAGTTGTAAATTTTTTACTTGAGAAGCCTTATGATCTTTGCACTGCAGCTCGTGAGATTATTATATGAACAGCATCCTGTAACTATGACAACAGGAGAAGCAGGATCTATTGTTTTGATAGAAAGGCTCGTCTCAGTTCAAGTGCTTTTCCATTTGCTTTTCGGTGGCTTGTATGCATGAAGTTAAGAGTGTTTATTCTATTCCTGTTGAGAGTAAACACAACAATGACCTGAGCCACCACAAAAAAATTCAGTTACCTGCAGTATCACAAACGTTACAAACAAAAACTGAATTCTTCAACGAAGAAATGTTTTTTTGTAACTTTGCTTTGGTGGTTTATGAAAGATATTTCATTCAGCATGTTTACACGAAACTTACAGAATAAAAAACGATTTTATTAGTCAGCCCAAAATAAGACTTTTATAAGTCAGAGAAATGGCTTAGCTTTCAAAGGTGCGAAACTTAAAGATAATGCAGCTGGGGGAAGAATTACTCCTACATGTATTGGCTCAAC
Organism: Melanotaenia boesemani; assembly: GCF_017639745.1. Classification (NCBI taxonomy): domain Eukaryota; kingdom Metazoa; phylum Chordata; class Actinopteri; order Atheriniformes; family Melanotaeniidae; genus Melanotaenia; species Melanotaenia boesemani. The sequence goes on from NC_055696.1 coordinate 4,435,422, forward strand.
TATACTCAGATTTAGGTGTTCTGCTCATGGTACATCGTTTCTGACCCTGATATATTTAAAATGCCCTACCAGATAATTTATTGCAATAATTGACAAAATTTGTAATTTGAAATACACTCAGTACTGATCAGCTGAAAGAGGGTGTGTAACCACCTAGCATCCTTTGTTAACTTGCCTCTCCTCCTTTGCATGAATAAAGGGACAAAGACAATCAAGTAGCCAGATCAAACTAACCATAACTTAAACTGTGTTAACACTTACCTCCTTTCCTGAAAAGGTAAAGAGGCACCAAGTACAGCATGGAGTGCTGGATGTAGTAGATCTCTTTCTCAAATGGTAGCTGAGGAATAAACGGAATAATTAATTCCTTTCAGCAGCATATGACAGGTAAGACGATGTGGCAGAGAGCCAAAGCAAACAGAAAGATGTCTGATAAAACTCAAAGAAAGCACAGAAAATAAACACTGGCTGCTCAACTGGTGGTAAATATTAACAGTGTAATTATTTCTTAAAATAGATTATTTGTTCACGAGAAGTTCAAACATCCGTGTTTATGAAACGGAAGTGCATAAAACCGTCTTTGTAAATATGTACCTTTGCTTTAACTCACTTAATGTACAACTACATGTTTTTTGTTTTTCTAGTTATTTCTCTTATGAGAATTTGTTATTAATCACCTGCTCAGTCTTTGTCGACGGGCTGTGTGTAATGAAGATGCCTCACACGGTGAGAATATTATTGTTAAAGGAAAAGCTAAAAATAATATCACTATGAGAGGGGGAAAAAAAAGTTCAGTGCAAACGTACTTCCTTATTTGAGATGAATATCTGATGGGGATGAATCTGATGGGGAACTACAGATTAGGCTGCATACTTTTCCTTTACAAAGAAGGTATTGTTCTAAGTTCACAGCATTTGATCTACATGCATTAAAACTTTCCATTTATTCAAACCTGTCTGAATGTGACTTCTAAACAAAATTAATACATTATGTTAAGGGTCTGATTACCTGATATAATTAACTTTATTTCTATTACTGAAACAGAAGTTTCAAAATAAAATGGGGTTTCATGATTGTCATCTTACTGTATGACCCACTTTGTTCCGATTTTTGGCCACCAGTCCTGCCTTAAATAAGCAGCATTAAAAGGGAAACCCATTAGATTCTTAAACTGTATTGAAATGTTATATTTTTTCCAAACATGACTCTTCTTCTTTATTCAAGAAGTTCTATTTTGGTGTTATAAAGTCTACAAATCATCTACTAAGCAGCCCAATGACTTTTAATATACTTCTACTGAAACAGAGACATAGAATTTAAATGATTCACAACCCTGTTGTGCTTCTTTATATGAATATCAGTTTTTCAAAAAGTCTGTTAAGTCCACAAAGACCTTTTGAGCACATAAATGCAAAATGACATTGCTTCCTCTCTTTCGTAGCAATCATGTTTAAAACACAAATGAGTGAATGAATGGAGGCATCCATGTCTTATCTAGCTCTGATACTGAACAAAGGCTTGCACCTGCTGATGCCATCATACTTTTACTGGTTACTTACCAGTCTGGTGTTGACTACAGGGAACATCAAAGCCAGTAATGCTCCATTCAACATGTGGACCTGCAGCCTGAAAACATGCAGGGGAAAATTAAGCCGTTATCAATTACACTAGAAATTAAACTAAAAATAAGCAAACACTCCACATCATCTCTCATATCTGAGACTTTTTACCCATTTTTCCCACATTTCATACATCATCTCACAGCTGACAGACTATCTTAGCTCAGTTAGTGCTGATACAGCAGAGAGGAACAGGTGGAGGAGCGTGTAAACCAATCAGAGTCCCTCCTGATGCCGTTACAGCTGCCTGTTATTCTCTGGCAGGTTTGGGTTCTTGTGGGAGTGTTGATTGCCTCTAACAATACAGGTGTGTGCAGGCAGTAAACAAAATAAGCAAAAATCTGGGTTTCACAATTCTTATAACTTGGATATATTACAGCCTTTGGCAAGTACGCATTATTTTACAGCTGCACCACTCTGTGCACCACATTCTGCAGCCAGCGTGTAAAGCCTGCCCAGTTAACTATTACACACCACAACACAAGAAAAAAAACAAAAAATCAAAAAACAACCTTTTAACCACAACCAATTTTAATAGTCCTAGCCTCAAAGCCAAGAAGCTTACGTGTCAAAGTGTGGACCTTCACAATTTGACACATAAGCTGCTCTTTTTGTCATATGAGCCAAAATAACTGTTGTGACAGCTAAGGTCACTGGAAAAACAGCAGAGCTGTAGAAATGTAGCTTCAAATAAGCCCAGCTGCCACTCGGGCAAGGGTGGGGGAGAAAGAGAAAGAGAGAGAGAGGGGGTGGGGGGGTTGTTTTTAATTTATTTAAATTTTTTAAGTAAAGTTATGCTTCATTCAAAATCCAATTCACCGCATTTGTGGATCATTAGCAGTCATTTTTCAATCTTTAAATAATGACATTAAAATGTTTCTATATCTTACAAAGAGTCTGTCGTATCAGAGCTTTATTCAGCTTAGAAAAAGGAAGCAGCAACTTCAAATATCTCTCTTCTGGATGTGTGTGTAAATATAATTATTTTTCCCACATTGTGAGAAGTAAGCAAAGCAAATACATCTTCAGCTATATATGCACACACACACACACACACACACACACACACATATATATATATATACACACATATACATATACATCTATATATATATATATATATATATATATATATATATATATATATATATATATATATATACACACACACATATATATATAGCTGAAGATGTATTTGCTTTGCTTACTTCTCACAATGTGGAAAAAATTGTTAATTATTAAATAACCATCTCAAAAGCATTTTTTACAGAGTTACTTTATCAACTGTGAAAAAATGTTCTGAAATGTCAAACAATTTGGCACATGTGACAGTATCAAATGAACATATGCTCTGAGATGCAGTCACTAAGTCACCTTCTCTCTGGGTCCAAAATTCCATGGCTTGAATAGATAACATGACGTACCACATACATGACTTATCAATTACACTGCATTACTCTGTTTTTTTCCCCAGTTTTACTGGTATGATTCACCAGTCCACGCTATAATCATATACAAAAATTATATAATTAGCCCTAACTCCTTCCAGTTTTGAAAAAAATATGCCTAGAATTCCTGTCCTTGGCATTCTCTTTGGCTATGTTCACACTGCAGGGTATGTGTCTGATTTTTCTTTTTCTTTTCTTTTTTTTTTATACAACAATCTCAACAGCACAAAGACGATTGAAATAAATCTGACCCAGGCCACTTTCCTATTCGGACCTAAATCAGATACATATCCGATTCAAAGCAACCTCAGTGTGAACAGTCATGTCGGATTTTTGTCGTCGTCGTCGGAACGCAGTATTTTCGCATGTAAACAATAGACAAAACAATATAATTATAAGTTTATCGGCTCTAATTGCACAACAACTTTGAATTTAATAAACATGATAAAATGTGTAGCATCCATATTTATGTCTGCAAACAAAGCGTGCTGCTTGTGATTTCACGCCTTGTCTGCACATGTTAGTCTTCTCAGTGCTGTAGACTGTTAACACTGTAGACTGTCTGATGGCGGACATGTTTAAATTATAATGTGAACGATGACGGGGGAAAGAGAAAACAAACAATCACCAAATTTAATGTAGCAACCCAAAAAACCTAACATTCTATGTGGGTTTTTTTACAAGTATGTGCAGGAACTTTCCAAATATTCTTGTTGCCTATAAAGCCTCTTGGCATGACATCGGAGCTCCTACAGGCTCATATGAGATGTCAATCAAAAGCTAAAGCTCCACAAATAATCCCCATAACAGTGTTTACATGCATGGTGGACTCCATGAAATGCTCTGCAGGTCCACCTAGACTAGAGCAAGGTTTATGTAAAAGAAATAGAAAATAATGAATGCATTATCCTTTTCTTTTAAGCTGAGATATTCATCAGACCGTGTTTCATATCTCTATTTCAGGTAAGACACAGTTACACTGACTTGCTATAACTCCTAACCACTCATTGCAGTTGCTCTCTGTGTGACTCCCTTGGGCCATAGAGTGACCCTGTCGGTATTTATTTCTGAGTGAATCCCATGGTGTGTTCCCGCTGGCTAAACTGCCCCATGAATAATTAACTTCCCTGACCAGAGGACTTGTAAATGAAAGCAAAACCGTTCCAATAAATCTCTGCAAAAACTCAGTTTATTCTGCAGCAGCCTATGAGTAACTACAATTAATGTCAACAAAAACTGCTGCAATATGAAATTTAAAATCTATTTAAATCCATCTGTCCAGTCACTTCAAGAACATCCAAAGTTTGCATTAGCGACAAAAAGCTCTTCAGGCACGTTTGTAGTGAAAATGGGCGGCTTAATAATGCAAGAAACTGTTGTAACCATTTTACAGTTACCCCTATAAACCTTGGCACAACTTCAGATCTTAGCTGCCAACATTGTTCAGTTTAACTGAATTTAAATACAGACGTCAGCCAGAGCTACAGGCACTCACCTGAATACAACCATTGCTGTTTTACATGGTGGGCAGGCCAGCAGGAAGATCTGTTGAAGAAACCACAAAGACAGATGGCAAACCACATCATTATACAGAGTCACTAGGGCTTGGCTTGAATGTTTCAGAATGCATAAAAAGCTTTACAGTGGTTGTTATATTAAAAGTATTAATAGATTTTATTGTATGAGCTCAAGCAGAACTTCAATAAAACAAGAAAGAAGGAAATAATCATATAAATTGATCACCTACTACTTTATTAGATACAAATGTTAAGTTACTTGTTAACACAAATAGCTAATTAGCCAATCACATGGCAGCAACTAAATGCATTTAGGTGTGTAGACATTGTCAAGATCACTGAAGTTCAAACTGAGCATCAGAATGGTAAAGAAAGGGGATTTAAGTGACTGAATCTAACTTGGTTGTTGGTGGCATGAGTATTTAATCTACTGGGATTTTCACGCACGACTATCTCTAGGGTTAAGAGAACCATCTGAAAAAGAGAAAATATCTAGTGAGCAGCAGTTGTCTGAACCAAAATGTCTGACTGATGTCAGAGAAAAGCAACAGCTACTTAAATAACCACTCATTTCAACCAAGAAGAAGAGCAATGCTGGACATACAACTTTCCCCACCGGGATCGTCTGGGGGACTCAGATTGGTCGGGGAATGCCGAGAAAAGTCACACCTTCATTTGATTTGGTTAATTTTCACACTCCACTCGAACGGACCGAACCACCTGAAACCACCTGTACTAATTGTGCATAATTTAAACTACCCGAGTATTGTTATTGGCCACGTTTATCTCTTTCTGACCATGTTAGGGAAACATTCTGATAATTTATATACATTTATATTCATAGTAAGGCAATGATTTATTAATCTTAAGGTTAAACTTTATCTGAAAGCAGTGTAAGATGCGTACGTGCCAAATAGACAGTAGTTCATAAGATGCTGTGTTAAGACTGCAAACCCCAGCCTGACTGTTGCTGAATGTTAATTTAGGCTGCTGTCAGATTCAGGTGAAAGTTAGTTTAGACCACTCTGAACGGTTTTTATGCATGCATTGTTGATGTGTCCTATCCCCAAAGGGACTGGCTGGGCATGGGATTGTTTTGGATAAAACACTGGGGAGAAGAATGAGTTGTAAAAAACTTCTGTAGACTTTTGGACTCTGTTGAATCTGTTTTCCTTGCTGCAACATAATAGATGACATAGAAGACGACTAGAGCTTTATGGACTTATGTCTCAACCATCGGTTTAGAAAGAATTTCCATGACAACCACAGTGTACCATCTTCTGATGGCTATTTCCAGCACAATAATGCACCGTGTCAAAAAAAACTCACACCTGGTCAACTGGTTTCTTGAACATGATAATGTACTCTGTACTCCAGAGGCAGCTGTGTATCGTTATGTCAATATGCACCAAAATATCAGAGGAATGTTTCCAACACCTTTCTGAATCTGTATCACAAAGAGTTAAGGCAGTTTGAAAGGTAACGGGGGTCCAACCCAGTATTAGCAAGGTGTACCTTATAAAGTGGCCAATTAGAGTGATGACTGTGTGCTACTCTGTGGCTTACAATATATTACTAAGCCATTGGGTGGATACTGAAACATAGATTGCTCCAAAAACAACATCTGACAGACACAAAATGTTGGTTTGCCACAAAGCTGGAGAATTACAAGAGAACACTGGACCTGAGCTTTGTTAGAAAACTGCCTGTTGGTTTTGGGTTGTCTGGAATTAATCTTACCACTGATCTCTGCACTCCTACAACACATTTGCAATAATACATTTTTCATTCGATACCTCTTAAATCTTATGAAGACATTTCCCCGTTCAACACTGAGGAAATAGATATTAAAACAACTTCTTTTTTTTTAAGTACAATTTGCTTGCCAAAGCATATAGGTGAGGTCAGCCTGTGTAGATTCCTGAGATGGATTACAGCTATCAGTATGTCTGACTCAACGGATTTACACTATTGTGATAAGCCTGCAAACTGGCCACTTGTTTCAGGCTGCAATTCCACCCCTCCTTCTGCTTTCTGCATATGACTGATTGTAAAATCCTCCACTATAAAGCAAACTACATCTAAACTAGCAACTTAAGTGCTGACAATAGCAAATTTTGATCCAGATTAGATTGCTGGTGCAGTATTGCCCATTTCCTTCATTGAATGTTTGGTAAGATCTACAATGAAAAGGCTTACAACATCTCCTGTTTAACAAGGATGTTCTCGAATGTTTGTTTTCTAGTGCCACTGGAAAATGTGTCGTCTCACACCAGGTTGTTTAAAAGCACTGTTTTCTGCATTCTAGGGTCAGCACTGCAAGACATATGGAAACAGGCAAGCAACCATTGAAGTGTATATATATATATATATATATATATATATACATACATATTAACAGAGCAATGACAAAAACATGCTTTTGTAGGTGTTGTTAGTGGCGTTTTAACGGCCTTATACATCATGCTAACAACTGGTTGTTTTTATTTAGCCTTATTTAAGAATTTAGATATTCCTGCTCCACATTGCAAAGTTATGTCCACTTGTGCAGGCAGAGATTGAATTTCAATGGATGGAGGTCATTTCTACAGTGTGTTTAAAAGCTATTTTTTTCTCCAGATAGCAGTGATGTGAAGAATCACACCATGGGTTCCTGCTGTCGCTGGTTTGATGTATGAAAGCAATTACAACTGGTTACATCTTGTACAACAATAGGTGCTGTTCACTCATCCCACATTTGGGGTGTTTATTAAAGTTGTATCCAATGAGATGCTGGAACTGACCAATAACTGCACATCGGACTTTCTTTGGGAGGGTTGGTTTATTCTATTAGTCTAAAAAGATAGTCAAATAATTTCCCTGTGACTTTGATGAGTGTTGTCAGTTGAATTGCGCATCCCTGTGGAATGCTACACTTTCTGCTACCACAGTTTACTATGTTTAGGATGATATTACTGGCAGCAAAAATTTGTCATTTAAATTATTTGTTTAATGTCATATGTCTAACCAATTACACAACAACCTCTAACATGGAGCCCTGAAGTCTTTAGCTTAAATATTTAAAGAACAATTATGAAGAAAACATTATATATGGGGGATAAACAACTGAACAATGATGGCATAGAAACTCACAATCAGTTGTTTATGTGCTTCACATTGTGCCGTATCTACCATTCCTTATTTCTGAATGCAACAATGCATTGCAACAAGAGTTTTTAAATAGCTGATAAAATGACCAGTTTCTACTGCAGTTAAAAGAAGTACAGAAACAAAAAATGTAAACCTCCCGTTTATTATTTGGCTTTAAAAGGCTTAACAGGCTACCTACATAACCTAACAAGCTAGGGGGGGGCTTGTTTATAATTCTGAATCTAAGAGAAGATGAAGCTATACCAGCAGTTTTAAAGCTCAGAGTTACTAAACTTTGGGTTTTCATAGCAGCATGATGAATCTAAAATGTGTTTTCCAGGAAAAGAAACAGGAGTTTACCTGCATGTGGCATGGAAGGACTTGTTAATCTACTGTTAAGGCTTAAAGGAGGTTTAGGTACTCTGTTGTTGGTTTATTCTGAATGACACTGCTGCTGCTCTTGCTAACAGAGGCTAACTGTCTAAATGTGGTAACAGCTATTAAGCTTGTTACCTTTGGAGAGGCTGGAAGACGCAAGTGGCAAAGCATTGACGTCATAAAAATGACTTGATTAAATGAGATATCATTAATAAAAATAAGAAGCAACCAGAAAATTCTCAGATGAAATTAAACAATAAATGTTTCTATACATTTTCTCTCCAAGTTTTTATACTGTAACAGGACTTCTCATAAGTGAGCAGATATGTCTGTTAATGACACTTTACTGCACTTTCTCTGTACAAAAGAAATAATAATAATAAAAAAAAAAGATTTCATGCAATAAGTGGTATTAGTCAGGTCTGATGGTTGCTTGCCTGTAATTCAAGCCCTTGTTTCTGGTGACACTTTTTTACTTCACCACCCTGTATTATTTTTATGAATGGGTTAGGATAAACTGATACAATGCTAAAGCTACAAAAAAAAGCAGCCAAAGTCAAGTTAATCTAATTTAAAAGGTCTCTTTAGTCTGCAGCTAGGATTAGTTCCTGTGTGGGATGCCAGCCGTCTCATTTAGAGAGATGGACCAAAGTGAAATCCACTTCTGAGTTTATAAGGGCAAAGCTTTTTTCACTGAAGTTCACCCTAAAAACAGTTAAAGTTGCACTATGTCATTTTACAACCTTAAAACTCTGCGTTCCTGACTCATTTGATGGCACAGTGACATTTATTATGTACATTTCTGGAGCCGTTGCTGCCCAGAGACGGAGAAAGCACACAATTTTTGCTTGTGTAAATGCAGCAATTGCAGCAGTTTCCCTTTACGCACCGTGCCACATGCTAGCAAGCGGATATCAACATACCTGTCGTTTAAACGCGCGCAGTGGGCTGATTCAGCAAACGCATGAGAATATGAATGGAGGAAAAGAAAAGAAAGGAAGAAAGAAACAGCAAATGTACATGATATATGTCACCGTACCATCAAATTAAGTCAGAAGCTCAGCGTTTTAGTTATGTAGGGCTACTCTAATTGCTACAGCATCATATGATCCATTTGTTCCATCATTTTTATTTAAATGTGAATTAATCTAAAAATTAAGTGCTGCTAACTTGTAGCACTTAATTCTGAGGTCTGTTTGAATGCCGTATGAGGTTACAGTTTTGGAAAATCATCCCATGGAAAATATATCATGATGAAAATACTGAATATCCCATTAACATTTTACAAAAGGGATTGCACAATATAGCAGTTACAGGAAATCAGTTTCAGTTACTGCTGGAAACAAGAAGGAGTCATGATGGAGATGAGGAAACTACTTTAAAAGTGAGAAGAAACAACAGCGCTAAGCAGGTCCTTGTAAAATGAGAATGAGGGATACACCAGCATGTTGAAACATCTGCAACATTCCAGAAATTCAGGAAGTCTCGGCATGTGAGACTCAACATCACATGTGACGTATGCTATATCTACAGATATGATGGAATGTGTCTACACTTTCCTAAATTTCTATGTTTTGCATTTCTATAAACACTTTTTTATTAACTGCAAGTTTAAAATGAAGCAACTACTGGGCTTATTTCTGACCTAATGTGTATTCAAAGAAACAAATGTTTTCATAGTAAGAAAAATGTTAAATATGCTGCATCAGGTCAGTGCGAACATTGGGTTGGGACACTTCAAAGTTAGGCCTGGACAAAAATCTCTTAGGAAATTATTTATTCTCATACAAATAACCCCAATGAATGATCTGTCAATTTCTATTCAGCTCATTCCACTATGGATCCTTTTCTAAAATGCACAATGTTAGCTCTGTTAAATGAGCTGTAAACTGCATTAAAAATCTTGCTTTTCTACATGTTTAGGCTTAATGAGCAGGTGCAATAAAGTACTACTGAAAGCAGTTTCACCCCTTAAAAAGTTCACTGCAAGCTGCACTGTTAGATAAGCATCGAATGGGATGTGTGCAGATTGTACGACAATCGTAGAGGGCTGCAGCTGTGAAGAGCAACACAGATTCCAATGCTGCAACGTGTCATTGTTGAGCATTAAAAACACAATTAACGCTAATGGTTGTAACGTCATCTTATCTGGGATTGCAGCAGGCAGAAAAAAATAATGCCACCATCCTTCTTGTTTCCTGTTGGTGATTTGCTTAGTCCTGTGGTAAGCTTAAAAAATATAAATCATCCAAGCAATTTTTTTAAAAATTATCTATTTAAAAGCAGTGGCAAAACCAGCAGCCTTTGAAAGACACACTAATCAAATTATAATTACTAACTCACGAAACTAAATTTAGATAATAAGAACTGACAGAGATATTTACTTAAAACTAACTTGAGCTGTGTGTTAATCTCTACAGAATCCACGTGTATACTAAAAATATTTTTAAATTATCATTGTCTTACTGAAGCTGACAGTTTTTTTTTTTTTTAACATGGAACAATCAATTTATAAATTGACAAAGCCAGTGGCTGATAAGTTATCTTTCCTTTTTACAACTGAAGTGATAAAGTGTGGGGCTCCCGGCCTTATCTGCACCACTGAGTCAACAGTTCTGCTGTTTGTAATGGCTGCAGCTGATACAGTGAATGGGAATACATCAAACAGTGGAGCAATGGCATATGTGTTGCATATGACTTGTTAACAGGTACTTAAATTTACTGATAAGCCATCATCCTATCTGTATCTACTCTGAGCTCCTGCAGAAATTCCAGAGCCTTCTTCTCTTGCTATTTTCTGCAGTGTGTGGAAATATTGTCATCCTTCCTGACATCCATCTGTTTTAAATGGGCAGGAATTTCAGCAGGAATGACTAACTCAGGCTTTTAGCTTAGCATAGTGAATCCTGGTTCAGAGCCATAACAGTTGTAGCTATGAGTCCCGGCTTCAAAGATAAGATAAGGCAGATACAGAGAACAGGAGGTATGACTTTCGTGTTTTTCATCTCCATGGGCAAAATCTGTTTAATTAAAATGGCTTTGATCAACAATGAAACCTTTTTAAATGCAGGCCCCATTCAAATTATCTTTGTGTAGTGCATCGTGACTGATTATGAAAAAAAACAAAACAAAACAAAACAGAAAAGATAGGGGAGGAAATTCACATGGTATGTCTGTCTTTCTTCTTATCGTGCCCATAATCAGTCACACTGCCATTTTTATACTGACTTACATGACATCCGAGCTGTACATTATCTGCTTTTGATTTGTTTGTTTATGGAGCACCAGCATATGGAATGGATCTGTGTGGAAATACATGATCGTACAGCCGTCTCTCTGCGGGGGCCTGTCTTGTGGTCACTGCTCTTGTGCTATCTGGTGGGAAAATGTACCAGGCATTGACGCTGCCAGGTTTGAAGGACCCACTCATTTCTCACCAGACACTGAAGTCACATTGTGGGACTCTAGATCACCTTGTATCTAGTCTGCGGTGCTGTTTCTGGTATGTGTGGGAATGCTACAGCTGAAACTGCTGCATTATTTTTCCACTGACAAATATTCTAATCAAGGCTACACAAATTTTTTTACAGTTCTGTTCAATATTAGCTGTGTTGCAGGTAGGTTGTAAAGGATTTACTAAACTCAGCCAGCTGTGGCAACACCAGTCATGTCCCCTGGCATTATGGGAAACTTAACAGGAAACTAAATTACTCAACCTTTCAAGTGTTTCATGAAGCCTGTTATTCTATACTTGCTATGTATTGACAGAAAAGCTCAGAGGAGCCTAAAGGGAGATTCTTGCAAACATTTGAAGATGTTTTGAGCTGTGATTTTCATAAGACTTGACAGGAGTTAACATGCACCAGTCACACCCATCCATACGCAAGATCCAACACCCGAATCATGGGATCATCAGTGACAAACACGCACAAAAATCCGTGGAGCAATCACCATCTGAAAGCAGTTAAAAACCCAACATATTGAAGATACCCACTCAATGCACTGTTGAGCCAACAAACATCAGCCTCAGCAAAGCAGGAACTACATCAATCATACTTCACTTATTTTTCTGATATGAAACAGACAAGCTCCAGCAGGCCGCTGTTCTTATAACATGTAATAGATTTATACTTGGAACCAGTCCCCACAGTCATCAGCTTCACCTGAAATGGTTAACTAGTTTCAAATGTAAAATTGAAGTTTAATTTCCTCCTCCAATCACACTGTCTTTGCAAAGATAAAAAACACCTCGTGTACTAAGCTCACCTTGTTTGTCATACATGCTACCATCAATCAATTCTTCATCACAGATCCTGCAAATCCTGTGTATGTCATTGGTATGATGGAAGCATTACAGTGCAGCCTGTTACGACCTGTTGCCATCACCTGTGACATGTCATCATGTATCATGAAGGTCAGACAACAAGGATGTATGAAGGAAAAACATGCAGTTAGCATATACATTTAATTATTCAAGCATACAAATGCATTACAAATAAAAAAAAGTCACTTATAAAGTTTATTGCACTCATAAATAATCATATGGTTAAACCCATGTGATTATTTATGACACTCTGCTCATGTTGCACACTTCAAGGGCTTCAGACACTAAATCTCCCTTCATGTCCCAGGATGATGTTCATCTAGAGGAAGCACAAGGTAGTTATGTAACATTGGTTGTAAAATACCAACCATGGTGGCGTTTCCTCAATAGCTACCAAAGATGGGTAAATGTCGGCAAATAGTGGCCCACCTAATGTATAAGTGTAACAAATAACCTACAGCAATGTACGTCTATTTGAAGGAAAAGCAGATGACTATTAATGCATCTTCATATTCATTCGATGGGGTTTTATTCGCGCTAGAGATCCATCACAGATCTACTATCATGCAGGATCATGCTTACCTGAATCATGGTCACGACATGGCAGGGGTTCAGCAGATAGATCACGGTTTTTGTCGCGAACTTGAACCCAACTTCAACTCCAAAAGTCATGCAAAGGGCAACCAGCAACAGGTTCTTCCCCAGACTATCCTCTTTTGCCCTTATGCAGTCTTTCCCGACCACTCTGAGCTCTTTAGAAAGGTTGATTTTTCTCAATGCCACGCCAATTTCCAGCAGAGAGATGAGGACGATGACCAGACTTTCACTGATGCGCTGCTGGGGTGCGAGAAAGGCAGCGCACTCGGGCCCCCCGTTGCCCTCAAACTTCGGGTCCACTCCGCCATAGATCCAGTCCAGCAGGCTGTAAATGTTGTATCTGGACATATTCCTCTTCTCTTGTTGGAAAAGATACGAACAAGATGGAATAAAAGACGCCACACCGACTTCTTGGCGAAACATGAACTGCAAAATTTCCCTGTCGTAGCTCGCCTCGTGGTTGAGAAATGGGCATGTATTCACCGCTTGGGTGTATTTTAGCAAGCTAAATAGCCAAACTAACTCATCCGCAGACGGAGGAGGAACTTCAGCTAGCGAAGGGGGCGACTGTTGTCAAGACTACCCGTGGCTGGTGTATGTTGGTAGCAACACGCCTTTTTCTTCGTTCACATCTCCCAAGCACTTGCAAACCAAGCGGACAAACAGGTATAGTTAGACTACTGTCAGGTCGTGCATGCTGGTTACTAGCTCACAATCACATCATGCTTGAAAGCAGATGGCTGGATGTTGAGTTAGCATGTGGGAGCAACAGCACCGACACCAGATAGGTTGCTAGCTTAGCTTCCAAGCGCTGAGCTGAAGAGGTACCGATTCCCCGAATTTGGTCTCGCAGACTTCCTCCACCTCAAAGGGAAAGGTCTCTACCAACAGTGAAATTAAATAATGTCAGCTCTCCTTTGAGTTGAATTTCCCCAAAATTAATTAATTTAGACTTGTACGGCCTTATTTAAGTGGGATACTGATGCTAATTCATACTGTAGAATCACGTTGGACTAGCTTTTGGACGGTACAACATACATTACGACTCTGATAATTATTGTTAATTGGCCCTGTTCACCGCAGGGTTTTTGGATTAACAGTGTCTGAGAGTCAATTCTGAGGGCAAAATTGTTTCAGCAGTTCCCGCCCCCATATGACGCTTGATGATGGTGCGTTCGGGAAATCCGGAAATTTTCAAACATTTTTATGTTGCGTTTGAAAAGTACATAAAATTGTCAGTGAACAAAAAGGTGTTATTTAATTTTTAAATATTCATTTTTTTCAGCAGATGTAAGGATTTGTTTTCTTAAATAAAATAGCTTTATTTAATTAATGTGGGAGCAATGTAAAACTATAAATCAACATTTTAATTTTAAGTTTGATTACGTGTCTTTTTTCTCACGATATGATTAGAAAAAGAGAGAAAAAAAAAAGACAGGTATTCACTGCCAAACACTGTATAATTGTACATTTAGTTAGGATTTTTATACCTATTGTAGGTAAAAAAAAATTCTTTATTTTACTGCTAGCCATATTTGGCTTTAATGTTCTTTTTATGATTCAGCCAGAATCCATTTACACTTTTTTTTATTTGATATTTATTTAAATTGCTGCTACACAATAAATAAAAAAGTTCAGACCCTGATTAACATATTGCATTTTCAGACAGAAGATGTATAATAATAACAAAAATTCAAATGGGTAGAAATTTTCATTTTGCCAACTAAAATTAAAGATGGATGAAAATATTCCTTGTAGTGCTGCTGAAACACATATACCTTCATATATGTTCATCTTGAATTCATTCTAAGTTAATTAAGTTAATTATGAAATGTATATATTTTTGGCATTAGCTGTTAAGTGATGAAAAACCAAGAAGGAATTGTTCATAATTTTGTTTTATCAAAGAAAAAAGACATATTTCTCCCTACCCACTATCAATTCATGGCAGGGGTTCTGACCAAAATAAAAATTTCCCTATAATGAAAACTTGTAATAACAGTGGGATACCCTTAATCTTTTCACATGAAAGTTACCATCACCATGGCTACCAATAAACACATCACTCAGCCATGTTTAATCTTTTCAGCATGATATTAAAAGAACTAATTATCATCACATTATACTGTGCATATCTTCTGACAATAATGGTTGAGGACTACAGCACAGGAAAAGGAGCATTGTCTCATCTGGATGACAATAGGACACTATTTTTCTTCTTTTGAATCACTTTATGTACAAAGGAACAAATTTCTGATTGAAGTGAAATACAAAATAGTAACCTTGCCAATATTACAGTCTATAGAGAACTAATTTGTAAGCGGATGTCCTCCATCCTTATTGGCATTGCTTTCCCTTAGTGGAGCGGCAGTAATGATGCATTCACTCTCCACATTAATTAGTCTGGAATGCATTTCAGTTCTGCAAACATCTTTCATAGGCATGCATGTGGGAGATGGAGAGACATGCCTGGACAGACATGGACTCATGGGGGTAAAAATCAGGGACGAGAAAAGCTTTGAGATGCAACTAATGTTTCTCCTAAAATCATTGACCAGCCCTTGGTTTCTAAAATAACCAAAAGCTAACATAATTCCATTAGGGTTAGGGTTAGGGCCAACGTGGAACTCAGCGCATGGAAAGTAGGTACAAGCATCTCAGTTTAAATGATTCAAAGCATAAAATCTGTAATCATGGTCTGAACTTTGGCAAGTTGTGCAGTAATAGCACAAAATAAAGGTTTGATTTGTGCAGAGAGACATAGCTCCTGTGCGTAATCAGTTTTAGCCTCACATAGTTATTGCATTAATAAAGACAGTTTAACAGCAGAGATAATTTAACTACATAATTTAATAAGAACGTTCTGAGATGTCTCATGAGAAAAAGTTAAAACAATTTAAAAGTATGACTGTTTTGGTTGCAATGGAATT
This sequence comes from Melanotaenia boesemani, assembly GCF_017639745.1. NCBI lineage: Eukaryota > Metazoa > Chordata > Actinopteri > Atheriniformes > Melanotaeniidae > Melanotaenia > Melanotaenia boesemani. Next base: position 4,451,364 of record NC_055696.1, read on the forward strand.
CAAGTGCTTTTATCACAGTATAACAACAAACAACAAACAAACACTGCTTTTGAGAAAGATGGACAAATATGTCACAAACCTGGTTTTTAGGATGTGACAAATTAGCTTTTTTTTACGACCAGAAAAGGGGCATCAAAGCTGTATGCAGTGCACATGAGTATGGAAGACCATGCACCATTTTCTGAGGTGAATCAGGCCTTCTGCAAGGAAGTACAGAATCTGCTGACATTTGATAAGGTCATTCAGCAGACTTTTTCTCATCACTTGCTCGTTTCTCTGCTTGGAAAAATAAACTAGAATCCATTTTCAACATGAAAACAAAAGGGTTAAACAATATGTTCTCTCAGTCCCATAAGGGAAATTACTCAGTTTACAAGTCCAGGTCTCACTTTGGGTTGTGGAGAGGAGCAGAAAGAGGGTTAAGGATCAACTGGCTTCCTAGCATGTGATCCTGAGGGACAAAGAGTGAGCTGCTCTCCAGGCAAGAGAAACACAAAGCCTGACAGGAGAAACTTAGGGAAACCAAGACCCTTTCGACCTGTTTGAGAGAGGCCTTAACTGGACACTGAGGGAGTGAGAGAGAATAGCTGGAGGTGTAGAAACAGCAGCACAACTCTGACATTACATGAAGGTTTCCAAGTGTTAGAAGCATTTTATGTTTGTTTTTACTGATTCAATGCCGTATTATATGTCAGGGAACAGAGAAAGTAAAAGACCACCCTCTACTGAGAATAGTTCTTTCCAACAAAAATCCTTCAATTTCAGCACATGCACTGGATTAACCAGGTGTTAAACATAAGATCTTTTATTCTTTTAGTCTTTAATATTAAATATTGGTGTTATGCCATTATTTTGCTTTAATTAGTGATTATTAATAAATTTTATACCCACAATAAAATCAAATTGTTAAAGCCCACACAGAGCTGCATTTAATTTTTGAGCTCCAGCTCTAACTAGAATTTAAATCAGTTTTTTGTTGTCCAGCTCTTCGTGGAGCAAAAAATTGTGAGCCATGTGTTGTCTAACCTGAATCCACTCCCATGTGCAAATATGAGGTGGATTATGTTGGACACAAACTCACACAAAAACAGAGATGCACAGAATCACACTTGCCAGTGGTAATGGCTTTAACTTCCTCCTCTCTGCACTGGAGACTTATGTCTGGATTTAAGATGGAATCAACTTTCTTAACCAATTTTTTTTTTATTTGGAATATAATTCACACTACAACCCATTTCTTTTTCAATTGCTCTTTCAAAAGAAGAAGCCATTTCTAAGTGTTGTTTGTGTCACTAGGGGGCGATGTTACCATTTTCCCTTCCGATGTGGATTTCAGAATTCATTGCACACAAGGAGCTCTGGAGATGTGTGAAAAAGCTGCACTTCACTGAAAATCTGACCATCTTAAACGCAGACCAGCTGATTTTATAGTTATTACTCAATGGCTTTTTAATATGCACCAGTATAAAAGTATGAAAACAGCTTTTTGTTTTTGCATAATTTAGCATAGCTAATACAAAAGACCAAAATATCCAGCATCCTGATTTACTGTGTGGAAGATGATACATTCTGGCTTAGAAATACAAAATAATATAAAATAAGCATTTGCTTGTATTTCACAGCAGACTCAATTCTCCTAACATACAAACGGCAACAACAAAAAGTACTGCTTTCTAACCACAGCTGGGCCTGAGGTGATGGCATCTACATGGACACCAAATAAAGTATTTTGAGGGTTTGAGTTTATGTTAGTCAGAACAGTGTGAAAATCAATGAACTCCTTAAGGGGCTGCTGTGCGCTGATAGGCCTGCTCCTCTCCTGACTGCAGAGCAGGAATCAGTCAAGGATATTAATCTAAACATCAGTCATGCATGGGGAACACCCCACAAGGAGAATAAGCTTGCTCATCCATGCATCTCCTGAGGGAGGTATGAAGCTTTACGAAAGGAAGAGCTGAATGGTAAGTGTGTCAGGATATCATCTCGGGAGATGTGATGCAGGGTGACTTTAGGCCCACAGACAATAAGAATCCAAACTGAAGAGGTTGGGACCATCAAAACTTACTGGACCACATTATAATCTGTGCTAGAGGAGCGTCAAACAGAGCTGACAGCACCAAAGCCCACATGGTGACCAGAAAAGAACAACATGTGTTTCCTGTGCAAGGACAGAAGATTGCTTTATTTCTGAGTCATACACATCTCATTGCAACCTAATCCCCCAGCCATTCTAAGAGCCATCACAAGTACTCGTTATGTATTATAATTCAGGAGGAGTCAATTTTCTTACTACTTTCAATATGCTGCATTCAGTTTTTTCTGAGCACCATCAGATAATGTCTCTGCTGCCTGTTTCAGTTGCTCATACTGGGTTATTTTCCAAATGACAAGTGCTGCTCTCAGTTGCTCCCTTCATGAGGATACCCCATACTGACTTCTGGGCCTCAGCTTTCCACTCCACAGCTAATCTTCTGTTTCACAAGTGTCAAGTGTGCTAACAGCTACAGAAACAATGTTAACAGTCAATTTGAACTTGCAATCGATGACATAACCCAAGCTCAAAATCACAGGAGGGAGTTAAAATGAAACACCTGGAGACAGGGCAGAGCTGAGTGTATGTGGCCTTTTTTCCCATCACTTCCAGATTTGGTTACACAAAACTGAATACATTAGCTGAAAAATGTTAAATAACTGTAGAGTTTTCACTTGTACCCAGTCTTGTTATGTTTACCCCATATTTCAGAAAACCTATTGGTTAAGCTTTCCGGAGCTGTGACATAATGGTTTAGCTTGAGGCAACATCTTTCTGCATAAACTGTCTCCACCTCACTGAAGACAAGAAAACATGCAAGTCAACTTTCCCCCAAGTCAAGTTTTCTTCAGATCATAACACATTTATTTCCAAACCTATTTGTTAGTCATCCATGTTCTCTAATCCCGACAGCAGCAGAGAGAAGAGTGAACATGTAAAGAGAGACCAACAGCCTCATCGTAATGTTTAGACCACTCAGTCTGCTCTTGTATGCTTGAGAGATAATCAGAGATTATGATGCAGTTTCTTCCCAGGCAGAAAAATGACAAACTATCACATTTAAGAGAGAAGCTACTAATAAAGGACAATTTCAGAATATGGTTGCTTACATAACATTTTTTTTAGAAGTGTAACCCTTCATTTTTGCTTAGTTTCCTTTTTGAAAAGTTGGAAATAAGACATGACATCGACATGCAACACAGCAGCCTAGCTCATTTAATGCATGGACTAAATGAAATGGGACATCCCAGATTGCTTTTAGTGTAGTAATTCAGGATGAATGGAGAAATCCCAAGCATTACAGCCATGGGAGAATTATTTATCAAGTTACAGCCACTTTGTGTTAGATTTAAATTATAAATTAGATTTAAATGATAAATTATTGAACATGTTCAAGTGTTCAAAAGGCCATTTAGAAATGCTGCTTATGGAAAAATATGTTCTATTAATATGGAAAATAAACAGGAAAATTAAAATCTGCTCCTTCAGATTTGTAGGTTGTTAAAGATATTCAACATTGTGTTTTATTACTTTTAGTAACACACATTTGATGGGATCTGTGCAATTTCAAGGTTACATGTAATTTATTCTGGCCCAACAGAGTCTGTAAAATTAGTTCTAGAAAAAAAATATAAAATTAACCAGTGTTTACTTATTCAAACTACATCACTGCTGCACACTTAAACTTCATTATGAGTGAAGAAAAGCTTGGTTTGAGTCAACTCAGCAGTTTTATCAGTTTTTCTTCAGCATTATTTGCCGTTTATCTTTCCACAAACATCACATGTAGTGGCTTCATTCATTTCGGACAAACAAGAATTATTTCCCATGTAGACAGTTGGTGAGATGATGTATGAATACAGCATTATGAGGAAGAACAGGGTAGTGTTGATGCAGAACAACTCAGAGAGGAAAATTCCTGCTTGCACTTGCACTTGGGCATCTGAGGTTTACACAGGTAAAGGTCAGTTTACACTGAATATTTTTGTTGGAATTTGATTTTTGATTCTTGGGGCCTTCAGGCCACCCTTTGGCCCCATTCTTGAAAATTTATATTAACTCTTGTAAGATTTAGTCAAGATTGACATTACAGCTGCTGACACAATGTATGGAATTGCCACATTTGGAGGATGTTCATCCACTTTTATCTCTCTCAAAGGTCTAGAAACAGGTCTCTTCAGTTATCAGACATGCACAGACTAAAGGAGGGATACTACACATTGATTAACATGGTTTTGTCCCAGCTTTTTAAAAATGTGTTGCTGACATTAAATTCAGTATGAACTTATATTTTTTCATGAAAAGTTTGTTTTATTTTCAGCATTTAAATTTTTTTGTTTTTTGTAATTAATCTATTAGTTGACAAGAGTTGCAAATTATATTCAATTTTTATTTACATTTTGTATAATATGCAGACTTTTTAAATTGGTGTTGTATTTGCTTCTTAATTGACAGACTTCTGAAGAATTCCTCAAAGTATATTTAATTTGTTTTTCACAGCTTTTTCTGTAAATACAAATAATTTATTGTGAATGCAACAAAGCAAAAGCTAGACATAAAAGGAGGCAATGCAAGTATCATTTTCACTTGTACGCAAAACAAGCAGGCTAATTAACAACAAAACCTGACCTGACAAACCCTTCAGGCAAAGTTTGTGCCTGCAGGGTTATAGCACCTGAACTAATCACTGTAAAGCAGCAAGCACAAAGGGGCCACTGGTATCATCTTCTCAGTGAAAACTGTAGAGCTGAGCCGAGGTTCTGTAGACAAGAAAAATATTGCACAGAATCATTAAAGCAGAGGAAAAGAAATCACAGTAAACAAAGGCTGGGTAGTCTGGTGTCATCACTCATATTAGTGGGGATGTTGACAGCACTTTGTGGAGACCTGCAAGCTCATTTTCTCTCTCTGGATAAATTGTGGTTTACTTTCACTAACCCAAATGAAAAGTGGCTAAAAGAATTATATAGTCGTGATAAGTCTTAAGGTAACAGTGGACACTGCACCTAACAGGGACATTCTTGAGGAGGACAATGTAGAAATTGGATTGAAACAATCAGTGAAATAAATCACTTGAGTAGTTGATGCTGATCTGACCTTGATTTCTCTGTAGTGAATGCAGATAATGCAGAGAACAAACTGTCCCAAAGGCTTCAATTTGGCAAGACAGTGCACTTACACTTACTCTTGTCATCTCCACTAATAAATATAACACTGCTTTAAAGATGTCTTTCAGACATCTTTGTCATCAAAGGTCAAGCTTTTAAAAGTCAAAAGGTAGAGAAAGATGACTCATTAAATGTCAGCCTACATTGATGCTATACTTGCAGTGTCTAATTCACACCCCCACATGCATATCTAAAGCAACTCTGCCTCTTGGCTTAAACATTTCTTCATTATTACAAGATTTGTGCTTTTTCCCTGTATGCTTCTTACAGCACACGTTACTGCTGTTATGGATTTTGGCCAAAATCTGTTAAGTTTTTTTTTAATTTTATATATTTTATTATATGTTAAAAGTGTCTCTAATTGACAAACACATGGTTAAAAGACATGTAGGGGTATCAATATTTATCAAGCCTTACAGTTGGGGAGGGCCATGCAAACTTAGCATGCAGCTTACAATGATGAGGATGTGTATTAAGCGGAATTGCACATTCATAAATGTCAAAGTTAAAGTTAAATGTGGGTGGCAGATGAATATTTTTGCAGACTGGCTTTCAAGCTGGGTGGATGGAAATATTTAAAAACCCTGACTCAAGCCAAAGGTTAAATCCAGAGCATTTACTCCACTTGTTGCATTCGTAGCACAGATGAGGAGATTTCCAGGTTCTGGGGAGAAACAAGCTCAGTTTTATCAGAATTCAGAAGTAGTTTTAGTCATTGAATGCAACAACTTTTAAATGGGCTTGCAGCAGTAAAGGGACTTAATAACAGAAAGTGCAATTTGGTGATCTTTGACATACAGAGGTAAAGTATAATGAACAGGTTAGTCACATTTGAAATTATTCCAGGTAAGCTGGAAAAAAGAAAAAGGTAATTTGAACTACAAGTTACTTAATACACTTGCTTTGTGACAGAATAGATGCTGCAGATGCAATTAGGAAGTTCTCAGAAGGCTAGGTCATCTAATTTCAGAAATAATAAATACCATCTAAGGACACACCTTCGAAACATGGGGATCCTTAACTGAGACACATTATCTAGGCGTAAATTTGAATGAACAAACACAAATCCAATTAACACAAATCATGATTTTACCCCCTTTAGAGCCACTAGTGACACCTGTGCTTTCCTTCACTTTTTAAGTCCACAGAACAACAGAAAACACACTATTTCCTGTCAAGTAGCAACATCCTCCCAGACATAAGTCCAGTTTCAACATCAATATCTTATTGTTTGGCTAGTTTATAGTTAGATAGCTAACTGTTAGGTAACTATCTGAGTTACTTGAAGTACAATATGGTCTCTTCCTCCTCTTTACAGTAACTACTCAGCTAGCTTACCTTTAGATAACTTGTCCTGGGATGTGTCCTTCATCATGGTGTATCTATAACGTGTCAGTTTTCAATTCTGATTTCAAGCTAAATGTTTTAGTCTGTGACTTGATCCTCTACTGAGGGATAGAGACAAACTGGTTGAGCCCTACAAGCTAAGTAAGCAAACTGTTCAGTATGTGTGCTATGTGTTTCAACTCTTTATTTTTGCATAGAACATGCAATAGATTATATAGTAGAGATTTTGTTTTTGGCTTTTTATTATGCTTGACAAAAAAGGTTTTGCAAATAAAAAAAAAAATGTTTATTTGATAACAAAACAGTATCTGTTTTGATGAACAAATTGTCTCCAGTAAATAAATTTAATTTATGTGATCCAGAAATGAACTAATATTCCAGTAGTTAATACAAACTCTGCCATTTGCACCAACAGGCATGTTCAGATGTGACTTCAGTGAATGTGAAAAATTTGGTGAGTGGTGCCACTGTTACTGGAGATTTAAGTAATAGAAGGGAGCTCAAATAAATTATAATCCCCTTAAGAGAGGTAAGTAGAGTAGAAATTGCATGAAGATCTAAGAACAAACATATTATACACTGTTTTAGTAAAACCTTTATCCAATCAAAGCAGAGTTGTGTTGTCACTGAGGAGGAGCAACCAGAAGAGAGCAAGAGCAGCGCCTGACATGTCCTGACTCCAGCTGTTATATCCCCACAAGGCTTTAAAGTCATGTGACTTGTTGATGTTCTGTAGAGCTGCTGAAGGTTGGCGCATGCATCTTCCCAAGTCAGTGTTGCACAGCATCATGTTGAAAACAAGTTACTGAGCAAAAGAAGGGCTTAGCCACCCTCTAAACATATGTTTTGAGTCACTGATGTGGTCAGACCTCAAACCTAAGAAATAAAAATTTTGGTGCAATTTCTCTGACACAGATTATTGATGGGCACTGGGAGATCACTTAGGTTGTTTGCATCCAAGTGCCATGGTTCACTTCCGGTAGAAGATAACCTTCTCCCTTCATGGAAGGAGAAGGGTGTGTATCATTTTGACAAGTTTGAAGGTGTAGTTTGTAACAAAATCAAAGGTCAATGTCAGAAAAATGTAATATATCTTTAAAAGCTATGTTTCAATAAACTAAAATTACTATTATGTTTTTATTCTCTCAGAATGAGCCATTTATATCTACATGCCGTGTGCCCACATACATGGAAGCAAATAATTAAGAATTAGATTTTATTGCACTTTTCAAGACGCTTACATTGAATCCATTATTCATTCACAGTACATTCATACTTTGCGATGGTAAGCTACCTGTGTAGCCACAGCTGCCCCAGGGCAGACTGATGGAAACACAGCAGCTAGCTTGGGTCAACCGCCTCTCCGGCCACCACCAAATATTCATACAGCAATGATGCTGATGCTGGAGGCAAGAGGGGTGAAGTGTCTTGCCCAAGGACACAACAAAAAATTGCAGGATTTGAACTACCAAAAATGCTCTACGTACTCTACCACCTGAGCCACTGCCACCCCCAAGCTGCTATGGAAGCTATCATATTTGAGCCACCATTTTTACTAAGGTGTCTCTGCATGGACAAACATGTCTGTGTATGAAGTGAGAACCTCTGAGCGTTAAAACTGTGGTACTGGTTTTGTTTGAAAGGTGCTAGATCATCTTTGCCTTTGAAAGACACGAAGTAAAAGACAGTATACATGTACACAGTTTTGAAGTTGTTACCTGTAGCGTCATTACTGCTACTGAGTCCACTGGATCCACACGCGAATGAAAACAGCTCGTCTCTCCATCCGCTTCTCACTAGATGTAGCTGATGTTTGTGTGTTGGTACGTTTATCTGCAGGTACGTTTGATGACGATTGTAATTTTTCATATCATCATCATCCTATTTTTCTTTTGGTATCATGTAGTAATGTGGTAGTTTATATTGTTTTTTTGTGATATGTTCTAGGCAGCCTAGACAACTGTTATTTCCACATTTTAATCCTGTCCTTTTCTCCCTTTTTTTTTTTTTTTTTCTCTCTTCCTCTATCTCCCTCTTAGGTTCGGCACTGACATATAAAGACTAAAGAAAATAAGATTACAATAGAAATAATAAAAATATCAAGGGCAGCCATGTATATAACATGTCTCCCTTGGTAGAGCAAATCTGTCAAGCAAAATATGGCACACAGACCACCGTTCTGTATGTTAGGATGCTGGACAGGACAGGGTTAAAAAAAAAAAAAAAGAAAAAAAAAAAACATGTTTGTCTGGAAGAGTTTTGGCAACTGACAGCCACATCCATTTACAACTGTGCTTGTCAGTAATTCTCACACACTGAATCTTTAAGTATCCCTGGGATCTTGGTAATGAAGGGACAGGGATTGGGAAGTTGGCTGTAGATTGGGTACAACTTTTCTGATGGTAATGTTGCTGTACCTTACTTTAGTCATGACGGCATGAGCGCTAACTTTATCTGCTGGTTGTTATGATGGAGAGGGAGAACCCATTGGGTTATCCCCCACCAGACCAGCAGAGGAAGTTTGAAGTGCTGGCTATCCTTAGTACCTGATGAATGGCAGTCACATTTGGCAGAGCTGTGGTTCGACTCGGAACAATCACAACAGTGTTTGAGTTGTTGCTTATCTCTAAATATGGAGTGATTAACTGTGGCTTGTATGTTTTTGTTTCTTTTTTTTCTCAGACCAGTGGCTCTCATCCTGGGTGGTTCAGTCATCGGTGACATTGTGCAAACATGCATTGGATTTCATTCTGATATCCTTTCTATATCTCTACACTGCACCTGTTTTTTACAACTATGAATGAGAACATCTCAGGTTGGGACAAAAACAAAAAGATTTTCTGTTGCAAGCTGATAAAAGAAACCAGAAGAATAACTATTCCCATGTTTCTCTGCACTTTCAAGAATTATTTTTAACGTTTTATCTTTGCTGATGAAAGTTTTCCCCATAATTCTTTCACTAACTTTAATGTTTCAAGACCAAAGGCTGTTTGAGATTAGCTGCCACGTTTATGCTTTCCCCACAAATTCCATAGTTACTTCAGCATGACAAAAATACCTCATTTTAAATGAATAAGTTAATACCACATCCACCTTCTGCGTTTGTTCTATCATAATTTAAGTACTTAAAAATTTATATTATTGCTGCTCTCAACAGCTGCACTTATCTAAACTAAAACTCACTTCCACTTTGGGTTTTTGGCCATTTTGCAGCATAAGTATAGTAGAATGTCAGCATGGTTTAGTCACTGATTGCTCATTGCATGCAATCATTAGCATGTGTTTGCATGCTGCTGCATATCAACTGACTTGTCAGGGTTTCAGTTTTACATCCCGGCTTTCAGAATTACCCTCTGTACTTTTTGGAGGAGCTTTACTTGGCAGTGATCATAAGGCAGTTGGCGTTATCCCTTTCTAAGTAGATTCTATATAATCTGGCATCTGCTATTTTAATGCAATTCATAATTGTCACTCTATATTTCAGCGTGATGCTTAGTTTGGTTGTATGCAGTGATGAGGCCAGGGCTTACATGGAGCACATCAGCCATGTGTGTTTTGAAGTCACATAAACCTATTCCATGTGTGGACTGTAGGGTTTTCTGTGAGCTGGACTATGAGCTTTAGTTTTCTTTGTGATGTTTGTCATGGAGCTGTGTGTGACTAAGCATGACTTTTACACAATGACTTTTATCACGGATTAAAAAAGATGATCAGTTGTCCCCATGAAAACATTCTCCATAACAGAAAAGTGGACATATTTTAATTGGCAATTAAGAAAGGTTAATAAAAAGGAATTTATTGGACAGGTTCCTTCACATCTTTCTTTAGTCAGTGGAGATCAGACATCAAAGCCCTCCTTCAGCACATCATCAGTTAAACAGAATTTCTTTTACAGCATTTACTTTATGCCAGAGAAACACGTTAGCGCTGCTTGAACCTTTAGTGTTACATCTCATTTCCACATGTGTTCTGCATGTGACTCAACTAAAAGTTTAGTCTGCAGAAGATGTATGAAGCTCCACCCTCTGGTTTGGTTTCCCTCTGGACTTTACTTCTGGTAAGTTGAAATATTTAAAAGCTTGCAGTGGATTTTGGGGTGAAACTGCATGGTGTGCCAGTACATTTGATAAATGTATCCAGAGGGAAAAAATGTGCTAACAAAAAGCATTTTCTCATGTTGAACATGGTACTATACTAACTGTAACCACAAAGATCAACAGATTGTACTTGACTTCATTATTTTCTCATGCATGAATGACTTGTATAACTGAGGTTTGTTTGTAAATTAAAATATATATCCTGTGACCACTCATTGCTCCTTAAATGTGTTTTCTTATTTGTAGAGATTTTATTCAGGCATTGTGTTGGGACTGTTTTCAAACTGACATTGATTTGGCTAGGTTTGTAACATCTTTTGGGTATTTTGTGATGCATTTTGATTAGTATCTTTCAAAGAATAGTTCACTTTTTTATATATTTATGTGTGTTCCCCTGCAATCCTGCATTGACATAAGTAGATATATATAATGGATGGATGGGTGTTTTTTCTTTGAAAAATAGTTATCTCAGTAAAATGTGTGCAGAACTGTATTTTGTACGCAATTAGATTATCAGACATTCTTTGTCAGTATCTTCGTTTAGAGATCAGTGAAACAGTAATGAAACTTGCAAACACAGAATTGCTGTATCATAATAAAGATAGCAAGAGCACTAAGCCTCTAATAACTGCATTTATCATAGAAAGCACAAGAACAAAACAACCTTCCATGTCCATGGGGTTAGTTGGATGGAGGTGGTGGGGTTTAGAAAACTCATTTTCCCCAGTACACAGAGAAATGAGGTTCTTTAGTTTTTAACAGTAATGTTCCTGTGCAGCTGAAAGCACCTGCAGGGCAGTCGGGACTGGATAGCAGCCAGACAGCAGCAATAACCTTCAAAGTTTGTGGATAACACCGTGACTGTTTGTAAAAATGACTCTTTTATTAAATCTCCTCTGTTTTGTTCATAGTTTTATATGGATTTAATTAGTTTTCATCTTTTGATTCCTTCTCTTTTTGTCTGTTCCACAGAATTTTAGAAAGTTTAGGTTTAGGCATTGTGTTGATGCCCTAAGAACCTGAACTTTTCACAATTTTCTCCCAAAGGTTTTGTCCATCCCTTTTCTTTTCTCCATTTTTTTTTTTTTGAATAGTCATGAAGGTACAAAATACTGAGTGGTGACCTACTCTCCAACAAATATGATAGGGAAGGAATCTAATGTATATGCACGAATTGCATGATGGTTCACTTAACATTGGAGATGCTTTGTTGTACCTTCTTCCCTAAGCTTGCTAGTGCATCCTTACAACATTTTACACACAAGACTGTTGAACAACAACATTTTACACTCTGACAAAGTATAATATTCCAACTTTGTATCTTGTCTACCAACAGTGTGAAGTGAAAGTTTTTCTTAAATGCTGTCTTTGATAATGCCTTTTTGTAAACATGCAATGCATTTAAATGTTAACTGTGAAAAAGAAGTGTGAGATACCCAGTGTAAATAGAGATTTTATGAAAATATAGTATAGATCTTAAGATTCATGTTGTGCCTTGGCTATTTTATTAGTTTTGTTTGTGTTGTCTATCTGTCAGAAATGGTCAGCTGAATAATACAAACAGAAAAATATTATCATACATCTTGTTAACTGATTATTTGAGTGAGTTCAGTATGTTTATTCCTTTTAAGAAGATAGTGCTGAACATAGCACTTGTAGAGAGGAAGAAACACAAACATGGCCTGAAAGTGATTTCTAAAAGCTGAAACAGTTGGTAATAATCAGAAACAAGGGTTTTAATTGTTTCTTTTTCATGCAATATAAAGAGAATATGTTGTGTCACAAGATCTAGTCAGATGGTTTATCTTATTGTCCTGAAGATGTAAGTGGCTGAGACTATGCATCTCAGTCCCAGGCATTACAGCTGAAAAGGTTCCAAAGTGCTAATGCATGTGGATTTTTCTGATATGCCTATTAATGGTTTAGGTTAGTATGTTGTGTTGATGGTATTGTTGGACTGCTCAAACTCAATTCCACATCTCTTGATTGTACACATTAATTTTATTCTTGAAATTATATTTTAACTCTTTTCTCCTTTCATTTCAACTTTATTGTCAACATTACAATTTTATTCTTAAAAGAGAGAATAAAATCTCAGTTATGCTTATCTCTGCTGTAACTTTGAGAGTTGAGTAAGATAGAGAAGGGTCTTATGACTCAAAGACAAAATACATCATCCTTTTAATCCTCATTTCCATTTGCTACATCTCATACAGTAAGCACATGAACAAGAGAGTGCAACATACAGAGTCCAGTCACTGAGCATATCAAGAGTAACTTCCCAACAGAAACAAAGTCCACAAAGTTCCCGGAGCTGTCTTTGTGGAGGAAGTCTTTGATCTCTCAATGCGTAGGGACATGCAGTGGAATTGCTGGACGGAGAACACAGTGTGTACAACTCTGCTTGCAGACAGCTGCTAATTCACAGTTAGGTTAGAAAAGTGCACACAAGATACTGATCCTGTAAGTAGCTTGATGAAGATTACTGTATTTCTACTGTAGTTGTTTATAATACCATAACACGTAGTGTTACAGAGTTTGATGTAAAACAGCAGTGTCTATTAGATGTAAAAATAAATGACATGACATATCAATATTCACAACAAAACTATTTGGATTGATTTCACAATATCTACAAATTCACAATTAGTCAACACCTTCAGAGCAATTAGAATTGTTGCCATTAATTATTGTTCAGTTGATCTAATAATCTACGGCTTTCTACTCATCAAGAGATTTGCATCAATGCTGTAGAGGTTATGTTGTATAAAACATAGAATATTTAATGCTCTACTAAATAGCATAAATATATTTATATAGTATTTTACTCTTAATATACTGTATCTCAGTGTATAGGATGAAATGTTATTTGTTTTAGTGACATTAACTCTGGCCCTGTGAGGAAAAGACCTCATGAATAAAACAATCATAACCAAACCTGAATGACAACAGTACAGTTTTATTTATCAAAACCCCTCAGCAATGCAAATAAATAAATTAAAATAAATAAATACAAATAAAATAAAATCAGATTTACCACACATTATTGCCTAAGTTATATTTGGCCTAGAATGTTATATCTGCCTCTTACAACTGTTGATTCACTGGGCATCATTGCCTAGAAAACCTTAAAATATAACTTAGGGAAATTTTGCTATTAGGCTAACAAAATGCAAAGTGCCCTAATAAGCATGGTGTACAGATGCATCTTATATCAGTTATTTGTGGTAAAATGAACTCACCTGCTATTTTTGCTCCATTAAATGTTTGCATGCTGTGGCAGTTCAGTTACTGATCTGAAAGTTTGGATGGTGGCGATTCTGTTGTAGTTCAGCAGAGGTTCTGGCTGTGCAGTTTTGGAAGTGTTTTCTCTTTTTGGTTATTCACTGACATATATAAACGTAATCCCATACTGAACTAAGTGGAAATAAATAGCAACGATTTGAACAATTTGGTCCATTTATGACATACATCCAGGCTGGTGATTTTTACAGTGACACAAAAAGTAATAAACTTATCTAAAAGTGCAGAATCTTTGAAAAGAGCTTTACCTCCAATCACTAATGTCTACATATACATTTCACCAGATTTTGATATGGCCTGGACCTGTGTAGTGATGTGCATTATTAAAACTGGTTGTGTTATCCACTAGATGAATACTGTATTTTTGAGGCAAGTTATTTTACAAATGCCTTTTAACGACTAGGCAGCTGTTGCTTAAAGCTATCTACCTACAGTACATCTATCTCATTACTCAGAAGAATCATACATAAACATTAGAGCGGTGTGTCATCAGATCCTGAATTAGATGCAGCCAGCAGGCTTTAGAAACCATCAGCAGATGCATGATGAATCAGTTTATTTGAGACAAATTATAGTCTGTAAAAAGGGAGAGGTTGCAAGAACAGAGAATTGATTCAGTGAATGTGTTGGATTCAAAAGCTTTAAATTGTCAGCACCATGGCATCTATTCAGGGATGTGAGGAAGTTTTTATTGTAGCTTATTAAACAGGGATCTGGTTCATTTTTAGATATTTTTGATAATCTCAATTTCCCTTTGGGATTATTGCAGTTTCTCTTTGGGATTAATAAAGTATTTTTTAATGTTTTTGTAATCTTAATTCCTCACATTAGTAATGCATGTTCCAAATGTGTCATTAAAATAAGTGCAGAAGTTGAGTTACACTGATCCTCCCAACATGTCTACCAATTACAACAATTAATCATTATGAAATGCATAAAATAACTAGATATTTAAGATTCTTAAGATTTAAGATTTTATAAATAAAAACCTGTCATCTGTTTCCTTGCAAATGAGGGAAAACACTTCCAGAACTCTGATCATGCTGTAAAATACAAGCATTCGTATTAAGAAACAACTGGAATTGTGTTTATCCTGGGAGTTATGGCAGAAAAGTGATAAGTGACCTGGATAAACTGCAGAAACACTGACACTAAGCCCTATTTTTCTATGACAAAACACCATCATTGAAGGTTGCAGAGAGCAGACATACATGTGTACAGATTGTCATGCATAAACCTATGACTGATACACTGTACATGAAATTAACAAATCTTTAGAGGCCACAACACAATGAACTAATTTTTCTAGGCTTAACTTACAGTTTGACAAGATTAACTACATGTTTGGTTCTCAGGTACAGCATAAGAGTCATTAGAGTCTATAGTCAAAATAATCAAAAAATGTCCAGAGTGCATCTGGAAAATAAGCAGCAGAAATAGCTAAACATCTTTATAAACATGTACCAAACTCAAGAGATAGATACAGATTGTTACACATGTATACAGATGCCATTTGACAATTACAAACTGAAGTTGAAGACACTGGTTGCAGTGGAGATACATCTGGTTTGACTCTTATCACTTGTTAAAGGAATAGGCTTGAATATTATGTGTCCAGGCAATTAATTTAATTATTGAGAAACTGGGCAGTTTTGGTACTGATTTGCTAATCTCCAGTAGCAACAGTGTCTCTGAAAATTGTTTATATATAATGTTTGACTTCAACATACTGGCTTTGTTTTCTACTACAAAACACAAAACCAATAGACAATCAAATCAACACTAATACACTTTACGCAACAAAGTGTAAAAGAACAGCTTGGATCTATGTCTTAATTATGCAGAAAAGCAGGACGTTTATGAAACGGCTACAGCAAATGAAAAAAAACACAAAAAACAAAAAACAAACAAACAAAAAAACAGAAACAAAGGCTTCTGGATGCCTGCTCACAAAATACAAAATAAAAGAGGGTCCTGTGTGATTTAATTAGATAAAAAATTACTGCAATTTACATATCCAAAAAATTATACACTAAACATCAATTCAGAATTTGACTTAAGTCTGAGGTAATGGTGGTAGTTTGTTATGACTGCTTAGCTCATGAAGACACCGCCTCGTGAGTCAAAACATAAATGCACATGATAATTGTTTTGGGCTTAGACTGGATCCTTTAACCTCTTTGCTTCATCTCACAGGCAGAGGTCTGTTAACATTAAATTGTGATGGGCAGTTTTACACTTTTGCCTGTACAGAGCCTATAGATACCAGTAAATGTTTACATGTAACATAGACACAGGCCGTTGTGCAAAAGTGTACAGTAATGTCCAAGCTTTTATCTTTATGATGAGTGTATTTACCAAGGCACATAGCTTATCTGTCACTGAACATACTCAGCCAGTTAAAACAATAGAAATCAGTGGACTAGAAAATGGACCGGCAGCCCAGTGAGACTGCATGGGGACTGCTGAGAGTCAGCCTGAGCTAAAGGCCAGACACTGACAATTATTAATGATTTTCCTGTAAATTTATCCAGGCTCCCCCCAACTAACACAGCACAGTAAAACAACCAGTGAACGGCTCTGCTCAGGTTGTCTGAAGCATCAGTGTGTCTGTGTGCGTGTGTGCACACATGTTGTCAACTCCATGGATGTGTCGGCGCCTTATCACTAGTAATGAGCTACAATGGAAAACTTAAAAATGCATGCGTGCTCCAAAAACCCAAACATGTCAAAACATGGTGAAAGCACAGTTTGACTACTCCACAAAACGGCAAGCAATCAAGATACAGCAGAAGGAACACTCGGTTACTTACAAAAAGGGGGAACAGGGCCAGAGCTAAGTGTGGAGGGGGAGAAAAGAAACGCTACACAAACACAGACTGATGGGAGAATATGCTTCCTCCAAGGTCCACTACTACATGTGAATCTAATGCACGTTGAACTTTGCCTTCCATCTACACAGACGTGCAAAATATCAAACGCTGAGAAAAGACACACACAAAACATGCGCGCACACACATACACACACATTATGATGTAATGGACTCGGCCTTCTACAAACCTTCCTACCCTCCAAAGCAAACCGGATAATTTGGTTAGATTCAGTTTAGGTTGTTTGCCTTCATGATGGCGGGCTTTCTGTTGACGTATGTTGCCCAGTAGCCTAAGTTGAAGATGAAGAAGAGAACTGGGAAAATGATGCGTGATATCTTGTCCACTTTGCTGACGCGGTTGTAGGATTTCTTGGCCTCTGTGTAGGGGTCATCTAATTTATGCAGAAAGGAGTGTTTAGCCGGTGCTCCAGTGGCGCTCTTGGAAATGGTCGTCAAACCTTGGTCTTTAGCCACGTTCATGGCGTAGGTGGTGCCGACTATGTTGAAGGTGTTGTTCGACTTTTTGGACAAAGTGGCAGATTCTCTTCTCTGAAAAGGAAGAAGTGATTAAATGTTGTCAGTAGCGAAGCGCTAGACTAAACAATACTTCCATTTGAACTCATAAAGAGGAAATAGAAGCAACACCACGAGACACGACACACACAAGAACAAAACAAAAGCCTAACCATATCTTTAATCCTGGCCATGTTAGCCTGAAACGGTTCCTGAAAAGAAAAGTAGAAAAGAAAAAAAGTTTACCAATTATATTAAAATTACCCAAATTACATAGTCTATTCATCAGTATCTAGCTGAAAGAACTTCTAAACAATTTACACTCTTAAAAATTGTCAAATCAAAACTACATCAGTCAAATCTGGATTGCCGAAAGAAAATATCATGATAAAAAAAATATCATGACAAAAATGATCAGGTTGGTCAAATTAAGAACGTAGAAATGAGAACAGCTCTATTTGGCATCGTTGCAGAACCAGGCTGGACTGGCGTCTGTTACTGCTCACAGTAGCAGTAACAGCTCAGAGCAGGATTAGAAACAAAGCAAAAAACAGTGCCTGAAAACATGTCTGACAAACTGTATCAATGAGAGCAGCCAGGCCTCTTCAGGCAATCAGCTTATGATAAAACAAACACAACAAAAAAGGCTGCATGTGATAAAGCAAGCTGGAGAGTCTGCTGTCATGATTTTTCTGTCTTTCATTTTAAAATCACAGATTGGTTATTTGCTAATTATGTACTCTCATATACCCAAACTTGCATCTTTTAAAGGTCCTGTCAGCCTATCGGAGCGCAAAGTGCCTCACATGGTGGATGTGGGGGAGCAAGTAGGGCACTGAGATTGATTACCGAGCAGACTTTTAGTTTCCTGGGTGTCACTCAGTGTGTGAGTTTGCACTCTGGTAATTTCCTTCGCACCATTTATCCCCACTGTGGCCACTTTAAACTCTGCAGCGGAACTAAAACAGGGCATGTCATGTAACAGAAGACTCATCTCATTTGTTTAATTTCAGCCTCCCTGTCTACTGTCTCCTTGCAACTTAAAAAAAATCCTTCAAGTATTTTGAGGTAAGTCTCAATGCCTTGAATGTCACCTTGAGGAGAGGGTGCTGAGGAGGGTGGAGGCATACTGGAGGAACTAAACTGGACTAAACCTTTGGTGTTTTATTAAACATCACTGGAAATCCTGATGAGTCACCTTTACAACAAGGTATAACTTGCAACAATCATGCATGTACAGATTGAGCAACACAGCTAAACATGTGGGTAGTTTCCCCCCCAAATGTCTCAAAATCTCCTGCAATATTCCTCTGGTGGTACTCACGCTTGTTTTTTCTTATTTATTTTTTTTTAACTTGTTCTGTCCAGCATTGTAGCAAACAGGATAACAGTCTGGTTGCTGTGTTGTGCCAAACAGATTTGTTTTACCAAGGGAAGGTTTATGGGTATAAGGCTCCTCTTGATAATCTGATTAATTTATTATTGTTATTTATATACTTGAATTATGGAATCTATGTAATCTTGCTGGACCTGACCGGAGGGGACAGAAAAAGGAGGAAGACAGCAAAAAGAAGCAAAAAGGAAAGCAGAAAGAAGAACGAGGAGACAAAAACTGATAGAAGACAATGACCCTTCAATCCAAACTGCTGCACTTGTACTTGTACACTTCTTACAGCTTTTACAAAAAAAAGACATTAATCAAGAGTTCCTAAATAACAAGCAAATCAAAAAACATATCACAAATGCATCACAACAACCAAAGTAACAGATACTCACTCAGAAAAAAAGAAACCAAAGTATCTCTTAGTGAATAAACCCACTAGACAACTCAATGACTGTGTCACCATGCAGAGGATGAGATGAGTGTGATCCTGTAAATGTGACCACGACTCTACAGAGGCTAGAGGCCGACTAGGACTGCCCAGCAGAGACCCAGGCCATCAGCAGAAATCCTTGAGCACGAACCTAAGCCACCCCACCACAAAGACCGCCCCGGACCCACCCAGAAGGTGGCAGAGGAGAGCCCCAGCCTGAGCCCCTCGCGGTTACAGAGCCCAGGACCCGGCAGGCCAAGATCAGCAGTCGCCGACCCCACCAGGCACAGGACATCCAGGGCGGTCAGAGCAAAGGGCCCAGGGCCCAAACAGTCTAGCAGCAGCTTCACTCCCCCCCCCCATAGCAGAGGGCCTACACTGCTCAGGAGGACCAGGCCCCACCAGATAACAACCCGGCGTGGACCAGCACCCACTCCGATGTTCCCGCCACACGCTCACGCTTGTATTGAGTTCACGTGCTGCCAGATGTGTGTCAGTCACAGATCCAATCCAACTTTATTTATTAAGCACTTTAAAACAACAAAGTTGACCAAAGTGCTTTACACAGCCCTGGACTTAAAAACGATTTAAATAACATACTAAACAGCATAAAAACAATAAATGGACTAGCAGCAGTAACACACAATAAAACAATAACAAAGAATAAATGAAAAAATAAAAACATTTAAAAACATTGAAAAGGTTTGCCACTCAAGTTGTGGTAAAAGCCAATGAAAAAAGGTATGTCTAAAGAGAGGATTTAAAAGGAGAGTGACTCGGCCTTTCTAAGATGCAGGGGCAGTGTATTCCAGAGTCTGGGGCCAACAACTGAAAAGGAGCGATCCTCTCTGGATTTCATCCTAGATTTAGTGACAATTAGCAAGGAGTGATCTGCTGACCTGAGAGAGCGTGCAGGAGTGTAGGGCTGGAGCAGGTTGGACAGATACTGTAGGGTGAGACTATGATGACATTTAAAAACAAATAAAAGAATTTTAAAATCAATATAGAACGAAATAGGTAACCAGTGCAAATTCTATAGAACCGGTGTAATGTGCTCCAGTTTTTTGGTGCCGGTTAAGAGCCGAGCTGCAGCATGCACGACTGGCATCTGATTGACAGACAGACAAAGCCTGGTTCATTTCAAAATTGTTCAAATTAAATTTGGATTACATTAAAAAAAGATCAATGATCAACAGCCAAACAGTATCGTAAAGCTTTCCAATTAAGGGAGAATAAATTCTGTCTAAGAGGAACATCCATGTTAAAAAAACAGCTGTGAGAACAAATGCTAAACTTCAGGGTATCTCTACATCAGGAGTTCAGTTATAGAAAAGCTGCAGCGAAGATATGAAAACATGTCAAATAGCAGGTAGATTCAAACAAAGATTATATAATTAGCAATTAAACAATCAATGAGACATAAAATATGTATGTTATGATTGTTTATTAAAGGGTATTATTACCACTGTGTGTTATGGTTTGTGATGTGCTATCATAGCATATATATATATATATATATATATATATATATATAGCACATCACAAACCAAGAACAGATGAAAGGGGTTTTGGACTAAAAACATATTTAACCATGTATTTAACTTTATGCTAAACCATTTTTGACCTTTGAAAGCTAAATTTTGTGTGGTAAATGTTCACCTTTTTGTTTGATATTTTACTTTGAAATAACAATACAAGTAAAAAATTAAAATAAAATCCTCCAGGATGAGAACACTCTCCCCCACAGAGCCAGGATCATCACAGAGTACCTCCAGAATTTGGGAGTAGAGAGGATGTAATAGCCTGCTGTGAGTACAGACCTCAACCCAACTGAACTCTTGTGGGATCATCTTGTGTGGGCTGAATGTGCTGTAGTGACCAGCACATCCATGCTGTGTGACCTTCAACTGGTTGAGGAATGGGGATGCCATCCCACAGCAAAATATAACTAGGCTGGTGGCCAGCATGAGGAGGTGGTGCCAAGATGTTGCAGCTGTGTATGGATCTTCCACACATGAACAAAGTGTAAAAATAGCCAAAATGTGTTACTTTTTTCTTATTACTGTGGGGGAGAGCAATCATTTAATCCACCAAGAAACTCAAAAGAGTGAAAAGCAACAGGGGGATATTGCAGGGGATTTTGGCACATTGTTTTGAGTGCACTAGGCACATGTTTAGCTGTGCTGCTCACTCCATTAATGCACAACCTTTATAAGTTGCTGTAAAGGTGACTAATCAGGCTTTCTAACAAAGTATAATACAACACTAGTTTGTGTTATTAAAGAGGAGAAATAATGAAGCAAACACAAATCCCCTTACTTTTTGTTTATAATATGCAAGCAAGGACACATCACTGCATCCTTTAATTCTGAAGTTGGTGATGCACGTTAATCCTACACTGTAAGTTGAATATCATCCACATTGCAGCAAGCATATTTAATAGTCTTTTGACAGAAATAAAGCAGTAGGCTGCAAAAAAAAAAAAACAATAGCTAGATGATGCAGCTGTGCAACACATCATTTTAGCTGACATCGGCTTTAATGGCACACTGAAGCGGAGATATTTCATTTTCTTAAATGCATGTCACCTCATCTCCTCTGCTCACATCCCTGGTGCGAGGGAGCAAATGTGAGGAAAAGAATCAAGTATGTGTAATTCTATAAATGGGAAAATGGGAGTGATCCACTTTCAGTGCTCCCAATTTTTTATTAATTTAATTTTACTTTTGCTTTAAGCCATGCTTGGAATTTTTTCTTTTTCTGTTTCATTTATTTAGTCTTCTCTCCATTTTATGAATTAGCATAACTAATATCCTCTCTTCCCCTCCAACATGCTTCACAGTGGATGTCTTTCAGCACACAGCTCTTCATGAAATGTTTGGTTTGCTCGTCATCATCAATATTCACAAACACCTACCAATGCAGAGAAGCACTATTTTTCATATGCAACACAACATTAGTGCCACTAATACAAATATAACTCACAAGGAGGTCTTTTAGTACCAGATGTGGAATAATTATAAAAAATATGTTGACTTTTTAAGCACTGAGCAAGAAAATGTTTAATAAAATACATTAAGTGTGTTTTCTCAGGGCAACAGGGAGAGAATGATCCTTCCTCTGCATCGACAGCAAGTCTTGTCAAGCTAACATGGAGGTCACACTGATGCTCCCAGATAACCCGATTCCTTTTCGTCTTACCACTATCAGAGTGATGGCTTACATCAGCAGGAAAGCTAATTGCTACAATAATGTGTCATATGACCTTAATCATAGCTCAGTGAACTCTTCAGTCTTTGGCATTAAGAATGTTCTTTGCACAGTAACCTGACAAATGAGCTTTACAGAGTGACTTTCTGTTGCTTCTTAGCCAGGCTGTCATCTACAGTAATTTATATGGTCTAATTATTGGGGGAACTGTGGCATAGGGCCTTATTCGTGTTTTCATGAATCTAATGTGACACAATGCATAATTTACTTTTTTATCTAAGATTCCTGTTTATATTCAAATGTATCTGGTCAGCTGCAGGCCATAAAATAAGAAGAAAAGCCAAACAAAAGAAAAAGAAACTGTGAATACAATGCATCTATTGACCTTGTCTTTGTAACTTTAGCAAGTTGTTGCTTCTGAGTTTGATTAAGTATCCTGGGGGTAATTGCGCCTCGTCATGCCCCACTGTTTGGAGCTCAATGTGTGCATGTGTGCATGTAGCTGAACCTCGGGACAGTCTGTCCCCCTCCATGATTGGAGATGAGGTGTTGGCATATTTAATAGCTTCAAGTATGTGAGCGTGTGTGTGTGTGTGTGAGAGAGAGAGAAAGTGCAGACTGCGTTTATGGAGCAACAATGTCCCTTTGTGTCCTTGATTGATTGTATTTTTGTAGTGGTGCTTGATCAACCCAATTTATTTTTGAGACGCTTGCTGTAGAGGTGGCCCAGCATAATCTCGTCACTGCATGTTGTGTTACATGTAATCCATCACAATTTTAATTAAAAAGTGCTTTTCAATTCCAAATCATTAAACACTCACTTCCCTTTCAGTTCTGCTCACATTTTCTTTCTCCTTTGTTGACTTCTGTGTTCCTGATAAACCCCAGCAGAGTTTAGGCTGACTGGTCAGATTTAAGCCCTCATCTTGTTTTTGTTTCTCCTTACAAAAGGTTGGTGTTTCATCAGTCAAAACAAGTTTCTCATGAGGGTAACAACCAACTGTGATACCAGCTCATAAAACAAATGTGTGAAAAACTTCTAATCTAAAAAGCAAAAAACAAGATCCCTCTAGAAATGCTGCCTTCACTTTGTCTTTTCCATTGCGTTTGTAAAACGACCAAAATAAAAACTGTATTTTCCCTACAGACAAGCAGAACAGCACCTGCTAGAAGCCGTGTATTTTCCAGAAACTATTGTGTCAAATAGTCTGTAGGTGTAACCATTTGTGTTGCAGGTGTGGGTGAATTTGAAATCGTGATAATTTCTTGGCTCCAGCAGAGAAAGCTCCTGTACAATCAGCCAATGCTTCTGCCTCTGCTGACGCAAACAGCACATAATATGTCACACAGCAGTGTCCAATCATGTGTCACGGAGTGGCAAGAATTCATAGGCTTCCCAATCAAAAAGCTTCCCACCAGCTAATTCCTGAAGTAATCACACCTTCAGCTGGTGAGGGGAAAGTTAATTAAGTAGAGGGCTTGTCAAAGAGATGAAAATGGCATAGACTCTAAATTAGTTTACATAGACTGGACTCCAGCTCATTGTCTGATTCCTGTTGTTGTCCGCATCCCTGATGATTTATTGAGCTAGAAGCTTTTCTCATAGAGTTTCTGCTTTTAATTTTTTTATCCATATGTTGGAGGAAAAAGTATGAGAAATCCGTTGGCTTTGCTTTCCAGTCGTTTTATTTTTGCAGAGTGAGAGTGACTTGTCGCTTTCTGTGACCCCGTTCTTTTTATCTATCATGACAACTGCATGCTCAGCACAGCCCCTGAGAATGCAGTCCAAGCTGTTGCCATTAAGACGAGCCATCAAAAGGAGAAAAATTATCCCTGCTGACGGAAAAGTTCCATGGCAGCAGTATGCATTTCTGCCTGTCACTCTGAAGACCCAATGTCAAGCTAGAAAAAAAAAAAAAAATAAATAAATAAAAAAAGAGTCTGGGGAAGGCTGCACTGATTGTGTCAAACAGTTTGTACATATGAAGCAAAAAAAAAAAAAAAAAGATTTTTGACACTATCTGCCACAGCAGAAATAACTTTCTTCTGATATTGTGTCTCTGGCTGATAAGCATTTTTATGTGCTATAGCAGCAACGCAGCAGCACCATTCACCACTGACACAGTTTGATAAGAGATTCTCATGTTTTTTTTTTTACAAGCATCCAACAAGGTCAATCTTTCAGTGCTGTCTTATTTTTCATAATACCACAAATTAAATATGATTATGAACAAGCATAAACACAAATGTACAGGTTATAAACAGAAAGGTTTTTTCTTTTTAGCTGTTTCTAGCCGAGCCTGACTGAGAACCCTGGAAGACCAGGCTGTCTCAAGCAGGCTGTTTTGGCTGCTACTCGGTACCGATTAGCCCACTCTGTTCTGACTGGCTATTTGGAAGATGCCCTTTTGCAGACTTCTGCAGGCCACAAAAATGGGAGAAAAGTCCTAAAAACAAGTTCAGTAAATCCTAGATTTAATGCTTGAACCTGTTCTGAAATATGATATAATCCCAGCAACGCAGAAGACAACCTCGGGACAGCTTTTTGTGGGAATGCAGGAAAGATTAAAGGACAGAGAGGAAATGCTGTGACTGAAGCATTCAGAGCAGCCTGGAGTCATAAATTTAGTTCAAGTTTTGAAACTTTGATTCTGAAACTGTTTTATATCTAAAATCAATTAAGTTTTCAATTAGAGATTAAAGTAATAAGTGATCTATGCATCTCTACTTAGCACTCTCATAACTGGAACACATGAGCCCGGGTCATTTTGATTTGAAACCTTTAGTTTAGCACCTTAACACCTGGTCATTTTTTCAGATAAAACACCTAAAAGACCCAAATTAAACGAAGAATTGCTCAACAATAAGGAGGATCATATGGACAATAAGGGCCACAGAGAATGTATTCCCAGTGTTAAAAGTTTGTGTTAATATGCCTGAGAAGATTGCAATAAAACAGAGGAGAAATGTGACATTTCTATCATCGCTTAACCCCCATTTGACAAAGAAAAGCACAATGCTAACAATGATTCCACTCACACAGATGTAACTGATCACCTTTAGCAACAGAACAGCTTCTAAAAAGTTATATTGCACAAAAATACAGGACGGGTCTTGTTTTGTGAACATTAGAATCTAAACTTTGTAGAGCTATTGTGCAACAATTAAAAAATAAACAGCATGTTTTAGTTTTTTTTAATAGTAGATGTAATTTTTCTGTTCCCTATAAGGGCTGAAAGGGCTTAAAGGGTTAATTATTTAAAGAAGAACATAAGTGATCGATACGCTCAACACAAATACCAACTCAAGCTACTGAGGTTTCTTATTTAGTTTGGTTAACTATAAAACACCACAAAAATCATGGTATATTTAGGTGCAAGGGTTGTGATAAAGCTTGAATATTTTTTATGTGAACTTATGAAATGTTGTTTGGACTTCTGCATCTTGCACATTTGCTTCCTGTACAGCTGGCACTTTAAATGGGTCAAGTAGTAAAACATGCTAAAACCAATTTGTATTTCTACTTTCCAGCCTTAATAGAACATCTCTCAGTTTACTCCCGTGTCCTTGTAAACAGCACAAAAATAACCCACATTACTTACAAATAAATGAAAAAAAAAAAATCTGTAAATCGTGATTCATCTGAGAAGCCTCAGGTGATTCATTTGAAGCAACGCATGCGGTTTTTTAATCTGCATTCTGTGAAAATATGGATGTAAGGACACTGTCTTTTCTGGAGGCTGCCTTTAGAGTAGGAACCAAACATATGCTGCCATTGTAAATCAGGGCCAATGTCTCTGGGACTTTACCTCTGTTTCTGCTCACTGTTCCGCCCCACTGTTCCTGTCCCATTTGGCTGGTAATGAATAAATAAAAGCTCTGTTTATACTCTTTGTAGAGCACTCAAAGATGCCTTAGAAAGAGAACTTTCTGTATTTTTCAAAGTGCATAGTTGTTATGGCTTATAATAATTATTTTTCAGAAAATATTCAAGTTTATGATGCAATATTTATTAATGAATAACTATCTTGCCTTCTGTTTTTAACATGAGGTGTTTAATCTTAAATCTCAGTGTGCTGTGATGAATGAGAAATGCAGGTGTGAAGTGTCTTTATTTTCCTTATTTCTTTTAAATTTTTTTTTTTTTATTTAAAATTTTTTTTATTCACTCACCCTTATTTCCATGCCCTCTTTTTTCCCATCCCATGCCCAGCTGCGCTTGGTGAAGTAGTTGACCGTAGCAAACTCGATCAGGGCAGAGAAGACAAAGGCATAGCACACAGCCATGAACCAGTCCATGGCGGTGGCGTAGGCCACCTTAGGGAGGGAGTTTCTAGCGCTGATGCTCAGGGTGGTCATGGTCAGGACAGTGGTGACCCCTGAAGAAAGAATAGACAAAAAAAAATATCAGAAAATGGCTAATATTTTATAGGTAAAATCTTGAAGGAAATGATTCTCTTTTTTTTAGAACTGTCTTGTGAGTATTGGGAAGCAGTGTATGATTAAAACAGTACCAAAAATAAACTTTAGCAGGTTGAAAGTGTCTTTAAAATCAATAATCTGATTAAGTTTTGTGTTGTTGTGGAAATCTCAGTTTATATTAGCAGAGGCTCTTATTCAGAGTTCAGAAAGTTCATTTTTAGATGTAGTCTGCATATAGAAGAACAGCATGTACCGAATTGTCTCAGCTCATAGGTGTAGTGTTCTTATGCACAAAATAAGTGCTTGTGTGTAACATTGTTTGTCCTTCCCCAGACTTTGTAGATAAAACGGTAGACACATCTCCTGTTAGAGGTTTTATTCTGGTGGCTATCCTTATGCACAGAATTTTTTTTAGTAAAGAAAGGTTCTTGATAAATGATTTTCCTCCTGTCTAAAGTTAAAAGTTAGAGACTGAGTATGATGACCCGGCCTTGTGCACTGCAGAGCTTTACATAATCTACTGTATGAAATCACAAAGTTGAGCTTCATACTGCGGACACTATTTACTGGTGCATAAACATTACTAGTGCACTGGGTCAGTCTTTCAAGTTCAAACTACCAGGAACTAGTTCTCAATACATTAAATAGTCATAAGGGATGTTTTAAGCTGTAATTCTGCTTTAGTGCAATGCATGAAATTGTTAAATGAATAATAAAATGTCTAATGGAATCGTAAAGTCCACTCAAACTACTGTAAATAATTTAAATAAAACAAAACAATAACAACAAAAAAATTAATCATGAGCTACTTGTAAGATATTTTTTGGACTCAAGTTATAAAAAATTTGACTTTTGTGGAAAGATTACCAAGAACAAAAACTTTAGGTTGAGAAAAGTGAACAGCAGGTCTCTGTCACCTTAAATAAATTAATCTGGAAATGAATTTGCTGAGGTGTAAACTTTAAAAATTTCACAGATCATTTCACATCCCAGCCTTTTTTTTCACTGTTGCTGGAAATGAGATGGTTTGGAGAATAATTGCCCATCCAACCACATGATAACAATCCCATCTCCATTCAGATCCATCTCATATGATTAAAATGGATACACAGGAACAGCTAAATATGAATATTGGATTTGGGAGCAGGGAGGTCAATTCATTTTAGTAAAAAAAAAAAAAACTGATTTCATTCCAGCCTTTATTTCTAATTAATTGAGATATTTGCCTGCATTGTTTCTTTATCAGTGATTGGTTTTCATCATATGAGATGAAAACAAAAGGAAAAACTATACAGTAAAAACTGGATATTTTTTGCACAACACAGAGAGAAGGATATCCACCAAGGCAACAAAAATGATAGATGAGCACACAAAGGTTGCTAGGGACTCAGGTGATCACTGAATAAGGGTTACATTCTTGGAGCTGTGTCCTTCACAGTATGATTGCAGTTTTTCTCTCTTATTGTAAAGGACAAAGGCTGCAAAAAATTTAACCTCTCGTGTGGCTGAAATAATTTTCAGATGACCAGTCAAGGAAAACACACTTATGTGTGTTTGTGGAGTAGTGATGAAAATTCAGAGCACACACAGGTTAAGATGGAAAGACAGATTAACATTGTCATTTACTTTTTTTTTCTTTTAATTTGCACACTCTTTCAGCATCTGTTGTGTAATGTGTGCTTTTTTTGTGTAAGTTTCAAGTCAAAAAGCTAATTACTGTACTCCATCTTCGAGTCAAAGATGATCTAAGTAGACAATGTTCTTAACATTAATTGCGCTGGATGCACTAATTAGATCTGTTATCATTCAAGACACAATTGTAGAAAACATGGTTAAGTGCGATGATAAAAACATGGTTGCTCCATAGCAAATCAAATGATTACTAAACTAGCATTCCTTACTAATCTCCCTTGACAATTTGCTATCTGTAACATAATAGATATTCTTATTCGTGTTTGGATTTGGTTATATGTTAAATGCCCTCATTAGGCACAATTCTCTATAAAATCATGAGAATTTGCTATCTTGACTAATATATTTTCATCCACCGCTCTGACTGTGTAGTCCAGCCCTCATTAAGAGCCCATGTTACTTCAGGGGGATTATCTTGGTTGTTAAAACTGATGTGCTCTGTTTTATCTGTATTATTATTACTCACCTAGTAGCAGCATTCCATTTCAGACCAGATAAGTTTTGTCATTTTTTTCTTAATATTCTTTTTGAATGGATCAAATGGAAGCTCTTCAAGCAAATAATTTAAAAGCTTTCCAAATGTCCCAGAAGCCAACCTTGCAAAACTACCTGATAAATTAATAATTTATTTAGATTAAAATTAAATAAGAAAAAAAGTAACAAGATGTTACTCACCAAATACAGTGCGCGCAGGAACAGATTCTCTGTTAAGCCAGAAGGAGACCTGAGACAGTATGACAGTCATGATGCACGGGAGGTAGGTTTGAATCACAAAATAGCCAATTTTCCGTTTCAAATGGAAATAAGTTGTCATCACTACATATTCTCCTGCGGGAAAGGAGAGAGGCATAGAAAGAGATGGAGAGAGACAAACAGGGTTAAGATTATTAATACAGCGAAAGCTTGTTGGGAGCAACAAATGAATCATGTGAAACCATAAACTGGTTAAAAGAAGCCCTGTGCTCAGAAGTCCACAGAGGTTGTGCACTGATGACTAACCTTTAATTTACTGGGTTTAAATTAGGCTCAATTCAGAAAAAGCAAAGAAATCTGAATTTTGATGAATGTTAACTTCATGCAACCTTGAGAATGGAACTTTAATTAATTGAAGGAATGCACAACCAGACTTTTTCTTTAATCTACGAAGCCACATCCTATTTCTTTTTGGTTAACTTAGCAAAGTTGAAATCTCGCCCTCTCCAAAGGAGGCGAGTGTAGTTTTAAACTTTC
The DNA here is from genome assembly GCF_017639745.1 of Melanotaenia boesemani. NCBI lineage: Eukaryota > Metazoa > Chordata > Actinopteri > Atheriniformes > Melanotaeniidae > Melanotaenia > Melanotaenia boesemani. The sequence goes on from NC_055696.1 coordinate 4,481,064, forward strand.
TGACGCAACTTCAAGCCCATGCCAAGTTGATAATTTATAGCATACAGAATTACACTGGCATATTCCATTAAATTCACATTCCCACTTTCCTGTAGCGCTCTTCCATAGACTTGAGGAATATGTGCCTGCATCATTCTAATCCATTTGTATTTGTCAATGATAGCAGTAAATGTAAACTGAAAAATTCACAGTTTTTCTATGCTCAGGCTCTCATTGCCATGTTTGTGCTGCAGAGATATGAGAAAAACAACCTCCTGTTCCCTTAGGTGTTTTGTTTTTTTCTGGAGAGTCTATCCAGGGCTGAAGAGACCTAGTTTACTGTATTCCATTTAGTTTAAAGTCAAAAGAAATTAGATGTTTTGACATCCATAACCAGTTTAAGTGAGGGATCATAGTCCATTTTTTTACTTTCAAGACTTGTTTTTTTCTAAATCTATTTCAAATTCCCTTGGCTTAAGCATTATCCACCAAAAAGCACAACAACTGCGATGAATTCAGGGAAGCCATTCTCTCTAGAGTTTAACAAATGCAGTTATTTCAACAAGGGCTTAGAAAACTACAGCAAAGCAGGATCATGGTTGTTCTAGTTTCCAAACACAACTGAAGTCTCACAGAACTGTGAGTCTGTAACTCACCTCTTGGGAGCTACATGAGCAAACAGCCTCTTTGCAGAGGTTAAGTCTATCAAAATGGGAATTTAAGGTGGCTCAGTTGTAAGCTGTGCTAGCTCTCAGTTATTAAGAGAAGCAGCTTTTTATCTTCAGCTTTGCAGTCAGGAGTTGCTCAGCACTGCATACAATCTTTTGCACCGTTACCTAAAGCTATTGATTGATGTTGGGAGGGTTATATTTCATAGATGAACACCCATTGAAAGTCTCATGATAGTAGTAATGAATGTAATAAAAGATGCAGCACACACTCTAAAGTGGCTGAGCTTAATATTTGGATACAAATGTCTTATATATCTATATATATGAAAAAAATCTGGATGCCTTTTTTCTTTTCCTATTTATGGCCCCTATGAAATGAAAAGAATAAACTTGTAAAGCTGCTATAACTCGTGACTAACTGGGATTAAATGGTAAAAAAATGCCTCATATTAGTTTCACTGACTCAGACAACTGCATTACACTTTCTACTTGTTCAAACACACAAGTTTAGTTGCTCTGGGCAAACAGACAACTGTTAATGTCCAGTCTTGAGTAACTTTATGTCCTCTAAATTGGGAGGTGGGGTCTATATGAGTCAGGTTTATTGTGCAGTGCATTCCAGAGATGCTAGATTGGAGTCCAAGTCAACACCTCAAATGCACTGTTTCACCATCCTTGATCCACTTTTTTGCATGGCAGGCTGCATGGTCATCTAGGAATAAAATTTTAATTGAATAGTGTAATTGGCCAGCACTGTTTTTTTAGGCGGTGGCCAAAGTCGCATCCACATGACTGGCAGGACCCACAGTTTTTAGAGAAGAACATCGCCACATTGCTTTCTGGCTTCTTATCATAGTGCATTGTGGTGGCATGTCTTCCCACTTAAGCAATGCATATGGACCTTGTTATCCAAAAAAACAAACAAACATACAAACAAACAAACAAAAAAAACTATCTTTTTCCGTTGGGCTGTGGTGTAGTTCTGATATTCATGTGCCCATTAGAGGGGCTTCTGGCTATCGACACTATGAGAAATCTGGTTGTTTTGGAGCTACGTAGCCTGATTTGCAACCAGTTATCATTCACTGAATGTTTTTACATGTTTTTATTAGAACTAGCATGAACCTTTTCAGTGCTTTGAATGACAGTATATCTTCTTTTGGATCTTACAGTGGCCTTCCACGTGCATCATTGAATCTTGGCTGCCCTTGGGCTTGTTGCTGGTTTAATGGTTGTGTTGGTCCTAACTGCTGCAGACTGAACATCCACATGAGCCACAGTGGTGAAAATACTGGGCCCAGCTGTCTAGTCAGTACATTTTATCCTTTGTAAAGCCACTCAAATTCTTGAGTGACTTGAGTGACTTTTTTTTTCTTCTATTCTGCTTCTAATACATCAATTTGCCACCACATGAATGCATTATCTTCCTGCCAGGTTTAATAAAAAATCAAGAAATAATCAATGTATTTTACTTGACCCATCAGTGGCCATAAAGTTATGACTGATTAGTGTAGTTCTATGCCCAACTGTAACCTTGTCATTTAATCTCCTAATGTTGAATTGCCATCATAAGCTTGAAGCCCTCTAGTGTGGAAATATTTAATGCAGTTGTGTGTTACTCTGCAACTGTTTTGAGGAGGAGATAACACGATTATGTGCTCAAAAACATGGGCAGGAAGATATTTCCTATAATTTTGCAATCATTAAAGTTGACTCTGGGCTATAATCTCAAACATAATGGGAATAAGACTTGAACTTATGGCTCATCTCTTTATATGATTTTTGTAAATATGCTGACCAGTTACTCTGAAAACTGATTATTCTTTCAATAGACCAAAACAATCTCAGGTTAATTAAAAATGACAGAAAAGTGCAGACTGCTACTCTTCTAAACCACACAATAGTTCTAGCATAAGCCAGTGGAAGCAATAAAGGGCAGTTTAATTTATTATGACATAAAAACTGATGAGTTTATATTTCAAAAGTATGAGTTTCACCCCATGAGACACCGCTTTTCTTTCACTACTGACAGTATAGTTCATTATGATAAACTTGGTGTGAAAAATGCTGTGAAATTTTGATTGACTGACCCACCTTCACAAGCTGTAGGCACATAATTTTCATTGCAATGTTCTGTTTGCCCTAGGGACTAACATTTACCCTGAACTAAATCTGATTTGATTCATGGCGTTAAATGTTAGATGCTTCTGACTGGGCTGATAATAACATATGGTGTACCTGTGCTGGAACTGATGGTTTCTTTCCCAATAACGTGCCCCAGTAAGTCATACTGGTTGAGCCTGGAGCCATCTTCCGCCACAGAGACAGACCTCTCGTCTCCTTGGGTCCACAGGTAGATCACCTCATTGTTTGTGTAAGCATCTGGGAAACATGGTAAGGATTAAAGAATGGAGAAATTACAGAGTGGACATCAAAATATGAGGTATTTGCTTTGTGTATTTTAAATTTTCCAACACATCTTGAAGAAAAGACCTACATCTTTCATGTCATATAAGTATTTCTTTCTTTCTTTTGTTTTGTTATGCAGTATCAATCCAGCCCCAACCAGACAGATTTTTTATTTATTGATTTTTATTCAAACAACTGACTGACATTAATATGCGGTAATGTATAGTAAAACATTTCTTTAGGGTCCTGGAAACTCGTATTCCAGGGGCCAAATTAAATTATGCTCACACACAAAAACTGCACATTTTCCTACATAGAAACTGGCATTGATGAAGGATGTACAAGTGATGAGAATGTGCACACCTTATGTATTCTTCAGACCATATACACTTATTTTTAGAGCAAATGAAGCCTTATATGATTAAATAAATAATTGCATGTAAAGCACAAGCTGCTGATTTCTGCCTGTAGCTCTGATGCTGTTTTATGTTTGTTTCCTCTCATTTGTGATTCGTCCTTTTCTTTCTATTTCTTTCCTTATTTTTAAGTCTCAGCATGTCTTTTGCTGAATTAAAATTAATACCAAATTAAACAGGTTTTATTTTCTCTGCTTCAGTATGAGTGTTACACTTTTGCAATTAATAAAACTGCTACTGTTACTTTTATGCCTATTTAGTTGTACTTGTATTAAGCTTTATTCTGCTTATCTAATTTTCTAATAACCTGCAACTGTGACCTCGATATCCCCACACCTGCCTGACCCCTCTCCCAGCACAACTGTGGAGCATGAGATAGTCCAGTCTTTTTCCAGGAGTTTGGTTCCAGAACTTACACTGTGCACAGAGGAAGCCCTGACTATATATTGTCTGTACTTGTCCAACTTACACACCAGCTCAGGCTCCCTCACTGCTAGCAAGGCTATGTTTCATGTCCCAAAAGGCACATCGTGATGATGGCAATTGGCATGCCCAAGCCACCAAAATCATCTGCCACCTAGCTCACACTGCACCTGATTATTTAGTTGTGATGCAGATGTTTAAACATGCAAAAGACTACAAAGAGGTGAGTCTGCATCCATTCATGGCTAAAAATAGGATTGGAAATCAGGTTTGTCCATGTGCATATTGCTTTATGCTGGCTGAGATTAATAAAAGCGAACCAAACACATGAATGGCTTTGTAAGTCTGAAGAAAAAACTACACATGCATTTTTCTTTATCTTAATTTGTACATAGTTTTAACCATGAATCCACACATAGTTTTATGCATTTGGCCCAGGACAACAGAAATGTCCAGTAGTTCTACTAAAGAGATATATCTGCAACTAGATAATATATTGGCTAAAGCTGGTTAAGCACTTTAGGATTTTCTCTTTTATGCAGCAGAGTGATTCTTATTGAAGGGAGAAAGAAAACTTCCCTGCAAAGAACAATCACCACTATTGGTGCAAGGTAATTTTCTCTTAAACTCTACTTTGTTAAGACCATCTGGTCGGACTTACAACTTCCAAACTTGAGAGGACAGGCATGTGCGTCCATTGGGAAATCTTCCAGGTGCATGGGGCACTCTGCATGAATGGTCAACCTGAGGGGACACAGGGAGAGAAAACAGTTCACCAGTCAGGCTGCAAAATGGATGTAGTGATCATTACAAACCAACATGACACATGTCTCCAAAAACATCATAGAGGGCATTTTCACAATCTATAATTTATTGTCAAACATCCCGTAAATGTCCTCAGTTATTTTTGTCATTGTGCATCAAGAGATCATGATTGTTCCCACACAAACCAAAGTGCAGTGTGTATATGTCACTAAGATCTGGAGGGAGAAAGGGACTTTGCAACTATGGGAAATCATCTGACTGATATGGAGGACCAGAGTTCACGTCAGCCGATCCCATTACAGTTGAGCCTCAAAATGCACTCTAAATGACAAGAACTGTGGTTTATATTATCTCACCCGTGCATCCATAATCAACATTTAAGTTTAAACACTACAAAGGTCCATAAAACCATCCTTCAGTGGACTGAGTTACTCATAAATGGAACAAAAATTGGGTTATTCTAACTGAATTACAACATTTATAGACCATACATCAAGCAGAGCTGCGTTATTTGAACAAACAGGATTGTAAAAGATTAAATGAGCAATGTAATTCTCATTTCTAAGCCATGTAGGCTAAACTGAATGTACTGTAGCACAAGCACTTGCTTGTGGTGGATCTTATCTTTATTCCCAGCCTTTTGCAACTTGTAAACTAAATTCTACAAACGATGATACAACAAATAGTGAATAGGTTCATTGGGTCTTTTTACTGCAGCTAAACATTCACCATGTGAGGTTTTGTCATGATTCAGATGCGTGGACTCAAAAGATACTCAGTTTCCCAGGGATAGGTATAAGATCTTTATTGTACAGAGTGGAATTATGTGATTGTGCAATCCGGTCTTTCTCCGCTCAGAGGTCAGCAGTGGGTATCCAACGGAGCGCAGAGTGTTGAAACCAGTGACTGGAGAAGGGCCGCCAGGAGGAAGACTGAGGAAGAAGAGCTGCTGAACAGAGGAGAGGTTAATGGGGGAATACAGGTGGCTGGCAGGAGCGCTTGAATGAGGGGGCCGCAGAAGCAGGATGTGAATGATCCTTGAAGGGGCAGATAAATAAGTCCGTGATCCGAAATCCAATCCTGTTAGACAAGCCAGGGGTCAGTAAGCCAAGTAATCCAAAACAACAACCAAAGCAGAGTACCAGACAGGGGGCAGGCAGAATCAGAATCCAGGTCCAAAGTCAGATCAGCGTCGGGCGGGCAGGTAGGCAGGATAATTCAGGCGGGATACGTGCAGGGAAGAACCAAGACGATCTGGCACTGGAGGAATGTTGCAGAGCTGTATAAATAGGGCTTGGGACAGGTGAAGCGCATCAGCCCTAATCAAGAGCTGGTGGAGCTGAGGCGTTCAGGGCGGCTGGAAAAACTGAGCCACACACCACAGATCATGACAGGTTTAGTGCAACTCCAGTAAAAAAAGACTTGTAATATAATGACATGCTTCCACAGGCAAACTTATTGTTTTTAATTATTTCCATGCATTGCCTTTACAAGAACCCTGTGCTCATTTTTTGTCTCCCACCCTCATGGTTGCTTTCTGGTGCTGTCTCATTACTGATAAGTGGCTCAATAACAACACAAATTAATGCAATACAATATGAATCAAATGTGAGCATTGCACTGCTGCATATCACACAGCACTAAGATCAACAACTAATTGATGACATTCATCTCATCACTAAACTGTAAAGTATTCTTACAAAAACAAAAGGAGAAAAAAAAGCAACAGTGCCAGAATCACTTTGATCAAAGACAAGGAAACAAGCTGCTTATGTAAGACAAGTTGTTAAGGCACAAAAGAAACAAAATGCACAGTCTTACATTTGCAGTGCAGCTGAGGTGATGAGTGTCATGAGGTGGAGGTATGCAGTCACTGAGCAGATTTAAAATTAAAAGTGCAGAAAGCATAGTAAAGGGATCAATAAAATACAAATCATACATACTCAGTGGTGCATCAACATGAGTATCAAATTATGTGGCAAGTGGTCAAGCGCATATCATGGGTCCTCTGCTGACAAGACTGGGGTCACTACAGTCAGGTTGAACTTTTTGTACAAAATTCTCATCTTGGATAGACAAATCAGAATATTATCTGTAGAAATGCTAACAGAATGTTAAAAGATCCTGTGACTGCATTGAACCACAGTTGCATTGAGGTTTCTGTATATAACATATAACATTATGTTCAAGTCTTATCCCAACAATAAAAATTAAGTTTTAAACTTTATGTCTATAAAACGATTCATACTTTAATATAAAATTAAGATATATACAAGCAAAATCTGATATCATTGCTGCAGCTTGGAATTTCTGCTTTGAATCTGCAGCGGAAAAGGCAAGGTCAGACTGCCTACATGTTCCACAGATGGGAGGTGGACCATTACAGCTGATCTGCATGCACGCTGAAAGACTGATGAAATCAGGGGCTAGTAAGCTAGTTTAAGCGAGTTGGAGAAGCTACTTGTGCTTGTTGTTGTTGATGCCGTTCAAGCTAAGAACTATACTGGACAACCATTCACACCCTCTCCACAATATGCTGGACAACCTCAAGACTCATCCCACCTCACTGCAATACGGAACACCACAACACCTTCCTGTGGCCTTCATAACTTTGGGCTAAACCAGAATGTTCTGTAAATGGTCTGTACTTATATAGCGCTTTTATCCAAAGCGCTTTACATGTACGTCACATTCACCCATTCACACGCACATTCACACACTGATGGCGAAAGCTGCCATGCAAGGTGCTAACCACGACCCATCAGGAGCAATTAGGGGTTCGGTGTCCTGCTCAGGGACACCTTGACATGAGCTCGACCAGGCTACAGGACGACCACCCTACCCACTGAGCCATGGCGCCCCGGAAGTCTGAGCTATAACCTCTTGTAAATTGAGATAAACTGTAAATGTTTGTTAATGTTTTTGTTGTATTATTTAGATTTTATTTTTCTTACTTTTAATTTAATTTTTAATAATTCTTTTTTTTAATTTTAGAACCTTGTTCTAATTTCACTTGCACTGTTATTTCTATATTTTCTAGACCCTTTTCTCTAAATGCATGTTGTTGTTTTAAGGAGCATTGCAATGCAGAAATTTTGGGATCAATAAATTATTTCTGATTCTGAAATCTGTCAATGTTTACTTTTTCTATATGTTTTTGCTCTGTCTCTTTCTGGTTTGCGTCTCTTTCCTTTAAATGAGGAGGAATTTGGTACACGTGACCTATGAGGGAGGAGTGGTCTATTTCTAATAATGAGCACATTGCTAATGTGACGGTGTTACTTGAAAGATGAAATTCAGTTTCCTCTTACTGAGAATTGCTCTCTGGTTCAAACATTTATGCCTGAATTTTCCCAGTTAGATCAGGCATAGTGTAACAGAGACAGGGAGGGCAGCATCATTTGGTGATGGGCAGATGTGGGCAGAGCCATATTAGCATATTCATGAATGCATATCCAATGAATAAGGTGTGGTCAAACCCAAACCACATGCAGTATTTGTGGCAAAACTTTCTAAATGTACAATTCTGAGGAACACAGATGAGCTTTATGCCTTTTTTATTGCACATGATTCAGAAACCGGGCAGGAAAACTGTTAACATTAGCCCCTTCTGTTGTTCAAGTTCAGTTTTATCTTAATGATTTTTCATAAACTGGGCACAAAGTCCATATATTAGACAGTACTGCGGACTGAAAACCCACATAAGTGGAAATATACCATCAAAGAGATTAGTAGCCGCTGAAGTGGGTCTTAAAAATCCAATAAATTCTTGTGTGCTTATGCAAGAGTGAGTGTAAAGTTGTCAATCACTGGTCCAGAAGACTGTGATTTTGTTAAACTCGATTAAACTAGATATCACAAATCTGTTTTTGAATTTATTCATACATTCTCATACATGCAAACGGTTTTGAGGGTACAACATTGTCTGTAAAAGAACATTAAGCTTCTATATAAATACATTTTCTATCAAAAACAAATTAAAAACAGCTGCTCTATAGTTCAGAATTTAATTTATATTAAGGTGAACTGACAATGAGTGCTAATGCTTTTAGAAATAAGATTGCAGCAGCACAGGCAGACAATAGCACCTTTCATTCATTCAAAATAATGATGCAATCAAGCAGTGTGAAGGTCCTCACAGCATTTTTTCATTTCAGCAGCTGTGGATGTGCTGATTAAGTGGATTTAAACAGTTGTCTAGAGAGAGAGGAGTGCCAATCAACACTGGGTGCTATGTTGATGAACTCCACACTCAACTTCCTGTAGATAGATTTACATTCTAAAGCCTAATACCTGTGGAATAAAAGTGAAATCTCTCTTGTAGAGTGCAACACAGTATCTCTAACTATACAGCCAAATCTGCCTTTAGTTCCCCTTCAGCTAATCCATAGTGCTAAAGCAAAGCACAAAAATAACCCATGAATGACCTTTTAAAACATAGTATCAGTATTATATTATATAGTACTATTAGTTATTCTGAAGCCTTTAATGCCATAACAAACAGGATGTGAATCAATGAAAGTACAAATGCAATGCAGAACTTATGATGCCAATAAGATTTTTCTGGTAACTTAAAACTTTGAGTGACAGTGGTTCATTATTCTTTGTATCATCACACATCTTCTCCATCATCTTTCCACATATGTACTGGATTATGTAAACATGGCAGTGTTTATAATACTGCATCAGTGCACATGCATCTTTGCTGGCCTTGACAGAACTGCCACCTCATCAGATCTGCTCATGTGGGACCACAAAATGAAATTCTTTTTCACTATTTCATTTTCACAGTTAAAAGTCGATACTGACCTTGTGGATGAACATAATAAAGATATTTATTTTCAGACTCTTTCATGGCCCTGAATATGAAGCTGCAGGGAACACTGACTGACAGATTGAATGTTTAGATCAGATTGTATCAGTTATTTTTGCTGTGGCCATGTTCATCATGGTATTCAGTGACTGTTACTGTCTGGGCAGCTGATGCTTTTTAGTGCATTTTAGACATGAAATACACACAGAGTAGCAATCCGTTGATCAACTCAGTGCATAATTCACTAAACTGTGTGTGAAACGACCCAGATTTGGCTGCAAGTCATGATTCGTCTGCGTCAGCTCTCCATCGTTTTATTATTAATCCATTTTTCATCCAGCACCATCAAGATGTTGACATTTGTGGCTGTAAGTTAAAGGTTGGAACAACTATGGGATTGATTGCTATGAAATTCAACAGAGGTAAAATCCTCATATATACTTAAAATCAATCTCCCGATTGAATTTCTGGAGCCATTAGGTGCAGTTTGTTATTAATTTATCCATCACAAATCTGGCCTGTAAAATGGTCCAAAATGATCCAGTACATATATTACATTTATCCAGAGCCCATTACATATGATAAAAGTCTAATATGACCAGCAGATTAATGACGTCCACAAATATCCAATTTAATGTTTGCACAGAGTTTTTAAAAGCTTTAAAAATTACTTAAATGATTAAATATTCAATCAAACTAAGCCTAACAGCTCAAATTTATCCAATTCTTATGTCAGTGATAAACAACCTGCTGTACATGCAAACATGTTAAACTACAACGGTAATTACTGTAAAATTTATAGCCGTTAAACATCAGTATGTAAGCACTGGGCACATAACTCTAAGCATGCTTACATTAACTTATAATATTCGTCTGTATGTGGGTGCTCGAGGGTTCCTTGGGATCTGAGTGATACAAATTTCATTATCTGATGGTATAACGGAAGCTCTATGCAGACAGTTGCCTCCCCTCTAATTTGTTGTGGTTGCACAATGTTATGCTGAAAGGGCACAGATTATGCTGTTATGGTAACAAAAACCTCAGCAGACTCCAATCGGCTATGCATGAATAGAGTGAGTCCTCTAAGCAGACTATAAAGTAGTTTAATTGGGAAAAACTATGTGTCCCTTGAGTCGGCATCAGACCACGTGCAAGCCCACAGGGGACTACAATTCAACTCTTACTCAACTGGTTGGTTTCGACTAAAGAACAATTGCAAAAGTGTCTCACCTCATTGTGTAGAGCAGTGTGCCATTGTCGACTAGTCGTAGGAGTTTGTTGGGAGTTGTCATGTTGTGGGCAACAGATTTCTTTCCATTGTGGAAGAAGGTATCAGGAGTCCAGATCTTACTGGCCAAGAGGTTGTTGAGGGGTAGAACCTGCATTGGTCCATCAAACTTAAGTCTCTCGTCCCTCCAACTTTGACGAAAGAAGACATCAATTGTGTACTCCTAAAGGGAGGAAACAGTTGGAAGAATTTGTTAATAAGCCCTCACTTTTAATAGCTGGAGTGTGTGATTTATCTGCTTTGAAAAGTTAAAATATTGGCAGTGTCACAGCAGGTGTAATAAAAAAAATGAATAATGGCAACACTTCAGTATCGTGGGTGTACATTGACTTGTGGGGACACTTAATAGGCATATTATTATGACAATGTTATATTATTTACAACAATCTGTTTTAGATTTAGATGTAGTTTTATATATATATATATATATATATATATTATATTACAGTCATTCATACCGGTTAATGAATTTTTAGCATTTTCTTCTTTAAATTATGTTGTCTTTTACAATACTCTGTTAATAATTCAGCAATTATTGTTCACACATAGAAGCACCTTACAGTGGACTAATAAATGGGCTTCAGTGAGAAACCTTGTAAAACATCTTATTTATGTTTTATTAATAGGCAAAAAAAGTCTCTTAGTGTTGTCACTAGCACGGAAAAACGAAATAACATAAAACAAACGTGGGACGTAGCCAGTCAAAGGAATTTATTTCACATTATAGCACTTGGTGTCCTAGCAACAGCCTGTCCTCGCCAGCTGTACGAAGTGGCTTTGCAAACTCAAGAGTTGTTTTAACAGGACAGGATGAAAGGAAGCGGTCTCTCCTTCATGCAAAGGTACACCCGATTGGTGATCAATAAAAACAAGACATACATGTTTCGCTTTAATTCACTATTTATTCTTCATTCCTGCTCTCCTGTAAAAACTGTATCTGGCTTCTACCTCATTGAAAACCTAAAAAACTAATTTCTCAATGGCCTCAACATGGAAGTCGTCATGCTCAGCAGGATAACTATACAGCTTCTTCTCAACACATCAGCTGGGCTTCTTTAAACAACGCCGGGTGGATGTACATTGATTGATATGACTGACCTGATAGCCTCAAAACCTTCACTACTATAAAACAGACAGAATCTGTGCCTAAAAAAGTCTACAGAGAGCTTCACTGACAGATAAATGCAAGAATGTGACAAATAAACACTTTCCTGATCCAATTCTGTCAAGTTCTGTTTTTTATTTAAATGTAGTCAGTAATATCTAAAGTGTCCTAACATACGTATCTAAAAAAAAAAAAAAAAACAGACTCAAAAAGCCATTCAATTCTTTTACATCAATTGGCTCATAATTTAGATAATGGCGCAGACAATAAAAGACTATTAAGGTCACACGAAAGACAGATGACCACACGAAGAAACCAGGACAAACACACTAAGGTGATTTATTGTTCTGCGCCCTGCGTACATTTGACCAAAACTTTACAGCAACAGTCCAAAGTTTCTTCTGTTTGGCACAGAAACACAATTTAAATCCCAACCACAACAATTACTCATGCACTTTTCTATTTTTATTACTTTACTTCCTGAGATGCTGGTGATGAATAAACAGACAATAGTGTGCTTGGCTGAGCTGGGGTGAAGCCATCATTTGTTTGCTTCCTTCAGACAGAGATATCCTGCAAACACAGGGAATTAATTTGATGATTGAAAGGGCAGGAATGAAGAAAAGTATAGTCAATCTCCACAAGGCCAAATGGCACAGTCGGTTCAGATGCCAGCTGGTGTTCCTCCAGGGAGTGAGTGATTGATTTCTCCTTGACGGAGGAGACAGATCAGGGCTTCCGTCCAATGAGAGTTTTCATGTCTTTTTCCTCTTATTTACCCGGTTAAACTCGCATTATATATAGCATTTTGAAGGACTATCAGTATAAAATACATAAAAAAAAAATCTAGAATGACTTATTAAGCCTGACATTTTGTACATTTATCCATTTGTGTCTATACATTACATTTTGGCATATTGCCTTTCTATTAGAAAGAAAAATAAAAGGAACAAGAAGGAGCATCATAATACATTTACATAGTAAATTAAGTATTCAGTCCACAGTAACACCCTACAAATACAACCAATATGCCCTATAAGCTACAGTCAGCAAGCTCTGATGACAATGCATATAAATATTACGGCAGCTCATGTTGCATGTTACAACACCTTCTTTGTAATTTTACAGAGTGTAGCTCCAATAAAAAAGTACTACATCCTGAAATTCTACTCTAAGCCTAACTGATGTTAGTTAATGCAGTAAACTGTGCAGAAATGACGTGAAAACTGTGCCTGAAGGGGCAAGAATCCATATGTTACGTCATGAAATCCATCATAAAACTACAGAGATTTGTTTCTGTCAGTTTCCCAATAATTCAGAAAGTTGAATCAGGTTACAGTTAATGAAGTCATGTGTAAAATCATGTTGGGATATCTATACTACCTTTCATGCTCTTTTCTTTTTGCCACGTGTGGTGCAAATCTTAAAAAACGTCAATGATAAGACAACATGTTTATGTGCATGTTTCACAATGATGTGAAAATCACTGTCTTATGCATAACTTAATGTTTTCAAGTCAAGCTTAATTATCCAACACTGAGTAAATGTTGTGGGGATTATCGTTGTAGTGTTTTTACTGGAAAGGAACACAAACAACTGAGAGTTGAGACAGTAAAACAAAGCAATGAACTATGTTTCCTTTGCTCACATGCAAGTGTTCGTTGAGATGAAACCAGCAAAGAGGAGGATTGTAAATGATTAAAATGAAAGAAAAGGAAATGAGGAGGATGATAGGAATGAGATTAAGGTGGAAGTTATGGTAGGATGTACAGTAGACGGCAGTAAATGAGTTTTAATGAAAAAAAAATAGACAGTGTCTAACACTTTGATAATGGCAGGAAGGTTGTGTCTAATATCTGATAGAATATTAATGCAGTCTTTTATCTTGAATTAATGAGCTCATTAAATTGGGAGCATTTAGCTAATACATCCCATTTTAATAATGTCCTCACAGTTTGGTTTTAATTTATTTCTTCTCAGCACACATAGATGTTTCATCTACAGTTTATTTAATTCATCTGATCTTTTATGGCTTACACGTGCAAAGAAATATCTTTTGTTTCAATCTTATCCAGCTACACAAGTTAGTGCTTTTCTTTTTTGTTTTATAGTAGATTAAAAAACGTATTTCAGCTCAGATAAAATTATTAACTCATCATAAGCTGTTACTGACTGCAGTTTAATGTTATTATCTGCATCAACTGACTGACTTGACATTTGATTCATAGCCTCTGACAAGCGCTTTCACTTAGCAAAAAAGCTGCTTTGCCATATAAAAATATATGTCTTATTTTTTACTTTAGAAAGCAGGTTAGAGGTAAGATTGTGTTTTGACTATGGAGTAATGAGCATTTCCTGTCGGCAGAATACCTGTCAAATCTGGCTCTGCTGGATTTTACACTCAGGGTATTGTAATCATCAGTCAGAGACTTGATCAATGTCTTAATAATACCTCTTTCTTAGTCTTCTGTTGCAAATTATCCTTGTGTGCCGTTCATGTTTCCCTGCTGGGAGTCTAACCTGTATGAGACTTGCAATGAGCTGTGAATCCCACTCCAGCTCCAATTATCTTTAGAGTTCACAGGCTCCTGCTGCTCTGTAGTGCAGGCATGCTTCTAACTATACTGCACCACAAACCTTTAATTTAACAAATACATTATAGAAACATATGACAACATAACAGGGAGAAAGGCCCTCTTATTAAATGATGGATCTTCTGAGCTGCAGACAGTGAAGTAAATACAAATGACTTACATTTAACAAAAGCAGATTGCATCTCATTTTATTTCACTGCTAGTAAAACAATATGTACTTTTTAAATGTGTTCTTAATGTTAAAAAAGGGGGCTTTTAGCTGTCACAATCTCTTTTATTTTTTATTTCTCTCATGTTAAAACTGAACAGGACTGTGCATTTTCCAGCAAATGCAGCCGAATCAAGAGCTTCTCAGCTGAGAGGAAACAAGCTCTCAAAGAACAAAGGAAGGCTGGAACTCACTGATACTTTTCACAGCTTCTAATGCTGCAAACAGACAAAAAATTTGACACTACTAATGGAGTCGGGAAATTACAGTCAACCTAAAAACGTGGGCATATTCGACTGGTAGTTGAAGCTAGTTACAAGACTGTTTGACAGCCAATATATGACATGGTATGGTCTGACATTATACTGTATAGCCTAACCATGGCTCTGCAGCATTATTAAAGTTCTGAAGAATGGGAAAAAAAATCTCATCCTTCTCTAGAGGTAGTGCATGATAAACGCACTGCTTTGGAGAGAGGCATATTGGATTCATACTTTGAATATAGTAAAGCCCTTTGGTATTAATAAAGAATTCTATTTTTCATCTTTTCTTTGAGGCTATACATATGAGATGTCTATATGGTGATGGTTTGAGAGATGATGTTCTTTTTTTGTAGGATGCATTGAGTGATAATTGCCTTACTTTTGTATTGACCTTGAGAGTAGTGTCAAAATGTCAGTCCATTAAAATCTAAAAATTTAGTTGCAGTCTTTCTTTGTTCTTTCACTTGTGGCATTTCAAACTAGAACTAGGTGTTTAATATTTAAATGTACAATAATTAAAACAGTGGGAACAATCTGTACAATAATAATAATAATACTTATATATATATATTCTCATACAAGTGGGCAAAAAGTGGGCTTGTGTTTAAGTACACTAATGATCAAATATCAGTCATTTCAACAAGCTATCAATCAGCTTGTAATTACAACTTCTTGTCAAATGTTTTTGAGCACACTGGGTGCCAATTACTTCAATCATTTTATGGCTTATTTGCCTTCTAATGTTACATCCAGGTCTGATGCTGAAAGGATAAAGCATACAGGGCAAAGTGTCATACAGTCAATATCCGTTTTGGTTGTTTTATGTTTGGGAGAACAGAAAACTCACGGTTGTATGTGAACGAGAAGGGTTGAGAAGAAAATGGTTGCCTGAGTTTGGGCCGCATATTTAGATGAGATGCTTATCCAGAGTGAAGATAATGTCATGCTTTCATGTCTTTTCAGCGTGTGATCGCTGCTTGTCTGTACCAGCTCTGTTTCTTCAGTCTCAGCTACAGTAATTATTCTGGGCTTTCAAATTCAAAAGGGTTTTGAATCTTTTGTCACTGAAAGTATTGGATAACAGTGATTACTGTGATCAGTATGCAACAAGCTGTGTCTAAATAAGAAGCTAAGTTAAAATATATACCTATGTATTTAAGTGAAATAAATTTCTCTAAGAGATGGTTTGGAATGAAATAATTAAATCATATTCAAAGAAAGAAAAATGTATTTGCATGGCTTTTCCAATGCCTTCTTTTGCTTTGGAGGGCCCTTTGTGATTCCTGGACCGTTTTCTCTTTGCCATCCTCAGTGGATTGAATGCAACTAATCTTAGGGATGTCTTCAAAATTAGGTTTAAACTAGTTTGTAATTGGATGTGTCTTCTGAGCATCTATTTCCTGTTTCTTGACTGCTGACTGTTGTGTAATTAGAGCAAAATTGCAGTAGAAAAGTGAAAAAGGCTCTCTTATTTAGCTTGACGTTTTACTTTAAATATAAATCTTAAAATTTCAGGAAGTTCATTTTAGTGAATCTGTTGACAGTAATATAATGTTAAATCTTTTTTTCCCTCTTATAAATATCACCTACTCTTGTTTGTTCATAGTCCCTCTGTCCCTCACCTGTCTGGAGGTTATTTCATTAGCATTAATAGCATGGATGCTATATCATATATATATATGATAGCATCCATGCTATTAATGTTAATGAAAATACATACATACATATATAAATAAATAAATAAATAAAACAAACTAAGAACAGTGACACAAGACATACATTCAGAGAAAATCTGGATTTTTTCTTCCAACATCTCTTTAAAGCAGGGATCCCAAACTCTGGCCCTCAAGGGCCACTTTCATATGTGCTTTACATGTTTCCCTGTTTCAACACACCTGATTTAAATGGTATGGATCCAGCTGCTAGTTGTCAAGTTCTGCACAATGATACATTAATTTGCATCAGGTGTGCTGACACAGACAACAACCTGCAGACCAGTGGCCCTTGAGTCCCGGAGTTTAGGATCACTGCTTTAAAAAGACTTTGGATGGATAGATTATTATTGTTCTTCTGTACAGCATTCACATTTTGTTTTCCAGGTTCAGAAAATAAAATTTTACTTTAAGGCCATTGTACAGCAAAGATTTGCTTCCATTGCCAAATGACTGCAGGTTACTTGCGTTTTAGTGTCATATTACCTTCAAAATGCAATTTAACAATATACAGGGGGTTTGGATCACAAAAAAAAAACCCTCTTTGCCTGCTCTGCTTTCAAATGCTCCTGCTCCGAACATAAATCATCTTGTGACGCATGGGAATACATTGACCTGTATGGTGAGTGGGGAAAAAATAAAATTAAGCCCTATTTTAAGAGTATAGTTTTTCTGAAAGGTGCTGGGAGGGCAAATCGAAATTTTGCATGCAATGTGTGAAAAGAGGTTTAATTGGGCTTGCAAGTCTTTGAACAAGGACAGCATGATTGATACAGAATCCAGGGGTTCACCTTCAAATTTTAGTAGCATAAACATCCATCTTTTATGTAAAGACCTTGAAATATTTAGATTTCTGAATTTTAGGCATACAGCTGCAGGCTGAAAATCTCATATTTTCAAGGTTTTGCCCCCAGAAAATGTGCAGTCCTGTGGAGATCAGGCCATCACTGATATCTTGTCAAAACAAGTTTTAGCACAGCACATGTGACAACCTGAATCACTTCCCATCAGCAAAGGCCTGTCAAATCCCACCATGAAACAGGTACATGTGCCGGGACACTGCATGCATGCGAATGAGATGTGACTGTTGCAGAATCACTGAGAGGGAAGAAGTAAGACGGAAATGAAAGGCTTGTGGTAGACAAACACATCCACCTACTTACCAAAGATCAGCATCAAGATCATAACCTACATTCATCATATAAAAATCTGCAAAAATTGTCTGTGAAACCCCTGAACTACAAGCCATGTAATTGGCCCACTATTTGAGTCTAACATCGATATGCAGTTAGCCATCTCTCCTGTTGCAATATGGAAGACTAAGGCAGATGTATTGGAGTCTAGTAGAAGG
This sequence comes from Melanotaenia boesemani, assembly GCF_017639745.1. Lineage (NCBI taxonomy): Eukaryota > Metazoa > Chordata > Actinopteri > Atheriniformes > Melanotaeniidae > Melanotaenia > Melanotaenia boesemani. The sequence goes on from NC_055696.1 coordinate 4,499,061, forward strand.
CTGAAGGAGTGGCCCTCAGGGTGAGCGAGAAGCAGGCATTTCTGGGACAGTTGATGTTCCAGAGATGGGTAATTGGACCACTGAATGTACACAACATAAAAGTATGACATGCCTTGGGTATAGAGTGTGCTCTGTCAAGGAGCATCTCAGCTTTAATAATCTCTCAAAGCATTTAAGCTTTACATTTCTAGCCGCACTAGTAGCATTACTCTTGGGATAACAGTGTCGGTCAGTTATTCTCTTTGGTCTGCAGTGAAATATCTCAAAGACTATTAGATGCATTGCTCTTACAAGTTGGCACAGAAAAGAAAGAAAGAAAGACAAAGAAGGAGACAGATTTGACAAACAAAAACACAAAGGAGCAGGTACCTGTGTGGGTAAATAAATTATGACATATGTTGGTATAAACAATTTTTAAATTGGGGAGAATAAGGAAATAAAACAAGGAAAAAAAGACAATAATAATAATAATAATTTACTGGAGGCATTGGAGGCAGACTCAAATAGGTAGTTGGGGTGAAATCCGAATCAGCCCATCAGCATTTTTACACTTTCTTAAATGCTTCAGCTTTATTAGAAAAAGTTTAATAAATCTAAAAATTAATACCAGTAATACACTCTAAAAAGTTGAGAGCCAAAGAAAGACATTTTATAGAATCATAGTTTCTTTTCAATCAAAAGGTGGATGATACAGAGAATACTAAAATATTCTTGGAGTTTGGGGAAATGTCAATGTGTCAAGGCCAGGGCTAGAAACCCCCTCTGACACTACATGTGAACCTGTTATACCACCACAAACAATAAATGTGCTTGAAAATCAAGTCTCTGATGTAAAAAAAGAAAATGGACTCTGTCTGGGCTTAGTCTGCCTCTTAAATCAAAATTCAGATTAATTAACAAATCACAGATTTAAGTTTTGATCCTTTTTGAAACTTTTCTGGAAAAAGGATTCATTAAGGACACTGTCTTTTATAAAACAGCCAAGCATTGTAAGTTGAGATAAAGTTTTCTTTAAATATGCTCCAAGCTGTGCATTTCTCTTTGTTTTAGTGACTTGATAGCTGCATCAGAACAGAATTATTAGATAATCTCTGGGGATTTGTCTTCAAAACAGAACTTTTCTTTGGTGAATACATCAGGGAAGCATCTAAAAAAAAAACTTTCTTCCACATCTCAGATACCTCCAGGATTAGCCATTTCCTCTCTTTCAACTGACCTACAAAACTGGTCCACACTATTGTTTCCCTGATTACTGCAGTGCTTCATAGTCTGTCTGTTCCACTCCACACTTTTAGTAGCCTCGAAACTCATGATCCAGAAAACACAATCACAAGACCCTGACCTACTGTAGATACGCTTTTATCGGCTCTAAGTACCCAAACTCAAAGTCTTCAAAGCCCAAATACACATCTATAAAAATAACTTTCCCTCAGCTCATCACATTTTTCTTTACATCTATCTGAAAACCTGGGCTCTGCTCACTACATGCAACAGTCTTTGTTCTGTTAACACAAAAGAAAAATAGGCACCATCCCACACACTTGCCCTCAGAAAGCACCCCAACGACTTGGAGCCAGTCATCAATCTTGTCATTCATAAATCTCATTATGCAAGTTTACAGTCAAGACCTACTTTTTTAGCGAAGCCTACCATGCACATTTGCTCACTGTTCTGTATAATCATTGGCCTTGTCTTGTCATTCCCTTGCTCTGTTAAAAGGGCACAAGATCTCAGATCTGTGACAGTCATTTCATTCATGCAGTCTTTTACTAATTCTTCCATTTTGGAGGGTAGGCTTTCTTAGATTTTATTGAAGGAAACTATTGAGGTGCAGGATAAAGACAGAAGTGAATCTCAATAGCTTTGTTTTTCTTAATTGCACTAATGCTTAATGCTTTGGTGTTATATTATAAAGCAAATTCAGAAAATTACATGTAGAGCTATATGACTGGATCTTTGCAATGTGTCTGCAATAATAATTAAACACTGAAGATTTTGAATGATACAGTAAAGTGATAAATATTGCAGTGTAATGCAGAGATTCCATTGTGTGACGCCTGCTAAGGACCAAAACCTCATCATCTTTTGAGACTGGACTGTGGAAAATCTTGAAAGGAAATGCTTGAAGCCTGTGTGCAGTCTTCATGCTCATCCTGAGCAAGAAAACTCAATGTAGCCTGGGGGCAAAATGGAGCTTTGGCTGGGTGAGGATCAGAAACTGATGAGGCAATGCGAAGATAAAAAAATTTGACTTTTTTTTTTAAACCACATATAAGAGCAGATAAGCAAACTCTACTGGCACTTATTACAAGACAAAGAGCTGTCTGTGTGTGTGCGTGTTTGCTTTCAATGCCAGATAGAATACACCTACGGTGACTTCACTGTATAGATCTGCCCAAAACATCACCACAAGTGGGTTTCTTTGTCCTGTACTAATGATTCATGCTCCTGCCAAGTGGAGTATGTGAAAAGAATAAAACTAGATCTAGAACTGAGCTCTGTGAGACCCCAAAGGTGATATGTCCTGAAAAAGATAAAGCACTGTCTATTATAATAAAGCAAGCGAGCCAACACTCTCTCCCAAAGCCAGCCCACAGTTTCATATACTTTATCTTTACAGTGTCAGGGATGGTCTTCTGTTTGGAAATCAAAGACCGCTGAAAACACAGAGCATTTTTCTCTTAAGATGAAGTACATTCCTTTATTAATTATTTTTTTAGCCACTTTATTCATTTATTCATCTATTCTGTTACAATCAGTGTTTAACTTGGTATCGATTGCTGGCAAATTGATACATAGTTTAAAATAGGACCATTAAAATTGATTGAGCTCCGTTTTGCCCTACTCCCCGAGCCCTCTGGGAAATGTTTGGCACTGGACTCTGGCATTGTTTACATATGTCATCAATATTAGTCCTGTGTAATCCATTCACAAATTAACACTAAATAAAGACTTGAATAAAAACAGTTTACACTGAGGACACACTAAGATCTGACCACACAGGACACACAGAGCACAGAGGTGGTCTAGAATGCATTTATCGACATTTGCAGTCTAAATAAAAATGTGTCCTGGGCCACTCAGACGAATCAACTACTGACCCAATGTGACTCCACACAAAAGGGTTTATATTGTCATAATGTTCGTATCTTTACATGGTGCAAACTGTAGCAACTGCATCTATTATAACAACGCTTCTCTTGGCTTGAAGGCTTATGAGGAAATTGATGCTGTTTGTAATGGTGATTAGCTACCATATGTACCTTTAAGTCTGTGAAAATCGTGTAAATTGTGTTGCCCTGTAGTAGCACACAGTTTTTGCAGCTGTGTTGCTGAACCTAGACTTGACCAGCTGTAGCAACCCCAGATCATAGCACTGCCCCCACAGGCTTGTACAGTAGGCACTAGTCATGACTTCATCTGCCTCTCTTCTTACCATG